>NC_134117.1:9089807-9703461 GCF_040939455.1 Microcebus murinus | reverse complement strand
GTGGTTAGAGTTAGAGAGGATTAGAGAATAGATTCAATGAGCCCCAGCACAGAATTCAGTTGGGCAACAGTTGGAGAGGATTTGTGGAAGTGGTTTAAGATTCTTTTGGTAGAGTGTGCAAGTATGGCTGAGAGATGGGAGGAGCAGAGAGCAGAGTCACCAACTAGAATTTCCTTCCCTCTATAGACTTGACATGACAAAGGCCCTTCCCAGTGCTATGAGGAGGACTCTGGGTCTAGATGGGAGATGGGTTACACTGGAGACACCAGCAGGACTTGGCAATGGGCTGGCTGTGCAGAGCTGAGGGACAGGTCGGGCTGTAAGCTCCAAGAGGGCAAGGACCAAGTGGGTTCTGTTGACCACTGCATTCCCAGCACTTTGCAAGGCCCACTACATAATGTACATTCAACACCTTTTTTTAATGAAGAAATAATTATGTGGAGATTAAGTATGGGAGTGTTCCTGAGAGCTCTTATGTTCCAAATGTGTGTCATGGGGGAAATGGCGTTGCTGTTCCCTGGGAATGTTGCAGAATCCAGGAGTGGAATGGACACAGCGCTGGCTTTGGATGAGAAATGACAAGGTACACATCGTACATGCATTTTATTGAATCTGGTGATATCAAGTGATCTAGGCTGTGTAATCAGGGATTCTAGTCTCTGAAACAAGGTTGGTAATAAGTGAGAGAAGGAATAGAAAAGTCAAAGTAACACTTAAATGAAAGTCAGGAAATCCAAATTTGATTTCTTAGCCACCAACTTGCTTCCCTTTCTGGCTGTTTTCTCGTGTATTCAATAGCGAGGTTTTATCAGACAGACTCCAAGTACGTTAGGGTTAGAATTGTACATTGTATGGGATTCTGTGCCAAGCAGGCTGTGGTAAGTGGTGCTTACAATGACACCTGGGGTGTAGGCAATGGGTGAATGTAATAATGACTGACAGCAAGCTCCAACCTGCACATTGTAGTACCATGGACAGCTCCATCTCCGGCCATTGCTCCTCGGCAGGAAATCACAGAAACCCTGCAGGCTACAGATCAGACAGGCCAGGATTCCTCCACAGAGTGTGTTCTAGAGGGTGGGTGTTAATGGATGCTTTTTACTCCTCTCTCTCTCTCTCTCTCTCTCTCTCGGTTCTAGGTTCTAGGTTCTAGGTTCTAGGTTCAAATAAGTTTGAAAAACACTATATTAAAGTTAAAAGATTTCTTTCTTGCTGGACTTTTTAATAGCATTTAATATCATTTTCTCTCTGGGATGCTAATGTACTGTATGTATTTCCTTTAAAAAAAAAAGAAAGAAAATTGTAATCAGGCACATCTCAGCAGGCAGGATGGGGCAGCTGACTCCCTGCCAGCTGTTGAGAGCTCTCAGTCATGCCTGTCAGGGAGATGGCTCTTGGTGGAGTCATTGAGGAGGAAGATCAGTGGACCCCAAGTGCCTCTCAAAGGCTAAAGGAAGCTTCTCTAATCCTGACTGCACATCTGCCCCTATATCCTGAGATGAGATCTGGTGTCTTAGCTTCCACATGCGTTTGGCTCCCATCGGTGAAATGATATTAGCCGTTTGTTCATATTCACCCCCCACCTACGTTTTCCTCACTCCCAACCTGCCCCTTTGTTCATTACTCATTTTGTGGGCACTTATATTTTTGTAGCATAAAATAATGAGGACTCTGAGGACTTTCACCTTGCAAAGCTGGGATTGATTTAAAAGGTTTGTCAGTAGGCAGCAAAATTCCCAAGTGGTGTGGTTGCTGTCTGTCCACTTCCATTCAGCTGAAGGCATGCTCTGGGAGTGGTCTTTTGTGCCTTTAGCACAGGGGGGCCCGATGGGGGCTGGACACCTACTTGCTGTTTGATTACTGACTGTGTTAGTGGTTCCTGATGATTTTTGGCATGCAATGAATGCCATTAGTCAGAAACAAAACTTCCTCTGGGAGAGCTATTTGTTAAATCCAATCAACGAACATTGGCCAAGTACTTATTACGACGGATCCCTGCTATTTTGTCTCTCTCTCCTCCCTTCCCTATGTGAAACTGTCCCTCTTCCACTTAGGCAATTCCAAAAGCTACTTGTCATAATTCCCAGAGGACTCTGAGAGGAAATAAAACCTTTGGATGAAAGATTTTCTGAGGCCGGAAGTGCGAATAGCATTTATAGAGAGACAAGCAGCTGACACCCTGGGTGGGGCACAGAGGGTGGGTGGAGGCCTGAGGGAGGGAATCATATGCATGCCCCCAAATGGTGCCCAAGGTCATGCTCCCAAACAGGGAGAGTGTTCACATTAGACATGACCCCAACTTGGTAACTGTGGTCTTTCCAAGAGGACCACCTTTTATGATTCATTTCTGTGTCCCTCAGCATTGCCATGCAGTAGGAGGTCAATATTTATGGCACTTATAGGTACACTGACAAGTAAAAACTAGCACTCCTTATGTACTTTATACCAGACACAGTACTGATGACGTGCACATTGAGCATGCCATCACCCTGATCCTCCTGTACCATTTTCTCTGTTGTACAGTTTGGGAAAGAGGGACAGAGAGAGAGAGAGAGCTGCAGTCACCTGGAGGCCTAACCACTGTAGATGGCAGAGACTGAGTGGAGCCCAGGTCTCTGAGTACAAAGGGAGGGCGTTGGCTTTAGGGAGAGTGGGTGGGGAATGTTAGTTTCTCCCTTAACCTGGGTTAGAGGCAACCAGCGGGAACCCAGTGGCTAGAAGGAGAGTTTCCACCATGAGGCAAACATCTGAATCCCTGTCCTCAGCCTGCTTCCCAGCCCCTGTTGGAGATGGTCTTCTCAACCTGGACCCGCAGTGCCTGTGTGTTCTGAGGATGCTGGGTACCTTTTCCCATCCTAAGCCCAGGCCAAACAACTACATGATGTTTGTACATAGACACTTGAGTCTGTGAGACACAGTGTGATGTCTGTCAAACCCTCCTTTGATTTTCCATGGGAGGTAACATCCCTTCTAGAGCTCAGGGACGAGATTTCCCAGAAGGAAAGCTATCAAAAGCATGCCTGTCTGAAATACTGATGGGTGTATTTATTCAACTTTGATGTAGTACATTTTAAAGTCAATATTTTCAGTAGTGAATATCAAAACAAAATTTAACAAAACAGATTCCTACCTTCAGATTCAATGTCAGCTGGCAAAGATCTCTCTAATTATACAAATAAAACTCCAGCAATTTATTATGCTCAACTGAAAATACAAAAATGATAATTAAAAAATTATTATTTTTATTTTCACTGAGTTTATGTGAGGGCATTCAAAGTTGGCTAAAAAGTGCAATTACTTTGTTAGTGACCCTCACCTACCTTGGAGAAATATCTTCTCAAATGTTTTTCAATTATTGTTTTCATGAAAACTTTTAGTTCAAGTTTAGCTTTGTTTTAGTTTCATTAAATAAAAATAGTTTTAGTTTTAATTTAATTTAATTTAAACTTTTAGTTTAGTTCATTAGGACTTTTAGTTAATAAAGTCCTTTCCCCAGTGGAAAAAAAATAGTTAAAAATGATAACTAAAGACAAAAAGATGTAACAATGAAATAATAACCGGGAGTGATCCTCTTATAGGTAAGCCTAAGATATAATGTGGATTTTTCTCCACTTTTAGAAAGAGTTGGCTGCAGAATACCAATATAAACTGTCAACTTTTTCTCTTTTTTGTTTTTGTAAGTTTTATTTTTAACTGACAAATAATAATTATATGTATTTATGGGGTACAATGTAATGTTTCAGTACTTCTATATATTTTGTAATGATCAATCAGGGTAATTGCATATTTGTCACCCCAAACATTCATCATTTCTTTGTGATAAGATTCAAAAATCCTCTTTTGTAGCTATTTTGAAATGTACAATGCGTTACTATTAACTGTAGTACAATAGAACACTAGAACTTATTCCTCCTAACTATAACTCTGTACTCATTGAAAGACATCTCCAGTCCCCTTACTTCCTCTTCTCTCAGCCTCTGGTAACCAGCATTCTACTTTCTACTTCTATGAGATCAACTTTTTAAGATTCCACATATAAGTGAGATCATGAAGAATTTGTCTCTCTCTCTGCCTAGTTTTTGTCACTTAACATAATATGCCCCCTAGGTTCATCCATGTTGTCACAAATGACAGAATTTCCTAGTTTTGTTTTGAAATCGCTGAATAATATTTTATTCTGTATATATGCTACATTTTAAAAATTCATTCATCCATTGATGGACACTGAAGTTGTTTCCATATCGTATCTTGGCTATTGAGAATGATACCACAATGAACATGGGAGTGTAGACATCCTTTTGGCATAATGATTTTAATTCCTTTGTGTGTATATACCCAGTAGTGGGATTTCTGGATCATATAATTGTATTTTTTGCATATTTGAGAAACTCCCATACAGTTTTCCAAAATGGCTGTTCTAATTTACAATGCTATCAGCAGTTACCCTTTCTCCACATCCTCAACAATACTTATCTTTTCTCTTTTTTGATAATAGCTGATCTAACAGGTGTTGGGTGAAATATCATTGTGGTTTTAATTTGCATTTCTCTGATTGTTAGAGATGTTGAACATTTTTTCATATATCTGTTGGCTATTTGTATATCTTCTTTTGAGAATTTCCCTTTGCCAATTTTTTACTAGGGATCTTTGTTTTCTTATTATTGAGTAGTTTAAGTTCCTTGTTGATTTTGGATATTAGCCCCTTGTCCAGTGAATGATTTGCAAATATTTTCCCTTATTCTGCAGGTTGTCTCTTCATTCTATTGATTTTTTTTCACTCTACAGAAGCTTTTTAGTTTGATGGAATTCCACTTGTCTATTTTTGTTTTTGTTGTTTGTGCTTTTTTGTTGTTATTGTTGTTGTTGTTTGTGCTTTGAGGACTACCCAAAATATCCTTGCCCAGACCTATGTCATGGAGATTTTCTCTTGTTTTCTTCTAGAAATTTTATAGTTTCAGATCTTACATTTAAGTCTTGAATTCATTTTGAACTGGCAGGGGAAAAAACCTACCTAACATGTACTATGAATACTATTTGGGTGATGGGCACACCTTTAGCTGGGACTCAAGCATTATAAAAGTGAACTATGTAACCTAAAACATTTTACCCCCTTAATATTTTGAAATTTAAAAAAATGCTATGGATTTTTGTACATTGTTTTTATAACCTGAGACTTTGCTGAATTTATCAATTCTAGGAGTTTTTTGGTGAAGTCTTTAGGGTTTTCTAGATATAAGATCATATGGTCACAAACAGTGATATTTTGACCTCCTCTTTCCTGATTTAGATGCCCTTTCTCTTGTCTGATTGCTCTAGCTAGGACTTACAGTGCTATGTTGAACTAAGTGATGAAAGCGGACACCCTTGTGTTCTAGTTCTTAGGGGACTATTTCTCTTATCAAGTGCTTCAGATGGCAGAAACACAGAATTACTCCCAAGATCTATGTGCCAGTCACTTTCTTTGTTTCTACCTGACCACTGGGCAGTCAAGTCATGCCATTTCCTCTAGTGTTTTCCATGAGGTGAGATTGGAGTAGACTTCCTGGGAAGCATCTTGGAATGCCAGGGAAGCTGGATGACTGCCTATGGTTCTCTTTTCCCCTTTTAGAAACTGAACTCAGGGAAATCCTCTCTGTCTGGGGATGTGCTCACTTTAAGGAGGGGGCAGGGTGGCATGGTCAGAGTGAAACCATTCTTCTTACCCTTATAATTTGCAATTTGTTCAGTTCTCTCTACCACAGGGGTGTCTCAGATTTGTTTCTAGGTGTTGGAATTTTCACAGGGATGTTGTAGTCTGTGGATATTTGCTAGCTGAACTTTCTGTGGAGGGGAGTGGTGGTGCTTGATACTTCTACTATGTTGCTGACATCACTCCTGAAGCGTCAAATTTTTCTATTTGTATCACCTTCTGAGGGTAAGGGTTCTCTGGTCATTTCTATGCATCAGCTTCGTAATTTTGAGGGATGGAGAGGAAATTATTTTGATACAAATGTAAATCTGCATTTTAATTTCAGAAAATTCATTCTATCCAGTCCCTACTTCAAAATGTATTTTATTCGAGCAGATGCTGCCAAAATGAGTTACATTAATTTATCTTTCTGGATGGAGGTGTTTCTAACATAGCAGTTATATATTTGCCTAGACTAAACATTCATTTCATTTCCATCAGGAGCCTCTTCCACTTTGCTTGCAAAATAGAAGATGTGAAATTGGTTATCTCATTTCTGAGAACAGATGTGTTTAAATTACATAAAAGATTCTTTAGGTCAAGGCATCTCGACTGACAACTGCAATAGTAAACCAGCCACAGAAAGGAATTAGCATGAGATCATTCACCATCTCAGAGTGGATTTTATTCTATTTCCTCTTCCTATTATAACATTTGTCATGAAAACGAGTCTACTGAATCTTAATGTTCAATGTATCCTGATTCTGATTGTGTGGCACTCTCATGACAAAAAAAAAAAATTAACAACAGGAAACAGAAGTCAAATATATACTCTTGTAACAGAAAATGGTAGGGGATGATTCTGTTTTTAAGATCTTTTGAATTATAATCAGACGCACGAATAAAATAAAATTAGTTGTATGTGGGAGAGATAATATAAAAGTTTCATTTCATAGTTATCACACAGTTGGCAAATTGTTCCATAATAGTAGCAAAGTTAAATTTCATCAGTTCAACTCAGGAAAGTGGTTGGCAGTCAATATTCTCTGGCCCCTGCAATTTGGGAACAAAAAAAATGCAATTTGATTATTTGAAATTACTCCTTAAAGAGATTAAATTCAAACTTATCATCTGCTGTCTTTATTAGGGGATGACACTGCTCAAATATTTAAGCCTACAATGCATTTAGATGATATATTAGGAATTTAACTACACACTCAGAGGTAAAACAAAATTGTGAAGAAGGCCTTCTACCCACTTTCCAAGCCTGGAGCAGCCTACCATAGAATGGGGGGAAGTTTTAAATTGGGTGAGATTCTAGAATTTTAAAATTGGAAGGAATCAGACTTTTTATTAACTTGTCATGATCAGGAAAGCTATAGGTCCCTCCCAAGCTATGATATCATGCGAGAAGTGGGGAGAAATGAGTCTTACCACAGTATTCAGTCCTACCACAGTCCTCAGAGGTAGTAAGTAGGATAAAGAATGAAGTTGCTTTTGGCTTGCCCTTGACCAGTTCCAGCTAATTAAATCCATCTGCTACTACACAGGCAAATTATTTGACCTAGGGTCAGGCATATATTTAATAATAAAGTTTAATTTATTATAAACACAATATAGTATATATCTCACCAGATCCATAGGTGTTTTTTTATTTCATTGATTTGGTTTTTGTTTTGTTTTGATTTTTCTCATGTTTTCTATAACCCGTGGGTTCTAGGCGAGAGGATACACTTCATACTTCTATTAGGGTAACGCTCAGGTATGTTGCTATAACTAATGATATCATTGGCTTAAGCCACGTCTCATTCCTGGCTAATACGTGCCAAGTATGGGTTAGTAGGCAGTGGGGAGGCTCCCCTGAGTTTCTCAGAGATTTAGGGTGACAGAGGCTCCACCATCTTGGGACCTTCCCAGGTCACAGTGGCTTCCAGAGTCTCTGAGGAAGGGCAATGAGGCCTTGGTGATCTCACACTCAGCCTTAGCTGCTTCAAGCCAAAGAAAACACATGTGACTTCTCGACAGAGCTCGTGAGTCAGAACCAGCCTCGTGGGCTGGAGCAGCAAACCCCTTTCATGTGCCCAGATGGTAGAGGAGAATCGGGCAGAGGTGGCCCCTGGAATACTCAACGGCCTTGTGATTCCCCAATAAGAATGATCCCCCCCAAGTTTTCAAGCATTGGATCTTGTGAGACTGAAATCTCAAGAGCAAAGATTTCATTTATTTCTTCTAAGAGAGCTATTTAACAACCTATATGCATGTTTAGGAAAGGAAGTGGTCTCCTTCCACTAATTTCCATGCCTTAATTCTGTGGATTTAGGGTGAAACTCAGGAATTTAAATGTCTCATCAAGGAGGTGTTTCTTGGCTACCCCACTTAAAGTAGCTTCTCCTCATCTCTTCCCTGCCCCATTCACCTCTTTCTTAGCAATAGATTTGCTTCTTTCACAGCAACATCACAATATATGATTATTTCACTTACTTTTTCATTAATAGAATTTAAATTTTGGACTGTTTTCCCACTAGAATGAATGTTCCAAGACTTTAGTGCTGATATCTGCCTTGTTCACTGGTTTGTTCTCAGTTCCTTAAACTGCCTTTCACACAGAGGGAATCGATATGTTATTTGCTCAATGAATAAATAAATTAATGACTGTTTTCAAACAAGACTTCCAGGTGATTCTGATGCAATTTGTCCACTGACCACACTTTGATAAATACTATAGTGTATTTGCTTAACCCTCTTTGAAATCAATAGTCCTCAATTTAATTCAACTTAATTTCATTTGATTCAATCCACTTTTACAGCAGTACATAGGCAGGGGCTACAACCCTGTTAACCTTCTAAAAAGAGTTCTGGCCCCTATACCCGCCCCAACACACTCACGCATGCAGTCGGCAGAGCACAAGCGCACATGCTCCAACCTTGACACTCCAGTTGTGAATACTTGTGATTTGTGGCCACTTGGCATCTTTCTCCTTTCCTAACAGTGCCATAGATGTTGGGGTAGGAAAGCTGTCCTCCCCACACTTGGGACCATCACAGTACTGTCTATCTGAGCTCGAAACAGCCTTCTCATCCAGACGTGGCCACTCGTGCTCCTTTTCCCAGGCCTCTACATCTTGAGCTGAGTAGGGCAAGGACAGGCAGAACAAACCGGGGGGCCTCCAGCACTGGTGCCCAGTTGAGATGGTTGAGGGGTTCCTCCTGCTCTCACACCCCAGCCTTCCTTGCTTCCTATCTTGTCCCTGTGCTTTCTACTAAGCCTAGGTCTTCCATCTTCCGTCCATTCTGCCTCTCTCTTCGTCTCTGGCAGGGGCTTCTAGCTGGCCACCCAGCATCCTTCTGCTCAGTCACAGCCCTGATATAATTGGGAGTGATGATATACTCCCCCCAAAGTGACATTTTCCTGTTTTCCTTGCTACATGCCATAGTTGTAACCAATGAGTCATAAGCCAAAGTTGTTGGGTAGATTCTCTAGTGAAGTTTCTCGAAGGGGAGGCCTGCCTCTCTTGAGTATTTATTTCTCAGCCTAATTGAGGAAGGGTTCCTGAGTGATCACAGATGCTCTTTCTCCCTCTCAGCCTTGGCCACGTAGGCATGTTCCGTCATGAGAAAACGGGCATGAACATATTAACCTACACAACAGACAATCTGATTCATCACGTTACAAAGTGTTTCATTTTACCCAAAGTACTATTCACTTGGTTTCTTTAAATATCATATGCCCCTCAGTTACATTAAAATAAAGTTTCAGACACTTTTTTATTTCAGTGTTATGTAGTGATGAAGAACTCGGCTCCAGACACAGGTGGAGTTGAATTTGAATCTTAGCTCTGCTCATTTCCTAAGGCAAGTAGCACGGCCATGCTGAGCGTTCGGCTCCTCACTGGGAAAAAGGGAACAAAAGTGCCCTCACTGCAGAGGCCCCCAGTGAGGATGAAATGAGATAATACTCATAGAATGCCTGGCTTGTAGAAATGACAAATAATGTCAGCTATGATTATAATCAGTATTATCGATCACAAAATGCAAACCGCACATTGATTCAGCCTGATGCATGCACTGAGAGATTCCATCCAATTTGTGCCAAAAGGAGCAATATTAATGGTGGTTTTCTAGTTTCTATATGTATTTTCAGAATCATTTTTGAGAAATAAAAACATTTCATCACTCTTGCTTTCAAGCCTTATAATTCTGACTGCTCTCAAATTCTGCAAACATCTTTGTCAATAGAACTTCTGATTAATAGTATTATTACAGTTCCTGGAAAAGGTAGGTTTATTTTTATTTTTTTTTTTGCATTGAGATACATACAATAAAATATACCAACCATAAGTATTCAGTTCAATGATTTTTGACAATTGTATAAATCAGTGTAACCACAATCTAAATAAGATATAGAACATTTCTATCATCCTAGAAAGTTCCCTCATGCCTGTTTCCAGCTAATTTACCCCCACAGGTAACCAACTTTTGATTGCATCATCACTGAGTAGTTTTGACTGTTGTAGAATTTCATATAAATGGAATCATACAATCTGTGCTCTTTTGTTGTCTGACTTCTTTCCTGCAACACGTTTGAAATTCACTGGTGTGGTAGTTGTGTGTGTCAGCAGCTCAGTCCTGTTTTGTTGCTGATTCTGTTCAGTTGTAGGGGATGTGAGACAATGTATTGATTCTCCTATTCTTGGACATTTGGGTTGTTTCCAGACATTGGTTATGATGAACATATTTGTACAAGTCTCCATTTATTCAAATGTTTTCATTTCTTTTGAGTAAATACCCGAGTATGGTTGCTGAGTCATAAGGTAGATGTATATTTAATCTTATTAGGAAACATCCAAATAGCTCTCCAAAGTGCATATACTATTTTATATTCTCATCAGAAATGTGTGCTCCAGTTGCTGGCTTGTTGTCTACAGTCTTTTAAAAAATTTTTTCCAAGCCATTGTAGTGTACTGATCTATTCTTATTCTGTTTCTTTTTCCTTCCTTTTGGATTAAGAACATATTTTTGTTATTTTACGTTATCCTGTTTATTGAATTATTGGCTGGACCTTTTTGTATTCTTTTCACTGTGCATCTCTAACTCAGTCTGTCTTCAAAAAATAATACATTAATTCACAATGTGAGAACCTTGTAACAGCATCATTTCATTTATTCATTCCTGTATTATGTGCTCTTCTGTCTTATATTTTATTTCCACATATGCTATCACCCCCACAATACATTATTATTTTGCTTTAAACAGTTGATAGTCTTTTTAAATAAATATGTATGTGTGTGTAAGTGGGTGTATATTAAGATAAAACTGCTTTTAAAAAAATAAATGCCAGATACTTATCATCTCTGGGTTCTTCGTTTCTATCTGCTGACGTGACCTTCCATATGGGATCATTTCTCATCAGACTGAAATTTTTTTTTTTAGCATTTCTTGTAGTTTTGGTCTAGTTGGAGATATCTCAGCCTTCATTTGTTTGAAAATGTCTTTATTGCATCTCCACTTTTGCTGGATAATGTTGCTGGATAAAATTGTCATCCTTATCTTTATATGTTGACAATTTTGTTTTGTTGTTTTGTTTCCTTTGCTTTTTAAAACCAGAGCTTTAAAGATGTTATTCTGTGTTTCGGCTGCCACTGTTTCTGATGAAAAAGCAAAAACGATACAGCCTTCATTTGTGGTGGTGTTTCCCTCTAGTAATGTTTCTTCTTTTTTTCTAGCTACTTTTAATTTTCTTTTTATCTTGCTTTTCACCAGTTTGACCATAATGTGCCTAGGTGTGGCTCACTCTGTATTTATTTATCCTTCTTGAGTTTGGGTCCTTTCTAATACATTGGTTTATCCCTTCCATCATTTTTGGAAAATATCAGTTATCTCCTTAAACAAAAACAAACAAACAAACAAACAACAACAACAATATATATATATATATATATATATATATATTTCTGGCCCATTCTCTCTCTCTCCTGATACTATAATGATGATATGTCTGTTAGACCATTTAATATTGTCTCACAGATACTGGATGCTCCCTTTCTGGTGTTTTTGTTTTTGTTTTCCTTTTCATTCATTTTTCTCTCTGGGTTTCATTTCGGATCATTCCTGTTGTCCTGTCTTCAGTGCCACTGGTCCTCTGCCGAGGTCACTGCTTTCAAACCTATTGAGTGAATTAATCATTTCAGATGTAGTAATTTTTTTTCATTTCTGCTATTTCTATTTTTAAAACAGTTTTCACCTCTCTGTTCTTGACTAGTGGAAAAGGTAAATAGCTCTGTGAACTGTGTCATAGTTATTTTCAGTCTCTTTCTGATAATCCCAACATCTGAGTCACCTCTGTGTTGGCTTTGTTTCTCCCCTTGACCTTATGCCATATTTGTGCGTGTGTACGTGTGCGCACGCATGCCTCAGGGTGTGTGTGTGTGTGTTTAACAATTTTTATTGTGTGCTGAACATTCTGTGTAGAAGCACAGTAGAGAATGCAGTAGATAATATTCAACCACAGAAAAGAGCTCACTTCTTTCCTGGTCATGCTCCTCGTTGGAGGCCAGCGGGGTCTGGGCTGGCGGCCACTTTAGTTGGGCTCCTTTCGCACTGGCTTTGTGTGTTTGGAGGGCGAGACTAGGACTTTCTCTTCTGCCAGGATGGAGATCTGAAGACTGGTGAGATTCCAGGGATCTCCCTGATGGTTCCTGCTGAGCTCCCTCGCTGTTCTTCGTGTGGCCGAGAACTCACAGCCTCTGCTTTCCAGCCCCGCCTCTGGCTCCCCGCACCCCAGGGCACTTCTCTCTGCCCTTCTGCCCAGCCCAGCTGCTGGAGGGCCACCATCTTGTCCTGACTAAGTCCCAGAGTGGGAGGGTGGGTTTGTATTCTGACTTCTAAATTTTATTTTGTCCTCTTCATTATGATGATTTTAACACCTGCTAGAAAAGAGCAAGTGACACCAGGCCAGCAGCCTCTGGGATGAGGAAGACAGAGGAGCGAATCTGAGCAACAGTCTCTGGACTCCACTTCCTCCCAGTGCCCCAGGGCCGTGCCGCCTCGACTTCCCCTTTGGCTCGTAGCTTCCGCCTTCCTCTCCAGGCTGCGTCCTCTCAGCCTAGAAACACGCAACTCGCTCATTCCAAATAAATCCCCTCTCGAACCACGGCAGCTGCAGGTTCTGTCCAGGAGTCGCTGCTGCTCCGGCTCCAGCTGCTCCTCCCCTCGCTGCAGGCTCACTTCTGCCCCAGAAGACCCGCTGCGATTATCACAGCAGTTGGCTCCTGAGACCAGCCCCAGGGGAGGGCTTGTCCCCGACTGAGGCATCTGAAGACCAACTTCTAGTGAGCTGCCACCCTTTCTCCTCGCTGGGCCCAAGTACAGGGGACAGACAGGGAAAAGGGTGTCTCGGGTTATGTGCTTCTGCGCAGATGGGCCAGACAGCGTGGGATGTGAGAAGCACGGCTGCTCCAGCAGCGCAGGTGGCCACGTGGAGGGCTGCACCTGCTGCTGTTCATTGGGCGGAGAACTCTGATCTGTGCTTTGCCTAGACCTAGGCAGCCTCCCCTCTCTGTGCCTCCCTGAGGAGACAAGGGCCTACTCTGGGAGGCTGGAGTGGTCCCTGCAGGATGGGCCCGAGGGAGGGGAGGATGGGCCCCTGCTTTCTTGCTCAGGGCCCACGCCGACCTCACTGCAGCCGCCCGACGCCCGCGCTTTCCGCGTGCCGTGTGTAAAGGCTGGAGACGGATAGGAAACGCTGGGAGCAAACATGTAAAATCAGGTGCAACAAAACCAAGTTAGATAAAATGATAAGTGAAAATTTATAATGAAATTGATTATGTGACAAAATAAAAGTTAAGGCCAAGAAGACCAAGTGGTGGGGAAATTGGAACCACTCTTTGTGTTGAACGCTCTGGGATGGGCTCAGTACATGTCACACGACCTTGACCCCTTGCAACACAGGCCAGCTCCACAGAGCTCTCATTTGCTTTACTGACTCGAATGCAGCCTGATCTGGGATTCAAGCCCCCAAACTGCTGGGCTGGTGGGAAGGGAGATGTCAGTAACATTGGAGGCTCCACCCTCTGCCTGCCAAGGCATGGCCCTGGGACCCTCTGCAATGCCATGGCAGGGAGGGGTGGTTATTGTTGATACAATCCTCGTTTCACAGCAGCCTCTCAGCTGTGGGGCTCTCTACGGACCCTGGGCCACTCCGGGATCAGGGCCTCTTTGCTGAAGCTGGGAGCCTTGTCCCTGGATCCTGTCTTTCTGGACACCTTCCGACGTTCCCCTCGGCTTCCGCAGGCCCCAGAAGCCTCTTACCGTCAACCCCTCGTGGTTCTCTCCGAGACTATCCTTCCACCTGGGGGTCCCCTCAGGGTGACCCTAGATAACCCCTTCTGTGGGCTTGGATTTTTAGAGACAAAATCTAGGACGGAGAATGTTTTGCTGGCTGCTGCTTTCTCTCTGGCCGTAGACCCTTACCAGGACAAGGGCAGGAAAGGGAGGAAAGAAAGGGAAATACAGGAAAAAGAAACATACATTAATCTCTCTAAATCTCATCCAGCTGCGTGATGGTTGCGTGCAATGTCAGACACTCAAAGCCCATGACACCAGAAGGCGTCCAAGATGTACAGACTGTAAAGAGCAGGTCAGATGAGTCTGTGGACTGTGAGGGCATTTGTGACATCTATAAAAATGTGCGTAAAGACAGGAAGGAAACCAGCCGTGTTTTCTTTAGGTAGCAGGAGAGCAGATTTTTCTTCCCTTTTGATGTATCTGTATTTTTTTTTTTAACTTTGCCATGGTGAGTTTGCTTTAGTTGTATGAGCAGCAAACAGAATAAATGAGAAAAGCTAGACAGATATATTAGGGATAAAAGAGAAAATAGTCCCTTTTTCTGTGCATTCCACACAGTCTTTTTAGGAGAGGATGCAGGAGGCCAGGCATGGCCTGCAGAGGGAGGGGCTGTCCCCAGTGGATCTACGTCCTGCGGGCCAGTGCCCAGGTCTAAACATGCCCTTTCATGTGAGCTTCCTGCCCCACCCCCACCAGCCCTGCAACTAGGTCTTCCCGGTGCTAGGGCCGGGCAGGGTGGGGTGGGTGGGAGGTGGGCCCTGTCTCCCTCAGTGGGGAGGACTCACAGGATGAGTCAGCTGGATTGAAAAAAATAATTGGGTGGCAGCCAGCATGCAGCCCCATGTGCGTTAAATCAGCCACCCTCTTGCCTCCTGAGCAATGAGGAGGAGGACCCTGGGGCTCAGAGAGCAGGAAGCCCACAGTGCAGCTGCTCCCCGGTCTGCCAGGTGAGCTCAAAAAGCCACACGCACTGAAGCACCAGCTCCGGCCCTGCGAACACCCTTTGCCAGCTAAAGCCCAAGTAGCCTCCAGAAATGAGCGATGGAAATAACAGGCAGATCATTCTTCGGCACCTCAGAGCAGGAGCCACTAATGAGTCTAATCCATCCACCTTCCGACGCCTTGGCTGTCTGAGACGTCTGCGCAGCTGGGATTGGTTGCTCACTGTATGACAGCAACAGCTTCGAGTCTGGGAATCACTGCAGCTTCAGGACCGTCTCAGGGAACTGCCTGGATGTCCGTGACTCTGAGTCTCCTCGTGAGCACTTCATTGAGAATGCAATAAAGGAAATGAAATTACCTCCATGGCAGGGCAGCTGGCGTCAGCAAATTCAGGTTGTTCAAAAGAAAGAAATGGATCCATAATAGGGTGCTCAGTCAGCCAGGAAACTTAAAAATTATTTCTGGGATGCCTAAGGTTGAAAATTTCTGCAGATTCCCAAAGTAGGTTCTGACAGTTACGTTATGGACTCCACTTTACACACACCCCTGGTGACCACAGTGTCTGCAGTTCTACGAGATGGTCCAGATGGGACCCTCTGCCCCACCAGTTGACAGGACTCCCCAGAGCAGCTAGAATCTGAGAGAATAAGCTGAGAGGTAGCAGAGCACATTTTCACTGTAGTCACCCTGCCTCCAGTAATATAGGTAAAGCATTCCGGTGCCTACAGGTGCCCCATTCTGGGCAAAGTCTGTGTTCTCACATCCTCCCCACGTCCCGCCACATGTTTGGCATCTTCCCTTGAGTGCCCCTGGGTCTACGCCAGCCAGCCCAGCTTGATTTGCCAAGTTCCAAATTACAGGTGCTCAGCCTATGCCCATCCAAATTACATAGGGAATTAAAACTCCTTTTTTTGGAACATAGTTTTGAGCCTTGTAGAGCTGCATTATGATTCCGCTTGTGGCTACACCAGCTCATATTACAGATCAAGCCATTTCCCCCTAATCACATGTCCTACAATCAGAGGGGACTTGGTGGCACAGCTGCCTGGGAAGAGCTGGGCCATCATCTCAATGCTGTTGGCTTTAGGTAGCAGCTCAGCCCACTGAGCAGAAGACCATTTCAGAATACAGGTGGACATGATAAACATCCCCCTGTGGGTGAGAAGCCACAAATCAAGCCTATCACAGTCTGATTAAGGCAGGACAGAGTGGTGGGGGAAAAGAACACATTAAAACACAATAGGGCATTCAGCAATGAGCGTGTAAGGTCAGGAAACCTAGGAAAATGAGAGTGCTGAGAATGATGGGCTGGCTGGGGACGCTTGCTGTTTTATACGCTATTTACCCTAAAGCATTAAAGATGCAGAATGCTCATCAAGCAACTTCTGAAATAGCAAAACCCCCTTCCAGGTCATACTCTGCTAAGGGGATTTTTTTTCCACCTACAAAAGGCAATCAAATTAATGTTTCCATTTGGGGTAGGAGAAAAGGAGAGAGTGAAAAATAATTATAACCTATTAGAGGTTTTTCATAAAATTATTTCTATTTTGCATAGTTTATGACCAAAGAAAATATATATCTGCCCTTAATTGTCTAGCAAAAAAATAGATCCAGTGCAGAAATTTTTAAAACTTGCTGAATTCAGTTTCCAGAGGATGACTTTAACAAAGCAGTAATAATAATATAATAATAATTGTCCCTTTAGTAGCTCGAGGATCTAAATTAAAATGAGCTGATACTCTTTTGTTAAACTCATAAACATCATAAAAATTCGAAGGCTTATCATTATGCCTCAGAAGCATGCCGCCTTCAACGTGCTTCTGTGCGTACTAAGAAACTAACAAAAGGGTTTTATGTTTTTCAAGAAAGTATGCTGGTGTTTCCCGCAAAGGCATCTTGTGATATATTGAGTGTGTGTTTCCTGAACACACAGCCTCGTTCTGACATGACTCTTGTGGTTAATTCCAAGTCACTGTCGAACAGGTAGAAAATCACAGAGCACTGTCCTCTCTGTTTAGATTGAATGAACGGCTGACTATTCCTTGTGGCAGCAGTCTCCAACCGGGAGCAAATTTACCCACAGGGGACATTCAGCTGGAGACATTGGTTGTAGTCACAGCTTGGGGGGGGGGATGCTACTGGCACCCAATGTGTAGATGTCAGGGACCCTGCTCAACACCCTGCAGTACCCAGGGCTCCCTCACAGCAAAGAGTCACCCAGACCAAACCGTCAACAGTGCTGCAGTAGAGAAACCCTGTCTCACGTCGTCGTGAAGCTTTTTCCCAAGCAGTCACTGAGCTCAGCAGGAAGCAGAGCGCGGAGGATCAAACCTCTCCCTGACGGCAGCCGGGCTGCTGTGTCTGACGGACAAAGAGCACAGAACAGTGTTGAGGGGAACAAACACAGAGATCGATACCAGCCCTTCAGCTGGCAGGTGTGACAAGCCAGCCAGCAGGGAGTGAGGAGGCGCAGAGATTATTTCAGAGAGATGCCAGCCCGGGAGCAGATCCGAACAAGCAGCTCACTGTGGCCGAGAAGGAGACTCTGGACCTGGGGGGGGGGGCGGTGGGGGGGGGATCGTTAGCATGTGGCACAAAGTGGAAGGTGGTGAGATGTCAGAAAACCAAAGCAGGGGTAGAGGGATGGTAGAGAGGTGGAGTATTGGCTGAATTAGTAGGAAGGAGAAAAGACTATTCCTAAAGGGAAAAAAAAAAGGTTACATTCACCTTAGCAAATTATGCATTTTAGGGCTGAAAATATTGCTCTCAGGAGAAGCTGCAGAGTTAGTTTCAAGGGGGAAGCTGTAGAGTGGAGGCAGCTGTAGAAATGTCTTAGAGGCTGTGAAACTTCAGCTGAGTCTTGAGATAAAAGTAAAACTCAGCAGGGAGAGGAGGACATTGAACATGATCACTCACTCACTTGCTGAATAAAGTTTGTCAATCTCTTCAACCTCAAATCCAGAAAACCTGTTGTGAGCATCGACCTTATACAGGGGGACTGTGAAGGGAAGACCCTCTCTCTGCACTTAAGGGGCTCAAGTCTACATGACCTTGAAGGTCCCAGCTCTTGAAAGTCCCTGGAAAGGTAAAACTCCACTTATGATTCCATGATAAAACACTCTAGGCAATTTAGAATTCATTAGGTCAGCTCGTTAATCCTTAAGAAATTGGAAATCTAGACCTTAAAGGGAAAGAAGTGGCAATCCAAATGCAACAGTAATAGTGTGAAATGAGAAATGTTTACCAAAAGAAAGCAAAGGAACGGCTGTTATTGTTGCAGGAGTGATGTGCAGGGTGTGTGCAGACTTACCCCATTGCCAGGAGCTTGGATGTTCAAGGCTCTGGATTCCAGCAGCCCCGTAGTAAAATGTTCTCTTAAGTACTAGAAGGTCTGCAATTCCCACACAGGATCAGGTGGTTGGTCTAAGACTAAAATCATCTGTCAGGGTGGAAAGGCCTTACTTATTCTTATAACTTTGGCTTTTGTCCTCTGAGCTATAAAGCCCATGTACTCTTCCAGCTACATCCAAAGCTTAAAAGCCAAAGCCAATGAGAAAGGAAGCAACAGGCTAGTATCAGAGAGGAAGGAACAAGGCTGGGAGTTCCCATTTTTGTTAAAATGCAAGTGGCTCGCAGGCAGTCCATGAGACCTGTGCTCAATCCTCTTTATAGGCCTCTTAACACTCATCATAAAATTGATGTTTTCCTTGCGAATGAGAGATAAATCGAAATAGCAAATTGTGACCGTCGTATGGATCTTAAGTCAGTCCCACCAGGACCCGTATGCACCTTTGTCTGAGGCATAAATTTCTCATTATTGCACAAAGTGGAATGCATGATGATTGCAAAGTTTGAGAAATTTTTGACCCCAAATTGAGCCAGCTGTTTGCCTGGAAAGACAGAGCAGGACTTGCCTTTTAACTGCCTTCAATGAGGTGGCAGAGTTGTCACTTTTGTCATGCTCTCTGGGAGCACTCACAATGCTCTATTTTGTTAAAAGGCGAATGAGTCCTCTTCTACTGGACCATGTGAAAAAATTTACCTCACTAGCAAGGTGCTGAAGCCTACGCGGCTCTCTCTAGAAGTTGGATTATATAGTGTTTATTAAGGAAAAAAGGGACAGCAGAATAATATTTTGCCCACACTCTAGGTATCTGGATGCCATGGAACTTCTTCTCTTTGCCTACTTCAACAGAAAAAAAAAAATAGTAGACTCAACCCAGGGAAGGAAGGCAGCCCTGATTTTATTAAGCGTCTGATATTACAAGGTAAAGGTTAAGAGTTCCTTTAGGCTGGGATTTCCAAGGGCCTGGTCAGGGCCTCGGCATCCTTGAACCTCTTCCCTGGTACAGCCCAACCAGGGTCATTGTCCGCTGCCCTGGAGGAAGCCAACACACTGAGATGGCAGGGGTCATAGCAGAGAAAGAGTTTAATATCGTAGGCACCATGTGAGGAGATGGGAGGAATTTCTCAAATCAGTTTCCCCAAGAATTTGGGAGAAAAGAGTTTTAAAGGTAGTTTGGTGGGCGAAGGGCTAGGGAATGGAATCTGTTGATTGGCTGGGGATGAACTTATAGGATCAAGAAGCAGAAATTGTCTTTTTGCGCTAAGTCGGTTGCCAGATTGCAAGGCCAGTTGAATTGATTCCTTGATATGCACCACTGGTCTGGTTGGGTCAGTTGGTCCACTGGAATGCAGGGCCTGGAAGATAGCTCAAAGACCAGCCTCAGCTGCCACAAGGGTGATGTTACCTATGGGAGCAATGAAGAAAGCGACGTGACTTCTCAGTAGTAGGCAGTTATAGGAAAGCAAGCTAGCAAATAATAGCTGGTTTTATATATATGTGTGTGTGTGTGTGTGTGTCTGTGTGTGTATGTCTATATGTGTGTGCATACATGTATTTTTTTAAAGACTCCTAGTCTCTGGGAGGGGAATAAAAAGGATTGAGTGAATTGTCATGATTTTTTATAACAATCAGTCAAATGATGATTTATTTCAATTGTGGATTTTAATGCATCCCTGTAAGACTCTTCTTTCAACTGGAGTAACACTAAATGGACTTTAAGGTCTTTTATAATGCTGGGATTTTGTGGTTCTTCAAGGCCTGATGATTAATGTGAAGTTTATAGTGATGCTTAATACAAGTGAATACTTTTAAAAATTCTATCTACAAATAAATTATATACATTTTAAAACAAATATCAAGATAAGAGACTTAAGCCCACCTGTATCAAAAATAACATTAAATGCAAATGAACTAAACATTCCAGTTAAAAAGCAGTGATTGTCAAGCAGATTAAAAATTATACGTTGATGTCAAGAAACACAATTACTTTTAAATTTGAAAATATGAATTATGCAAACACTAAGCATAAGAAAGTTGGTGTGGTTACATTAGTATCAGATAAAATAAACTTTAAGAAAGTATTAGCAGACAGGGAGAGGGAGTCTTATTGATAAGAGGATCAATTCTGCAAGATCAAATGGAAGCTCTCAGTGAAGCAAGATGACTAAATGGGGACTCTTCAATAAACTGCAAAGCAAAGAGCATTTTTAAGCCCAGAAGCACTAGGATAAATCTATGTTCAACTGTTTAATCTTGAAAGTGAAATTTGTACTGTCTGCAATTCTTATATGACCAGAGAACATATATTGTCCTAGTAACAAGAAAGTCTTTCAACTAAAGAATGCAAATGAGCTAAGAAGGTTCTTAGCTCATTTCCCTCTGAATGTGATCCCTATGAGAGGGAAGTAAGGAATTAAAATGAATGGATGACTGCTCATCTCCGCAGGAAGACTTTGGATTTACTCTGTGTGTGTGTGTGTGTGTGTGTGTGTGTGTGTGGTTTCCCTCTGCCAGTCTAGAGGTACTTCATGAAGCAGAAAGTACCAGAGAGAAAGGATTCCCCTTTCCTAACCCAAATATGGGAGGTGAGAATAAGGAACTGCTTTCCAGGGTGACCAAATTCAGTATTTTTCAGCCCAATTGACAGGACTTTCTGGAGAATTGGTAGATATTTTCCTCCATAAAGGAAGTGAATGTAGTTTTCTAGAACAACAACAATAAAACCCAGAGTAGCTAAGGTAGCAAGAATATACCCTGGGGCAGATTCTAAGAGACCCACATGGAAATGCAGGACAAGTGAGAGCTCAGTGGTAGAGACCGAAGCAGAAGAGAGAGATGGAACCCCCAGCTAAGGAGAAAGTGAATGTGTCAGAAAGTGGAAGAGGTTCTAAGGAAGAAAAGGCTAGCATGGGACAATAGTCTGACCACACCCCCCGGGAGGCTTCACAGCTTGCACCAGCTCAGGACTGATGAGGACAATGAAGGATTGACAAGGCACAGTGGAAAGAAAACCCAGGTGGAGGCTCACAACTAAACCCAGGTGTCACCACGTGTGTTGGTTTCCTGTGACTACTTACAGATGGCCACAAACTGGCTTGATGCAACAGAAACATATTCTCTCTCAATTCTGGAGGCCAGAAGTCCCAAATCAAGGTGTTGGTAGCGTTAGTTCCTTTTGGAGGGAGACTCCATTCCACGCCTCTCTCCTAACTTCCGAGGCTGTGAGCAGTCCTTGGCTTGCAGATGCATCACTTCAATCTCTGTTCCCTTTGTCTCTGTATGTGAATTACCCCTCTCCTGTCTCTTGTAAGGATACCAGTCATTGGGGTTAGGGCTCATCCTAAATCTTGGATGATCTTGTCTTGAGATCCCTAATTTAATAACATCTACAAGGACTCTTATTCAAAATAAGGTCACATTCTGGGGTCCCAGGTGGACATGAATTTGGGGGCTCCAAGAGAGACCACTATTTAATCCACTGCACCAGTTAACTCCCAGGTGAAAGGAACTGACCCAAACTGCCTCAGACTCTAGGGCAGGTGTCCTCAAACTATGGCCCGTGGGCCACATGTGGCCCGCTGAGGACATTTATCCTGCCCGCCGGGTGTTTTTGCCGCTGCTGCCTGTCCTGCTTAGCAGCTGACTCATCCCGGGCCCACAGTGCGCATGTGTGGAATGTGCATCACATTCTCCAATGGCCCTACAACAGTCTGAGGGACAGGGAACTGGCCCCCTATTTAAAAAGTTTGAGGACCCCTGCTCTAGGGCAGTACCTCTAAAACTCCAATGTGCGTGTGGTCACCTAGGGGTGTGATTAACAAGCAGATTCTGATTCATTAGGTCTGGCAGGTAGCTGAGAATCTCTACTTCTGTTGATACAAGATCCCAGGTGACACCTATGCTTCTGGTTTGGACCATGCTGAGTAGCAAAGATGTAGCGTTGTTGTGGAAATTGTATGCAATTAGTCGGCCATGCTGAACCTTACTCCCAATAAAGCTGGTATAGCCATGAACTGTTTGGAAAACAGTTCCAAGTGCTTGTGGGTGAAAGTAAGAAATGCAGAGAAGTCTGGGTGTGGGCCAAGCTGTATTCCCCGAGTGAGAAACAGCACATTGTGGGGCGGCTGCATGATATGTGTTGTCTCTCAATCTTCACTAACATTACTAGACTGGCACAAACCATTGCGTACGTGGGTCTTGTACAAGATGCTTGAAAGCACAGAGCTTGGAGTTCATGCTGGTATGGGGAGGGACAAATGTCTCTGAGACAGAAGTTCCTGAGAATTTGCAGAAATTGAGAGAAGGGAAATATCAGGGCTCATGTGCATTGTGAGAGTGAGGATTTAAATCAAGTAAAAGACATATCTGGGAGGGGGAGAGGCATCTGCTGCTATCTAGGTAACGACGGCACCGGCCCTCTGCGCGGCAAGGTGTAAGCAATGCTGCCTCTTGCTTCATTGCACTGTAGACTCTTTTACCCACAGGTCAGAAAAAGAGCAGCATGGAAACATGGACTTTAATTAGTCAATTGGAAGATCAGTGGTCAGCGTGGCTTGGGTCTTGATATTTTGAAATCGATATCCTGTCTCAATAATCAGAAGAGACATTGCCACCACCTGGGCAACTTTTAGACTTGGTTCAATGAGAGAAATCTTGCAAAGAAATTTCTCTTTTTAAAATAAAACACATTTCACAGAGAGGGTTGTTGGGTGGGGAAATGGGTCATTGATATTGAAAATGATGTGACTAAATGCCCCATTTTACTCTGACAGTATTGAACTTTAACTGTGCCTGTGAGCCTGTCAATCAGTGATGGCTAAGAAACACCCCTCCACCCCCAGTCCTTCATGTTCTGGAACTGGCTTACTGCAGGGGACTGTCCTTCCCCATGTGACTTAGGCAAGACTCACAGATGACCCCCTTGCTTGCCTACAACAAGGCCAGGCAGAGACCCTTCAAATGCCCATTCTTTGCTTCAAATAATCAGCTGAACTGTCTGTGATCCATCCAAACACAATCCTTGCTAACCAAACTTTAAGATTCTAACCTTGCCCCAGATCCCTACATTTTGACCCACTCTTAGCCAGAGCAAGAGAAATAAAGGGAAACTTGTGCATGCATCATTGTTTGCCTGATGACTTGGAGTGAGTTAGGGCAGTGCGGTCTTGCCCACCCTAGATTCCTGAAATGGGTCTTTGGACCTACTCATGAGCCTCCTCAGGGGAGGGTTAGCGACGTCAAGAGAGCACAGAGCTGGAAGGCAGGACTTCTGGACTCTGTTTCTGCATCTGCCAATTATAATAGGAACCACGTGGCCGTGGACAAGTCCCATGACTTCCTAGACCTCAGCAGAAATAATACATTAAAGGAAATCTTGAGTCTTTTATTTCAGACTTTTCCAGCCAGTAGACCCGTGAACTCTGATGGCAGTTTTGGTCTGAATCTTTCACATGGGCACACAGCGATATTGACCTAAGCCAGTCTGTCACTTTGGCCAGGAAGCTGAGACTCAGTTTCTTGCCCGTGACCTGCAGCTGGTTAGGACAGAGCTGGGCTCTTGGCCTGGGCCCCCCTCCCTCCCTCCATAAAACCCCGTCCCATGCTCAGCTCACCTTCATCACCTGGTCCTCAGACCCTGGCTGGAAATCCACTGCTATTTCCAGGTGCACTTTCCTTGTGTGCCCCCCGCCCCAAGCCCATTGGCTTTTGGACTGAATTATCCCAGAAGGAAAAAATGAAGGGAATAAAGTCAACCATTCTTTAAAAAGTGCTGAAAGCACTCAAAGTTCAGCTGTCTGTGGCTCTCAAACATTTTTTAACTGTAACTTACAGAAATATGATAGTTGATGCCTGCTATCTGCTGATTGGCAGCACACATTCTTTATTTTAAGGTCAGACTTCAGTTTTAAAACTGGAGTTTTGTTTTAAAGAAAATAAATCCTATTTCAAAATGATCAGGATCTTGCTGAAAAAATACTGGAGCCTAGATAGGCAAGAATCTGAATAAAAATTTGAGCTTCAAATTACATCATTAGTAATGTACCTCTTCAGGCTAATATTATGTGGCGACAAGACATACATCGCTGCCAGGAGATTAGAAAGTGAAGAAAAGGCAAATATTTTGCAGCCCTGTGGATTAAATAAATCTATCAGGCGGAGGTAGTGCTGTGCTCCAGAGAGATCTGAAGCCCTAAATATTTAAGTTTGTTGTATTAGGCTTGAAGGTGCTGCTTTTACAAGAGGGTCACCCACAAGAGTCACTGCTGCATTCCCAACCCTAGGGATGGCAGAGGCAGGACTGTTCCCCAGATTCTCCATGAGCTGTCTGGCGCTTCCCACTTCCAGGGAGTCAGGTTAGGACCATGGGACTAGCTTGGCCCAATGGGGCCTAAGAAGAAATGGCAGGTGTCACTTCCAACCTGAGGCCCTGAAGAGCAGGAGTCTCCACGCCCTTCCTTCCCGGGTTGCACTGGAAGTTCTATGTAGATGGAGACCACAGAGGTAAAGTGCCATTTTTATTGCATCAGGTCTAGGGACATGACTTATCACTGTAGATGTCTACGTAGAGCCCCTGGGGAAATGGTGGTCAGGCTCCTCCGTAGGAAAGTCACTCTTTCTTCCCCCTTGCCATACTCTGTACCTTTGGAAGGAAGTCACTATGCGCAGCCTACACTGAAGGACTGAGCAGTTATGTTCCTTGAAGATGGAGTAACTGCTTAAATTATTTGAAATTATTCTGCCTGAGAGATGTCTATTATTTCCCAATTATTTATTAGTTCTATCATTTATTCACGTCAATATGAACTTGTGGATATTTGCTTTATATTTTGGTATATAATCTAATACTAATTTATTTTCTTTGTCTGTTTTTTGGGGTTTTTTTGCTCAGATTGTTTTAGCTTTAGCCACCAAGAGCTCTTTCAGTGGGCTCCTGTGTCCCTTTGGCATGCCCCACCATTGTAAGGTGTTCTGTTTGAGCTGTTCCTTACCTTGTGGCATTACAAGAAATCCCAGGCTAATCATCTGTATTTATTGCCTCTGTCCTATAATCAGCATTTCTCCAAGGAGCCCTGGTTCTTTTAATTGGGTCTTGGTGTTAGAAACCAAGATCTGGGAACTGGGTATGCTTGTTAATACAGAAGTGTCATCACTTCTAAGCTCTTTCAGATAACAGAGCAAGGAAATATATATGTGTATGTAAGTCATGTATATACACATAAAATATTTATAAATATTTATATAATGTTTCCTTAATTTTAATTTTTTAGTTTTAAAAATAACTTGAAATGGATGTTTAATTTATCGATTTTTAAGATTTTTTTTGTTTTTTAATGTGTGTTAAAGGCTATGAAATTTCCTCTAAGCATGGCATTATCTGCATCCTACAAATTTTATATGTATGCTTAATTATTCAGTTCAAAATATTTTATAATTTTTATTTCTTCTTTGACCCATGAGCTTTTTAGAAATACATTTGAAAATTTTCAAACATATCAGGATTTCATAGTTATTTATTTTATAGATGATTTTTAGCTTTATAGCTTAATTATATTATAATCAGAGAACATATTCAGTGATTACAATCATTTTAAATTGGTGGATATTTGCTTAATTGTACAGCTTATTGTGAATTTTTGGAAATGTTTTGTGTGCTTGCAAAGAATATGTATTCTTTAGTTCTTTAATGCAGTATTCTATATGTGCACATTAATCTTGTTTTCTGATAACATTATTGAAATCTCCTAAATCTTTACTGAATTTGTGCTGCTTGTTCTATTGGTTACCAAGAGAGTTATATTAATGTCTCCATTGTGATTGTAGATTTATCTTTTTCTCTGTGGCCCTGTCAAGTTTTGTGTTGTGTTTTAAGAGTTTATACTATTAGATATATGCAAATGGTGAGTAGTTGTCTCTTCCTGACGAATTGAACCAGAATATTACAAAATGTCTCCCTTTATCATTTGTAATGCTTTTTGCCTTAAAGTATGCATTATCTGATGTGAATATATAGCTTTTTTATGGTGTTTAATGGTATACTTTTTATTTTGCATTTCTTCTGTAAACTTATGTTTTCTTTGTGTCACCCATCATTGGTCTTTTCATCTTTCCTAATCTGACAGTATTTTTGTTTTGATCATGTCATTTATCCATTTACATATAATGTACTTACTAATATATTTGGGTTTAGGTCTATCTTAATCAGTGCTATCTGTCCCATCTGTTTTATGTTTTTCTTTTCTTTCCTTTCTTAACTCCTTTTAGGTTAATTAGGAATTTTTTATTGTTCCATCTTCCCCCTTGTTAGCTTGCAAATTATGTACTGCTAAACAATTCTTTTAATGGCTACCCTAGAACAGTAGTCTGCAAACTACAAGCCATGGGACAAATTCAGTCCATACCTTGTTTTTGCATGGCCTATAAGAAAAATAATATCTCATGGCATGTGTAAATTAATTAAAATATTATTTATAAATTTTTATTGGAACCTTTATTATCTTTTGCACCTGCTTGATCTATACAAACCAAAGATTTTTTCAAAACTGCAAACTATAGTATAGAAAATGATTGGATGATGAAATTCCTATAAGCTTGCACAAATCCTAATTTCAGGCATTTTTACTAGTCAAAGGGTCTTTTTGTTTTCATTGATCACCTTTATAATAAACAATGTTACTGGTTGTTAAAATAAATATATGCCAACAAAACTTCATTTTTGTTTTGGAGTTTCCTGAGATTAATTTTGAAAATGGGATTAGCATGTTCAGAAGTTTGAAAATGAATAAATGAATCAACTAATTTGAGCTAAAGAACAAAATGATGTCAGATCCATGTTAGCATGCCAAGTCACCCATGAACACCGTAGCAAGAGAATTCCTGGGCTGTAATCCAAAGCAGAGATGGATGAGGATGTGAAAATAATTAGGGATATATTCATGAATCCTTAAAGCAGAGGTTTCTAGCTGGTAACTTGTGGGTCAGATACATATGAAATATGTATATGCCTTTACAGTGTGTTAAGTCTTCTGTATTTGTTGACAGCATTTTAGAGTTGGGGTATTTTATATGGAACAAAATCCATATTTCTAACTTCCCTTAGAAATTGGCAGAAGTACATCAATATTTCTCACACGGTGATACTGGGTTGGAACTTAATAGATGTTATCATCTGTATTAGTTTTCTAGGGCTGCCATAACAAACTACCATGAACTAGGTAGCTTAAATGACAGAAATTTATTGACTCCGTTCTGGAGGTTAGAAGTCCAAGATCAAGATCTTGGCAGGGTTGGCTCCTTCTGCTGGCTGCAAGGGAGAATCTATTCTGTGCCTGCTCCTATCTGTGTTCTGTGCCCCTTTCCTAGGTTTTAGTGGGTTTCTGGCAATCGTTGGAGTTCCTTGGCTTGCAGATGCATCACACTGATCTCTGCTTTCTTGTTCACATGGTGCTATCCCTCTGTGTGTGTGTGTGTGTGTGTGTGTGTGTGTGTGTGTGTGTGTGTGTCTAAATTTCCCCCTTTTATAAGGACACAAGTCATATTGATTTAGGGGTCTGCTTTGCTTTAGCATAAGCTCATTGTAACCAATTACATCTCCAACAGCCCTTTTTCCAAATAAGGCCACATTCTTGGGTGCTGGGAATTAGGACTTCAACCTAGGAATTGGGGTAAGGTACAATTCAGCCTGCAATACCCTCTTTAGACAGGACATGCTTTCCCTCATTCCCCACAGTTGCCCTGTGATCAAGTATTCATTTCTGTTACTCACCTAGCCCATTAAGGCATTTAGTTTGTGACCCTTGTCCTAAATCCCATGGCTTTAAGAGGCTGTAAATCTGACAGAAAGACCTAGATATTAGCAAATCAGTAACATCATAGGATGATAGAGCTGGGAAGAACCTCAGAAATTAACTATTGCTGTCTTCTTACCCTATTGCAGGGGGCAAATCTAAAGAGGAATGTTCTCAGCTGGTCTATTCCAAAATAGTTCCCACAACGGTGCCCAAAATTCTTACTATTTGTCTAGGATTTTTAAAAATTCCATTTCATTTAATTTATTTGAAAAGGGAGACCAGTTTGGCAAGGCTCTGCTTTCAGTTCTACGACACAAGATACAAATCCCTTTCCTCTTAAACTTTCTCCCGGAATTGGTGTTGTGGGAATTGGTTTATCCTGCCGGGCCCGAGTGTGATCTTTGTTTGTTTGTTTATTAGAGTGTTTGCACTGGATGCTCCGTTCCTTAGAAAGTAAAGAGGCTGTCCAAGTAAATAGGACCACTGTGTACAAATTAGAGTTCAGGAAGGATGCTTCTCAGTGGTTTAGCTGTTTGATGGGCCTCTTAACACACAGCGTGGGCAAACATGAGTTCCCATCTACAAAGGGTTTCTCTGAATTTATAGCTTCTAAACAGCCATTAATTCTGCTGCCATATGGATCACAAGAGGCAAGCTGATAAATCTTTCATCCACAATGGATCCTGTTTTCCCATATGCATGATTATTTTCAGAATCCATGTGTATTTTGGCTAGGTTACAACCGATCTTCTCATCTGGTGCATGAGAAGAAACCAATAATATCCTGTGCCCACCTGCTCTTGGTAAATTCTGACTCCTTAGGTATTCAAAGGAGAATCTAAGGAGATCCTGATTCTGCATATCATCCCATATAACAAATTATTATAAAACTCGATGCATAATAGTTTGACCTTTAAGCCGCCAGCAATTTGCATCCAGGTCAGTCGATAGTGACCAGGCCTTCGTCAAAAGCCATTATGAAACTCCTTTTTTCCCCCATCAGAAGTTGGTCTTTTTCTTCCAGAACTACAACGAAATTGAATACTTTTTCATTATTATCTAATAATTGCCTAAACCAGGCCCTTAAGCTATTTGCCACCACTTTAGATCTGTTACACAGTAAACATTAAATCGCATCATTTTCTGTTTAACCCATTCATCACTGATTACGATTTGCATGGCATAACTTGAAGGCAATTTCAAATACGATAAGTAAAACGGGAATTAGATCTAGATCATACTTGCATAAAAGACAGCAGGATTCGTATAATCATCAGTGTACCGATCCCTCCCGGTGTTTTGACAGTTCGTATTAGGTGGCTCTCTTTTTTTATTAAGAATGAATTTAAAATGTCTTGCAATTCAGAATTTATAGTTTGCTAAGTGCTATCATGTTCCTTGTTTCGTGTTTTCCAAAATGAATAGTAACTCTAAGAAATATGAAGGCTATTTCCATTGCCCAGAAGACTCTGAGGCTCAAGTTAGCGACTTGTGCAGGGGATACGACCCGTAAGCACAGAGCGGGGCTCAGACTCAGGTTTCTGCCCCTCAGGTACAATGTTCTTTCTTCTATAATAAGTTGCTTCTCAAAATATTGTGCTGGCATATTTTTTTAAACATTAATTTTAACAAGCCCAACTCCAGGGTGCCCTAAAGCACTAAAAAGCGCTGTACGTTGCCGTTTGCAGTCCCTGTTCCGTTATTTCAAAATAACCCGACCCGTCGTGTGCTGGGATTTACTCTGTGGTAACTCTGAATCATGCAGATGGATGCCTGGGATATTACCTGCAAGTGCCACCAAAGACTTGTGTGCTTTGTCCTTGGTCAAGGTGACAGGAGGGTTTGGTGTTGAGTTCCTGGGCAGTAGAAGCAGCCCGTTCTTTATCTGCAACTCAGGCCTCTTCCAAGCTGTCTTGCCCATCTCTGTGCTGTTTCTCTGTAGCTTCTTCAAAAGGATAAATTAAATTCCCACAAGAACATCTTTAAGTAAACTATACTTGTGTTGGCTCCCTTGCATTTGTATGGAAATTAAAGGAAGACAGTATTTTTGCTACAGAAATAACTTCTTAATAACAGCTTGGTATGAACTAATTGCTTTCATGGCTTTGCAAGTGGTGGCAGGAATTATTACACTAATTGTGCACTTGGGCTGCTGGCATGGGCATGCTTGGATGAGGACTCAGCCCCCAGGAGATCCCCATGGTTTTCATCTTTCCAGATAGATGAACTTGATGCCCTCTTTGCATTGACTATGAGAATGGTATAGGCCCTCCCGCAATAAACTGGTAAGATTTGCATTTAGCAATAACAACAATAATAACTGTGTTTATTGAGCCTCGCTATGGCAAGCTTTAGGCTAAGTGCTTTCCAGGAGATAACGCACAAAATCTGAAGCAAAGCTACCTGCATTTGAATCCTTCCCCCTCCACTGACTAAAAGTTTAATCATGTTAGTTTTCAACCTTAGTATGCCTCAGTGTCAGCATCTGTAAAATGGGAATGAATGATGGTCCCTACTTCAGGTTATCATGAGGGTGAATGTCAAGTGCTAAGAGCAGTGAAGTTACACCATCAGAATAGAACAAAAGGGTAGTTATTGCTGTTATTGTTCTGAGGAGGAGGATGCTGAACTCTCATCACCTGAGAGTTAATAAATACATTTACCTTGGCTTTACTCTTCTATCTCAACGTCAGCAAAGTGAAAGACAACATTTCTACGACTCGCTCAAGGTCGGACAGCTAGTAAATAGCTGAGCCAGGACAAGAACAGGTTTATTTGTCTAGGACTATCACAGTAACTGGTTGAATCAGCCAGTCCACTGGCCGAACCAGTCAAACAGCCAGCTGTTAATGACATGCAGGAGGAGGGAATGAGCTTGGTGGTATTGCAGACTGAACAGTAGATTTGGAATCAGAAGATCTTGCCCTGAATTTGCTTTCACCAACTCAAGTCAGCTGACCTCTCGGAGCTTTGATTCCTTCCTCTATGAAATGATCCCTGATCTAACCCATTCAAGAGGGTTTTTTGGAGAAGCAAAGCAATACTGTTTTTGAGAGCATTTTATAAATCAAAATGCCATAAACTGTATCATTTATTAATTTTTGAGATTTTATATAATGATTTCTACTTTCTTCACACAGTTGATTAAAAGGACGAAATCACTTAGTTATGTCTTATCTTATACATGGCATCCAATAGCTTCTTTAGCCTACAAGTACACAAATCAGCCTTCTAAACAAGGTTGAGAAATGTCCCAGCTCATAAAGATGGGGACCCTGTCCCTCTCTCCCAGGAAATGTACAGTTGATTAATTCATCCTTCCATTTTCATTCCTTGCATGTGCCAGGCATTAAGCTGAGTAACAGAATGAATACTATACAACTTTTGCCCTTGGTAGGTTAAACAACCTCATAAACAGATCATTATAATCCATGTGTTAAGGGTTGTGCTAGATTACTTACCTGGGGAGGGAATTCACAGAAGACTTCCTGGAAGAAGTAACATCTAAGCTGAATCTTACAGGAGAAAAAAAGTTATTAGTAGCTTAATATATGAGTATTCTTTGGGACCCTCCAAGGGCAGATGGCAAAACTTGGTGGTGGCCTGACCTCCCTGTGAAATCCAGGCCCGAAATGGCTGAAGGACATTGATGACCTGGCTGAGGATGTCCTTTAATAGTTTGCTGCGGGCACAGGGCTCCTCTGTTGGCAATGTCTTAGGGCAGATGTTTGCAAACCTGGCAAATTTAACATGTGAAGTTTCTACAACGGACCATATTTGCATTTAAATAGGGAATAGGGTGATTTTTACTTCTCAGATGATGGTAAAGAAATGCACTTGTATACCGCAGCTCGGTGCTGAGGTAAGACTGAGTTCGGATGAAACTCCTCCGAGCACTAAAACAAGATGAAGGGAGTAAGATCTGATCAGACCAGAATTCATGGGAGTGTGTCAAATACATCCGTCTCCACCCACAAAGAAATAGTCTGATTATCATTTAAAAAAATTTTGGTATGGGAACACTATGAGTATTGTTCCATAAATACCCTTTAAGGTGCAGTAAAAATCAATTGTGCGTGCACCAGTTTGAGTGTTTATTGACCTCCCCAAAGCAAAGGCTTCAAGTTGTATTAATTAGGGTGGAGGGAGGGAAAGAGTAGGATTGGAGATGAGACCCAAGGAATGTCAACGTCACAGTCACTCACACCACAGTTGGGTGGAGCAGGACCATTTCTGGTTCCAGTTTGCTTGCATAGACCTGGTTAGAAAAGTAGATGAACTTTGGGCATTTGTGTGATGAAAACTACTTGTTTATGTGGAGTAGATAAATGTAATTCCCAGGACCAAAGGTGATGGGGTGTGTTTTTTTTGGGGGGGCGGTGAGGGGACCTGTTATATTAACACTTCAGGATTCGAGGTTAATACTGGTCCCCTAAATGGCTGGAGACCCTTGACATTTGACTTCACAATTGAATTTGTCTTCTGAATATTTATACCCACAATTAGTGTTTGCACTGTAGTAAGTGGTGTGTGGAGAAACACTATAACCATTATGAAGAAATTGTGGTAATAATACATGCTTTGAATCCAGGGGGTGTGCTGTTTGGTAAATTTAGACGCGCCATCTAGTGGGCAAAGGAGATATTTTCAGACCATGGAAGTCACCCTCAGTGCTGGAAGCAATATTCCGGGTACCGGGATTATTTCACGGTAAATGTTAGTATCCTAAATGTATCCTCTCCCAGAGAATCAGTTCATCATTTTGGGTGGTGTGTGTTTGGAGTTCTTTTGAAATCCCCCCGTCTGTGTGAACCAAGTTTCCACCTCATTCCTCCTGTACATCAGTTTTGTGCTAATACGCTCTGTCTGCTAAAGGCGATTTAAACTGGGCATCAAGGGAGGGGTGAGAGTTGACCAAATAGAGGACAGAGTAGAACTGGGCAAAAGGGCAGCAGTGGGTGTCAGCGGTGAAGTCACGGGTGGCAGGAGCCGAGCTGCAGAAAGACAGCTTGGCTTCGTGCAAAGCGAGGCCAGAGGCAGGACCCCGGGGTGGAGGGCATGTGTTGGTCCAGACACGGACACGGCGAGGACGGGCTGGGCACGCAGTGAGGACTTCCCAAGGCAGAATCCGCACACTGAGCTGGGATGCAGTGTGCGCCCCACCCCAGGCAGTGCGCCAACCAGTTTTGTCACCCCCAGATCCTGGCGCCTTGTACGTGGCAGCCACCTGCGCTCTTGGCAGGTGGGGAGCAGCCAGTAGGGAGAGATCCTGCCTGATCACCTCTGGTTTTCTTAAGGAGAAAAGAATCCTTGGCCGGAGGAGGGGCGTGCAGGTGCAGTCACAGGGCGTGGGAGGGAATCGGAGAGGGCGAGGCATCCCAACTGGTTCCGAAGCCCGGCCTGGGCTGACAGCGACTTGGGGGTGTGGGCGTCTGTCTAGCAACGTTGCACCGTTCTCCCTCTGCCAATGCGGAGGAAAGGGTAAGGTTTGCACAAGGCCAGAGAGGAAGAGATCACATCCATCCCGTCATCTCCATCAGCTCAGTCCTGGAATAATCAGCATTAACTCTTTGAGGCCCCATAGCTCTGTGCTCAAGACCCCATTCTGCCTCTGCCACCTGGGAAGCAGTCCCTAACCTCCCTTGGCTTCAGTTTCATGTGATTCCTGCAAAGCGGAATCACAACAGAATCAATCCCACATACAATGTGGATGTAATCCAGTGGATAAGTCATGCAAAGTGCTTAGCCGAGAGCCTAGCACATTGCCAGTGTTAAGTTGATAATAGTTATTATTTCTTCAGGAATAATAAGTATCTCTCGGCACACCCCTTATATGGCCTATAAAGAACACAGAACTTACTGCATCGTTCCAGAATTTAACGTTTGCTATGCCACTTGAATCTCTGGGGCTAAGACATAGTTAATGGATGATGGTTCTACCACTCTCCCCCTTTTCTGCGTTTGTGACTCACACAACAACTAGGAGAACTCCCTCACTTTGAATATGTAGGCATGCTACATTTAGTCTTATTTATTCCCTTTTCTCAGCCTAGATATTTTTGCACTGAGTTAATCTACAAAACCAAAAAATAAAATCCAATCTTGGCTAATTTTGTGGTTGATTAACAAATTTCTTTAGGCTCTTCATGAAGGAAAATACACACACACACACATGAATAAATAACTTTTGATTTCTTTCTGTGTATGCCTGTATGGATGGGGAGAAGGAATTACTGTAATTAATGCCAAATTTAAAAATGCCAGATGGGGAGATAGCTAGCATCTTCCAAACAAGGAGATGAGTCAGAGCCTGGGAGATGATAATGTGTTTAGATAAATGTGATTTATTAAGTAAACAGAAAAAAAATTAGGAAAGGCAAGGCAATGAAGCTAGCAGGAAAATTACAAGCCACACCCCTAGCACTCTGTTCTGTTGGATAGAGCAGGCTTGCAAGTCTACGAAATCTATATATTCCCACCAAAGAAGGGAGGGGTTTTGTCCACTAAGATATCTACCCTTCATGATTTCTGGATATCATTTGATTTCTACTTTTCTGACTCGAGGTGGTTTTTCTGGGGGCCATGCTTTGGGGAAAGCTTGTGCTTCTAAATGCGCTTGATCCCTCTTGCTGCTTGCTTCCTGTAGCATCCTGGCGAAGGAAGAGTGGAAGAATCTCTTAAATTTCACAGAACTCTGGGGACCTCTCTCCAAAGAGCAGAATAAATCTTTGCTTTGTTTTGTTTTCAAGGCCAATTTCAAGCACAAGCAAGAGAAGTTTCAAGGGGGAAAAGAAAGCCCCTTTGAAAAGGTGCAAAGCAAAGAATTTAATGCAAGATAAAGTGAAGGATGTGGGGAAAAGACTAGGAATAAATCCTAGAAAGGCTACAATTCATCAGGTTCTCAAAGTAAGTGCTTTTCTTACAGGTTCAAGGGGCATTGGTTCACAAAACAAGAAACAAAGAGAAACACAAAACCTAGAGCCTGGCCTGGCAGGGGCTGCAGGAGGGCTGGGAGCTGGAGGCTGGGCTCTGAGTCAAAGACATGAATGCAGCTACGTGTTAATCGAAAGGCCCTGACCCAGTACTGCCTTTTGATGGGCCACAAGCCATCGTAATCGCTAAGATTTTTACCCTCCCTCCTCTAAACAGACTCCCCTTGGGAGAGTGATATAACCCCAGGTACTTACTATGTACCTGGCCCTGACATGCATAATTGCATGTAATCCACGACTCCCATTTGACACATGAAGTTTAGAAAAATAGAGTAACTTGTTCCAGGACAAAAGGACTTGAACCCAGAGAGTCAAACTCAGCCTCTTGCTTAACTACTATGCTTCTACTCGTTAGGATGGTCACCTGCCCTGCCCATAACCATAACCACCAAGCATTCCTGCCCCTCTTTATGAGAAGTCGGATCATCTCAACTGGGATGCAGACATACGATCCCTGTAAGCAGGGTTCATGAGACCATCACTGTTGCCATGGGCTTCCTTACGAGCACCTTCGATTGGAATAAGAGCGGTGGGTGTGAAGACAGGTCCAAAATTAGGGCCTGGTCAGTGAGCCCTCACTCTCAGTGGGTGCTGTGTTCTCCACTGCAGGAAATGAAGGTGAGTGAGGACAAAGACCTCTCCCTGGGCGCAGACACGCAGGAGGATGGAAAGGCCCCCAGGAACCCTGACGCAGAGGAGGATGCCACCAGGGCAGCAAGGTATGAAGCCCAGGGGAGGTGGCCTCTGAGGAGAGCACAGACCAGCTGGAGCACCATGCATAGCCCCTGGGGCAGAGGACATGAGAAAGGGACCTCAGCTTGTCATAGGGACTGCATTGTCATCCCACTTGTACCTCTGTATGCTTGCAGACAGGATGTGGCTAAGCAATGTTGGATACGATGAATATGGACTCTCACCCACTTGGTACTGGGATGGGGCCCAAGCATTGGTGGTATTATTATTATTATTATTATTTTTCATTTCCAAGGAGATTCTAATTGCAGCAAGGGCTAGGAATCTCCAGACTAGACCAAACTTTTCTCCTCTCCTGAGACACAGGACGAATTCCCATCTGTCACTGTTGCTCACTTCACTGATCCTCATGGCAAAGAAGGCACAGGAGACACTTGGAGGAAAGTGACTCAATGGCAAATGTGTTTGACTACAAATGACAGCACATCTGGCAGGAGTGATGTAAACAGATATGGGCTGATTTACTTATTTGTCCACATCCTGGAAAGTTTGCAGTTAGGCAATGGCTGGCACTCGTTCTAATCACTCCGCAGTGTCAGCACCGAAGTGTCTAGAATTCTCTTGGCTTTGATTTCAGGGTTGCAGGGTGGCTGCTGGAGCTCATGTTTATATTCCAGCAGAAAAAAAAAAAGAAAAGAAAAGAAAAGCACCTGCTTCCATGAACGTGTACCAGGCTAGAACTGGGTCATGTGCAGTAAGCAATGACTGTAGCAATGAGAAGGGGATTAAGAATTGTCAAGTGACTCTGGTGGCTGGCACAGAGGGGGGAGTGTCTTCAGTTGTTAAAGGCCCCCTTGGTGATTCTGGTGATTTTGCTATCTGCCCCCTTCCTATTAACAGTCCCTGATGTTCCAGATCAGTGGTCCTCAACCAAGGGCAATTTCGTGCCCCACCTCCACTGGGGGGATATTTGGCAATGCCTGTAGACATTTCTGATGGTCATGGCTGGAGGGGCGATCCTGGCATCTCGTGGGTCGAGGATAGGAATGCTGCCAAACACCCTACAATGCACAGACAGCACCTCACAACAAAGAATTTTCTGTTCCCAAATAGCAGTAATTCTGAGGTTAGGAAATCCAGTTCTAGACCATTACAAAACGTCTTACTCCATTTCCTTCTGTCTAGAGTTCTACATTACAAACCTCCCAATATGGAAGCACAATTTTAATCCAAATGGCCTCTATATATTAATATTTTACCGAGGTGAGGAGCCTAGTGTGGACCTTAATCCTAATGTCCTGATGCAAAGAAGTCTTCTGTATACCACTCCTGATATTTACCCATACTCTGCCTCAACACTTTCAATTCTGGGAAGCTCATTCCATTTCTTTCCTTACACCATTCCCCTCCACCTCCTTTTCTTTTAATTGAGGTATAACTTACAGCAAGTAAGTTACACAATTCTTAAATGTACAACTCAATGACTTCGACCATATGCATGAACACATTGTGCGTATGACCCAGATCACAACACAGAACTTCCTCATGGAGGCCGAAAGTCCGTGTTGTGTGCCTCTCAGTGTCACCACCTCATAGACGTAACCACTACTTTGATTTTTCACTGAGTGGGAATATACCACCATTTATTGATCCATTCTCCTGTTGATGGACTTTTTAATTGTTTCCAATCTGCGGCTATTATGAATACTTTTGTGCATGTGTTTGTCAACATATGCACTCAGTTCTCTTAGGCACATACCTAGGAGTAGGATGGCTGAGTTATCAGGTAGGCTATGTTTAGCTTAGTGTAAAACATCAAACAATTTTCCAAAGTGGTTAGACCAAATTACACTCCCAACTGCAAGGTGTGCAAATGTTCCAGTTGCTCTGCTTCCTTGTCAACACCTGGTATTGTCTTCTTAATTTTAATCATCTGGTGGTGTGTAGTCCTGTCTTATTTAGATTTTAACTTGTTTTCCCTGTTGAGTAATGATATTGAACGCTTTTTATATGCTTATTAGCCATCCGATATGCTCTTTAGTGAGATACCTGTTAAACTCTTTTGCCCATTTTCAAATCAAGTGGTTCTTTTCTTATTAATTTCTAGGAATTCTTTATACATTCTAAAAAAAATTCCCATTAGCTTATAAGCATAATTTAAAATTGAAAGCTGTTATAATTTCTTGCTCTTTTTTCTCACTTTGGAATTCACAGCATGTTTGCAAAGGCAAGCTGTCATGCACAGAAGTGGAATATAGCCTCTTGCTGCCAAATGCTAAATTCTTAGATTATAAATGAGAAGTTTTTCCTTTTGTAGGAAAGTAGGGGCACACATTTATATTAGGATTTCTACACAAGACACTCACCATATCTCATAATTACCACCTCTTTGTGATGCTATCGTCTAGATTTTGATAGGCAGGAAAAGAAAGCTTAAGGGGAAAAAATTACCAATTTTATAGTTATCCCTATGAACCAAGAAATTATTCAAGTCATTCATTTTAATATAACTTATTTTTTTAAATGGCCTATAAGAATAATAGTCATTGATCATCTTCTTTGCAGCAAATGCTTGGCTAGGCACATTGCAAATTTTACCCTATTTAATTTTCTCAACAGTCCTACAAGATAAAGATGATGAAATGACAACAGTGAAATTATAAACATGCCCAAGGTCACAAGATGCTAAAGATAGAGCCAGGATCTGAACCCACATTCAAAGCCCATGCCCCCAAAGAAGAGGTTATACGTTTACATAGGATGAAGGTTGTACATCATCTGTAGTTGAGAATAAACTTAAAAAATCATATCCATCCTCCCTTTGCCTTGTCCTGTAAACTTTCCTTTCCAACAGAGTAGCATGGAGTTTTGTGTGCTATGATTGGCACTTAGGACTGTCATGAATTTCCAAGTCAATTCTGAGGGCAGCAGCTCCGTGTGACTGGTGTGCAAATGCGTGAAGACTTCCCGCTCTGGTGACAGCGCTGAGCTACAGCAGTAGCCAGTGAACCAGCTGGGGCGGCCCCTCCCACAGGCATCGGCTCCCAGGTGAATCTGCATGTGCGTCCCTCCCACTAGCGCCTGTGCACAAAGGCATTTCTTCCCGGCAAATACATGCACATCGTCCTGTTCCAGCTGTCATCACAAGCTAGAGTCTTCCTGCCAATTTGTTACCGTCGTCATGAAGCAAGTTTTGTGCCTCCAAACTCTTTCCCCAGGGAAAAATGAAATTCAAAGGAAGGTCATCGACATCGAAATTTCTGGCTCCCACTAAGCCATGCCTCCCTCTGCCATGTGCAATGGAAGAAGGAACTGGTTCAGAGCAGTTCCTGCAGGGCAGAAAACTAAGGGTCCCAGTAATGCTATTCTAATGATGGATGGGGAAACCTCAAAACATTTCCTACTTTTCCCTTAAGATTTAAACTTATTTTTCACTACAGGGGACGATACACGCTGACTCCAGGTCATGCTCATGAAAGTTACCTGGAAGTGACTCCTGCTTTATCTACAGTGCATAGATCACTTTCATCTGAGGGGACATGGAAATAATTAGATTCAGAATGACATCATGACTTTCTCATGTGAATGAGTAGACGGCCCTGGATATGCCTCGGACTTTGTCTTTATGTTTAGCTCTAGTAACTATCTCTTGATGCATAGGGTTGCTTCTGATTTCTTCTGGACTACAGGGTAAAAATAATTCTGGACTTGGAGTCAGAGGCCTGGGATACAGATCCTCATGTGATTGTCACTCCATCTCACCTCTGCAACGTCATCTCCTGCAACCATTCCTCTGCACACACTGGCCCAGCCCTGGCCTCCTCCTGCCATGCTGGCCCCACTACCTAGAACACTCTTCCTTCAGATAGCCAAGGTTTTGCCCAATGTCACCTTCTCTGTGACAGCTCCCAACCCCCCTAATTAAAGTTCTAATCTGCTCCCACCTCCAACATCCTGACCCTTTAACATATTCTACTTGTTACCTTCAAAATCTCTCTCTCGTTCCTTTATGTGCGTCATCTGTCCCTTCCTCTAGAATGGGATCTATAAATTCTCTTACCAAATGCGTTATATATACTTAATTATTAACCTATAAATTCCAATATTTTAATACAATAAATTCTCTTCTCACCAATATTATGTGTCCCAAGTGCCTAGAACGATGCCTGGCCCTTAGGGAGTATTTAATAAGTAGTTATTTTGGTTGTTGACCTAGAGGGATGATCCGATCACCTGTTCAACACATGTTTTCTGCACATCTGTTCTGTGTCAGACTTAGGGCTCAGCACTGGTTAGACAAGAAATAAATGTCATTGCCCTCAAGGACTTCGGTCTTCTGGGAAAGAATAACAAGTAGGAAACAGAAGAGAGTGGGACGTCTTCTGTGACAGAGACACACCCTAGGTGCTGTGGGAGCATAGGAAAGGACCTTAATTCAGATGGGGGAGCTGGGTGACAGTTGGTGGGAGTGATGCTGTTTTAAAGTCCAAGAACTGTCCAGGCAGAGAATAGAAAAGGAGACATTCCAGGTAGAAGGATGGAGGAGGGAAGGAGGCAAGAAATGTCTTGGTTTGTTTAAGGAACTGCCAATAATTTGGACTAGCTGGAATGAAGGTAACATGTAGGCAAAGTATCCAAAGAATGAATCCAAATAGGTTGGCAAAATATAAATGAAAGATCTTAGATCTCAAGCAAATCACTCTGAGCTTGATCATGAAAACAGAGGTAGGCCAGGAAGTATTTTAAGGTGGAAAGTATGGGACTGTGATGGTTTTCATAATGATTATTTAGCCTAAAACATGGATTCAGGAATCAACCTGGGCAAGAGGGAGTAAATCAGGTAATTAATAAGAGAAAGGCTGGGCAAAGGCAACAGGTATAGCAATGGATTTGGAGAAGAGCAGACAAAGCCATGAAATATTTGTAAACTAGAAGGATAAGGATTTTCTACACTCTGGGTTTCCACAAATAAGTATTTTTCCTTAAGCACACTCCTTGACTCTTGTACCTTCTGCATTCGCTCCTTAACGTAGACAGAGTGACATTCAGTTAATGAATTTGGAAGAACAATTGGGCATGCTCAGTTCAGCTTAACTCATTCCTTTTCCCTTGGGAGTGAGTCTGTTCAGGGTAGCCTGAGCAGTGTTTCTCCAGGCCCTAAATCTTACCTGGACAGGCAGTCCTCGTGGGATGCCCTGCCCTGCTGCTGTGACTGAGTGGGTGGCCGTAACACATTGTGAGGCTCAGTATTTGCAAGTCCACTTGGTCCACAGACCTAAAGCCATGTCGTCTTCTGAGCCTCTCCTGGGAGGAAAGGTAACATTTTGGTGTCATCTGCTACTCTTTGTTCTATTCCTGGTCTGGACCACTGCTATTGAAGGGCAGTCCTGGGATAGTCCCCAACACTGGCAATGAGTGAAGGAGGTAGCAGATGAGAGATTGGACTTAAATATGACTCCCAGTTCCTGCTTGGGTTTTTCTCCTTGGTTCCCGTGAGGAAAGATGAGGAGTCATTACCCTGAATTGGGAATACAGGGGGAGGAAGAAGATGATGATTTTAGGTTTGGCCACGGTGAATTCAAAGTGTCTGTGGATGACCAAGTAGCTATGCTTCCCTCCATTCTCCCCTTCCTTGTGTTCGACACACCTCTGTCCCTCTCCTCTGGGCACCTGTGCTTGCGTCTCCCATTATGCACGTCAGAAGACGTACATGCAAGTACCTGCATGCCTGTCTGTTTTTGTCTTTAAACTTGGCAAAGGGTATGATCTGTGTTTTTAAATTTCTTCACCTGCAGGGCTAGGTCTGCTCTAACCCTAACCAGAAGTTAGTCAACCATGCTTGTCAAATGAAGGAATGATTAAATTAACCACACCAACATGTTCCGATGTGCTTCTTCAGTGTGGAGTATTTGGCCATGCAAGGGTCATATAGAGGGGCAAAGGCTAATCGGAGTGTGTCTCTTCTGGCTTCAGCCAGCTTCCTCCTCTGCTCTCTCCTTTTTTCAAACCCCAATACTCCCCAGCCAGGTTGCTATGCCTCAACGTTTTGAAATCAGAGCCCATGGTTTAATGTGAATGTTGCCACCCTTTCCAACTCATGTGCAGCTCTGAGTTGGAGCTCTGAGCCCTGCACTGGCCTTTGTCAGCAGCCCACCTGGAACCCGTCAGGGCTGCAGTCTATGCTCACATCCCTCACAGCGATGCTGATCATGTAGGTACAGTTCACAGGGACTGACACCAGGGAGCACTGTGCTCCACTGGGGCAGGAAGGGCATTGCTTGCCAATTGCCGCTACCCTCTGGGGTGTGGATAAACTTAGTAGCAATCCTGAATGACAGTGTGAAGATACCCAACAATCTGGGCTAGAGAGAAGCCTCTTCTAGGAGGGTCCCTGACAGGCTTGAGTCAAAAGCACTGGATGATGTTTCCAAGAAAGGGAGATTATTTTTTCTTCTTTTTTTTTTTTATTTTGGCATATTATGGGGGTACAGATTTTAAGGTTTCAATAAATGCCCATTTTCCCCCCTCCCCCCACAAGTCTGAGTCTCCAGCATGACCATCCCCCAGATGGTGCACATCTCACTCATTATATATGTATATACCTGCCCCCCTCCCCCCCTCCCACCTGCCCAATACCCTATTACTGTAGTACCTATGTGGCCACTTAGGTGCTGTTCAGTTAATACTAATTTGCTACTGAGTATATGTGGTGCTTGTTTTTCCATTCTTGGGAAACTTCACTTAATAGTATGGGTTCCAGCTCTAACCAGGAAAATATAAGATGTGCTATGTCACCATTGTTTCTTAGAGCTGAATAGTACTCCATGGTATACATATACCACATTTTATTAATCCATTCTTGGATTGATGGGCACTTGGGCTGTTTCCACAGCCTTGCTATTATGAATTGTGCTGCTATAAGCATTCAAGTGCAGGTGTCTTTTTTGTAGAGTGTCATTGGATCTTTTGGGTAGATGCCCAGCAATGGGATTGCTGGATCAAATGGTAGATTCACTTGTATCACTTTAAGGTATCTCCATATTGCTTTCCACAAAGGTTGAACTAGTTTGCAGTCCCACCAGCAGTGTAGGAGTGTTCCTCTCTCTCCCATCCACGCCAGCATTTGTTATTTGGAGACTTTTTGATAAAGGCCATTCTCACTAGAGTTAAGTGATATCTCATTGTAGTTTTGATTTGCATTTCCCTGATGATTAGAGATGATGAGCATTTTTTCATATGTTGGTTGGCCATTCTTCTGTCTTCTTTAGAAAAGTTTCTGTTCAAGTCCTTTGCCCACTTTTTAATAGCGTTATTTGATTTTTTCTTCCTGATTTTCATGAGTTATAAGTATATTCTAGTTATCAGTCCCTTATCGGATGCATAGGATGCAAAAATGTTCTCCCATTCTGTAGGTTGTCTGTTTACTTTCATGACTATTTCTTTGGCTGTGCAGAAGCTTTGTAGTTTGATCATGTCCCATTTATTTGTTTTTGTTGCTGCTGTGATTGCCTTTGGGGACTTCTTCATAAACTCTTTGCCTAGGCCGATGTCTAGGAGAGTGTTTCCAACTGTTTCCTCTAGAATTCTAATAGTTTCATACCTTAGGTTTAAGTCTGTTATCCAGCGAGAGTTGATTTTTGTGAGAGGTGAAAGGTGTGGGTCCTGTTTTAGCCTTATACAGGTGGCTATCCAGTTTTCCCAGCACCATTTATTGAAAAGGGATTCTTTTCCCCAGCGTATGTTTTTGTCTGCTTTGTCAAAGATTAGATGGCTTTATGAGGATGGTTTTATATCAGGATTCTCACATCTGTTCCACAGGTCCATATTCCTACTTTTGTGCCAATACCATATTGATTTAATTACTACAGCGTTGTAGTATATAGTTTGATATCTGGCATATTAATGCCTCCCATTTTGTTTTTGTTGCCTAGAATTGCTTTTGATATTCGGGGTCTTCTTTGGTTCCATACAAAGCGTAAAATTATTTTTTATATATCTTTGAAGAATGCTGATGGGACTTTAATAGGTATTGCATTGAATCTGTAGATCAGTTTGGGTAGTATAGACATTTTGATGATGTTGAGTCTACTGATCCGCAAGCATGGTATGGATTTCCATCTGTTTACATCTTCTGCTATTTCCTTCCACAGTGTTTCATAGTTCTCCCTGTAGAGGTCTTTTACGTCCCTGGTCAAGTATATTCCTAGGTACTTTAATTTCTTTGTTGCTATTGTGAAGGGAATTGAGTCTTTGATTTGGTTCTCAATTAGGTTGTTGTTGGTGTATATGAATGCCTCTGATTTCTGTGTATTGATTTTATATCCTGAGACTTTACTAAATTCATTGATCAGTTCCAGGAGTTTCTTGGTTGAATCTTTGGGGTTTTCTAGATATAATATCATATCATCAGCAAACAGTGAAAGTTTGATCTCTTCTGCCCCTATTTGGATACCTTTAATTACATTTTCCTGTCTGATTGCTGTAGCCAAGACTTCCAGCACTATGTTGAACAGAAGTGGAGATAGTGGGCAGCCTTGTCTGGTTCCAGTTCTAAGTGGGAATGATTTCAATTTTTCCCCATTCAGTATGATGTTGGCTATGGGTCTGTCATTATGGCTTGTATCATTTTTAGGTATGTCCCTTCTATGCCTATTTTCTTAAGTGTTCGTATCATGAAAGGGTGTTGAATTTTGTCAAAAGCTTTTTCTGCATCTATTGAAAGAATCATGTGGTCTTTGTTTTTGCTTCTGTTTATGTGGTGAATTGCATTTATAGATTTACGTATGTTGAACCATCCCTGCATCCCTGGGATGAAGCCCACTTGGTCGTGGTGGATTATTTTTTTTGATAAGTGTCTGGATTCGGTTAGCTAAGATTTTGTTGAACATGTTTGCATCTATATTCATTAGGGATATTGGTCTGTAGTTTTCTTTTTTTGTTGCATCCTTTCCTGGTTTTGGTATCAGAGTAATATTCGCTTCATAAAAGGTGTCCGGGAGGTTTCCGTTCTTCTCGATGTTGTGGAATAGTTTCTGCAAGATAGGTACTAGTTCTTCTTTGTAAGTATGGTAAAATTCAGGTGTGAAGCCATCTGGACTGGGACTTTTCTTTTTAGGGAGATTTTTAATTGCTGTTTCTATTTCAGCTATTGAGATTGGTCTGTTCAGGGAATCTATTTCTTCCTGGTTGAGCCTAGGGAGGCTGTGTGTTTCTAGAAATTTGTCCATTTCCTCCACATTTTCTAGTTTGTGTGCATAAAGATTTTTGTAGTATTCATAAATTGTATCTTGTATCTCTTTGGGATCAGTTGTGATATCTCCTTTTTTGTTCCTGATGGAGCTTATTAGAGATTTCTCTTTTCTGCTTTTCGTTAGCTTAGCCAATGGTGTGTCAATTTTGTTTATTTTTTCAAAGAACCAACTTTTTGTTTTATTAATCTCCTGAATAGCTTCCCTGTTTTCAATTTCGTTTAGTTCTGATTTGATCTTGTTCATTTCACTTCTTCTGCTGGGTTTGGGGTTGGTCAAACAGCTCTTTGAGTCGTTTCATTAGATTGTCTATTTGTGATCTTCTTGTCTTTTGGTAATAGGCATTTATGGAGATAAACTTTCCTCTCAGAACTGCTTTAGCTGTGTCCCAGAGGAGTTGATAACTTGTCTCTCCATTGTCGTTTTCTTCATAGAACTTTTTTATTTCCGTCTTGATTTCTTCATTTACGAAGTAGTCATTTAGTAGGAGGTTGTTTAATTTCCACGTTTTTGTGTAGAAATGTGAGTTTCTGTTAGGGTTGATTTCTAGTTTTATTCCACTGTGATCTGAGAAGGTACATGGTATGATTTCTATTTTTTTAAATTTCTTGAGATTTTCTTTGTGTCCTAGGATATGGTCAATCTTAGAGAATGTCCCGTGAGCTGATGAGAAGAACGTATATTCAGTGGATTTTGGGTAGAATGTTCTGTAGATGTCTGTCAGACCCAATTGTTCTAGAGTTTTGTTTAAGTCCATTATTTCTTTATTAATTTTCCGTTTGGAGGATCTGTCTCGTGCCGTCAGTGGGGTGTTGAAATCTCCGGCGATTATGGAGTTGCTATTAATCCATTTGCTTAGCTCCAGTAAGGTTTGCTTTATGAATCTGGGTGCACCTAAGTTGGGTGCATATATATTTAAAATTGTTATCTCTTCTTGTTGGACTGTGCCCTTCACCATTATATAATGACCCTCTTTGTCTTTTACTACTTTTGTTGGTTAAAAAACTAAATCGTCTGAAATTAGAACTGCCACACCAGCCTTCTTTTGGCTTCTATTTGCTTGGAATATTGATCTCCACCCTTTTACTTTTAGTCTATATGCATCCTTGCAGGTTAGATGTGTTTCCTGAAGACAGCATATACTTGGCCTGTATTTTCTTATCCATTCAGCCAGCCTATGTCTCTTGAGTGGAGAGTTTAAGCCATTCACATTTATTGAGAGAACTGATAGGTAAGGTAGATTACTGATCATTCTGTTGGGTTGGATGTTGATGCTATGATTTCTGTCTTGAGCCATTGTAATATCTGGCCTTTAATATCTTTGGGTTTTGGTTGTTTTTATATTCGTGGGTTATTATTATGATGTTCCGTGCATAACGCTGTTTTAAGTACTTCTTGTAGGGCTGGTCTTGTCTTGGTGAATTCTCTGAGCCTTTGCTTGTCTGAGAATGTTTTTATTTCTCCTTCATATACGAAGCTTAGTTTTGCAGGGAATAATATTCTAGGCTGGGCATTGTTTTGTTTCAAAAGAGTGAGAATGGGGCCCCAGTCTCTCCTTGCTTGTAAAGTCTCATTAGAGAAGTCTGATGTTATTCGAATTGGCTTTCCCTTGTATGTTACTTGCTTCTTTTGTCTTACAGCTCTTAGAAGGGCCTCTTTAGTTGATACTTTGGTCAGTCTGATGACTGCATGTCGTGATGTCTTCCTCTTTGCGTTGAATCTCCCAGGGGTCCTCTGAGCTTCTTGAACTTGTATATCAAGATTTTGAGCAAGGCCTGGGAAATTTTCCTCTATTATATCTTCAAATAGCTTGTCCAACCCTTGAGTGTTGTCTTCTTCCCCTTCTTGTAACCCTATGACCCTCACATTAGGTTTCTTCACATAATCCCACAGCTCTTGTAGGCTTTGCTCTTTTCTCTTGTTTCTCTGCGCTATTTCTGTGACTGATTTATTTAATTGGAGGGTGTTATCTTCAAGCTCTGAGATTCTTTCTTCTGTTTGATCTACCCTGTTCTTGAGACTTTCCACTGTATTTTGTAGTTCCTTGAATTGGTTCTTCATTTCCAGGAGTTCGGTTACACTTTTCTTCATTGTGTCTATTTCTTTTCCCATATCCTGGAGGCTTTTTGTGGTTTCTTTGTGTTGGTTATTGAGTTGTTGTTGCAGCTGGGTGAGTGTTCTTATGATCCACATACAAAATTCCTCTTCTGTCATATTGGTTGCCTGATTTTGGTTGGTGTCCGTTTCTAGGGGGCTGGTGCTCTTCTTTGGGGGTGTGTTTTCCGTTTGGTTCTTCATATTTCCTGAGTTCTTTCGCTGATTTCTTCCCATGCCGATCAGTTGTTGTTTCTTTCCTTAGGTTATTGTTTGGGTATTCACACACCTTGTTTAGTTTCTGAGGCGTTAGGTGGTGTCTGTGGGTGAAATTGGACCACTCCCTGTATATTGAGTCAGTGGGTGCCGTGGAAAGGCTGTGCAAGATGCCGTCCCTGTCAGTAGGTGGCGTTTGCTTGGAGGAACAGGCTATACTGTTGATTTTGTGTCCTGTTAACAGCTCTTGTTCTGGGTGGAGCTGGGTTGGGTAAGCCTGCCCTCAGGCGGTTAGCAGGGGTCAAAGTTCTGTTCTCTGCTTCCAGGGAAAGCTGTCAGGGCGGGGCTGGAATGGTCCCGCTCAGCCAGAAAGTCTGGGTGTGGGGGTGGGGCTGTCTGAGACCCGCAGTCTGGAGCGGGCCTCGCTTCTTTCCACCCTCCCCAACTCCGCAGCTACTCCTGGGCCTCTGCCAGCAGGCCAGACCACAAGCCACCAGGCCTCCCCGGACTGTGATGCCGGCGGGGAGGTTCCCTGCACAGGAACGCCACCTGGGTTGGGCGCACGGCCTCCTCCTGGGAGGAGGGTTGCCCTCTAGGATGCCGATCCACCCCTAGAGGCACACAGACCTCAGTAGGCTGTTCACATATAACTCTTCTGTGCCCCGGGCAATGCTAGCCCTCAGTGCACGGGATCTGGTCTGCAGGTCTGACCTCTGGGTCCCAGAGTTCAAACTGTATCCCTACCAGGGAGAGGATTTCCGGTCCCAATTCACCCACAGGGAGCCCAAGCTGGGTCTATGTCTGTCAGCCTCTAAGTCGGCACTGTTCTCCTGGGAACACGGTGCCAGCAGCACCTGGGAGGGCGGGCGGGTAGGGAGCTCACAGTCTGAGTTCCCCTGAGTCAGGTGTAGGGTCCCAAACAGGAAGGTTCCTTTCCCTGGAGGTGCCTCTGGCTGGTGGCTGTATTTTCTCTCTGGGCAGCCGCGGGTAGGGTCGGCAGAGGGGAGGAGGAGGCAATATGGCGCCTGCTGCGAGGATCGGGTCTGTGCACACGGAGGTGCCCGGAGGAAGTTGGAAACCTGGTGCCACGTCTGCTACAGGCTCACCGTTGGCAGGCGGTGGCGGTCTCTGGGCTGGTGTCCACAGGTCTCTCCACCCACTGGGGAGCCCACCAGCAGTCCCGAATGCAGGGGAGGGGAAACAGCAAATCCGCCTACCCTTGCTGCTGGTCTCCGGGCTGCTCCGGTGGTCTCAGCCTCCAGTTCTCCTCCACAGCCTCCTCCCGTGGAGTCTCCCGGGGTCTCAGGTACCCCTCCTTCCAGCCCTTGTCCGCTGTATGCTCGTCTTCTTGCTTCTTTCCTCTAATTTCTGCTAGAATCTGTCTTTTCTGCAGAGACACTCTGTCTGACGGTGTTATTCGTCTGCCATCTTGCTCCGCCCCCCTCGTCTTCATAATTTTAATACCTTCCTATGCCTCTTGCCTCTATAACAATATGGCTTAGTGTGCTGTTTTTAGAACTATGTGAATGGAGTCCTACCATATATGGAGTCTTTTTTTTCTTTTTTTAATGAGTCTTTCACGCAACATCCTATTTGGGGAATTCATTCATATAGATGTGGATAGTTTTAGTTTACTCTTCTGATTGCCATAGTATTCCATTATGTAACTATGACAACTTATCCATTCTACCATCTGTGGCTTGAGGGACATTCAGGTGGCTTGCATTTTGCTGTGAGAATCATTCCTGTATACTGGGTCTATTTGTGTAGTTCCTTCTCTAGGATATTTGTGATAGATTTTCTGGATCATTAGGTGAGGTCTTCATATCCTCAAATTTAGCAGAAATGCCAAACTCTTCTTCTAAAGTGGATGTCCTTATTCATAGCCCCACCATTAGTGGATTTGGACCGTTTCAAGGCAGCTTCCGATTCTAACTACAGGACCCCAGATGGCTGCGAACAGGGGGCTTCAGCGAGTCCGTGGAGCTTGCCTCGTGCCTGAAAAGTGGCATTTTGTCTCTTGCTTTTAGAATTTTACATTTTCCCCCTCAGAGGATGGAAGAGCAACCAACATTATTATTAGTCAAAGCATGACTCATCTGATCTGGAAAGGCAGAAGGGCAATTTAATAGCTATCCTATAGACACTTTTCTCTCTAAAGTACACACAGAAGTATATTTAACAAGAAAATGAATAGAAAAATTGAATGCCTAAAATAATGTCATGGTTTCTTGTTTAGACTTGGCTGATTTGCTCCCTGTACCCCTGCTGAGAAGCAGAGAGTTCAAAGCATATGTTCTATTCAGGGTCTGAATTAAACACCTGTTGGTGTTCTTGAGTCATAATAGGGTTAGATAAGCAGAACACATATCCTTAGAAATTCAGCATTATGTCTGCTCAGGGAATTTTTCCAAGAGGAAGTGTGGCTTTGTTTCGACCCTTTTTACAAAGCATCATCAGAATGAGAAACGAGAGGTCTCACACATTGGAAGAGTTTCAGGGAATCTATCGCTGTCCTTTCTGAGGCAGGCACAGTTTACTAATGTCTCTCCTTCACTGCTGTATCCCTGACACCTGGCATAAGCCTTACCTATAACAGGCACTTGGCGAAAGTTGAAGGAATAGAGGGAGAAACACAATTTGATAAAAATCTTTTCCTTTAAGAAACAACCCCATCCAATTACTGCCCCCACTGGGGGAAAAAAATGTTATGGATCACAAGAAATTTGGCCAAGTCATTTTTGTAAAGAAACATTAATTCAGAGTCTGACTATGATCCTTGCTGAGAGCAGTTATTAAATTCTGTCAAGCAAAAGCACAGAGGAGATTCAAGGCTGGTGATACCACTGACCCCGCTGGAGTACAAAATACATTTGGAAGTGGAAGTCCAGACTAGAGGAGGCATCACAGAGGGGGTTTGACCAACTGTAACGAGAAGCTGGTGTTGATGGAGGAAATACCAACCGAGAGGGCAATAAATCCTCTCCTCTTAATAAATGTCTGACAGAAAAGGACCACATGACATCCCAGTGCTGTGAGCTTGCAAATTAAATCGGAGGAGATGTCTTGTTGATTGATACTGCAGGTAATCAGATAATTGGCCAAGCATGGGCTGATAACGAGATACTTTTAGCTAATTAGAGGAAGACCAATGGATTGAATTCAGATGAAAAGCTTCATATAAAAGCTGTTTAGAGAAAAGGGCAGGCAACTGGAGAGATGGAAGGAAGTGGTTGGCAGAGAGTGGAACTTGTACCATCTTAGCTAATGAATCATCCACTTAGTGAGCCAGGCTCAAACACCAAAGACGTGGAAATGTCCCTGGGGTGGTTTATACTCCAAAATCTAATGTCCAGAAGAGAAAGAAAAAGTAGAGAAAATGATATTACATATTATTTAAAATGTTAAATAAAATTTATAGGAGACCATTGATTTGGACTAGGTTCTTGTACTGTGCCCAATAGACCAAACCAATATGGAGTCACTCGTGCTAAATGAAACTAATTAACTTAGGAGTATACAGCTGAGCTGTAGTTGGTTACAGCAGCTGAGCTGCTGTCCGTCAATCATACGCAGCCAGCTGATTCAAATAAGGCAAGACATCAAGCTGCAGCCAATTAAGCTGTCTCTATATCTCACTTCCATTTTCCGTCCATAAATACTGCCTAATCACATTGCTGGCTGGATTTGTTTAAACCTGTTCTTGTTCTGAGGGTTGCTGGATCTCGAATCATGAATAAAAGCCAGTTGAGATCTTTAAACTGAAGTTGTTGTAATTTTTTTTTTTTTTTTGTCCTTTGACAATAATCCAAAGTCTAATGTCCAGGAAAGGAAAAAGAATAGTGGAAACTACATCCCAAGAATGTCTTTCTATTTTGCACTCAGCAGCCCCTAGAAGTGTGACTTGAATATAGAATGGTCAGATTGAGGCCAGGCGTGGTGGCTCACACCTGTAATCCTAGCACTCTGGGAGGCTGAGATGGGAGGATGGCTTGAGCTCAGGAGTTCTAGACCAGCCTGAGCAAGAACAAGACCCTTTGGCTCTACTAAAAACAGAAAAATTAGCCAGGCATGGTGGCACATGCTTGTAGTCCCAGCTAATTGGGAGGCCGAGGCAGGAGGATCATCTGAGCCCAGGATTTTGAAGTTGCAGTGAGCTATGATCACGCCACTGCACTCTAGCCAGGCGTGACAAAATGAGACTCTGTCTCAAAAAATAAATGAATAAAAATAGAATGGTCAGATTTTCTTTGTGAGCCATTGGAAATGAGACTTTAAATGGAACATGGATTTCAGAAAGTAGGTCCCAGAGTGGGCTCATGTCATCCAAAGGGACATTTGAGAATATGTTTGTTTAATTTCAAAGATGAGTAAGGCAACACCCTCGCTCCCACCCTACTCTTATATCCCCTCCTCCCCCTATTGAAATATTACACATACTGTCCTGCTGAACCTCTTCTCCCTATGCCCTAATAGGGCCAAAGAGGGGCATTGCCATAGGGCACTGGGAGATGGGCCATGTAAACCACCTGGAACATCTCAGTTTCTTGCCCTTTCCAATTGACCCTTTCTCTCTTCCTCTTTCTCCCTTTCTTTTCAACCATAGATCCACATAAAAGAATTCAACATGCTTCTTAGTTTATAGTATATGCTCATCACCAGGTGATGCAAAGAAAGCCCTCATTTTATTTGATGCCTTTAATACACACTTCTACTCCCTTTCCTGCATAGGTGCTCACTCTATTGGATTTAACTTATGTTCTTCAATCCACTTTCTCTTTATTTGGATAGATGTACATCATCAAAAGGCATATAGTATAGGTATTTATATATTATAATTTACATAAATATATGGTGCTACAAATATTGTTTCTTACTTTTTCCATTCAGCACCGTGTTGTTGAGATTTGGTCTTGCTGTAGGTAGATCTAGTTCATGATTTCTGATTACTGCATCAGATTCTATCATATGGCCTTTTATTTGCTGAGTTGCAGAAATATCTAGAATATTCTAGATCATAACCTCTTAAGAATTTTTGGCATAGAAACATATTGTCTGTCACCACCTCTTAGGTTTGCTATGATGTCCCTTAATGAGCAGAAGTCTTAATTTTGATGTACAATCCATCATTGTTTTCATTAGAGTCTTTGTTTCATGATCTTAAGAACAAGGTTGCAAAAATACTCTTTTGCCTTTTCTTCTATCGGCTTCAACACTGAACAATAAAGACATTAGTTTATACTAATGTCTTTATTCCATTTGAAATTTATTTTTTTATACAGGAAAATCAAGGAAGGGGTACAACTTTATTTTTGTCTACATGGTGAACCAGATTTCCAACATCACTAAGTAATTCATCCTGTCCCCACACGCGTGTGGGGTCATCTCCATCACATAAGTCAACATGGATTTGTCTATTTCTCTGTGCACTATTCTGCTGTTTATTGCCATGGTATTAGTATTTAGTCTTTGTTGCTCCAGCATTGCAGTGTCTGATAGTTGGTAAGGTAATTCCTCTCCTTTGTTTTTCTGTTTCAAAACATCCTTGTCCATTTGTGAAGTTTTATTCCTCAACTTAAATTTTGGCAATGGTTTGTCAAAATTAGCCAGTGACTCCTAAGGTTTTGCTTGGAATCATACTGAATTTACAGATTAACTTGGAAAGAACTGTTATATTTATAGTAGGTTATCCCATTCATGATGATCATGGTATATGGTCCCACTTATTCAGCTCTCCTTTAATATACCCTAGTAGAGGTCTGGTATTTTTCTCATGAAGGACCTTAAGTATTCTTTATTAATTAGTAGACACTTTAGTGTTGGAGGTATCATAAGTGATATCTTATTTTCTATTGTATTTTCTAATCGGTGACTGTTGATTTAGATGAATGTTATTGATTCATGTATGTTGATTTTTTTTAATTTTTTTTTTATTTTGGCATATTATGGGGGTACAGATTTTAAGGTTTCAATAACTTGGAAGCTTTACTAAACTCTGTTTTCGGAATTCATTCTGTTAATTGGATAGGATTGCTGCTATGTGAGTGAGCAAGTCATGTGTAAATAATGACTTTTAAAGATTTCCTTTTTTTCTTTAAAGGTTTTCCCATCAACATCAGTTTTATCAGTTATCGGGTAAAGTTTTTATTGCATCTACCTTACTCACATGCCTTTTTCTTAATGTTTTCTGACTTGATGTGGCATATAGATAGTATTAGCATTTATTGTCCCCTTAACTCCTACACACTCTCTGATCCTTATGCCTCTGCCATGATTTGATGTTTGTTTCCCTCGGAAATTCAGGTTGAAACATAATCTCTTACTCAATAGTACTAAGAGGTGAAGCCTCTAGAACAGGTGTCTTGAAACTACGGCCGGTGGGCCACATGCGGCCCGCCAAGGACATCTATCCAGCCCGCTGGGTGTTTTTGCCGCTGCTGCCTGTCCTGCTTAGCAGCCGACTCGTCCCGGCCCGCAGTGCGCATGTGTGGAATGTGCGCCGCACTCTCCAAAGGCCCTCCAATGGTCTGAGGGACAGTGAACTGGCCCCTGTTTAAAAAGTTTGAGGACCCCTGCAGTCTAGGAGATGATTAGGTCACGAGAGCTCCTCCCTTGTGAAGGAGGTTAAGACCCTTACAAAAGAGGCTCCTCAAAGCATTCAGCCCTCTTTTTCCCTTCTGTCTTCTGCCAACTGAGGACACAGCGTTTGAGGTGCCATCTTGGAAGCAGAGACCAGACACTGAACCTGCTGGTGCCTTGATTTTGGATTTCCCAGCCTCTAGAACTCTGAGAAATAAATTTCTGTTGTTTATAAATTATCCAGTCTCAGGTTGTTATATTTGTTAAGACAAATTTCTTTTAATTTTTCTTGTTTTATTCCAGTCATCAGGAGCCCCAATTCTATATTCAAGAGTAACTGCAATAGCAGGCATGCTTGTCTGGCTTTACTAGTTACTGGTTATACTAGTTATTCATTTCCAATTTGGTTGCATTATGATTAGAAACATATACTGGTTTTTGATTCTTTGGAACTTATTAAGGCTTTTTTTGTGGCTCATATCTATTACTGTTCCAAGAATGTAGAGTTTTATATGCAGTCCAGATTTTTTATTACATTATTCAAATTTTTAAATCTTTTTCCTTATATTTTCTTCACGACCTATCAGTTATAGATAAGGTTGTCTTAGAATCTCCAGCTCTGGTTGCTGGTTTATCAATCACCCCCTCTTGCTTTATTCAGTTGCATATTTTAAGGTGCATTTTTGTTTGTGATCAGACTATCTCCTAGCTCCTTTTGCAATATATAACTTTCCTCTTTAACTCATATGTTTTTCTCATTAAATTCAGTTTTGTCTAATGTGAAAATTGTTATGCAAGTATCTGATGTTATTAATATTTGCATAATATATCTTTTCAATTTTTCCATATCCTTTTATGTCATATGTGTCTCCTGTAGGCAACATATTTTTCAATCTCATTTCTTAAATCCAATAATACTTAAGCAGTTCCTCTTCCCTCTTTCTTGCCTTTCACTAGAAAAATCAAATGCTCTTCTTGACTGAAAGGTGACTTTTTATTTTTATTCATTGAATGGTTTCCTCTTATGAGATTCATACTTATATTAATTATAGTATTGATTTTTAATTAATTTAGTTTTTGAATTTATTTTATTATTATTGTTTTCCCCATAGAAGAACAGTCACACATTTTCATCATCTCATATCACCTCACCCCTACAATCTGGTCTCATTGAGAGTGTTTACTTTGGATATTCATGGCTATACTTTGGTTTTTGTAAGAGGGAAGTAAATATAGGAGGTTATTAGAGATCTAAACAAAAGTAAAACTTGTTAACTTATTTACTCACCCATACTTCCTACACCTCATTTCTCTCCTGAATTAATCTCTCTTCTGGCTAAAGTATTTCTTTCAAAGACATTCTTGAAGTGGCAAGCATTTTTAGGCCCTGTATACCTGAAAATATCTTTATTTCACAATTATATGCAAATAAACATTTAGCTGGTTAAAAATTATAAGTTCAAAAATGTATACTTTCAGCATTTAAAAATATTACTTTATTGTTTTCTTGTATATATCATTGCTGTTGTTTTATTTCTTTCTGAAACATGACTAAAATGGAGGTTGATACTTCTGCTTCTGTCTTCCATGTCTCTTAATGTTTGTTTATATTCTTTTCATCTCTTTAACCCTTCCTGGTTCTCTCTGGGAGAATTCTGGAACCTGAAATTACAGTTTACTAATTTATTCTTTAGAAGTGTCCATTTCATTATTCAGCTCATCTATTGAGTTTTTCATCTCTCCATTTATATTTTTCATGTCCAGGATCTCCCATGGCTTTTTATTTATAACTGCTTGTTCTTACATTGTTTGAAATGCCACTCCTTCTTTTTTAAAAGATATTTATTAGGCTTACTTTACATTCCTCTAGCAGAGATTTCTTGGTATATGTGGCATATCACCTTTCAGGATGCGTGTGCTCCACAGAGGTCTTGTTAGACCCACCTTCCCCCACCCCTTGTCGCGTATGTTCCCTTGGAAAGGTCAGTTGACGTAGAGAGTAATGGGTACCGGGGGGAGCATTGGAAGCTTAGACTGTGAGTTTGGGAGACTTGGGGGGAGTATACTTCAATCTGCACAGCCTCTGCTGTTGTGATCAGGGATCACTCACTTCGACTTCGGTTTTTCCTGCCTCTCCTCACCCCTGCACCTCCTAAGACTCATCCTCAGTTCCTTGGAAACTGCCCTTTTCTGAGGATGCTCTTCTGTGCTTTGGGGTTGGGGAGTTGGGGAAAAAATCTTCAGGGACTGGCTATCCTTCCTGCATTTGTTAGCACTCCAAAGGGGCTCTAGCTCTGCCCTGCTGTTGGCCAACTGCCTATGATGCAGAGTGGGTTGTGGAGGTGCTTTGCCCCGGAAGCAGCAGGAGGTCAGCAGCCCCCTGAGGTCAGGGTGGGAGAGGGAAAAGGCTCACTCAGCCAGCCCTTCCAGCACATCTCCATCTGCAGCCCTGGGATTCTCCTGATGTAGGCTGTCATTTTCCTCTCACACAGAGATTTAGCTGTCTTCTATCTCCTTATGGGCTTCTCAAGGTTTTGGTGTTAAGTGCTGGGATCCATCCACACATCCTTTGTTTCTTTCCCCCAAATCTCCCAAGTTGGATTTTAAGAAGGGAGACAATATAGCTTATGTTATTTTTCTATGTTCTCCAGAATTGAATTTTTTCTAAAAATTGTAAGTGTTGATGATTATAGGAACCATGAGGCTTGCATCCCCACTAAATGCACAATGCCCAGCACATAGTAGGTTTTCACTAAACATTGCTTCAATACATTGAGAAATTCATTCAAAGATGTTTTAGATGAAATGTAAAGTCATGTTCTGTATTTTAACTTTTATTGTTATGCCTTGCTTGAAAAAAAATTATATTGCTTCTGTTAGCCTTAAGAGGGAGAGTGATTGCATTTTAATAACCTAATCACAAGGAGAGCTCCCAAGCAGAGTAAAGAGTGCATGCAGGTTCAAGGCTGGAATAGATTTCCAGTTAAATTTACATTATGCTTTCTGATACCCTAAGCTTCTCTGGCTCTGGGGTCCATTTTCAGGCTGCATATCATTATGTTAACACTGTAAGACTTGCAGCATTTATTAGTGCTATTATTTTCACCTCTACAGCTCCTTCAGAAGAGCTCAATGTGCCATACCAGAGATTACCCAATAGACATCAATTCTTTAAGTCTGACAAGACAGTGGAAAACACTTAAAAAGACATGATTAACAGCTCTTTCTACTGCTTATTACTTCTTAAAGGAGAAATAAAGAGGGAAGGAAAGGAGGGAAGGAGGAAAAGGAAGAGGAGGAGGAAAGAGGAGAGGGAGAGAGAGAAGCAAAGGGAAAGGCAGAGAAGAGGAAGGAAAGATGGACAACGGAAAAGAAAACTGTCCTTGCCGCTTCTTTGGTTGTCCTCTCTGCCTTGCACTTCCACTCTGTGCTCACCTGGACGCCTGGTCCTGCGTTTCTCTTCTTTCTTCTCGTGGGTTCTCATGGCTCCTCCAAATCTCCGTGTTCCCCTCTGGGGAATCTTAACATGTGTTTCACAGTGGCAGTCCTGGGCCCTTTCCTCTCTCTCCTGATCGCCCCTTCCTGCGATTGTCTCGGCCAAACTGTGTGTCCTTTGCTATTTGGAAATGTCCACCAGGAGCCTTCTCCCACCCTCCTCTTTACCTGGGAGCATCTCTCTCTTGCTGCACATCCATCCCTTCTCCCCCTGGCTGCAGGGCTCCTTTCTGTGTCCGTCAATACCATCTCCTCCTCCTCCTCTTCCCTCTGCTGTTGCTGCCTTGGCTGCCTCTTTCTCCTTTTTTCTCCTCCTACTTCCCTTTGTTAATCAGTATCCTATTTATTGGTCATTTAATGGGTGCCCAGAACTATGTGAAGCTAAGCATTTCATAATGACTTCACTTAAAGGTCACAATGTCCCAATGAAATATATAGAATCATTACCCTTGTTTTATAGAAGATGCTTGTAATGTTTAGAGAAGTCATGTAACTTGTCCAAGGTTGCACAGCTTGTAACTGGTGATCTTATTGGCACCTTCCCTTTGGTCTTCAGACATGTATGTGCTTTAACTATATAACTAAGAAAATAAATGTATCCCTCTTTTGAGGAATTGTCCTATTCTACCCCTTTCTTTCATTGCTAACCTGTCTAATCAGACACATGAATACCTGTGCTTCTATTAATGTTTCTGCAGCACAGAAATCTGCCTTAAATCCTTACACTCTGACTTCTGCATTCTGCTGTTCTGCCATTGCTAGAGTGACCTCCCCAAAGTCATGAATGGCCACCTTTTCTCTAATCAAATGGATATTGTAATCCTTTTCCTTGCCCCCTCTGTAGCCATTGATGCTATCTGTGATCCTGTCTTTGAGGTTTCAGCTGCCAGCCAACATGGTTTGTTAAGCAAATTTGTGCAGTCACTCAGATGTGCTGTGGGTTGGTCCAGTCTTGGACAGATGAGTGAACCACTCATGTAGGCACCTCAAGCCCCTGGCCAGAAATTTTCACTTTTTTCAAGAGTCAAGAGGCATGAATTATCTTCAGAATGGGAAGGATCTTTTGTAGCTTTGAGGCTACTTTTGCAGGCAAACAAATTATTTATCTATTGTGAATATTTCTAATCTTTTATTGTGACCCTATATGCATAACACTTAAATCTTAAGGGCCTGGATAACTAAGTAATATTGACATTTATAACAAAATATAAGTCACCCTGATAACATTACAAGGATTTTGGGTCTTGAGGGAATGAGGTGTGGGTAGGGATGGGAGGAGTGGTGGTTTTCTTCATCTAACGCTCCAGTAGAAAAATGAGTCCCTTGAGGATATTTGATACATAATGTTGCCTATGAGATTCTCCTAATTACTCTCATAGGGGTATGAGTGAGTATCACAGAATGTTTATTTTCTCTGAAGATTCCACAGTTTCTAAAATGAAAGAAGTAGCTCAAACAAAATAATTACAGATTTTATTCCTCTGCCATGTGGTCCACAGAAAATAGGGTCTCTAGTTTATTGAAAACACGAATGCATGTGATTTAACACACCCAAGAGAACAGGGTTGGCAGATTTTAAAACAGAAAATGTGCTTAACATTTACATAGAACTTTACAGCGTCCTAAGTACATTCACATACGTTGTCCCATCTGCTTTCTCCCAACTCCTTGGGTAGAAGGGGGATTCCGATCCCAGTTTGCAGATGATGAAATAAACGTCCTGACAGTTGGTACCATTTGACCAAGTCTCTACCGGCAGTAAAGGCAGGCCAGGGGTTACCACGTAGGCCCCTCGCCCCAGTCAGGGCTAAGTCCCCCCTCCTCCGGCTCACCGTGTGCAGGTGATTAGTGAATTGGGGAGAGCGGACTGCAGCAAAGGGCCTGGCACTGGGGTGCAGGCAGGCGTGGGTGTTCATTTCACAAACATTAATTCAACTGCATGGAGGAAGAAAATTTCCTTCCCAAAGAGGTAAAAACCTATTAGGTGGGTGTCAGAGGGCAGCACTATTGTGCCAAAAGGGCATATTTGGAGCATGCTTCATTCTTGGCAGCCCCATTAGTGGGAGTTAGTGGAACCTGTCACCCACCCTGGCCAGCTGAATTCTCTGTTGAGACAAACTCCCCAAGTCAGGATGAAGCATCTCTGGGCACTGTTGAAGCTCACAGGGCACTTCTGTTTCCCCTGTGAGCTTTCGGTTAGGAGACTAAAATCCAGAGGAAGTAATCTAGAAACAATGCCACAAAAATGTAGGAAGAATGGAAATTTCTATCCCTATGGAACAAAAGTGTGTGTGGAGAAGACCTTGGGGGATGTCAGTCCGGTGACAGATCCCTGAGAATCACCCCTGTTTTCCATCGCACCCTCTGCACACATAGGTGAACACACATACACAACACACACACACACACACATGGGTATGGCCCCGGCACATACCGTAATTTCTGTAACGTGACCCTGCTCTCTCAGCCACGGGTGATTGGAACAGGTGTAGACACTTGACCCAAGCAGGACCACTCAGCTCCCCTCCCTCCAGAATGAGGTGGAGAGACAAGGCACATGGGAAGAGATTGCTGAGGCAGCAGGCGGTGTCCAGGCTGTGGACGGAAAATGCACAAACTCGGGCCATAGAAGCTCCTACTTCATTCCTCCCCTTCCCGAACTCGGAGTTAAGTGGCTTTTTTCTTTCACTTCAGGGATGCATGCCTCGGGACCCTCCCAGCAGAGTTCACCTGAGTTTAAGCTAATGGGAAGTGGTCTTCTGATATGTACAGCAAAACTGGATATACCTGATGTATTTCAGCAAACTGTGAGAGAGCCCCAGGCAGATGATAAACACCCTTTCCGAATGCTGCTTCCTGTCCATGATAGACTACTTCATTAGGTAAATGGTCAATTTATGCAGATAACTCTCATAAGTTGAAATACTTATAAAAAATGCTCTCAGTAAATTTGATACCTCTTAAATAGCAGCTATGAGAAAGTATGCTTTTAAGTAATGTATATAATACACACAATATATGTAAGTTGCGTCACATACATGTATGGTCACATACACACACAGACACCAAGATCTAGAAAATTAGTTAAATTGACAGTTGTGGAACAAGAACAAAATTTAAGTTTGAAATTGGTTTTCATTTTTGTCAGTTATAAAATACAGTTTCCTTGCAGAAAATTTTAAATTAACAGGTGCCAGACATTATGCTAGTGGGCTTTATTTACGGTTTGTCTGATCCTAACCACCATCTGTAAGGTAATGATTATTCCTGCTTGAAGGTGAGAAACTGAGAAACCGTGTGCGTGCGGGTGTGTGCGTGTGTGTGTGTGTGTACCCAAACCATAAACCAAACAAAAGTTTGTAGTGTGGACTAACCATGAAAAAAATGTGGGAAAACATAACGGTTACTGTAACACAATTCGTAATACTCAACAATCATTTGGAGCAAATGCATGTGGAAAAAGAAATTTTCCTTTGGAGAATCTATTTAAATTAGTGCGCTGCAGCCAACATAAATACGAAAAAGATTCCAAACACTTCTGCCCTATTTGGCGAAAATGAATAGGAGAGAGGGAGGCCCTTGATGCGCTTGCCGACTCACACTTGCCACCCAGGCGGGCAGGAGGGAGCACGGTGCCACGGGAAACAAGACTCCACAGGCGGCGTTGCTGCGACTGTGATTTGCGTCGTGCTCGGAGGGACGCTCTTGTCAGCAACCGCACAGCTTCCGAGTCACAGGCAGGTCTCTGCTAAGGATGTTGAGCGCGTGCTCATCCCCGCTAAGATGTGCGCAGACACTGTTGTGCACACCAAGCCGAAGTCAGGAGGACGATTCCGAGGGCTCCCTCGTCCATTAAATCGACGTTTGGGAGGCGCCAGGATGAACTGAGTCCGTGATCCTGGGTGGTCTGAGCCGGTGGCGGGCGAGGCCATGAGGAGAGGGGCACACCCAGCCGCAGAGACTCGGCCTGGGTCCTGCCTTTGCACAGGCTGGTCTGGGAGCGCGAGGCCCAGCGCTGCTGGAGCCGGGACGGACAGTGTGGACGGGAAGCTCCCGTTCGAGGAGGGAGGCTCTGGCCGAGAAGGGACATCGCAGGCTCCAGGGTTCGTCCTGGTGCTCCCAAATGCTCCCTTGTCTCCGGAGCCCGCCCCCGCCCCAGCCCCTGCGTGTCTTTAGCCCTTTCGGCCTCCTTCGTGTCATCCTCTCAGCCCGGCTGATCCTCGTTCTTTTCTCACCAGACCTCAGGTCTGTCCACCGCTTTCGGAGTTCACTCTGAGGAGACCGGGAGGTCGTTGTGGGGTGACTGGGCAAAGGTCATTGTCTATGTGAAGTCTCAAGGGTGTCCCTGAAAACTAATGCAGTCTTTTACAAGAAAGAAATGGCATCTCTGGTAGAATTGAAAAGGGTAGTCCTCATTTGGTTTGCAGTTCCTCTCCTGTGGGTGGCAGCGGGACTTCTCTCTCGCTGTTGAGGGTGCCGGTCAGCCTGTGGCTCCCTGCACCCCGCCCCCCGGCGTGGCATTGGGTTGCTGGGGTCAGGGGAGGGACGGTGCACTAGAAATACACTTGCTGGGTTTGCCGCTGTGATGGGCCCTCCTTCCCTCACCCCCTCACCAGCCCTGCTGCTGCAGGACACCCGTCTGGGTGTCTGGGTGTCCTCCACGTTGAACACTGTGCTGCGTGGAGACAACATGGCACAGACATTGAGCCCACGGGGGCTTCAGACTTGGGCACATGTGGCTACGAGCCTCCCCTCTGCAGCAGCTTTTGTAACCTTGGGCAAGTGGCTTCACCTCTCAGAGCAAATGGGGATAAAAAGGGGACCTTCCTCACTGGGTGATGGGGATGGATTTAGTGGCACAGAGTATGTCAAGAGCTCGTGGGCATGTGGCACTGAGCAGGAATCCATTACGGTTGCTCTATCAGTGTTATTAAACCTGTGTCTACATGTACACCTGGCCAACGTGAGGTGGACTCTGACGATTGCTGCAGTGGCGCTGTGAGCACAGCCCACCCTCCGCCTGTGTTCGATCCACGTCGTGGATGCAACCAACCATGGATAGAAAATGTTTGGGAAAAAAAATGATACAAAAATAAAAAATAATGCGCATAATATTATAGTATAATAACTACATAGAATTTACCTTGTATTAGGTGTTGTAAGTAGTGATGGTTTAAAGCATACAGGAGGACGCATGTAGGTTATATGCAAACACTACGCTATATCAGGGACTTGAGCATCTGTGGATTTTGGTATCTGGTGGGGGATTGTAGAACCAATCTTCTGCAGACACCAAGAGGCATCCGTATTACTATTGGGTTGTCTTCTCCCTTGGGGAACACAGATGTCTGCCAGCATTAGTAAGGCGCTTGCTGTGCTGGAGAGAATTCACACTGCGAATCTCATATTTCACGTCCCAGTGTCATATTTAAGGATATGTAAGAGTTCTTTATCTCTGGCAATAAACTCTAAAGATAAATAAAGCTATGGACCAAGGAATGAGAACTTTGCTGCCCAAGGATGGCTAGATCTAAGCCCTAAGCCTGAATTCACCTGGAAGAGCTATTGGTCAATGGCCTTGGAGATCGGGAGGATTTCACAGAAACCCCACGAATGCTGATGCTCTGTAAAGTCACGGCACTGGTACAATTCACTAGTCGTCATCTTCCCATCCAAAGGAAACCGTGCTGCTTCAAATTCAGAGACTGTGCCCTGGGCATCATATCGATTTTGCTTCCCTCCGCCCCACCCCAGTGCCCTGAAACAGTAAGGTGAATTGAACCGCTAAGACAAATGGAGTTATAGACACCAGCTAATTTGCCAGTGGTCAGCACGACCTTTAATAAAAGTGCCTGTTCAGCATTTGAAAGTGTGTGTTTTTCAACATCTCACAGTAAAAATACATATCAGAAAGCAAAGCTTTACCGTGATTTTCTTTTATGCTGACAAACTTGAGAAGTCGGAGATGTTCATTTCCCCCAGAGTCAGAAAGAGCACAGCCAATTACGAAGTCTGAGAATATCACAATTGACTTATAGCAGCGAATAGGCATGCCTATGTAATTCCATTTAACTGGTTACTCCACTCTTTTTGAAAGTCATTATTAAGCTTGTTAGAGAATCTCAAAGGGAATCAGTTTCATTAAGCAGCTAAACAATTAAACTTTGGAGTATTTAAAAAGATTACAGGCAGATGAATAGTACTGAAATGTGGCCTGCAAAATGCCTCTAAGATCTCAATAGGCAGAAATAAAGATTTTCAAAAGTCTTTTTTCAGATTCTGTTCTTTCTGATTTTTTTCTCCCAATTACCATTAATTGGTTATTTTTACAATGTAAGATCTTTATTAGGCAAATCTATTATATATGCACATTATTTTCATGTTTATATTAAGGATAAACTAAAGAAGAAAATGACCATTTCAAGAAATAACCACTGTCAACATTTTGCTTTAAACTTCTCAGAGATTTGTATAGTGTAGCCTGATGGCTGAGCCTAGGTACCAGACTCAGAGTGATTGGATTTGTAGCCTGGCTCCATCACTTACTGACTCTCTGATCTGGGGAATTCACTTAAAGTTCATTTAATTCAATTTTCTCATCTGTGTAATTTGTATTTAAAATAGTACCTTCCTTAGAGTGTTTTGGGAAGAGCAAATGAGACAGTATGTGTAAAGTCTTAAATCAGTGTCTGGTATTTGGTAATTTCTCAGAAAATATTAGCTATTTTATATAACTTACATAGACAGTATATAATTAAAATGAGATTTTATTGTATGTAGTGTTTTATGGTCAACTTTTTATTTAATAGCATATTGTAAAGATTTTTTTCTATATGAGTAAATGTACATCTCTTCATTATTTTTAATGGCTGTATAATATTTCATCATTGGCTGTTTGATAAATTACCAGGTGGCAGGGAGCTAAGCAAAGCCACAGTTCAGGCCCCATCCTTCTCTGCTAGAGCTCACTGTGGCAAAGCCCCTCACTCTACCCCGGGTCATCCCTGGTGTGCCAGAGCTCAATATCTTTACCTTTATGTAAATCCCGTGACTGAGTTCTCAGCATTCATGGGCTCCTTTATGTTAATAGAATGCTCAGGTGCTGTAGGCATTGGGAATTCCCACCACTGGGGGCTGCCCAGGGAAGAGAGCCTCTTTCTTTGCTTCTAATACACCAGCACCTTTGTCATTTGCAAACTTAAAACTTCTGGAGAAGGGCCAGCACGTTTTGGGAGGATGCTTATCTTCTTCCCGAGCCAGCTGAGACTCACTGGAATAAGCAAGTCAAATCAATTCAGAAGATTCCAGCGTAACATGAGCGCAAGGATTGTCACTCGTTTCTGCCTTGTCCCCGGCAGGTAGCACAGTGAACCGGATACAGAGTCATAGACTCTTAGTGCTGCGGGACGCAGGGGATGGAACCGAGGCATGGCCCAGGTCACGTGGGCAGCAAGAGGCGGAACGGGGAGAAATTCAGAGTTTTGTCCAGATCTCTCTCCAGTCTGCTCTGCTCCCTTCCACTCTGTGTCACCCAAGGGAGAGGGCAAGTGACCACATGGGCAGACTTTTGTGATAGAAAAGAATTCCAGGTTAGCCGTGGCTCCCTTCTGTTCCCACTTGGTCAGGACATTGTGAGGAAAATTAGGGTGGGCAGAGCAACATGGGAGGGGCAGGGGCAGAGCATCAATGAAAATGGGTCGGTAAAAACAGAAAATTATGTTATCGGTGGTGGCTGGCTACAATCCTCTCAGTGTCCAACTCAACATGAGCAAATACGCTGTGTGTGTCCCACAAGGGAATTCCGAGGGTTTGCTGTGTGGAGTGGCAAAGTTCAGCTCTTGGTGGGACGTGAGGAAACCTTGTTCTGGTCTTACATGGAATCTGTCCTCAGCCCTGGCATTTCCTCCCAAGCACTGCATGGATGTGCGGTGCTCCCTGAATTATCTTTTCAAAGTGCAAATCTAATCTTGTCATTCCCTGCCTCACAGCCTGTCAGTGGCTTCCCATTGACTTCTGAGTGAAGTCCCAACTCCTTAGCAGGAGCATTGGGGGGAGAGAGCAGCAGGGAAGGGGTTGGATGCTGACGAGTTTCATAATTATTCATTTCTTGAGGGCTGGAGACCTCCTGTACCAGTGCCGGGCAGAGGACAGCCTTGCCACGCAGAGCTGTCTAGTAGTGGATGAAGACACATAGCAGGGCCAGGCCCAGAGCACTGGTGCTGCCTTGACCACAGCCCTTTGGCCTTGTAGATTTCTGCAGTGCTGTCCCAGAGAAGGTAGATGCATTGGAGAGAACAAAGCTGTTATTGACTCTCCCCTCTGCCCCCCGCCCCGGCCGGTCCCTTAGTGTTGTTCGTTGCTCACTCCATCTATTGGACTCGGAGTTCGGATGCAGCAGTTCACTCTGTTGGGCTTCCAGTGTGATGGCTAGTGATCAGTGTGCAGCTGTCATCTATGAGACATCTGACGTTTAAGCGCCACTCTTGACTCTTGTACATCAGCTGGCAAGGAAACATTTTGGGTAAGTGAATGGTGGTACTACCTGCCAGCCACCAGCTGGGGTTGGGTGCTGTCTCTCTACATCAGTGTGTACTTATGCATTTTAAAATTGTTATGTAAAAACTAGTGGAAATGAAAACTAAAGGTCTGATATTAAGGGCAAGAATTATCGGTCTTATAAATGCATTATAATTGAGGCAAAGATGGAAAGCAATAGCATATCTTTTGATTTTGAGGAGCATGAACAAAATAAAAGACAATATATATTAACAATATAATTTTTATATGCCTAAAAGATAGGTCTAGGTGGAATTTGCCTAATTTATCTCTCAGAGAACAGAAGCTTTCTTTTAAAACGTCTATTTTCGGGTTTCACACATTTGGCTGATGTCCAGAAGGAAGGTCTTGACTTCACACACCCCTGCCGCGAGGAACGCTTTAGGGGAGATGTGAGCAGAGCGCCGAGGATGAGGCTCACGAGATGGGTGGACTGGTAAAGCAGCGCCGGATTCTTCCGCTGCCCTGAGGTTGAGATTTCTCTAGCTGGAGATACTGCTGTGACCCCCAAACTCTCTTGTCACCAAACACCAAAGGACCGTCCCCTGAGCATTGATGGGATACACAGTGGGGACTTGGCGTGAGGTCTGGGGAAGAGACACGGGCTAAGAGTGTGAGAAGAAGTGCCGTGAAGCCAGTAATATGCTCTTGGATGGAAACAACTTTTTGCTTTCACTCGGAGGTGAGGACAGCAGGACCTCAGAGTGTAAAGGACTGTGCTCTACAGAAATGAGACAGGAAAGCCCACTGTGGGCCTAGCATGCCTAACACACAGAAAGCATTCATTACATTTTGAGTAGATGGATGAACGGGTCCCCTTTGGTCAAGTAAAGGAAACAGAGGAGTGTCACTTACTGTTTCAATACATCTGTGCGAGGTGTGTGGTTATCAGGTACCCCTGGCTGTTCTCTATAAATCTTTTCACTTTCTCTCTTCCATACTCTCATCAGGGGAAAGGAGATGAAGGGAATTGACATGAGCTGCTGCGCATGGTTATGCAGAGACTATGTTAATGACACCCCCGGCATTGCACAGTGGGCAACCTGTGCAGCAGGGTGATCCTGGCTGTCGGGTGCCTCCTATGTTTACAGTACTGTCTAGATCTTCATATTATCATATCAAATTGCACTCCTAAGACCCCTAGTAATGTGGGAATCACCCTTATTTGCAACCAAAGAAACATTGAGTCTGAAAAGTTGAAGAATGTCCCAAGATCACATAAGCAGGCAGTGGAGGGACTGGAATGAAAAGTCTAATATGACTCAGCTAGCACTTTCAGTCATCCCACAGCACAGAGCTGAGTAGATTTAAGTGCAAATGCACCATCTCCCCTACGATTACAAAACATATGCAATACACAGAAGTCCTGCATTTCCTCATTGCATGCTTTATGTACTTCCCATTAGCTACCAGTGCCTGGTTCTCCTGAAGTTTAGGGAAGAATCATGGCTTTAGCAGGAGCCTGGGTTCATCAAACCAGAAATTGTGCTCTGAATCATAAACTCTCATTTGAATTCTATCTCCTGGGATAGCTCCAGAATCTTTTCCTTTCCTATTCTTCCTTGCTGGTTCTTTTTATCTTTCTGTGAGAGGGATGGGGATATCCCTGTATTAGTTAATGCTCAATGTTCTTCACAGCTGAGGCAGAAATTCTAAAATTGAACTAGTGCAGCTTCAGAAGAGAAAAAGGAAAGCCTGCCTCTAATCAAAGAGGCAGAGACTCCTGAGAATGCTTTCAGGACAGAGGCACAGAATTGGAAGGAAACTCTAGAGGGGAGCAGTCAACCCCGCCCTCCCCTGCTGCAGAAAGATGTGCTCAGGATGGAGAAGGATGCTTTTGGGAGTCAAAGCAGGGAATGAGACATCAGGGAGAGGGAGAATGAAAAAATTATCCCAAGGCCATGGTTAGAAATTACATGCATTGAGGAACCAAGCAGCCACACAATTTAATAAAATTAAATTTTGCCATGGATCCCTAACTGTGGGATCCATGGCAAAATGGAGATGTCATGCTCTGCAGGGGCAGTCTCTACTCACAGTCCTGGCAAGATGAAGTCAGGTATTGCATTTATCCCATGTATCAGGACTGATTTTAAGAAAATGTAAAGGCTCTTGAATTGAAAAGTCAAAAGCATTCTCCCTAATGCTTTCAGAACTGAAACGAGATAAGGATATCCACTTTTACAGCTCCTATTTAACATAGTATTAATACTAGGAGTGTTATCCAGAACGGTCAGACAAGAGAAAGAAATAAAGAGATCCAAATGGGGAAAGAATAAGTCAAATGATCTCTGTTTGCTAATGATTTAATCTTATACCTAGAAAATCCTAAAGACTCCTCCAAAAGACTCCTAGATTCAATAATTGAATTCAGTAAAGCCTTAGGATACTAAATCAATGCACAGAAATTGGTAGCATTTCTATATACCAATAATAACCAAGCTGAGAAACAAATCAAGAACTCAATTCCTTGCCAGTGCTTTACAGGAAGATCAAACAAACAAAAACCCTGATTCTCATTTTTAATAACTGAAAAAAATGCTTAGGATATTTAACCAGGGAAGTAAAAGATCTCTACAAGGAAAACTACAAAACACTGATGAAAGAAATCATAGATAACAAGAACAAATGGAAAAACATCCCATGCTTATAGATTAGAAGAATCACTATTATTAAAAATGACCATATTTTCCAAAACAATCTACAAATTCAATACATTTCCTATCAAAATACCAATGTCATTTTTTTACAGAATTAGAAAAAAGTCCTAAAATTCATATGGAGCCAAAAAAGAATAAGAACAGCAAAAATAATCCTAAGCAAAAAGAATAAAGCTGGAGGTATCACATTACCTGACTTCAAATTATGCTACAAGACTATAGTAACCAAAACAGCATGGTATTGGTATAAAATAGACACACAGGTCAATTTAACATCAGAAATTAAACCACATACCTACAACTAACTGATCTTCAAGAAAGCAGACAAAAACATATACTTGGCTATGTGCAGAGGAATGAACCTTTATCTATATCTCTCACAATATACAAAAATTAACTCGAGATGGATTAAAGACTTAAATGTAAGACCTGAAACTATAAAAATCCTAGAATAAAATCTCTAGCCATTGGCCTAGGCAAATAACTCATGACTAAGACCTTAAAAGCAAATGCAATAAGAACAAAAAAGGCAAATGGAACTTACTTAAACTAACAAGCTTCTGAAAAGCAAAGAAAATAATCAACAGAGTGAATGGACAACCTACAGAATGGGAGAAAATATTCACAAACTATGCATTTGACAAGGGACTATTAACCAGAATCTACGAGAAACTTAAACAATAAGAAAAACGCATATAGCACCATTAAAAAGTGGGCAAAAGACAGGAACAGACTTTAAAAAAAAAAAAAGACAATTGGCCATGAACATATGAAGAAAATCCTCAACATCACTAATCATGATTTAATTTAAACCATAAATTAAAAGCATAATGAGATACCATTTTACAACAGTCAGAACAGCCATTATTAAAAAGTTAAAAAACAATAGATGCCAGTGAGGATGTGGAAAAAGGAATAATTATACACTGTTGTTGGCAATGTAAATGTGTACAAACTCTGTGGAAAACAGTACGGAGCTTTCTCAAAGAACTAAAAATAGAACTAACATTCGATCCCACTACTGAGTATCTACCTGAAAGAGAATAAATCAATATATTAAAAAGATACTTGGACTCATATATTTATTCACTATTCACAGATAGCAAAGATATTGAATCAGCCTAAGTTTCCATCAACTGTGGATTGGATATAGACACCACCGAATTTTACTCAGCCATAAAAAATAATGAAATCATTTCTTTCGCAGCAACTTGGATGGAACTGGAGGCCATTATCTTAGTTGAAATAACTCAGAAACAGAAAGTCAAATGCCACATGTTCTTGCTTATAAGTGGGAGCTGCGTAATGAGTACACGTGGTCATAGAAAGTACAGTTATGGACATGAAGACTCAGAAGGGCAGGAGGGTGGAAGAGGAGTGTGGGATGAGAAATTATTTAATGGGTACTATCTACACTAACCGGGTGAGGGTTACACAAAAAGCCAGGACTTCACCACTATGTAATATACTTGCATGACCAATCTGCACATGTACCTAAATCTATAAAAATTAAAATCAATTAGAAGAATAATCATAATAGCTACCATTTATTAAGCACTCAAGGCTGAGGGCAGAGTCTTGAGAATCTCTATATTTGGGGGGGGGGGTGGAGAAAGAAGATCGGAAGTGAGTGAAGACAGAAAGGAGCTATGCAGAGGCAGAGAGCAAACAGGAGAACACGGCCGTGGAGGTGCCGGTGGAAGGGAGGGAGGTGGTGGTCTGCAGTGGCACCTCACACAGAGATGGAGACACAAGAGAGCCAAGGAAAGGCTGTTAAATGTGGTGTGCAGGAGGTCGTCTGGGACCTCCCAGAGACTAACATCAGCAGAGCAACAGAAATCAAAGAGTACAAGGAGTTGAGAGGCAAGTGGGTGGGTGGCAAAAAGCAGATGTGGCAGGTGTAAGGTACTATCCTCAAAACTTTGACCAAACTCTTCAGAATTCTGAGATTCATATTCCATCCCCATTGGTGGCATTAATTCCAGTGGATACTTTCAATTAGTTCCACATTCAGACATCTGCAGCCTCTTCCTTCCCACTGTTCAGGGCTATTATCAGAAAGGGGAAAAGCAGCAGCTCAGTTGGGATCTTCTTTTTAAATGTGTTCATCAAGGAGTGAAAATCAGCAAAGCTGCTGGGTCTGTTCCAAGTGCAGCAGGGTAGAGTCCAACCACAAAATTTAGCTTTGTCTGGCTCTCGCGTGGGTGAGGTAGAGGCGAGACTTTTGACCTTCAGTGGAAAGTGCTTCAGATTTATGTGTAGGGGAACTGTGAGTCCCCCTTACAGCTGCATTATAGGGTGACAGCCATTTCTTCCAAGATGTGAGAATCCTTATTGGCTTGGTCGTGCTGAAACTTGCTTGGAACTGCAGTGCCATCTGAGACTGCCGCCCACCCTCTCTCCCCGCCTTCTCTCATTCACAAGGGTCAGACCTGCATCACCTTCTAAGAGCTCTTCCAGCTTCCTCCCTTCATAGGCGTGTGCCTTATAAATCTCTTGCACAGCTAATCCCACCCTGGCATATACTTTTTGGAGGAACTGAAATAATACCTGCAGTTTATAAAGGTACAGGATTAGCCATTATGTGTTAGGGTAATATTTCGAGAGGCACTAGGAGGAGAGTGATAGATTTACAGTCACAAACCCTGGACTAAGTCACTTATTTGCTTTACAACCCTGAGGCTGTAGAATGGAGTTGAAAACAATAGCACTAGAAGGTACTGATAATACAACCTTACAGTGTTGAAAGCATGAAATAAAAATTGTTTATTTAGATATACTTTGTAAACTATAAAAAACTTAGCATATGCTACTTATTAATAATGATACATAATACATAATAGTGATGATAGAGACACTTTGTTGCAGAAGGCAAAACCCATTTTATTGTCGGAAACCAGGTAGAAATTACATGGTAGCTATCACAGCAAATTCTGTGCCTGGATCATCTCTCTACTGTTGCAAAATATTTAAGAAAATGGGGAAACATTTCTATCAATGCAAGGGTTGAAGGAGAAAGACTTAGTACATAGTACTAGTGAGCGTGCAGTTGAATTTTAGTAGACGTGTTCTTCTTACAATCTCATTCTAAATCACTATCAATCCTCTCTTTCTCTCTGCCTCGTGCACCTCATGCTCAAGGTGGACCACTCTCCAACTTCCTAGGTCTTTTGATATTATCCAAGAATCTTGACTAGACTCCTTTGCTCATCTCCTATGTTCCTCCAAGCATATTTTGCATTGATCTATATTTGAGAGAATTGATCATGTGGCAGGGTTAAGAAAGATTTGTGCTTGGGGTGAAGGTTTTCTGATCAATGATGTCCACAGGACGCTTTCCAGAGACCCATGAGTGTGTTTGTAAACTAAAGGTCTGGGATGGGGGATATTTTTGTCAAGACTACTGCTGAAGCAACACTGGTCCAGCCAGCTGATGCTTTGCAGTTCCTTTGTAATCTCATTCTAAATCAATATCAATCCTCTCTTTCTCTCTGCCTCCTGCATAGACAGTGACCTGTTCAAGGTGGACCACTCTAGTCTGGAACCTGAACCTTCAAGCTTCTGTGCACACCCCATCAAGTCACTCTTGCCATCCTCCTCTCTGTTTTAGCCTCCACCTACGGATGAGTAACAGCCCAGTGTCCTAGTTTAGCCTTACTTATGAAACAGCTACTGGCCAGGTGCATTCTGCTGCTGTCATTCCAAGATGCTCTTATACATTACTAGAATCATTTGTCACCCCCCACTCCAATTTTTAGCAACCACCTACTATGTGCCCTGCACTGGGAGAGCCAGAGGGACAGAGGAGAAAACGCAATCAGTGCATTACCCCAGCTTTCCCAGAACTGTTGACTGACCCTGGAGAGAAAACTGGGTATCTAAGAGCAGAAAAGCTGCTGAGTGTGGTTTCAGAGGAAGTTCGTGCAGGGAGCTATGAGGATGTGCGGCAGAGAGAGCTGTCCCAACACGGGCCTGAGGAAGTGAGACCCAGAAACGTTAAGCAATTTGTTTAAGGTCATGTGTTAGGTTCCTAGGGCTGCCTTTAAACATGACCAAAAACTGAGGAGCTTGAACAATGGAAATTTATTCTCTCTCAGTTAAGGAAGCCAGACATCTGAAATGGAGGTGTCAGCAGGACCACACTCTCTCTCAAGCCTCAGGGGAAGAGTATTTTCCTGCCTCTTCCTGGCTTCCGCTGGTTGCTGGCGATTCTTGGCTTGTAGCGCTCCAGTCTCTGCCCCCATGATCACGTGGCTTCTTTCCCATGCGTCTGTCTCCAAGTCTCTCTCTCCTGATAAAGACAAGTCGTATTGGATTTAGAGGCCACACTGATCTAGTGTAACCTCATCTTAACTTGATTACATCTACAAAGACCTTATTTTCAAAGTCACGTTCGTAGGTACCTGGGGTTAGGACATAAATATAGCTTTGGGAGGACACGCAACTCAATCCCTGACTCTTCTAATGACGAGTCAGCACTGTTATCAAAGAATCATGAATCAATCATCAACAACAACAACAACAAAAAAATGGACCACCAACAAAAATATGACTTTTAAGATAATAATTCAATCTCCCCTGACCCTTTTAAAGGAAACTATTATACTTCTGGCTTACCATTTTTATGTCGTAAGAGTTTATGCAACTGAGCACTTGCAAATTAGTTATATTCAGTTATGATGCCATTTAGAGTAGTGGGTATGGTGCATTACTCAAAAAGAAGCCTTACATTTGGCTGACTACACACTCAGAGTCCGAAGGATAGTGCAAACATGTTATAGTTTCCTGATCCTTCCATAGAAACTCCAGCCTGGGCACACACCTGGGCATTTCCTTTCTTTCCAGTCCCCTTCCCTACTACCCCATGGGATCATCTGCACTCTCTGTTCACCCTGGGGCTCCTGGTTGCATCCCAGAAGTGTATGTTGGGTCCCCTGGTTCTGAGCATCACCTGGCTCAGTCCGGCAGCCACTTAGCTGAAGGAAGCTTTGGCTTTTCAGATGTTTTAGATTTGGGCTTTTAGAGGATAAATAAACCTTTTCCTAGCCAAATTTGCCAGCTTTAATGTGCTTTTATGCCACCCCACCAAAAAAAAATGTTTCCCATCTCTTTATTAATCTTGCTGAAGACGCCCAGGTGCTCTCCCTGGGGTGTCAGAGGCAGGGGAAATGTGGAGGGAAGGAAAACAGACCCTTCTCCCCACATGTCTAAGGTTCTAAGCATTGGGAGATAATGAACTAAAGTTACAGAATTTATTTAAACATCCCTCCATCTGAGAGAGAGCTTAAAACCCTGAAGCAACTTTTCTGAACTACACAGAGGGGAGTGGGAAAAAAAAAGATGTTCTGATTTAATTCCTACATGATAATGAAAGCAATTGTCTTGTGCATGCCATTATTTTTCCATTATCTTGATGCATCAGTTAATGAAAAATTTCAGAGCCCGTTCACGCAGGTACATGAGCTGAGAAGTGAGATTCTGTCTTCCACCCTGTGGATACGGTTGAGATTCTGTCTTCCACCCTGTGGAGCCTCCCTGCAGACACGGTTGTCTTCCTCACGCCAAAGTCTCACAGTGCTGGCCATCAGTTGGCGGCACGTGCCAGCCTAAGGGTGCAAAGCAAGTCCCATTTCATCCAAGTAGGTCTCTCTCCCTCATTGCCTTCCATTTGTAGCCTCACTGCAGAGGTGGCGCATTCAGAAGGCACCCTCTGGGTGGATGCTGTCAGCTGGATGGCACTCGGGCAGCATGGGCACTCAGGGATGCCAGACAATTCGTGCACGACAAAGGACATTAGGGCAATAACTTCCTCTGTGTGAGGGGATGTGCTATTTTTAATGTGTTGAGATTTTCAGACTTTATCACCTGTCTACATAGAACAATTCCAGAATTTCCAATTTTGCTCTTTTTTCTGTCCTTCACCCTCTCTGAGAGCAGAAAGGGCAAAAATTATGGGATGTCTCATGAGAAAAGAGCTCAGACAGAAGGACATACTCCCCACTGAGCCTCATGGAAGGGGAAAGATGTAATTGGGCAAGTGGGTTGTCATAGGGGAAGAAGACACTAAGGTGCAGGGGCAGGACCGTGTGGACGAGGGTAAGTGTGCTTATAGCATGGACAAGTGAGAAAGCTCCCAGTGTTGGAGGGTGGCAGAGAAGAGAAGAAACAAGTTATAAAGAGTGGTAGATTTTGCCCTTGGATCCCCATGAAATGCTAAGAGAGATTTAAATCAAATTAAATCTTCTACATGGGTTGCAGTTCCTCAAATCCGATATGCTTCTGAAACTGGGCCACTGGGTCCTAGCTTTATGAGCAGAATATTTTGTTTCTTGGCAACTCTGTGCCCATCTACTATCCCAATACCAGCACTCGCTTGAAGGGGTGGGAGTATAGACCTACAGGCTTTCAGAGGATGAAGTCACATTAGAGATAATCTCCCCTAACCTCCTATTTGATTCAGGAAACTTTTTCTACTGCCCCTTAGCCTAGTCTCCATTTAAAGGATTCCAATCATGGTAAACTTCAGGTCCAATTTAGGCCAGTCTAATTGTAAAGCCCAGGCCTTGGAGCCAGAAGGTGTGGCTTCCAGATGTTTACAGTTGTTGAACTCTTGTTCCCTGAGTCTCAGGTCCTTCATCTGGAAAAGAGTCACTACAGTACCTGTCTAGAGTGTCAGTGAGGGACTGAATAACACAGTGGATGTTGATGCGCTACAGAAAGAACAATGCAGATTACAGTGACAATGAGTATAGCCTCGTGGCTCAGTGGCCTGGGTTGAGTCTACATGTTGCCCAAACCCAGTCAGTTTAGTGAGGCCCAGTTTGGAAACATATATACAAAAGTGATCTGATGGAGTTTTGGTTTTAAAGTAAGTTCTGGTGAGGCTCTAATACCCAACTCGTTGATGTTGAGAAAGCATTTTCAAAAGACTGTCTGCACCAAGCGGATTGAGAACCAATATTATTCCAATCAGTATTATTTCATTTATAGAACTGTTTAGGAGATCATTTTATTTAATGAGCTTGGATTCTAAATAATAATATATCATAGGAATTGGGGGTCTTAGAAAATCTGACTGTAAAAGTAGAAAACAAGATGATTGTAAGAAAAATAGTCTAAAGTAATTAGTTAAGACTGGAGGAATTAGAGATGGGTTTCTTCTTTATATGTTTCAGAATTTTATATAATGTTAAAATATCTTAAAAATAACAATCATGTTATAACAATACTTAGGACAATTTAACTAGTAGCTTTATATGTACCCTTATGTTAATTATTTCACCTTTTACTGCTTCATTTTCTTCATCTTCAAAGCAAGGGATTCAAATAGATGCTATTGAAGGGCCTTTCTTAGAATAACTCTATTATTTTGAAATATGAAAATAGATTTGTCCTTGGATCCCCCTAAAATGTTGAGAGAGACTTAAATATGTATATGAAAATTTCACCTCCATGCAATAGATTGTCACCCATTCAAAAAGCTTTCACAGTTTTTGTTGAAAAGCTTGGAATGGCTTGCAGGTCCTTAATAAATTACAGTTTATTCAATTCTTTGTGCTAAAGTATATCAATATAGCACAGAATGAAGTAGAAATTTGGAAAGAGAGGGTCAAGTTGATCACAAGCCAGTTGGTTTCACTAGATTTTCTATTGACGTTGCTTGTATCAAACCATGGCTAAGTTCCCACAGAGCTGAGCCCATGTAAACATCACAGTAAAAGGCATGGCAACAGCCAACAATTTGGAATTTGCCAGACACCAGGCTAATGCTTGGTGTCATTGAGTCCTCACGACCGTATGCAGTAGGTATTGGTATCTAGGTGGCTTTGGATAAGTTACTTAATTCCTTCAAGCCAGTAACTTACAGAGCCAGGACTCAAAGGCAGATCCATCAGAGACCAGGGCCTGAGTTTGAGACCACAGTGCTCTACTGCGCCTTCTGAACTACCCTTGGAAAATCCCACCTCTGCCCTACGCATCCTGTAGCCTTTGCCCTGACAAGTTGCCTTTATAAAGGTGCTTATTAATAGACTGTAATTTTTCAGGTGATCTGAGAGGGCAATTACAGACCCATTAAAAGTCAGCAAGTTCATGGAAGCTGGGGCTACTCAGAGGTTACTAGCAAAGATGCAACATCAGAGCATCCACCTGTCAGGGGATGGCCCCAGGGCCAAGCTCTGCCCTCCCTCTTCCTTTAATACAAATCAGACTGGAATTACTTTTGCCCAATAAAACAGGGACGTCCCCAATTAAATATCCCAAAAACATTTAAGTTAGCTTATGGGTATGTGAGTGTGTGTGTGTGTGTGTGTGTTCAGTAGTGTTACAGCATAAAATGATTTACATGATATAAGTGAGAAGAAAGAGAATATTATAATTCTTCTGAACACAGAAATTATTTCTGGCCATCCCATCTCTGGGGAGAATTATGCTTTAAGGTCTAATTCTGTATCTTCTAAGTCTATCAAGCCATGTAAATTAGGTCTGTAATCACAGAGCATCTTTTCCTGGTACCAATCCTCATAGCTGGCCATAAATTACAGAATTGGATTCTGGCTAATGGGACACTTAAAACCCAAGTCAGAGAACTTCCTGGAAAGGGAAATTAGATTCAAGAATAAAAAAAAAAATCAGTTGTGAGTACTTTTCATAAGTAAAACCAAACAACATACCCAAAGGCCTCATATGCACTATCTTAGTCTTTGTTGGGGCTGACTTTTCAAGCTAGCAAAAGAACATGAGAGAATTTGCAAAATAACCCTGGAATCAAACTTAATGTTCTAGGCTTGAACTATTGTTAAAAGGGTGTGGGTGTGGGTCTGTGTGTGTTGGTGAAGGTCAAGTGGATACTCCAGGCAATTAGTGTAGAAGGAATTTTAAAATGAATTTAATTTTCTTTTATATGCTTCCTAAGAAAAGACCCATAAAAATTAAACACTTTGAAGATCCAAGTACTTACTTAAAAATGAAACAAAACAAAAAAAATTTAAAGGAGCTTACTAGACCAAACCTTGGTAACTTAATAATTTGCCTAATAACATCTATCCTTTCTGCATTTAAGCACTACAAGCCAATATTTAATAAAAGACGTTCTATGTCATCAACAATACAAAAGTTGAGAAAGCGTGTTAAAAATGCACCTGTGCACTCAAAACCTTATAAGGAAAAAACTACCTTATCTTTGCCTTTCCTTTTGGTTGAACACCATCAACATAACTTCATTTTATTTAATTTAAGATAAAAGATGTGAAAACTCATTTACTAAGCAAGGCAATGATCTACTCTAAATCATTAGTAATTATAAAGAGTATACATATTTCATTATGTGATATTGGCTATAAATTCATTTTCTAGCCCATCCATTAGTGAGAAACATTGGCTGAATGTATTAGTGGTTATGTTCAACAAATGATTCATATTTAAAAACTCATTTTCACTTCTCAGAAGCACTTTGGAAGTGATTGTTTTGTTTATGCTGAAAACTGTTGATGGTTTGCACATCCTATGATTGCTGCACAGTTTTGCCAGGTTGAGCTAGCATACAAACCACACGTCATGTACTCTTGAAGGACTCCAGGTTATCTCCCTACACAAAACCTCCCTCTCCTCTCTGTTAACAGGAGTAGAAAGCAGCACTCAGCTGTTATGGGCTGAGCTCTGTCCTCCCGAAATTCATATGTTGAAGTCCTAACCCCCAGTGCTTTGGATTCTAACTGTATTTGTGGATAGAGTCTTTAAAAAGATGGTTAAATTAAAATGAAGCTGTTAGAATGGGCTCTGATCCAATCTGACTGGTGTCCTCATGAGAACAGGAAATTTGGACACGAAAGGAGACATCAGGGACATGCATTCACAGAGCAGCAACCATGCGAGAACACAGCAAGAAGGCAGCCACCTGCCAGCCAAGGAGGCACCTTGATGACACCTGGATCTTGAACTTTTAGCCTCCAGAATGGCAAGGAGATGAATTTTTGTTGTTTAAGTCACCCAGTCTATGGCACTTTATGGATGTCCTAGCAAACTGTGAGACATCAGCTTATTTATCCACTGGGCACAGATGGATCTAGGGTTCAGCTGATGATTCCCAAAACATGGCTAGCCTTGAAGGTGGATGTCAGCTTTGCCTCCATCCCAGTGAAGGAGATGCATCTTCTTTCACCAAGAACTTTCCTTGGTATTTTGAGAGATGATGTCTGACCCATGTGATTATAATAACTGGCCAAGCCTTTAATTAATGATGATAGCAACAATCATGGCCAGCATTTATTGGAAGCTTAGGGCGCACCAGGCTCTGTACCGCACACTACGCGTGTTATATGATCATCATCGTTACAGTCATATTAGGCAGCTCTAATTGTTAATCCAGTTTTACAGAAAAGGATTCTGTTTTTCTCATAGTTACAGAACCAGGAAGCCTGACTTGGACCCAGGTAACACATCTCAAGAGCTTATACTTTTATATTCACCGATAATCTCGGTGGCCTTAAAATGTAAGAATCTGAAAATGAAATAAGTGATAATCTTTATTTTTCTCCTCCAAACAAGTAACTATGATGATGGCAGAGTCCTTTCTCTTCTGAGAAGGACCTTCCTTCTCCTCCGTACTCTTCATATCCTGCCCCATCCTCCCTGGTTCACCCGCCTCCTCCAGGAAGCCTTCCAGGCCCACCCCAGCCCAAAGGCTTGGCTATGTTTCTTCACTCCTACATTGCTTATTGTGAAACTCTTTATTTGGCACTGGGTATAAACTGTCTGACCTTATATTCTCATGTGCATTTGTCATATTTCACCAACTATTATTCGAGGTATGGATGTTGCTATTACGTGGCAGGTACCCCAGGAGCCGCCTTCTGCGGCGTTCATTCATTCTAAAGAGGGTGCGTCATACGGGTCAGTGGGGGGCAGCAAGCTGGTTTGTCTGACTGTGACCACAGGAGCTCACCTGGGGTTACCTGGGCGAGGATTGGGTGAACCTGGGGCTCCTACCCAGTGAGGAGAGGAGGCTGAGCAGTTTGTAAACAGCTGGCCCCTAAACCCAGACCAGGGGCTCAATTGGCAGTTGTCCTCACGGGCAAAGCTGCTGTCATACTTGCTCTCTGTGGAGGGGCCCACCTTGCATGTCAGAGAGACAAATCAGTTTTCTCTCGCATGCCAACTGGGTTTTACATTGAGAAACTTACGCTCTGGGATCCATGGAAAAGGGCTATTCAGAATCACTTAGAAGCACTTTTTAAAAGTAAGAGTGCTTACCCCCACCCCCACCCCCACCCCAGATTGATAGAATCAGGAACTCTTAAAGGATGAGATGCTGACATTTCTATGTTTTAAAATCTGCCCAGGTGATTCTAACACAGAGACAGGAAACAGTCTGGGGAACAGGAGAGAGCCACCCCCCACTCCCAGTGGTGACATGTGGGGGTGAACTGATAGGCTCTGTGAAGCCCTGGCCACACAGTGGGTCATCCACGTCAGTTCCCATCCCCTCCTTTGTGCAGCCCTCCATGCTCGTCTAGATACATAATAGGGGCTCAGTAGGTACCCCTGGTTGGTGGACCTGTCAGTTCCAATAAGACGGAAGAGCTTTGCCATAATGGACCAGCAGAGGACCCTGGGGGAGTAGAGTGACCAACCTGTCCTGGTTTTAAAATTGAAAGTCTCAGGCAAACTCAGATGGTTGGTCACCCTCCTGGGGGAATAGGTGAGGTTTCTGCAGCACCTGTGCCTCCTCCCTGAGCACTGAGACTCAAAATCAGGAGCCCTCAAACTGAGCTGGGAGGGGGCTGTTCACTTTCCTGCTTGACACTTCACTGCGACCTTGGACATCCACCCAAGGGGAAGATGAGCCATGCCGCCTAGCATTAAGAGGAGTTAGACACGTCAGCACCTTGTGTGACAGGTAACAAGCCCAGAGGAAGACCTGCCACCCAGACTTCAGTATTAAATTTGTCTTGTCCACTCAACCTGCAAAAGCTACTGCCCCATTATAGATTCATCTCACATATGGTGATGAGGCTTTGTTTTGTTGTGTTTTGACAATAAGTTTATATTGGGGTCACCAAGCTGCCTCTGATTCCCTGCATGGGGACATGCCCTTAAGTGTCATTCTACAGATGTAATAAGCTATTATGCCCCATGGGCAAGAATGTCAAAAGAGCTGGCCTGGGACATATTAGATAATTAATTGATGAAAAAGCCTCTTATGGGGAAGGAGGAAGAAAATTTGATTTTTTTCAATGTAAAACAAAGAGACCTGGCTACCAAGTTTAGCACCAACCTTCCATGCCTGTGGGATAGATGTATTGCCACCTTGAATTAATAGCTATTGGAACCCAAAACTCTCCTGGGAGCTATATGTCATAGTCATAGGAAGTAGACTTGTGACATTTGCTCATAAAAATAATTATTAAAGTAAAATCAGTATAAGCAGATTTCTATTTTTAGGTAGTCTAACATTTATTTACATAAAAGGAAATTAAACTTAATATAAGTTGGACTCATGTTTCCCCCATTTCTAACCTTAAGAGTCTAATAACAATTATTCCATTTATCAAACAGATACTATAGGCCAACCATCACTAGATACTATTAATTTTCATTTTTAGCACAACCTAATGAAGTAGATATTATTATCTGGTTCTGCTCCATTGAACAGAAGCAATGGATATCAGAGAGGTGACGTCCCATGCCCAGAGGCCGTAGCTGGTAAGGCTATGCAGCCAGTACAATGACCTTCCACCCACACTGACTCTGTCTCCCTCTGGCCCTGCCACCTCCAAGCCATAGACTGCTCTGTGTCTTCCTCAGTAACATGAGTATGATGACAGGACCAAGCCCGTTGGTTCCAGAGGATTAAATGCACTAATACATTCATCCGTGCAAAGCATTCAGAATAGCTTATGGCACGTGGCCAATGTTCTGGGACATGAGGTCAACCTATTTAACAAGTAAAATGTGGCCAGGAGACCATCTGTGCTGCCTTGTTAGAGAATAAACTAAGCCGGTAGTGCTCCTCATCACTCACCAATGGGAACAAAAGCACAGTTAGATAGAAGGAATGAGTTCTAGTGTTCAATGGCACAGTAGGCTAACTGTAGTTATCAATAGTTCATTGTATATTTCAAAATAGCTAGAAGAACAGATTTGGAATGTTCTCAACACAAAGAAATATTTGAGGTGATGGATACCCCAATCACCCTGATTTGATCATTACATATTGTACACATGTATCAAAATATCATATGTATAATTATTATGTAACAATGATAGAGGACTGGAGAGAAATTCAAGTTCTCTCTCTTCCTGTTACATTACTCAGTGGGGCTGACGCTGGCCTGTCCCTGGACTTCTGGCCCCAAGGGCCATTGTGCTGCCCCAGCACCCTCTAGTTGGCTTTTTCAGAGACTTCTCTCTGCGCGTCAGAGTGATCAAGACCTGCTGTGCCTCTCTGGCTGCACTTTAGCGGTGTTGTTTATGCCCTGACTATAAGGTTATCAAATCCATAAAGCTCATCAGGGCAGGAGTCCAAGACTCTTGCTTGGGGTTAAAGGTGTTTTGCGATCCAGAGCACAAGCTTCATTGCTTGTGAAGAGGGAATTTCTGCGGCCGAGAATATCTTGATAGACAGAGGTTAGCCAGAACCTCTTGAGGATAAGCAAGTATTACATTGCAGGCAGAGAAATAAACATCAGTTCCCTCTCACCTAGGTTCACTCCAGCTGCACCATGATGGATAAACTTCAGTTGGCCTGGGATTGGTGTGTTTTTTGAATGCTTTTATATCCGTGCACAGCACAAGGGTTTCAGGCTGAGTTGAAATATAGGGTGTGAGGGTGGGTGTGCATTGCATCATCACAAAGCACAGAGGAAATGATCCAAAGCAACAAAAAGAGAATGATTTCTAAAGTACAAAGGGAAATTTCTTCCAGCCACAGACATGATCTCAACAGTTCATTCATTCATTCACTCACTCATTTATTCATTCGACAAACATTTATGAGCCTTTCGTGTTGTACCAGGCACTGTGCATGGTATGCGGATAGATGCATGAGCAAGACTTGGTTCCTGCACACAGGACTCCCACTCGGTGAGCAATGGCATTGATCAGTGATCATGTTTGACCTTGGGCACCCCCTTCATGTCCTGGACCTGCTTTCAGCCCTGGGTGGGTGGAATTTGGGCCTAACATTATCCCACCCTCAGGGCTAGTAGTTGTGACCCCCTTGAAGATGGTGAGATGGTTTGAGACCTTCCTGAGAGTAGAGACAAGACTGTCACCCCACTTACAACCCCACTCCTAAAGCTTTGCAGTGTCACCACCCAGCTCCTCCTCGCTGAAAAACAGGGGAATTGCAAGACAGGCCACTCTGAGCAATTTGTATTCTCTCTCTCCCCTCTTCCTCCTCTTCTTTATCTTCACTCCCTTTAAAGAACTATGAATCCCATGAATTATGTATCCCATAAGCATATATAATATAGAAAAGAAAATTAAATTGAATGTATCCCTAACCATCATGCACATAGTTATTTATTCTCTGTGATCATTGCTGGCTACTTGTATTGATCTTATACTATAAAGAAGAGGGTAGAAATATCAATTGCTGTTAATAATGGACATATGGACACAAGAACTTTTCCACCCACCTATTGGATATCTGAAATCCAATCGAGTGATAAGCTTTCATTGTGCACCTGCTAGTGCCCTGCACTCGGTACTATGAAGGGCAGAGATCAAAGATGGGCATGTTATCCTGTCGTGCTGGCCAAGTGCCCAGCCAGTAGCCCCAGGCTGAGGACAAGCTCACACTCAATCAGAATAAGCCACCAGTGTTCCCCTGGGTCTTCCATCCTGTCCCAGCTCAGTCCCCTTTGTCCATCTCACCCTCCACTTTCTGATGAATTCCTGATCCAAAGCAGGACATTTCAACATAGCTGTGTTAACTTGGCTGCTTTGCTTTGGGGTATGTTTTATGACACAGTTGTGTCAGTGATCTGTCAAAATGCAAAGTAACTGCTGTTTATTACCACGGATTAAGTGCAGCAAGCACTTCCAATCTTTATTTCTCTCCCATCCTCACCCCTCTTCACTGGCAGGACATTTTATTCTTGTTCTTTTTTATTTTTTTCCTGGATTGTCTAAATTGCTTATAAAGTATCATCTTTTATTTAGTGGTGTTGTGTTTAAAAATCTGTTAGAATGAAATTAGTCTTCTGGATATGTTCCTAGCTTCCGAGAAGTCATTATAAAGTAGGTTAATGCTATTAAAGGTAACTTATATATACTACTGGGTACTGAGAGAATGATTCGAAGTTTATTCCAGGCTTCCCTCTGCCATGTGGAGAGGAAAGTAAGTGCTAATTTTTACAAGACTGAGGACAAGTGACTCTGCTGAGATGGGGACAAGGGGCGGCTAGCCCTGGTGGACAGAGGGACTCGCTCTCCCAGCATCTCCAGGTTCTCTCATTTGCCTGAAGCAGAAGAACTTCAGTTGTAACTTAGCCAATAATACCTATTCCCCATGTAATAGCCAGAATTCCTCAGCTTTATGTGCTGCTTGTCTTTGACACTTTTGAGGAAGATAGTCCAATCCTTTTGTAGAATGTTCTTCAGTACAGTTTGTCTGGAATTCCCTCCTGATTGGAAGCAGGATTTGCCTTTTCAGCAGGGTGTCGCAGAAGTGCTCTTGGTCTCATGCAGTGCACATTTGCTTGCTGCTTTTCAATACTATTTATGGCACTTTAGCAAAAACTATCCACAGATTATAAAAGGTAGAAATAAGTCTTTCAAAAACATTTCTAGACTTGAAATTGACCTGAATATTCCCTGTGCAAGACAAGCATAAACCTCAGGCACAAAGGAGGAGAAGTAAATATAATAATAAATACAGATTGTAATAATCATCATAATAATGGCTATTATTTTCATATTTTTCTGACCCTGTGTAGAAAACAATCTTTAATTCAGTCTAGCAATTTGAAAGATTGGAATATACAAGCTAGTGATGTATAGGAAAAGAGAGTGAGTACATAAGGTCATTTAACTGCTAAAGATTGTTTAATTTCAAGGAGCCTATTGTTTAGAGGGGAATAGTTGCTTTGTTCTTCTTTCTCTTTCTTTTCACCTCAGTTCCCATGATAAGTGCTTCAGTTAGAGTCATCAAACTGCCTTTGGCAGATCTTCTTAGATGCAGCAAGATGGTGGTGTTTGTTCAGAGTTAGCAGCAAACTCTTATAATCTCATTTCATTGCAATGATATTTTTATTGCAAGATGTAATACCAGCAGCCCAAACTGTCTCTGACAGTCTCATATTTCTCTCATTTAAGAAACAGCTATCACAGGGATCTGTGTGAACTGAGCAACTGACAAATTACAGGGTAATTTTATTTTTAATCAATCACTTGCCTAAAGTCATGAAAGCTAATATTTGGCTTATAGTTACCCAGACATGATACCATTTAGAAACTATTCTTTCATCACAAGGCATCTAGTAATTTTTATGGCTTTTCTCCTTATACTATGGCAAAAAAGAGAGAAAAAGATGTTTAAAAAAGGATGCACTTTAAATACAAAGACCCAGATAGGCCAAAAGAGAAAGGATGGAAAAAGACACATCCTGCAAAGTACCAGCATAAGGAAGATGGTATGATGTGGCTATATTAATACCAGTTAAAATAAATTTAAAGACAAGGACTATTAATTGAGATAAGGCACATTTTATAATGATAAAAGAGTCAATTCATCAGAATATACAACAATACACAATGGGCCAGGCACAGTGGCTCATGCCTGTTGTCCCAGCTACTGGAGAGGCTGAGGCAGGAGGATCGCTTGAGCTCAGGAATTTGAGGTTATAGTGAGCTACGATCATACCATTGCACTCAGCCTGGGTGACAGAGTGAAACCATGTCTCAAAAAACTAACTAACTAACTAAATGAATGAATATAAAATGTATATGACCTTAAAAATCAATACAAAATGTATAGAAATTCAAAATCCACAGAGAAAAAAATGACAGTATTAAAGAAATAGGTATAGTTGGAAATCTTGTTCAATAATTGGCATAAAAAGTAAGACAAAAAGATCAGTAAGGATGTAGAAGATTTGGCTGTCAACAAACTTGACCTTTACTTGGCATTTACTAACCAGTGGTAGAATATACATTTACTTTTCAAGAACACATGAGACACTCACTAAGAAAGACCATATGCTAGGACATAAAATGTCTCAATAAATTTCAAAATATTGAAATCTTTAAAAGCATATTTTTAATCATAACAAAATTAAATTAGAAATCAATAACAATAAAATATCTAGAAAGTTTCCAAAGACTTGGAAATTAACACACTGCTAAATAATGCATAGGTTAAAGGAGAAATCATAAGCAATAAGAAAATATTTTTACTGAAAAATTATTTTAAAATATCAAAAATTCAGAGATTCTGCTAAAACACTGATTTAATAAACATTTATAGCTTTAAATCTCAGATCATTGATTTGAAATCTTCCTTCTTTTTGAATATAAGTTTCTAAATGATGAAACTAGGAAAATATGGGTGAATTAAGCCCAAAATACATGGAAGGGAGGAGAGATATAAAGATAAGAGCAGATTTCAAAGAAATAAAAAAATAGATAAATAATAAAGTAAGTTAATAAGGACAATAGTTCTTTGAATAAAAGGGTAACATTGATAACCCCTCAGCAGGACTAATTTTATCAGTTGCAGGTTGAACAGAGAATCTGAGCCACTCTGAGTGATATAGAACATGGGATTTATTACAGGAATTTGCCCCTATGCAACTGGGGGAACCGGCTGAACAGCCTACGGAAAGCAATTGCCTACATGTCCAAAGCCTGAATGTCTGCCAGTCAAGAACAAAAAAAGTGGACGTGAAGCAGGAGAAATCACGGACAAACCGGAACCTAGAAGACCAGGTGGAATGCAGGGGCACAAACTGGAACCAGCGTGGGTCTTTAACCAGCTCTGAGTGTCCAAGTTCAGTGTCTCGAGTGACCTGCTGGTGCAGTCGCCGTGACAATGCCTGTACACTGGGACCAGAATCGGGAGGAGCTGAAGGAGGAGATGGGGAAGAGAAGAGAAGAGGAGATGCAGGGCTGGCTGCTGCCCCCACATGTAAGACGAGCCAGCAGAAAGCCAACCATGTACAGCATCTCCCTGCCCCCACGCTCGCTGCCACTTTATTCTGCCTTCCACATCTTATGTAAATTTCTCCTGGGACCCACCCTGCCTCAGGACCAAACAGGGAAGGAGATTCTGACAAAGGTCGATTTGCTTCAGCAGGTTGGCACAACAATACCTCTACACGCTGATTGAGAAAACAAAGAGAGAAAACACAAACTACCAATATCAGGGTTGAAAGAGGGGATGTGACGATAGATTTTATAGACATTTATAAAAAACAAGCTCAAGCTTGTTCATTGCTTGCCTTCAAAATTTCCCAGTTATCTGTGCTCCCAGGAGAAAAAACATTTACATTGAAAGAGAAAAGGATATCAAATTACCTGTCCATCTCATTTCCTTGCTGAGTTAAATGTATCTACGTATTAAAGCAAAAAAATTGTGCCATGAATTAGAATATCAGGATTTGCTTTGCTAAAGAATTCTTCAGGTAGCAGAACATGGACATGTTCAATGGTAGATTATTTCATTGACAAGCTCAAGGAAATTTAACATCATTAGCCACCACAGATTAAAGATGGGTGAGAAATGAGGATAACATTTCTGAACTGAAAATTGATATGCCCACAGTCCTTTCAAGCACAACTGCCCACAACCTGAAAACGCAAAGTGAGCATTTTTTGTACACACTCAGCACCTTTGTTCCCTTATAATACAGGTCTGTGCCTTTTGTTATCTGGAATATATGACATGACATTCTTCACTACGCAAAGCGTTTTGCACATAGTGATCATGAGGAAGGGGCCCCCGAATTGGGTTTCTGCTTTTTCTGCCCATCCAGAGAGAACAGAGCCTGCGGAGAGGAGCTCTCCAATCATCTCATCATTTGTCATACAATTTAGCACGTGCCACACGGCATCACAAGAAGGGCTCGCAAATGCTTGGTCCAGGTCCTACCACGCAAGGGTATAATGGGCATTGGAGACTCAAAAGGGGGAAGGTGGGAGTAAGTAAGGGATGAAAAATTACCCATGGGGCACAACGTACACTGTTTGAGTGATGGGTACACTAAAAGCTCAGACTTCACCACTATGCAATATACACGTGTAATGGAATTCAACGTGTACCCCCTAAATCTATTAAAATTTTTATTTTATTTTTTTATTTTTTCCCACTGCTAACTTTAACAACCTTTATTTTTTTTTCTGGGTGATGTTATTTTTATTTTTTTTTATTTTAGTGTATTATGGGGGTACAAGTGTTAAGGTTACATATATTGCACATGCCCCTCTCCCCCCTTGAGTAAGAGCTTCAAGTGTGTCCATCCCCCAAACATTGGACATCTTACTCGTTGTGGTTGTATATGCCCATCCCCTCCTCCCCCCTCCAACCCTCCTGACACCCAATAAATGTTACTCCTATATGTCCACTTAGGTGTTGATCCGTTAATACCAATTTGCTGGTGAGTACATGTGGTGCTGGTTTTTCCATTCTTGAGATACTTCACTTAGTAGAATGGGTTCCAGCTCTATCCAGGAAAATACAAGAGGTGCTAGATCACCGTTGTTTCCTAAAGCTGAGTAGTACTCCATGGTATACATATACCACATTTTATTAATCAACTCACAAATTGATGGGCACTTGGGTTGTTTCCACAGCTTTGCAATTGTGTTGCTATAAACATTTGAGTGCAGGTGTCTTTTTCATAAAGTGACTTTTGATCCTTTGGGTAGATGCCCAGTAGTGGAATTGCTGGATCAAATTTTTAAAAGAAGGGGGGAATAAGGTTCCACCACTCAAAACACTGTTGCTTCTATCTCTACTGCCAGCGAGGAAACGTGTGTGATCAGGGAACGTACAGTGGCATGCACAGGTGCTTTCTCAGAGTCTTGACCTTTCCAGAAAGGTACCTGGAGCAATCGAGCACAGAGTGGATTGTGATGGTGGGTTCCACGCGCTGGCGGGGCTGCAGTGGGGGAGATTCGGGTGCTATGGGGAGAATTTTCAGACTCTGCTTGAATCCTTACTTCCTCCCTCCAGACTTCCCCCTCCTCCTGCTTCCTTCACTGCTTAGTGAGAGTCTATTGCAAAGTGCCAACTACCTCATAGGCAGCTGAGCCGATGCCTGCCCTTATTGGGAGCTTGTTAACATCAGCTGGCAGTTTCTTTTGTCGTCATTCCTGACACAGCCATGGTTTCTGAACCCAGATAGACCTGGGATGCCGATTGTGTCCACTGCCACATTTCGTGTCTTCTGGCAGAATTTATGATGTGGCATTATTGAAACAGGGAACACCAAGAACGTCTCTGGAGGAAAGAGCTTCTGTGCGGTCATCAAGCCACGGTCCTGAGAGGAGTATTTACTGTGGGTCAGAAGCCGTTTGGGAGACTGCCTTGGAGGACAGAGGGTTAAATGAGACAGGCGATTGTGCAACACTCGGTGGACCGAAAAAGCAGTGGGAGTGATTTGATGTGGCTTCTCTCCTCCTAAAATTAATTACAATTTTAAAGCCTGGCAGCTTGATTTTATATTGCAACTTTCTTCAATTAAATCTGCAATTTTTTTTATCTTCATGTCACCCCACTAATTGGTTTCAGCGTCTACTTGTGCCAATTGCCACCGCCATACAGTTTTCTTTAAAAAGCTGCTTTACTAAAAGGAAATTTTCAATGTAAATGTATCGTACCTCATAGTGCCTCTTTGTTATCAAGGGAAATGGGTGCCAGAAGACAGGGAGAAATAATTAATCGGTGAAATCCAAAGATGCCCACACTGGAATTAAGTTTTCACGGTGTGCGGGGGAGTTCCACCTAGCTCTGGCGCATCTAGCACCCTGGGTTCATTCTTACTCAGCCAGTGCGTCTCCAGCACCCGCCATGTGCCAGGCCCTGTTCTAGATGCCTCCAGGCCTGAGCAGGATCAGTTGAGTGTCTGTGAGAGCATCTCCCAGTTTCCCAAAGGTGTTCACACTCAGAGCTCCGTGCTGGGTGGCCTGTTCCCAGACAGTTAAAACTGTGGCAACATCAAGTGGCCAATTATTTCCTGACTTTCTTTCAATAAATGCTGGTAGCTACTGTATTACCACCTCCTCCACCACCTTCTACTTTGAAAATAATAGTAACTCAGGGGAAATCATAGGCAGCAAAATGCAGTAAAATTGTTCTGTTTTATTAAACAACATTAAAAGGCTCTGGGTTGAGAACGGGGACCGTGGTATGTTTTGGGTGGCTCTGAAGACCAAGTGGGCAGGAAAGTCTTCTGCTTTCTTGTCACCGACCGGTGTCGGACAGGCTTGCAAACCTGCTGTACCTAAATGAGGGCAGTCAAAGAAGGCTCTTAAAACCAGAAAGGGATTTGAAATGGCTGCGTCCGGCTGGCTGTCAATCTGGAGTCCAAGAGCCCTTGAGGTTCAAGGTGATGCCTCCAGGCCACTAGGAGGAGCTGTCCAGGGCGGTCTGGGGTAGACGGAGACAAAGCTCCAGTTCCCCACCCCAACTTTAACAGGAGGGGCTTCCCTGTCACTTGCCTTACCTATGCGTGTCCTTGGGACACTCCATGGAAGGAAAGGGCTCTACAGCCTTAAAAATAACTGAAAACCCGACCAGCCTATGGCCCACTCCAGCATGCCAGAGAGCAATGCAGATGACTTACTCTCTTTGGGACCCAAATAGTTGCTCGTTCTTTTTCTCAGTCCGTGAGACAGTGAAGGATGGTTTTAGGGGAAAGTTGGTAAGAACACACATCTAAAGCTTATTGCAAAATGTTTGCTTTATGGTGATGGATAAAGCCATTTTGGAGTCGATCCTACGAAGCCAGGACTCCTGATGTCGGCCAGGGTGGGATGGAGCCTGGAACCCAGAGGTGAAGGCGTCCAAGGCTCCGGCAGAAATTAGAAGCAAAGCCGCCACCCACTGGGTATTTAGCACGAGCCAGGGCCTCTGTAACTAGCATTTCTAAGTCTCAAAACAACCTTTTAAGTTAAATATTTCCATTTTACAGATAGAAAACTGAGGTTCAGAGAAGTTTAGTGCCAGGTCCAAGCCATTGTGCTAGTAGAGGACAGGAGCAGGTGACAAATCCATATCTGTCTGGCTGTTCTCTTCCTGCTTCCCATACTACAGCACTGTTTGCACACCTCTAGGGACAGGGAGCTCACTGCCTCCCAGGCCACACAGCTGTGTGCTGGAGAGCACTGAGGAATAAGGGTGCCTTGTGTTGAAATGAAGCCCACTCCCTGTGACTGCCACACCTAGAGCCTGTGTCTGCTGTTTGGAGCCACACAAAGTCCCTCGAGTTTTGCTTCCACCAGCCATCCCCGCAAGGGATTTGGAGAAAGAAGGTCTCCTCTTCTTTGGAGAAAGAAGAACTCCTCTTCTCTAGGTTAAGCATCCTGGGCTGGGATACAGGACTCAGGATGTGGGTTCTGCAGCCAGACTGCTAGGGTTCAAGTCCAGCACTGACTTGCTTCTGGGTGACCTGAGATGAATTTCTCAACTTTTCTTTTCCTCAGTCTCATCTTCTACTCAGTCTCATATCAGTAAAATAGGGTGAAAATAATAGCACATGCTTATTTGTGTTGATGATAATACATTCAATAATCTAAAGAAAGCACTTGGCGCAGTGTCTTGCACACAGCAGGAGTTTAATAAGTGACAATTATAATCATTACATGGCTTCTAGCTGCTTACCTATCCTGCTGTTTCTCCTCTCGACCCTTTCTGGTTGATGTAGGGGCCTGTTGAAGTGTGACGTGGGAACAGAATGGAAAACTCCTGGACAGGTCTGAGCAGCTTGTGAGAGAACAGCCCCCTCACCTTTATTCTAAATGTGCCACCTGGATTAATGTAGGCTAAGGAGGTTTTAGTTTGGGATCTAGCCACATCAGACTGGTAACTCATGCTGAACTTGGAGTTAATGGAAACCCCTAGGTATTCTCATTCCACTCTCCATGACATCCTAACTCAAGGGATCGCTGAAGTTTAGGGCTGAAAGGGGTGGCTTGTTGAGTCAATAATTGTTGCAGTTGAGTGGTGGATAAATGGGCTTTGGATGTAAGGCACTATTTTTGTATATATTTGAGATTCTCCATATTTTTTTAAAATGAGGGATTTAAAAATATCCAGGACTTAGTCTGGGTCAACTTAGTGGAGGCCAACTTAAATTTGAAAGGATGGATAAAAAGATGAATCTAGTAACTCTACGGATGTGAAAAGTGAAGATCTGAGACATTAAGGCATTTTCGTGGGTCTCAGAACCAGCCAGGATTAGGACATCAGTCTTCAAGCCTAGGGAAGAAAACTGACTTGTATCCCTTTTCGTCTGGGCCCTGGCCAGGGATTTACCTCCCTTTTCTCATTAATCTTCTCAACCAATATAGGCTGACAAAACCAAGGTCTAAACAGCACACAGTAATAGACTCAACTCCAAACCCAGGCTGTCCAGACTGCACACACTGTGTCAACAGAGAGTTCTAAATATAAAACTATATTGCTTTAATAACAATGAACACTTACCACGTATTTAATATGTGCTAGATCTTCTAAGTTCTCTACATGTGTCAAGTCACCTAATCCTTACAAAAACATCAGAAGAAACTGAGGCAGGGAAAACTTAAATGCCTTGCTCAAGTTCATATTGTTAATAAGTAGGAACACTGAGATACTTGAACTGGATGGGTTAATGCAGCATCTATGTATTTAACAACCATGTCCCACTGATTCATGTATAGAAACTTGAAGTCCAGAAATACTTTTTTCATGTAGGCATCTTCCAGAATTGTCTTGTCTTCCTTTTCTCATTTGTGCCTCTCTCCCCAGGGCCTTACCACCTTTTTTCCCTATCATAAATGATGATTTCATTTCAAATTATATAAAGGAAAATTGGTAGAATGATCATCAAATTTGCAGTGTAATCAGGTTGATATGTGTCAAACAAATAGTAAACAACAAACATTAGCAACCAAAGATGCCAACCCTGGTTTGTGTTCTCAATTCCCAGTTCTAAAACCTCTAAAAGGAACATTACTAGAAGAAAACATTCTCTTTAGTTAAGATGGATGAAACTATAGTTTGTATTGATTTTGGTGAGACAGTCAGTTAAGAACATCTTTAATTACCTGGTCCCATGGGTTATGTTTGAATTAACCAGATCATGGTTCCTTTCTGTCCTGGGTCATTTTCTCAATAGATTTCTATTGATGATAGCAGAATCAATTGGTAAGTGTGCTTCAGAGTAATAAATTACACAGGTTTACATTACAGGATTCAATAATTGAAGAGAATAAAATATTTTCCTTGCCTATATCATCAATGGCAGTGGATCTCAACAAAGTGTACCTTTGTCCCCGAGGTGCTATTTGGCAACACCTAGAGACTTTTTGGTTGTCACAACCAGGGTGAGGGGTGCTACTGGCATCAGTGGGCAGAGGCCAAGGTTGCTCCTAAACATCCTACAGTGCTCAGGACAGCTCCCCACGACAAAGAATTACCTGGACCCAAAATGTCAGTAGTGCTAAAGCTGAGAAACCCTAATCCATAACAACGCCAAAAGAATACAAATGGTAATGAGAAAAAAAGTTATTGATTTCAAAATACAGAAAATAATTCATAATAATAGATTGGCATTGATGCACACCATAATTATATCTATTAAATGATTTATAATGGATCATAATTTAGTTAAAGAACACACGTAAGCCCAGTTATCTGTGTCTAATGGAAATGTTCCTAACCCTCCTTTTTCCTGTAGAAATTGTTGTACAACAGCCAATTTTTCTGGGATTCACAAATTCAGGGACAATGAGTAACATGTAGTCCTGACATTAACATAACAACTGTGGAAGATTTGACTTTTAAGCCTCAAGACAGAGGAAGGCTCAAGTGAAAGTGTCACCTTCTTTGAGCAGGTCATTTAAATCTCATGCCTTAGTTTCCCCAAACTTATAATGAAAGTAATGGAAAAGTACCTGAGCCATTAAGTTGATAATATCCAAAAAAGCATGTCAGCCCTTTAGTAAGTATAAAATGCTATTCTAAGGAAGATTTTACCGGAGAACTATTATTATAAGTGAAAACAGACACATCAAACAGCCATAAGAAATTGGCTGAGAATATTTAAATTCTTAATAATAAGCCCTAAAATAGTTATGCCCCAGTCAATTCAATCCAAGACTTAGTCATTCTTTTCTAATCAAACACAATTATGTGAATTAAATGTTCTTAATAATATCCCAGAATTGGATAATGGCAGTGCACCTGGAGCTTTCTCTATTACCAGCAGAATAGCATCTATTTGAGAAGCAGAAATGGTTGAATGAGTCCTGAAATGAGACTAGAAAAAACAAAAATAGACATGGGGAGAAAGAAAAATGTATGAAACAATCTTTCAATTATGTAAAATCAAACAGAAAAAAGAGGCGAGTAGGCCAAAATCTGAAATAGAGCATACTCCTCTTTTATCCCTTTATGGTTTTGTGATATTGTACAACTTTTTGGACAAAATTAGACAAAATGGCAGAAAAATGACTTTAAAACAATTGAGCAACAATATGAACCAGCATGTATTGAATAATTAAAGGAGTGGAAATAGAAAGGCAAACAACTTTTAAAAACAAGAGGCAAGCACAATGGCCCCCCTAAATACCTTTGATTAAATAATTTATTTTTCTGAGCTACACAGCTAGAGCTGTACCCTTCTGTCAAATTGAGTAGAACTCTACATTTAAGGGTGTCAGGACCAGAGGACCCCTTTTAATTTGTAAAGTGGTGCACTTTAAGAATTGCATGCAATGCTCTGGGCCACGGCTGATTTTCCATATCAAATGCAGTGCAATTCAGGATTTGGTATAATTTCAATCAATCTTCTCAAAGCACATATATGATTTACTCACTTCCCCCACACAAGCCCTAGAGCAAAGGGTTCACACCTTCCTCCTGCCATGTCCAGCCCTCCTCTCCCCTCCAACTGCTCTCACACCTGCTCTTATGCCAAACTCCTTCCCTGAACTCGTGGCTGTGCCCTGGGTCCTCTGCGTTGCTCTCTCGACTGTAGCCATTTCTGCTGTTCCTTTACCCGGGAGGCCCTTCCCCACTCCACACTTCTGGATCCCAGCCAGCTCAGCAGCTGCCCCTGCATGGAGCCTCCCTGACCTCCTACCTAGAAGGTCACCCTCCTTCTTCGTCTCCACAGCCCATCCTGGCACCTCTGCTCTCACACTTTGTATTCTAGATAGTTCTGTCCATAATGCATCCCTGGGCCCAACACCACACTAGGCAGGAGACAGGAGGGGAGTAGCCCCCACTGAGCTCTTGTGGTGTGCCCAACATTTCACCAATGCCTCTTGCTCATCCAATTCTCGAGTAATCCTGAGGAGTCAGCATAGCTCCTTTGCAGAGGAGGAACCTGAGGCTCAGGGAGGCCCCCTGTTCTTTCCTCTACATGGGCACAGCCCCTCCAGTCTGCCTTGGGTTCCCCATCAGTTCTCAGTGGGTGCAAGAGGGTGCATTGCTGACTATAGCCAACCTGTTTACTTTTGGTGCTAATACTAGAAACATGAATTTCATTGACAGACCTTAGCATTAGTGTGGGCCCAGGGGGCCAATGGGTATAAGCCCCCCTAGAGCACCACCTCAGACCACTAGATAAACTCCAGGCTGGCCAGTAGCCATCGCCCCAGCCCCAATCCACCTAGGTCCCCTCTCAGAAATGGATTCACTCTCACTGAGCTGTACTGCCCATGGGCTGCCACGCAGAAATACAGAGAGACGGGCTCTAGCATTCATGGCTGCCCCTGTATAGATATTCCTAGGGTGGAAATGTAATCGTATGCTGGCTTTTTAAGTTTATATGCACACCAAACACAGCTATCACCTTGGGCAATATCTTGATACCCCACCTCTCTCCTTCCTCTCTGAAGTCATTTCTGTCACCCTGCTCTGTCCAGCCCCCTGGCCTCTTTGCCATCCCACAAATGTGCTGAGCATACTCGAGCCTAGCGCTTTGCAGTGACTGTTCTCCTGCTGGAGTACTCTTCTTTGCACAGCCAGGTAGCCAGAGTCCCCTCACCTCTTCCAGGAGTTGCTCACATGTCACCTTTCCAAGGAGAACTACCGGGGGACCCTTCTGAAGATTGCAGTCACTTCTCATCCAAGCACACCTTCCACACTCCCCAGCCCTCACCTGCTCAATTTCTTGTCTCTGTAGCATTAACCACTACACTAACATTCTATATTCTTTCTTTCTAACGTTATTTTTCTTTCTTGTTTGTTATCTGTCTCCATCTACTCTTCTTCCATGAGAGCAGGGATTTTTTTTTTTTGTCCATTTTGTTTCACTTTTTTGTCTAAAATCCATAATGGGGTGTCTGGAGCCTAGCAGTATTCACACTCAATAAATGCGTGGGTGAATAAGACTTGTGCATGTAGCTCCTTGACCTTAGAACATTTCACCGGTAAGGTGAGTAGATGAATGAATAAGTAAGCGAAAGCTCGAGTGGCTTTCCTTCTGCAGCAGAAGCAAAGAGCAGCCGGCGGCCTTGGAGCCTAGTGCGCTGCTTCTCACCAGGCAGTCCTGGCCTTTGGCTCCCTGCCTTCCTCAGTGTCCCCCCTGTGGCGCTCTCCCTGCCCTGGGTGGAGGAGGGACAGGTGAAAATGAAAGGGAGGATGAGCTGTGGCGCCTGGAGAACTCTTAGCGTGATGAAGGTGTTTCTGCTTCGTGGGATGAAATGGAACGTGGAATGGCGACAGAGGCCAGCCAGATCCTTCGGGTTGGCTTCCAGCAGCAGGTGGTGGATGCTAATTAGAAGGAAAGCATGCTGCAGTGATTTCAAAACTAACGCATGCACAGCCAAATATTCGCTAATAATCACTCATCAAGAAGGAACAGATGGGCCGGGCGCTGTGGCTCACGCCTGTAATCCTAGCTCTTGGGAGGCCGAGGCGGGCGGATTGCTCAAGGTCAGGAGTTCAAAACCAGCCTGAGCAAGAGCGAGACCCCGTCTCTACTATAAATAGAAAGAAATTAATTGGCCAACTGATATATATATATAAAAAATTAGCCGGGCATGGTGGCGCATGCCTGTAGTCCCAGCTACTCGGGAGGCTGAGGCAGAAGGATCACTCGAGCCCAGGAGTTTGAGGTTGCTGTGAGCTAGGACGCCACGGCACTCACTCTAGCCTGGACAACAAAGCGAGACTCTGTCTCAAAAAAAAAAAAAAAAAAAAAAAAAAAAAAAAAAAAAAAAAAAAAAAAAAAAAAAAAGAAGGAACAGATGGTGCAGGTTCAGCACCCCTGAAGACGGAAGCCACTGGCTGCAGGAGTGGATGTCTGGAGCCCACAGAAAATGTCACATTAGACACCCCTTTAAACACCAATGGGCGGACGTGCTGGAGTCCCCGAAACACTGAGGCCGAGTTCAGAGATGACTCTGCCTCTGTCTGTTTCCCTAATCACACTTCTATAAGGCACTGGGTACCTCATTTTTTCCATCTGTAAAATAGGTCTCCTGGTTGCCATAGACCAATGATAATGAGGTATTAATGAAACTAGGGAGACTGTCTTTTAGGACTGGGCCGCTGGCAGTATGGACAGGAGCGCCATTTCTGGGCAATGGAGGGAAAGCCTGTTCTAGGTAAAGTATTTGGAGTGCCTATAAATCTTGCCTTATACCTAATTGTCGCTTGAAAAATAGTATTGTTAACAGAGTGTAAACAAGAAAATATGCTTCCTTAATCGATTGTGTCTCATCTGAGCTGTGATACATCTCTGGGCTTATGAAAGGGGAATGTTTATTTAATAAGAGCAGCTGCTGTAATTTGTCAAAATCACACCTTTTTCTGGAATTATTTCTCTGCTCACAAATGGTAGTGGCTTTTGTGAAAGAGAGTTTATCTTGATTACTCTATTAGTTGAATCAGTAATCAGAAAACTTTCTTTGAGGGGATTATTTCAAAATCCTGTCAAATAACACAGGGGTCCTTGGGGAGGGGCCTGCCTCAGCTTCCTGAAACCCAACTGCTAAGCAGCCACAACGGCTGACCATGGTGGGTGCAGGGGGGACCCTTCTCTTACCTGGAGACTCTGCTCTTCTAAATGGCTTTCCCGCTTGAAGTTCAACCCTCTGTCTTGATACAGTCAGTCCTGGATGGAGACTTGTACCCAAACCACAAAACATGAGTGTTTTAAGCATGATTTAAAAATAACTTTCTGGCTGGGCGCAGTGGCTCACGCCTATAATCCTAGCACTCTGGGAGGCCGAGGCAGGCAGATAGCTCAAGGTCAGGAGTTCGAAACCAGCCTGAGCAAGAACAAGACCTTGTCTCTACTATGAATAGAAAGAAATTAATTGGCCAACTAATATATATAGAAAAAATGAGCCGGGCATGGCGGCGCATGCCTGTAGTCCCAGCTGGATTGCTTGAGCCCAGGAGTTTGAGGTTGCTGTGAGCTAGGCTGACACCACGGCACTCACTCTAGCCTGGGCAACAAAGTGAGACTCTGTCTCAAAAAATAATAATAATAATAATAAAAATAACTTTCTAGACACACTATATTCATCATATTCAAATTTATGGGAGGATTAAAGGATTGAAACAGCTCTTCACTCTTCTGAAGTGGCAGCAACTAGAAAACATGGCAGGGGGCAGAACCTACGAATGCTGGGCCTCCTAGGCATGACACTGACTCCAACAGGTGAGAATTTCCCACCCTTGGAAAAGGGGGTCAGGTATAAGGCCCCACAGACCCTCCCCTGGTACCCCGAAAGCTCAGGCAGACACCACGCCTTGCCCTTCCCTCAGGTCTTCCTTCTCTAGAGTGTCCTTTCCATATTCCACCTCTGCCCCCTTCTTCCTCCTCCCACATTTGTCCCGTAGCCCAACCCTGGACTCCGTCCCCTCCACACCTCAGCTCTCCCTTTCCATCAATGCTTGGTGAACATCTGCTGTGTGTCGCGAGTTAAAGAAGGGACATTCACCTAGGGAACACAGGAACACCCACATTTATGTCACCAGCCAGCCTTGCCTTTGAGGTTCCTGAGAAATAACCAAGGACTGGACACTTTCTGTTACTGTGTTGGCCTCATCCCCAACTAGGGTGACCTGCTTGGGACTGAGGAAGTTTCCAGGGACATGGGACTTTCAACTTGACAACCAGGACAGTCTCAGACAAACTAGGGAAAATTGGCACTGTTATGGGTTCAATTGTGTCCCCCCAAAATCCATATGTGGAAGCCCTGGCTCCCAGTACCTCAGCATGTGACTGTATTTGAAAGTAGAGTCCTTGCAGATGTAATTCAATTTACGATGAGGTCACACAACAGTAGTGTGGGCCCCTAATCCAATGTGACCAGTGACCTTATAAGAAGGGAGGTTTGGACACAGAACAAGCACACAGGGAGAAGGTCACATGGAGATGAAGGCAGAGATCGGGGTGATGGAGCAGGAGCCAGGGAACACCCAAGATGGCTGGCAAAGCACTGGGATAGCAACCTGGAACAGATTCTCCCTCACAGCCCTCAGAAGGAACTGGCTCTGCTGACACCTCAATCTTTGACAAAAATCTGGGGTCACAGAGCAATTGTGCTCAAAGGTCACAGCCAGGAGAGAGGATGGGGTGGAATTTGAGGAGTCAGGTAATGCTGAAGCCACAGAGAGGGAGTGAGGTGACTTAGAGCTTCTCCAAGCTTCAAGAAGAGTTTGGGGTTTTCAAGGATCGCACGGACTGTAGGAACCCACATCCTCTTCCCATGGAACACGTTGGGATTGGGGCTGTGGGTGGAACTTTGGCGGACTTCCCATGGAGTGAACCAGGAGTGAGCCTCCCAGCCCCCGGCAAAGACCTCACGCACAGCCTGCAAGGAAGCCCTGGAGCCACCTGCCTTCTGGGCACAGGGAGGTTCTTCTTAAATAAGGAATGTGAGCCCCAGGCCAGAGGGCCTTCAGTGAATGTCCTGGACTCTGCCATATTTTCTAAGCCTGTGCACAGCCCAGAGGAGGAGAAGGAGGACCCCTATCCTGTGACCAAGACTAAATTTCTTATGAGTCTAGTTGCTGGGAGCTCAGAGCACATTGAAGTTGATTTAGAAAAATAAAACCACTGTGACATTTTTCGTGTGCACATATGTAGGATGATATTCATACCCACTACACAGTCACTGATTCAGACAAGATGTATTTTCAGCTCTGCAAGGTGAGGTCCACCAGGCTGATGTTCCCAGGGTCCTTGCCTTAGCAGCAATTGCTACGGAGAGAGACGCTTTATTTAGGGGATTTCTGCAGTGCCACAGCAGGGCTCTGCATGGTGGGGCAGAGGGTGGGGTGAGAGGGAGGGTGGAAAGGACACAGAGTAGCCCTCAGGAATGGGAGACAAGAAGATACCCATTTACAGACCAGCCCTGCAGAGTCCTCTGGGCACCCCCAGCACACTCTCTGTGGCTTGCGGTCCTGCCCCAGCCATTTCTGGCCTTTATTCACAGTCTGGGTGCCTATCAGATCAGGTTATAACCCACAGCTCACTGCTCTGTCAAATTTTCCTGCAGACAGAAGGCAGCGTATTTCAGCCAGCGGCAGGGAGAACTCAGGATTGGTGGCGAGGGAAAATGGAACTCAGTAGAGGAGAAAACTCCATTAGGAACTCTCTGAGGAGCCAGGATCATCCATCTTCCTCTTCTGGTTGTCAGGGAGCCACTCTGCCTACAGCTGCCACTAAAGGAAGGAGAAACACAGCGCACTTATTTCCCACTTTTAAGTGCAGAATTAGAGGGATGGGTGATAAAGCCCCACATCAAGCTCACAACCTAATTTTTCACTTTATCAGTATCCTCTAGATTGGGGGGAGGAGGAGCTCATTGCATTTCAGAAGGCTTCAGCCCTAGCCGTAGCCCCTGTGTCCTTCAGGGGTACATTTTGTCCCCCAGTCCATCTTTCCATGAGTGGTTTGCACACTTTAGACCTCTCTACTGCCCTGATCATCTGCTGTTATCTTCCTAAAACCCATGAGCTTTAACCACTGGGATTTGATTTCAAGTTCAAAAGAAAAACAATGATGAGACCTACACTGGAGGCAGTATTTTATTTTATTGCTTGCTGTTTGTGTTTATTTCCCCAGAGACTGAGCTCTGTGGAGGGGAACCCACCCTCAAGCGTGGTGCCCAAGACACCAGTAAGTCCTGATAGATTGTGAGGCTGATCACAGGCAATTACTATTACTAGTTGTAGTCTGTGAATAAATCTCTTTCTAATACAGTGGAGTGTATGCAAGGTTATCCTTAGAATGAAATTACTTCTACTCATTCACATTCGGATGTATTCTCTTGAGTGGAAGAAAAAGTGGGTGGGAGTATAGACAGACCACCCAACCACCTCATTATGGTGTTAGATATGGTCATAGTAAAAATGTTTTGCAGGTTTCCTTGAAAATCTAGTTGTACCCATTGAGGTGTATTTAGCATGTGACACCACTTGTCCCTTGTCCTTTGACAGGAAGAATAACTGGGCTGGTGTGCCTAGAAACCCAGATTCCAGACCCACTCACTTGCTTTACTAACCCAGAGGCACCAACCAGCCTGTCTGTGTCTCAGCTTCCACCCCTAAAAAATGACCATGACACATGACTTCCCTCGTGTTTGCCAAGACAAAATGAACTATGGAAGATCTTTGACTTGCAAAAGTTCAAATGATGAATTTTCAAAAATGGCAAAACTGGCTGCAGAGCAAAAGCTTTTTAGCTTTGCCTGCCACCAACGGAGGGTGCTAAGTGCTACCCACGTGGAGGGCACAGGGACCTTGGAAGAGCCTTTGGGAATCTAATCTGTTCTTGAGCTCTTGGAGGAAAATGCACCTTTAACCACTTTGGTACGAGCGTCGAGCGTCGACTATAGTCAATAGCCACAGATGAAAGTGCACAGCCGAGCGTTGACTTTAGTCGACAGCCAAAAGCTTTTACTTCTACAGCTTTTATCTCTGCAGTTGCAGTGTGTATGTTCAGCTAATAAGTTGCTACTAATCTGTGACCTTTTAACAAGTCCTTAGTAGAAGTTATGATAGTTATTTTCCTGAAGCTGCCTGTAAAGTAAAACAAGCTTTCAGTGCTTTCAAGCTTTCCTCATCACACAAGAGCAAAATGGATTCGTCATCAATGCACAGCACAGACTATCGTGCGGACTGTGAGTGCCGGCTGTGGGCAAGGTTTCGCGGCCAGTGAGCGCCGCACCGAAATGGTTAAGTTGGGAGGATTTGAAGACATTACCAGCGTATATTTTGTAGCATTTGAGCTTTTCTGCTGCACAGGCCTCTGCTATTACCATGTTATCACCAGTGAACTCAAAGGGAGCAGGGAGGACGTTCTTCCACATTTATCCCTGTTGTCAGGGAGTAATTGCAAATAATGTCATTTTTCACAGTGCGTGGTTTGCAGGATGAAATATCTGGTCCCCCTACCCAGTGGAACTGTTGAGAAGCCATTCATTTCAGAGTCAGCATCTGGTGGCTGGTACCAAGGTGATAGTTTGCTTTCTTGGAACATGCCACGCTGCATCAAGAGAGGGCAAAATAGTCGATTATTCCATTTTGACTTAGAATCAAGTGGTAGTTTATGGAATACAGGGGCTCTCAACCTTGGCACTATTGACATTTGGGGCTGGATAATTATTTGTTATATGGGGCTGTCCTGTGCACTATAAGATGTTCTGCTGCAGCCCTGGCCTCCACCCACCAGATGCCAGCAGCAGTTTCCCTTTTCCCCTCAATTTATGACCAACCAAAGCTATCGCCAGACATTGTCAGATGTCTTTAGGGAGGAAATTTTGCAAATCATATATTAGATAATGGTCTAGTATCCAGAATATATAACGAACTCTTACAACTCAATAATAAAGAGACAAAAATAACCCAATTTAAAAATGGGCAGAGGATTTGAAGAGACATTTTCCCAAAGAAGATATGCAAATAGCCAATAAGCACTTGAAAAGATGCCCAGTGTTATTGTCATTAGGAAAATGCAAATCGAAACCACAATGTGATATCACTTCACCCTGCCCAGGATGGCTATAATGAAGAAGAGAGTAACAAGGGTTGATGAGGGTGTGGAGACATTGGAATCTTCATACACTGCTGGTTGGAATGTAAAATGATGCAGTCACTTTGGAAAACAGCAGTTCCTCAAAAGTTTCAACACAAAGTTACCATATGAGTCAGCAGTGTTAGTCTAGGTACGTACCCAGGAGAAATGAAACCATATATTTACACAAAAACTTGTATAGGAATACACAGCAGTATTATTAATAGCCTAAAGAGGTGGAAACAACAAAATGTCCATCAAGAGATGAATGGCTAAACAAATGTGGTATAAACATACAATGGAATATCGTCTTCAGTCCTAACAAGGAATGCAGTCATGACACATGCTACAGCATGGATGAACCTTGAAGGCATTATGCTAAATCAGAGAAGCCAGACACAAAAGGGCACGTATTGTATGATTCTATCTACACGAAAGGTTCAGATTAGGCAAATCCAGAGAGACATAAAGCAGATTAGTGGGTGCAGAGAGCTGATGGAAGGGGGGAAATGGAGAGTGACTGCTACTGAGTATGGGGTTTCTTTTGGACAATGAAATTTTTTAAGAATTAGATGGTGTTGATGGTTGCACAAGCTTGCAAACACAGTCAAAAAAACCACTGAATTAAAACTTTTTTTTTTTTTAAAAGTGGGGCAAGTCCAGTGCAGACTTTGGGACTGGCCAAATCCAGGACCCAAGAAAACCATGAGGCCCAATCTCTCTCCAGCCCCAGCTCTGTTTTCCCCGGGGTGTCTCCACTCTCAGAACTGCCTGCTCCACTTGGAGAAGTCTCAGGCTTGTGTTCACCAAGCTTTTAGTTGAGCCCAAAGAGAAATTCTCTTAACATCGACATAGGTTTTCAGCTTGACTGTGTCCAAGGCCATCCCTGAACCACCACTGTGGCCAGGGTTGGGAGAAATTGCTGATTGGACAGGCCTGAGTCTCATACCCACTCCAGTGGCTCAGGGGGTAGGGAGAGGGATGTTGGTGACCTCAAGCAAACCACAGGCAATGAGGGTGGGTGGTAGGTGGGCTGATTCCCCAAAGATAAATGGGGCATTCTTGCCAAAGCAGACATGAGTGTTAGCCGGGCAAAAACAACCGAGGTTGCATACCTAGCTGTCTGCTCTTGAATAAATATCTAGGCCTTAGTTTCCTCATCTGTATAATGAGAATAACAGTAATACCAGCATCCTCAGGTGATTAACACTTAAATGATTTACATAACGTAAAACACTTGGAACATAGCAGGGACTATGTAACATTAACTACCATATTATTATATGCAGCATCATCTCTTCTTAGGCTTCTATAATTAGCCTTGCTTATTACTTTGGTTACTTACTTCCTCACCAGAATGAGACTTTCTTTAGTTGTCAGCAATTTTGGAATGCTCTTTAACAATAGTCAGCTCTTGTGTGTTTTTTTTTTTTCTTTTTTCCATAAAATGATTCTAAAGCATTTTGCAGATTTTGCTCTAAGGAATTGAAGCAATAATAACAATCTCAGAAGTCATTTCTATAAGATTACTAGGATAGAGCTGTGCTCCTGGCCAGACTTTCTCTTAAGTCCATATTCCAGACATTCTTACTTTTAAAGGGTTTCTACAACCAGAATCCAGAACCACACAGGAGGGAATGTTCTAGATCAGGAATCTAAGTGCCTTGAAAAGGAGATTGTACAGCTCGGCTCATTCCTACAGCTCCCTGGACATTCCCCATGTCCATGAGAAAAGAGCCCATGTGGGACCCTCAGTGATCCTGAGTCCTTTTATTTGCTTACGGGGAACTCATGCCAGAGGGAAAAAGGCAGAACTCCGGGTCTGTACAAGTCACATTGCATTAGCGCTTATATCTACAGATAAACAGCTCCATTAAACACCGGACAAGCCTTCTTATACTTGAACGGCCAGCTGAAACAGAGAAATTGAATTTTACACTCAGGGCATAAATCCATCCTTACAATGCCATCCCCAAAAGTACTTCAGTGGTTTTGTGTGAATAGCGTCTGAGATTTGGTTACAAGCTATGACTGTGTGGGGAGAGGAAGCAATAGAGAGAAGAATTATTTCATTAGCAACCGTCAGCTTTACCACGAGGTGACATTATGGAAGAAATTAGCAACTCTGTAGACTATTAAGGGAATAAATACATATTTTAATATAATTTGGAAGACATTACAGTAAGGCCCCATCTGGATAATCCACTGCTTTCATTATGATGCACTTATAGTTGAAAGTCAAATATCTGAACGCCCAAAAACTAGCCCTGGCCTACTCACTATTGAGAGAGAAAATGTCTAGAACAACCTTCCAGACTGCGGTTTGTGCAGGTGCTGCTGACCTCAAGGCCCAGGCAATGTGGTGGGTTTGGCAAGGGCCTCCTCAGGCAGATTGCAGGGCCAGCGGCTGAAGGTAGCTTCTAGTTCCCTGGGCCCAGGTGCCTGTTCTCTGCCCAGGCTGCTGTCTTCCCTGGTGGGTCCTGGAGGATGGGGACAGGCGACTCCTGAGCTGTAAACACCCTCAGAGATTCTCTAGGGGTCTGTAGCAGGATGGCAGAGTCTGTCTCTGCCACGCCAGGACCGAGTAGATTCTCTGTCAGCTGCCACCCCCTACACACGGTGGGAGGTCCATGGAGAGGGTCTCTACCCTGTGCCTGCCAGCAAGCCCAGCCCTCACTCACTAGGAGATCTTAAGCAAGTTACTTGGTTTTACTGAGCCTCAGTTTCTCCACCTGTGAAATGGGATGCCTGTTCACCATGTTCTGTGGGAATTAAATGAGAGAACAAACATGAAGCCCTGAGCCCAGCGCCTGGCCCCTGTGAGTTGTCCCCCCGCCCCTCCTCCTTTCTAACATGGAAAGAGGAAGCGATTCCCAACTCCTCTTTAAACAGCAGCAACTAGCAAGCTCCCTTAGTCTACAAATGCCTGTGTGCCACCAGTTCCTAAGGAGCTGAGGACATTCCTTTCGAAGAGAAACATACTTAATTGTTCTTTACTGTACTTCTAATATAGAAAGAAAAACAAAAATATAACGTCGAGACCTAGTACTAGTCTCACCTCTCCCTCTAATTTGTTGTGCGACCGTCATTAATCCCCTTGGGAAGTCGGATCCCTGGTTGCCTGGACAGGGTGATGTTTGCTGACCGACTCTCATACGTGCAAGAGGCTCTGCAGAGTGAGCCTTTCAGGGAATGTTCGCCTGAACCCCTTCCTCCTTCTGGACACGTTTCCCCGTCCACACGGCGATATGGGATCCCGGCTTCCCCTGGCCCGAGGGGATTCTTCCAGGTTCCTGATCCAAATGGCTGAGTCCAAGTTCTTCTCCATGAGCTGTTCTGGAATTGGGTAAGAGCCATGGAAGCCGGAACACCCAAAGCTGCCGTCAGGCCTATTGTCAGCTCTTGGTGGAGAATATCTGCAGTGAGAGAGAAGGCCAACGCTGAGAGAGGAGCAGAAAGGAGCCGCAGGGACAGTCGCTTCCGTACTTGACTTCCTAGTTCCAGTTGTCCCAGACGCCCCCATCTCCCTGTCTGCTCCCTGAAGCTTGGGTGTTTCCTCCTCAAATTCTATGAACCAAGGAATTCCATTTTTTGCCAAAGCTTGTTTGAGTTGGGTTTTATCATTTGCAACCCAGATCTTGACTTGGAGCACCTTTTTTATTTGATCTAAACATCCCTCATGTTTACCTGGATCAGAGTGCTTTTTAATATTTTATTAAACCTCCTGTTATGCCACCCTTGAACTCCAGCTTCTGTTGCAGCCAGCTGTTATCTCTGGAGGAAAAAAGGGAGTTCCTCGATGATATATTATGCTAACATCTCAAGGCCCAACAGACATGCTCCCTGTGAGGGCTGAAAAAAAGAGGGACATGCCAGAGAAGTCCACACCAGCCCCGCAGGGTGGAGAGGCAGAGATGGCTAGGCCCTCAGAGCCTGCTGTTTCTAGTTACGGTCCGTCAGCGTGCAGTTCATGACAGAGTAAATCTGACGGGCAGAGAATAGAGTGTGAGCTGTCCCTCTAGCAAGCCTGAAAGCATTTAGGCGGAGTAGAAAAGTCAACAATGAGTTTAGGCCCTGAAGTTTTGCATTCTAGCTTGGTGGGGCAGGGTCTCCCTGGTGGCTCACGCTCTTAGATGAAGCTCAGTGTTTCAGGAAGCATCGAAAACCCAATGGTTCTCAAAAAATTCCAGGAAAAGTCTTGTTTCCCAGGCAATAGCTTTTTACTTGATGTCTTCCAGGTGGCTCCCTCCAAAGTAATCACGAATACAAATGAAAGTGCTACCCAGGTAGGTGACTACTGCCCTGCCCTGCCTGTTGGGATGGCAGTGGAGCAGTCAAGAAGAATGAGGTCCTAAGAAACTCAGTAGGGGTGGCTGTGACGCTGGTCACACAAACCCGCCAAACTCCAAGGCTGCAGGGACACGTGCTGGCTCTCTGGGAGGCAGTGTGTGCCTTCTGCCTCTGAGGCCATCCCTGGCAGGGAGTGGGGGCTGCTCCCTGGTTCTTATCAAAGAATGCCTTCAGACACCGTGCCTTACACCAATATTTTACACTACAATTTAACAGTTAAAGGGTGTGTTATGTATTCATTGTCAAAGTATGTCAATCTGGATGCTTTAAGCTGCAGTAACAGAAAACCCATTCAAACTGGTTTAAACAATTTAGAAGTCCATTGCTTACCCTAGAAGAAGAGGTCAGAAGATAGGGTGGGATTTGGGTTGGTTGATGTAATCAGGCTCGTGATACACTCAAGACCCAGGTCCTTTCTGCAGCTCTGCTCTGCTCTGCAGGGCCAACTGCGTCCTAAAGCTTGTTTTCCTCTTGGTCATAGAGTGGCTCCTAGAGGCAACCAGGACTACGCACTTCCTTGTTCACATCCAACAGGGGAAAGGAAGCGTTGTTTAGGAAAGCCTTTTAGGGGGCTGGGAAGAATGTTCCCCCAAATTTTCAGCAAAATGGTTCTTATATATCATTAGCCAGTAGCATGTCGCATGCCAATGCCTGGCCCAAGCCCTGGTCAGGAGGAGAGGACACCCTGGGACCATTCAGGCCCCAGGGAGAATTTCTCTCTGGGCTCAACGCCAAGCTGTCCAGCATCCAAACATACTTTCTCATGACCAAGAACAGCAAGTAGATGCTTCTCTCGGGGACTTTGAACCTTGAAGGACTGAAGCAGTCAGAGACTTTCCATGGTGGCTCTTGTGGACTGAGGAGTCCAGTGGTGTGGGGGTAGGTCTTGCCGCAGCAAGGGGCATGTCCGGGGACGGTGGGGCCAGCAGCAAGTGTCCAGCCGGGGAGCAGCAGAGTCCTGAGCAGATTCCAGTGCAATCCTGGTTGGTCGTGCTCCATCGACCTTTCGTTCCCATTCAAATCTAGTTTTCTAGTTGTCCCATTGAAAGTACTAGTTTCTAAACCCGCCTGCAATCAACCTCTTTTCTGGTTAAGTTAACCAGAGTAGGTTCAGTTGTTTGTAACTCAAAGCATGAATAAATATGCTATCTTTGGCCACAGGTTTTACAATGGTTTCTAGACAATGATATTTATCAGTTTCTTGACAGTCAAAGAGTTTGCTTGTAAAATAACCCAGATCAGCAATGGCCAGTGAAAAGGAGGAAGAAAAGGGTAGGTGTATTTCTTTGATCCATTTCTCTTTAGTTGTCTTTTCGGACTTTAAAACATTCTATTGTGGTGTCAGTTTGTATTTGTTGGAAAAATCATCCATTTCATTTAGCCATTCAATTTATAATATACAAGTATGTATAATACTTTTAATTTTTAAAATTTTACATTGCTGTAACTCCATATTTCTAATATTATTTGTGTTTTTTCTCCCACTGTTTTTTGTGGGATTTTATTTTTTTTTGAAACAGGATCTTGCTGTGTCACCCAGGCTGGGGTGCAGTGGTGTCTTCATAGCTCATGGCAGCCTTGAACTCCTGGATTCAAGTGATCCTCTTGCCTCAGCCTCCAGAGTTACATAACTGGGACTATAGGCACACACCACCGCACCCAATTTATTTGTTTGTTTTTTACATTTTCTTTGGTAGAGATGGAGCTGGGTATCTCTCTCTGTCACCCAAGCTGGTCTCGAACTCCTGGCCTTAGGTGATCCTCCTGCCTCTCCACCTCAGCCTCCCAAAGTGCTGGGATTACAGGCATGAGTCACTATGCCGGGCTTCTCACTGTTTTTGTTGTTGTTTTGTTTCTCGTTTTTAGATTTGCCAGAAGGTAATCCATTTATTGTTGTTGGTTTCAAAAGAGTGCTTTGATTTATTCATTAAATCAAATCACTCTTTTTGTACTGAATTTCTTTTACCTTTATTATATCCCTCTATGGCAGGAGGAATTTATAGTTCATTTCTAACACACTAAATAAAATTCTTATTTGGCCATCTTTTTCTCTTTCTTTTTTTTTGTAGCAATAAAAACATTTAAGTGAATTAATCTGGTTCAGCTAAACAAATATCTATTGAGTGCCTGCTATGTGACAGGCAGTCAAGAAGAGGAGGTGACAAGACAATTAAGATGTAAATATGTGTCCCCAAGAAGTCTGGAGAAGGGAACAGGTGTATGAAAAGATACTTTTAAAACAATGTGAATATAATAGTTATTTTTAGATAGGATTAATAGTTATTTTTCTCTTTTATACATTTTATATAAAGATGTATAAATATTTCAACAGTACATTTTCTTAATGTACCAATATTTCATTTGTGAACATATGCTAGTTATATAATTGGAACACAGAAATACAATTTTTTAAAGGAAAGAATATGACAGCACTAAAAAGCAGTGGTATTTCGTCTCAAGTATGAAGATTCTAGAAAGACCTCTCAGAAAATCTGGGTTTTAACAGAAGGAGAGTTAGTCAAAGACTAAAGGGTGTTCCAGGCAGAGGAAGCAGCATAAACAAAGGCCCTGTGGTAGGAGCAGAGAGGCATTGTCCCAGCAGGCTGTGTGTTCCCTGAGCCAACCTCCAGGTAAGCCTGTGGGCTGCCCCATCCCCCCATGTGCTGCTGGGCTCGTGGGCCACAGCTGGGCCTGCAGCACTAGCTCTGCTAGGTGTGCTGTGAACTTGTGTGACCTTAAATAGGGATGGATGGGGTAGGGGCCCTGTACCACTTCCCAGGAGGCCATGGGGAGCCCCTGTAGTTTTCAGAGATGACAGATATTTGTACTGCACCCAGCTCTCTCAGTTTTAGAGCGAATGTTTAGAAGAATAGGTACAGTTCAGGGATGGACAGTTTCCCCACGGTGTAAAAGTTGATGTTGTGTTACTGTCGTTCTTAGAATCACTGAAATTCTCATTAAAGCACCTACTACCTCCCGTTGTAGATTAATGATCCCTAATGCAAATTCTGCAATATCCGTATAACTCTGACCTGAACATATTACCGCCTAAAGACTGTTCTTATGGGCTAGATAAAGCAGAGCACCAATGGGTTCCTTAATCATAGACACCATAAATGTCTTTGATAATGGCTGCTCTATTGGTCTGTTCCATCCTGATTCGCAGTAGCAACTCACATCTTCCACTTCCAGAGCCCCCAGAAAGGGGGGCTTCCAGAGGCACTCGGCTTGGGGGGGCAAGGCTCAAAATGAGAACATGTGAAGCTCACTGTCATTTCACCAGATGGCAAGTTACGGTAGGAACTAAAACATCTTGTGTGTGTGTACATATATGTATATATATTTTGTATTTATATATTAATGTATGCACACATATAAAATATATGTATAATATATGCATATATAAAAATGTTATCAATATATATCACATATATAATATATAATCACAAATAAAATTCTGCTTACTGTACATCTTCTCAATAAAAGGCATTGTTATTCAGCTCACCAAGTTTTAGAGGATGTCCCTTTCTGCAATTATGCAAGAACCTGAGTGGTTTCCCCTTTAAGAAATATAGTGAAATTTAAGCCTGATTCCTACAGGGAATTAATTTTTATAACCACTACATTCTGCCACAAGGAAGATTAATTACGATTTTCCTTCTCTACTTTTTCTTGAAACCTTCCATGCAAATGAAACCAGTGTGAGGGACTTGGCACACAGCAAAGTTAGGTATGACTTCCTTAATTAATTTGCCTGAAAATCCCTGGGCATTACACATCACCCTCAAAAGAGCATCCTTCAAAGATAGGAACTGAACTCTTGGTAATTGGCTTGTTCCTCAGCCACCCGGCTAGGTCCATCTTGGGACAGATACATGGGCCTGGTGGCTGTCTCCAGCAGCCTGGCCCAGCCTCCTCAGTGTCGAGCTTGTCGCTGTACCAGGAAACCAGTGCGGGTAAGGTGACATTGGGAAGCCCAGGCTCCCTGCAGGGCCCAGCGGGTTGTGAGCATAGACTGTGAGACAGCGCCCACTGCATGGGCGGGAACAAGGTCAGGCCAGCGGGAGTGGCAGGGGGAAAGGGGAGGAGGGTTGATGCCACCAGGGCCTGGCACCTGGCCTGGCTCCAGTTTTGGAATCACCTGAAGCTTCAGACAGAGTTTCTTCTCTTTAACTTCTATGACTAGCATCTGGCCTATCGTCAGATAATAACACCTCATTGTCAAAGGGTAGCCAGGCATTCAAGCAACGGAAGAGACATGGAATAAAAGGACCAGTGCATTTCATTCCTTTAAAAATGTTAAATTTCTGTATTTCAAAAAATTTAGAAAATAAAAAGCCGATGATAAATTGGGAGAATATTGCACTTAGATTAGTGAGTAGAAAGAGGAGAGTAAAAATAGTTCTTTATAGTATGATCTCAATTTCATAAATATATATGCATTTTTAAAGGAAGACATAATCACTCAAAAGAATACATTTTTATGAGTGATAATACGATTAGTTTTTGTGTTTGTGCATTTGTGAGATTTCCATATTTTCTACAATAAGCATTCTTTAATTTAGAAATTTTTAATAGTAAAATAATATATAGTTCTACTCAGAATTATCGTATGGAAATAATAGAATTAAATCAACTAGCAGCATAAAGTCATTTACTGTAGCTTTATCTTTATTATTTAAAAAATTGGAAATAATTTAAATGCTAGGTTATAGAGGAATAGCTGCATAAGTTATTGTATATGTACTCTATCAAATATGATGAAATCATTCAAATATGATAACTATAAAGATTATAAATATGATTATGGTAAAATATTCAGAGAGAAGTTAATAAGATTTATGTATGTTATGCAACTATGTAAAATATATCTTCATTTGGATAAGAACTTGGAGGAAATGTATAAATATAAAAATAATTATATTAGCAAATGAAGATTGTAAATAGATTTCTTTCTTTTAAAAAATGTTATTCTTTATCTTTCTAAAGAGTAAAACAAAGTAGCCCTGAAGCCCTTTCAGCATGGATTAGAGCAGCAGTCCCCCACCTTTGTGGCACCAGGGACCAGTTTCATGGAAGACAATCTTTCCACTGACCGGGTTAGGGATGGGGGTGGGACGCAGAGCTCAGGCGGTGATGCGAGTGGTGAGGAGTGGCTGTACATGCAGATGAAGTTTTGCTCACTCACCCACTGTCTGCCTCCTGTGCACCAGGTTCCTAAGTTTCAGGGAAGACAGTTTTTCCAGGGATCGGGGTTGGGGAGTAGTGGTGGAGCTCAGGTGGTGATGAGTGGCCTAGTTGCTAACAGGCCACTGATCGTACCGGGCCACAGCCCGGGGGGTGGGGTTGGTGGGGGGGTGGGTTGTGGACCACAGGAGCACTGTGAGCCCCTCTTTGCCTAATGTTGCCATCTAGGCCTCTTAATTCAATCTGTCCAAACTCAAGGTTATTATAAGGCAGACTGATTTACAAGTTAGGCTCACCCTGAGTAGAAACACCATTATGACACTCAGAGATTCAAAGAAACAATGGTTAAATTGGCATTTATATTCAATCTCAACACTGGAGGATTCTGTGAAAGACCAGCCAACGTTATGAAATCCTTAAACCTGTTAGAGCATCTCGCAAACCCTTTCCACTAAGGCTCAGCTCATTAAGAACGAGAAATCAATAGAACCGCTTTTTTCTCTCAGAAATGATGATCACACAGCAGATACAACCTTGTTAGTTTAATCTAATGTATGAAATGCTGCCCTAGGAGCACAGTGTTAAGACATCGTTCATTTGGACTAATAAGATTCTGATGAAGAAATCAAGTACGAAAGTCCTCTAGCTCATTTTTCCTTTAAAAACAGCCAATATTGCAGAAGACAGTATTTGTGGGGGGGAAAAAACAGCCAATAACTGGAAAAATACATAATGACAGAACCTAAGTAGCCCCAGGAATAAGGCACAGGGGTATCCAGCGTGGTTAAGGGAGCAGGCCAGGGGCCCAGCAACATGACCCAGAGTTCAGGGTTGGGGTCTATCTTCCCAACCACGGTAAAAACACTGAGTAAGCACTTGCCCCTGCCTGTGTTACATCACCTCATTTAATTCTCACAACAAATTTACCAGGTAGGCTCCTATTAGCCCCATTGTTCAGATGAGGAAACAGGCTCAGCAAGGGTGGGTTACTTTTCCAAGATCACACAGCAAATGATGGATTCCTCGGTCCTGGCACCCGAATCACCTAGCTCCCACCCTGGGCTTCTTTTCTCTACATTGTACTAACTACAATTTATCAGTTACTGACTTTAGCTTGGCCCTTTACATATTTTATTTCATGCTGAGAGTGGTGCCATCAGGAGTTACTTTTCTCCCCTAAACATTCCTAAAGTTACAGAGCTAGGAGCTAGGCGGGGCCAGCACAGGACTCCTGCCTGCCCGCGTGTCTGCCTAACGCTGCAAAGCCCTCGCTGTTTCCGGCAACGCCCGGCTGCCTCTCCACGTGCCAAGAGTGCAAGGGAAGCACGTCCCCACACGGCCTACACAGGACAAGCCACTGCATCATGACCACTCTTCTCAGAAACACCCTTCAGGCTAATGAACCTCAATTACTGTGTCGTAAAGTGCAGTGACTAATCCGTCGTACTGTAATTATTACCCATAATATGTAGAGACATAAAAGGAGATTAATGGCGAGTGTAGCCAAATAATTGATGATAATCCACAGGGAAGTAAGGAAGAGGTGGAAAGTGTTTAAGGAAGACATGAGGAAGACAGGGCGGTGCCAGATCCAAGCTGTGGATTCAATGTCCCCTCCCATTCAGCCAGTCGCCCCCTCCACTACGGATTTTGCCTTCTGTGTTACCCAGTGATGTTCCTCTAAAGTGTTTTGCTGTACAAAGTGTGCATGCCTGGTCCCCATTCATCCCCCATGAAAACATCACAACAACTTCTACCTCTCTATAGAAGCAGCTCTATATCCTGGACAGAGCCCTGGCTTGGGAGGAAACCTGGCCCAGGTTTGTCTCTGTCTTGGCTCGATGCATGATCTTGGGTGAGTCGCCAAACTTCTAAGGCTCAGTTCTTTCATTTAGAATATGGGGTTGGTGGTACCCACCATTGAACACATAGTGTTGGCTGGAAATCCAAATGCTTTTGGTTAAATAATAAAGGCTTGGCCAATTTAACATACCAATGCTATAAGGAAAATAACCAACAAAGGCAGTATAGGGTTGGCGGGAGTCTGAGCAGCCAGGCATCAGGAGGAGGTTCTGGGTAGAGACCAGGCCTGAGAAGGAGGCTCAGTGGTGGCCAAACTGGGATGAGACTTGAAGCAATGCCATGCTGAAGGGTACACAAGTTGCAGCTCCTCTCCTCCAAAACCTAACACCTGAAGCCAGCAGAGGAAAGCCTTGAGCAGCATCAGCCACGGTAAGCAGGATGTGACTGGCAGGGTGGCTGTCCCTACCCATGGCACTTGCAGAATGCTGGTGGGACCTGCCTGGCAGCTCCAACAGCTATGTCTTTGGCTGTGCGTGAGGACAGCCTGACCTTTTAGAAAAAGCTGAGTTAGTCCTTCGAGGCCAACCTACGCACTGAGTTCCCCAATGCTGCCTGATGCCTTTGCTGTTACAATCCCTTAAAGCTCCTGTTTTAAAGCTGGTTGCAGTTTTGGTGTCATGGTGACTGATACAGCAAATTCCACTCCATTTTTACCTCAATCCTTATTACTTTTTCTCATGCAGGCCACACCTTAAATGAAACCTTAAAGAGGAAGATCGTTCTTCAGATTCAAAATGGGATAGCTTAGAGGGATGATCATTGTCATTGAAAACTGAGGTCTAGATTCACACCCCAGCCCTGTCAAAAATAGTAAGGGACTATAGGAAACTAAGTGCTGTGTTAGGCTCTTTTAATATATTACCTAATTTAATGCTTTTATTCATTCAGTAATAATTGCTCTCCTCCCCCCAAATAATAGAAGAAAAGGAGGCTTAATGGAATCAAGTAATGTGCCCAAAGTGACAACGAATGCCCTTCTACTACTATACTAATGCTAACCTGTGACTCCAGAAGAGGACAGTCCACTGTGAAGATTAAAGAGTGAAAAGCCTTAGCTCACATGGAAAGTCCTTAGCTCACCTTCTAGTACATGGTTCAATGCCCAGCAAATGATATCTGGTATTAGCAATAGAAGGGCTTTTGAAAGCCGTTAAAGGATCACATAGAGTGCATGGATTTCATGGAACTGTGCACATAGAAGCTCTTGGTGCTAGAAGACGTTTGGACAAATGTGAGGTTCCCATGAATTTTTACATGTGCAGGCATTGGACAGCACTATTGACAGAGTGTCTGAGGTTGCTTATTATCATTTCAAGTAAAATAAATTAAAACAAACAGAATAAAAGCTACAGAAATAGCAATATTATATATTCACAAATTTTCCCTCCTGGTCATTTCCTTATTCCTGGGAGTGCTCCTTGTTCTTATATACAACATCTCGTCAGAATCGTGTTCCCTTTGCTTTCCACAATCAGACCACAGCCAGGCCAGTGCTGTCTTTCTTAGTTTTGGAAATAAGACCTTGACTGCAGCCCTTGACCTCACTGGGAATGTTTGCTCAACTAAGTGGCTCAAAGTCCATGCTGCCACCTACAGAATGTGAAAAAATTTTTTGCAGATCATATATATGATAAGAGACTTGCATCTAGAATATGTAAAGAACTCTTATAACTCAATAGTGAAAAGACAAATAACCCAATTTAAAAATGAGCAAATGATTTGAATAGATATTTTTTCCAAAGAAGATATAAATGGCCAACAAATGAAAAGATGAAACACATGGAACACATGAAAAGATGCTTAACATCATTAGCCATCAGAAAAATGCAAATCAAAACCACAATGAAAACAAATTCATACCCATTGGGTATTATAAAAAACACAGGTAATAGTGTTGGTAAGGATTTGGAGAAATTGGAACCCTCATACACTGCTGATAGAAATGTACTATGGTGCAACCTCTATGGAAAACAGTCTGGCAGATCTTTAAAAAGTTAAACATAGGAGTTATCCTGTGAGCCAGCACTTCTACTACTAGGTATATACCCAAGGAAAATGAAAACACATGATCACATAAAATGTATACAGGAATGTTCATAGCAGCATTATTCATAACAGCTAGAAAGTAGCAACAACTCGAATGTCCATCAGCTGATGAATGGAGAAATAAATAATAGTATATCCATACAATGAATATTATTTAGCAAAAAAAGGAATAAAGGACTGATATATGATACAACATGGACAAATCTTGGAAACATTACACTGAATGGAAGAAGCAAGGCATAAAAGGATATATATAGTTATGCAATTTCATTTGTATGAAATGTCCATAATAGGCCAATCTATATAGACAGGAAGTAGAGCAGTGGTTGCTAGAGCTGAGGAAAGTGGGGGAAATGGTGAGTGACTGCTAATTGGTACAGGGTTTCTTTTAGAAGTGATAAATTGTACTAAAATTCATTATGGTGATGGTTGCAAAACTCTGTAAATATGCTAAAACCCAACAAATTGTATATATTAAATGAATAAATTGTATGTTATGTGAATTATATCTCAATAAAGCTGATGATTTTTAAAATCTCATGCTTCCCAGGCAGCTAGAGTTTTTTCCAACTGGATTTTATATCTGACATGGAGGGCAACGTGGTGCTGTCAGTAGTTAAAAGCATAAGTTTCAAAATTAGACTCATCTTGGGGGGAGTTTCCAACACTGACTCTACCTTCTATTGGCTGTGTAATATTGGGCAACTCAGCTTTGATTTTGTCATCTATAGGATACTTATGATAATATGGTCTTTGTGACTTTGTGTGTATTAAATGGGATGATGAAAATGAAGGGTTTATCATAGTACCTGGCACTATGTCAGTGCCGAATAGTAAGCTATTGACTTCATCACCTATGTGACCTTAGAAAGTTTACTTATGAAGTTATTTATTCAGTTATATATTATTTCTGTCCTCAGCCCTTTCTTGTGTTTCCCCCATTCTCTTATCTCCAACTTTAAAAGGATGGGAGAAAAAAAGTTGTCTTGGTTTAGGAATGTGAATGATTTAGCAGCAGGATGCCATGAGACCACATTACCAGGCTTTGGAGTTTATGTCATCAGTCAGGGGCTGAAATGATTATTTTTCAGGCATTGAAGAGGAGCCTAAGTTTTGTCCTATTAAAGAGAACAATTGTCCAGTGTCTCCAATCCTCTGTCTTCCACATTGGGTAAGACAGATGTTTCGGAGAAGGCCATAAAAATCCATTAACCTACTTAATTGCACCCTCTTGTACCATGGGAGACATATTGCTGCCCCAACTCTGGCTGGTTCTAGCCCTGAATATTTAATATCCATATCTTCAAGGTAGCTTACAGATTTAAACTACTTAATCTCTCTTTCCCCAAGAGGCCTTTTCTTTCCAGAGGGATGGAAGGTCTGTTTACCTGTTGCCTACCTCCAATTATGAGCTCTTAGACAGACTCCTGATTGTCACCTTGTATCTGTTTGACCTTATGCTTAATAGGCATTTGGAATTCTTGCACCATCAATCATTTATTGAAGACTAACTGCATGCCAGGAAGGGTGCTAGGTGTTGGGGAGAAAGGGAGACTAGGATTATGTTCCTTTCTGAGGGGAATTCTAAAGTCTACTGTGGTATATTTATTTCCCTATATTACAGTTACTAAAAATGTGTTGGCCTCCCCTTTGAGACAGACGTATCTGCAGCTAACAATAATGTAGGGTATAACTACTGAAATAGCACAGAAGAACAGCCCAGAAAAGTGCTTTCTCAGAGGTCGCTACACACACTTCCACTTTCATCTATCTCACTGACCAGAAATTTAGTCTCATGGCCTGCTCTAGTTTTAAGTGGAGTGGAGAAATATATTCATCTAATGGAGTGACAATGTGCCCAGATAAAGTGAAATCTCGTTCCTATGAAAGGAGAGAATGAATTTGGCGCGCCAATTACCAATCCTTGTTACAAGAGGCATCAAAGATTTTAGATAAGGGAAGGATAAATTTAGATCTGTGGTTAGGGGCACATCTGATGGTCCACCAAATGTCAGTAGGTTGGGCCGTGAGGTAAGGAAAAGTTAGACAGCAAGGTGAAGGATGGAAAGCAGCAGCCGTGACTAGTTGCAAGAGAACAACTAAAATCCAAAAGATGTTCGTTGGCTTTAACAACTAAGAGTATACTGGAGGTGATCTTTGAGAAAGCTGTTTCACAGGAGTGATAAGGCTAACACAGAGATTGGTGATGAAAAAACTACCAATGTTCCTTTTGCTGATCAAGGAGCTAACAATGTATTGGGTGAGAAATGATCTGCAAATATCATTGCTGGAAATAAACCATTGCATTAGGTACTATAGTAAATGGTATAAATCAAGTGCTGAGCACAAATGAAGTAAGGCTTGGGTCTGACTTGAGAACAGCAGAGGAGAAAGTGCAAAGTGCAAAAGACCCCACCAAATAGGCTAAGGGTCACTTGGCTCCAGGCATGGGATACTCCCTCAAGTGTGAAGGGAATATTTCCAAGACCAGATATGGAGCCTTCTCTGTATTTGGAAATTGTTTATATAGATAAGAAATAAAATAAAAATGTATTTGAGCCATTTATTTCATTCACCGTCTCAATTTCAGTTAATCCCTTTCATCCATTCAATAATCTCATTCATTTATTCTCTGTCAACTCCTAGAGAGCGTAGATTTTGTGTCTTCTTTATTGGTACATCCCCAAAGCCTATAACAGTGCCTGGCATTGGCAGTTGCCCTAAGTTAACTGATCAAAGACAGAAAGGATAACTGGGACTATTTATTATCCCTTGCTTTTCACGATTTCCAGCAGGGCATGGAGGTCTATGCAGTCCCAACCTGAAAAAAACCAGACTTGACTGGAGGCAGCACCTCCTCTTCTAAGCACAGCCTGGCTGGCGCGGAGCGGGAGAACCACCTGCCGGGACGGAACTCTGGAGGCGGGCGAACCCGGGGTCCGTGGAACTCATGGCAACCCAACCTCGAGAGGATGGAATCAGGAGGCGGTAGAACCCAGAGAATGTGGAACCTTGGATCCGGCGGAACCTGACAGCAGCGCCCACGGGGCTACCCGGACTCTATTTGGAACGGAAGCGCAGTGTCCGTCGCTTCCTGGTCGCGGGTCGGCGTGGAGGGCCCGGGCTGTTCCCCGCGATGTTGCCCTACACAGTGAACTTCAAGGTGTCGGCGCGCACCCTCACCGGGGCCCTCAACGCCCACAACAAGGCGGCAGTGGACTGGTGAGGGCGCCGGCTTCCAGGGCTTCAGGATCGGCCGGGAGTTTGTGAGAGGAAGGGAAAAGAAAAGAGGTTTCATCGCCTGGTAGTTTGGCCTCGCCCAGACAGGGAGCCGCCCTCACACTATGAGGTTTTCTTTTAGATGATGGATTTAGGTTGTTGTTACAAAAGTAGTAAATGCCTCGTGTAGGAAATTCCCGGGGAAATCCATTTATACATTTGCCTTTTTTCTCCCATATTCGTTTCTCTGCTTTTTCCACACCTCTTCCTTTTACCATCCATTCCCATCTCTTTACATCTCCTCCAATTTTCAGGCTTCTCTCCCTTCCTGTCCTCTTTCTCTTAGTCCTGTTTTTCACCTATATCTTATTCAACAATGTTCCAGGCCCTGTGCTAGGCGCCAATCTCTTCTCTCACCTGTTCTCCTCAGCGTCTGTCTTATGACTCCTCCTGTGTAGGACGTTTCTGTCCTCAACAGGTCGTCTTTATTGCTCTTTATCTTTTCACTGTAAAATACCACAGTGACTCTGAAAACTAATAATTAGACAAATGTGATGCAAAATTCTGCAGCTGTGGCTCTGGGAATGTTGTCAAGAGGACCGAACCCTCCTGTCCAGTGTTTGTTTTTATAGTTGGAAGGACAGGGACTAGAAACAGGTGGTTACCCCAGGCACATTGTGGATACTAAGGATTTGAAGTTGAATAAAAGAAGACATGCCCACAAAGACAATCAGAGGCCATGAGTTGCTTTATACATCCTCAGGGCTCTTTGTTCATATCTCTTAGAACCTTTTTTAAAATTTTTTTGAGACAGTCTCACTCTGTTGCCGGGGATAGAGTCTTAGAACCTTTTTTAATGGGAATGAAAAGTGAATTTCAACAAGCATTTCAAGCTTAACTAGATCTTTTATTTTAATAGTATAATGTTAAATATTGGCCTTGGGTTTTAAATAATATTTTCTCAATGGTAGTGTATACAAGTTATATTTATCATTTATTTAGGATTGGCAAGAGAGAAGTTGTCCTGCTTTGTTTTGTACCTATATTTTAACATTACTGTTTTGTTAGGGGCTGGCAAGGTTTAATTGCTTATGGATGTCATTCGCTTGTGGTAGTGATTGATTCTAATACGGCCCAAACTCTTCAAGTTTTAGAAAAGCATAAAGCTGATGTTGTCAAGGTAAGTCAAATCCCACTCTGACCCTATCATATTGTGTACTCTGAAGCTTAATACAGTATATCACTAGGTTCTCATTAAATCATATGTATAAATGTTGAATAACTTTTAAATATGATAATCTATTTGAGATACACTAGCATTTCCATATATATGACTTAATGTCAATCCAGGATAAGTTATTAAATACTAGTTCTTAGGTCATTTTAAAGCTAATGGGAAACACCAGTTTTACCATTTACCAGACCACTCATCCATTCATTATTTGCATTCTTGGCATGTGCTAAGGATATAGAGATGAACGCCCTCGGGCAATTTGTTATCTTCTGAGGAAGACTCACAGTGTGCTAAGTGAGAATTGCTTAACATGCTGTGGGAAGACAAAGGGGCTGAGTGTTACCTAGTTGTGGGGAGAGTCACAGAAGTCTTCAAAGACTAGTAAACACTAGTTAGCCATGTGAAAAATTGGAGAGGAGCATTGCAGGAAAAAGGGAGAATATATACAGAGGTAAGTCATGTGCTGTGAAGATTGCAAAAAGCCCGCACACTTGTAAGAGTGAGGGAAGAGAAGGCAGCCAGAGAGTTTCAGCTGCCATGCTTGAAAGTTTTATACGATTATGAAGCAGTTTGGATTTTTAAGTAGGAGATTGATATAACTGTATTTGCATTTTAGAAAAACTCACTCTGGAAGCAGTGAAGGATCTATTGCAGAAAGGCAAGACTAGAGACAGTGAGATCATTTAGGAGACTTTTGCTGTAATTTTGGCAGGAAATTCTAAGGGCCAAAAATAAGGCTGAGGCATGGGGGAGTAATATTTAGGAGCTGCATAAGGGGTAAATCTGATAGCCCTTATAGTCATCAATATAGGGGAGAGTCAGAGAATAGACTGACTCTGAGGTTTCTGTTTGAGTGACTGAATGACAGTGTTGCCAGTTATGATAAATGAGTGTGTATGGAGTCAGTGATTTTGTTTTCAACATGCAAAGACTAAGATGCCTATAATATATTATAGTGATCTGAAGTTTAGAAGAGAGACCATGACTGGAGATAGAGGTCTTTTTCTTTTTTATATATAACAGCTTTATTGAGATATTCATACCATAAAATTCACCCACTTAAAGTATACAATTCTATGGTTTTTAGTATATTCACAGTTGTGTAGCTATCACCACAATCGATTTCATCATCCCAAAAAGAAACCCTATATCCATTAGCAATCATTTTCTATTTCCCTCATACCCCTCATCTTAGGCAATTATGAATCTACTTTCTATCTCTGTAGATGTGCCTATTCTGGACATTTCATATAAATGGTATCATATAACATGTGGTCTTTTGTGCCTGGCTTTTTTCACTTAATATGTTTTCATGATTCATCCATATGGTAGCATGTTTCAGTACTCTGTTCCATTTAACTGCTGAGTACTATTCCACTGTAAGATACATCACATTTATTTTTTCAATACTCAATGGACATCTGGGTATTTCCCACTTTTTGGCTATTATGAATAATGCTGCTGTGAACAGCATGTGCAAGTTTTTGTGTGAACCTGTGTTTTCATTTTTCTTGAGTAAATATCTAGGAGTGAACTACTGACTCATATGGTAATTCTATGTTTAACTTTTTGAGAAACTGCCAGACTATTTTCCAAATTTTACATTCCCATTAGCAGTGTATGAGACATCCAGTTTCTCCAAATTCTCTTCAACACTTATCGTTCTGTCCTTTTGATTATCATCATCCTAGTGGGTGTGAAGTGGTTTTCATTGTGGTTTTGGTTTGCATTTCCCTGGTGGCAAATGTGTTGAGCATATTTTCATGTGCTTATTGGCCATTTGTATATTTTCTTTGGAGAAATGTCTGTTTAAATCCTTTGTCGGCCAGGCATGGTAGCTCATGCCTGTAATCCTAGCAATCTGGGAGGCCAAGGTGGGCAGATTGCTTGAGATCAGGAGTTCAAAACTAGCCTGAGCAAGAGTGAGACCCCGTCTCTACTATAAATAGAAAGAAATTAATTGGACAACTAACATATATAGAATCAATTAGCCGGGCATGGTGGTGCATGCCTGTAGTCCCAGCTACTTGGGAGGCTGAGACAGGAGGATCGCTTGAGCCCCAGGAGTTTGAGGTTGCTGTGAGCTAGGCTGACGCCACAATACTCACTCTAGCCTGGGCAATAAAGTGAGACTGTCTCAAAAAAAAATAAATAAATAAATCCTTTGCCCATTTAAAAATTGTAATATTTATCTTTTTATTATTGAGTTGTAACATCAGCCCTCCCTTATCTTAGGGGGGCATATATTCCAAGACCCCTCAGTGGATATCTGAGGGTTTGGGCCTGAGGGTATTACAGATAGTACCAAACCCTATATATATTCTTTTTTTCTCCTATACATACATATTTATGTTAAAGTATAATTTATAAATTAGGCACAGTAAAAGATTAACAACAATAATAATAAAATAGCAATTATAACAATACCAGCATCACTACCCTTGCACTTTGGGGCCATTGTAAAGTAAAATAAAGATTATTTGAATACAAGTACTACAGTATCAACATGGTTGATCTGATAATGAAGCTGGCTACTGAGTGACTAACAGGCAGGTGACACATACAGCATGGCCAAAGTGGACATGGGGATGAGTCACAACCAGGTGCATGGAGGTGGATGGCGAGAGATTTCATCACACTACTCAGAACAGTGGACAGTTTACAACTTATGGATTATTTATTTTTGGAATTTTCCATTTAATATTTTCAGACCATGGTTGATTGTGGCTAACTGAAACTGTGGAAAGTGAAACTGTGGATAAGGGGGGACTCTATTCTAGTACAAATCCCTATCAGATATATGATTTGCAAATATTTTCTCTCATTCTTTGGGTTGTCTTTTTACTTTCTTGATGGTGTCCTTTGAACAAGAAGGATCTTTTAATTTTAATGATAGTCCAGTTTATTTTATCGTTGTTGCTTATGGTTTTGGTGCCATGTCCAAGAAACCATTGCTTTCTCCAACATCAGGAAGATTTACATCTTTGTTTTCTTCTCAGTTTCAGTTTTAGCTCTTATGTGTAGGTCCTTGATTCATTTTAAGTTAGTTTTTATATATGATGTGAAGTAAGGAAATAATTAATACAGTTGATTTTTGTATATTGACTTTTATCCTGTGATCTTGTTAACATAACTTATTAGATTAGTAATTGGAGAGTGGAGTTTTTTCACACAGTCATGTCATCTGCAAATGACTGTAGTTTAATGTTTTTGTCAATAATCTGTATGTCTGCTGTTTCTTTTCCTTGCCACATTGCATTGTCTAGGACTTCTGCTTGAATGAATAGGTGTGGTAAGAGGATACTCTTACCTTCTTTCTGAGCTTAGGGGGAAAGCATTCAGTCTTTTACCATGAAGTCTGATAGAAGGTATAGGGTTTCTTTTTGACAAAAAATATTTTATGTTTGCCTTTGCTCTTGCTCCACCTCCCTGCCCCCATGCCACTGCCCCCCCACCCCCTCCACCCCCCCCCCCCCCGCATTTCTGGAGATTTCATTTCTTTGTGTAGATCCAAGTTTCAGTCTGGTATTATATTCCTATTGCCTGAAGAATTTACTTCAAATTCCTCAAGTGCATGTCTAATATTGGTTGATTCTCTCAACTTTCATTTTCATTTGTCTGAGGGAGTATTTTACCTTTGTTTTTGAAAGACATTTTCAAAGAATATAGATTGCTGGTTTGGCAATTTTTTTTTCTAGTTGTACTTTAAAGATATCACTTCACTATTTTTCACCTTACATAATTTCTGATGAAAAGTGTTTGTTTCTCTGCATTATCTCTTTGCTTCTGAATACTTTCAAGATTTTCTCTTTATCCTTGGTTCTCAGCAGTTTGATTATGATATGTGTAGGTGATTTTTAAAATATATATATACACAGTGCTTGAAGTTAACATAAATGGAATTCAACACTACATATATACACACACATATGTATACACATACATCCCATCAATTCTTATTCATGGTGTTCTATAAAATTGCTGCAAAAACTAAAATAGTAAATACTGAAACATTGTTTGCTCCTATGGGTTAGATTCCTGTGAGCCTCTGGTCACCACATTTTCATCAACTGATCAATATATAACCTTGTTCTATATGTGTTTCTGTTAAAGGCATCTTATTTAATATATAATGATGACCTATTAACATGGACTTCATTGCTAACAGCACATGTCTGAGCAAAGCTTATCTTACACATATTTTTTCCTATGAGTTACATCACAACAACACTATGCTTAGGGGCCATTTTAAACAGTGAAGTCACCAACAAAAAGCACAAAAATATGAAAAACATAGTACTACATAGATGCAATGGACACTTGTTTATACTGTGAAAGCAAAGCAAAAATGCTATTTTGACCTCAGCTGGAAACACACATGTATGTTGGGCGACTCAAATTTTCATCACTCTGTGCTTGTTTGTAGATGACTGCAAAAGTACTGCAAGGATTGATTTTGAGGTTGCAAATACATTTAATGACTAGGCAAATTCACAAATGTGGAATCTAAATAATGAGAATTGACTGACTACACACATGCAATATATCTGTACATATACACACTGAAACATATACACATACATATATGCATACACATAAGTACACATGCGTACACATTTCATTAAAAAAAATTTGCCTGAGCAAAAGATCAACTACAGTAAAATTTTAAGGCTTATTAACGTTGATGTTCAGAAAACTTCATTCCTATCTTCTTCATGAATACTATTGCAATTGATTAGCTAACTTTCCTACCTTAGCATTATGTATGAGTGTGTTTATGGATATACACATGTGTGTATGTATACATATGTTTATATATGTATATATTTGAAGCTTTTTGTGGTATGTAAGTTCATTTATTAAACACAGCTTTGGGTGCTATACTGAGGTCTGGGAATAGAAATGTGAACAAAGCCTATGTGATCGACAAAGTGCTGACAGTTCGTGGAGTGGTAAAAAGTCAGAAAAAGGTACATAAAATAATTACAAATTGTGTAATAAATACTTTGAGGAAAATCAGCAGGATGCTGAGATGGAGGAGAAGGAGAGTGGTAGTGACCAGGAAATTGACGGAGTATCCGGGGAAGGCCTTGGCTCATGGTGAGGACTGTGTAATTTGTCTTTTATGTTAACTCTCAGTATTCATTGTTGAAGGGTTTAATCAGATTTGTCCTGAATTCTTGTGTTTTTTATTTTAAAAATTCTATGCTTAATAATGTTGCTAGAGGTGTGAAGGGTAAATTTCTTTAGAGAAAAACATTCATATTTTTTATTAGTATTTTTTTTATTTTAGCGTATTATGGGGGTACAGGTGTTAAGGTTACATATATTGCCCATGCCCCCCTCCCCCTCGAGTAAGAGCTTCAAGTGTGTCCATCCCCCAAATGTTGCACATCTTACTCGTTGGGGTTGTATATACCCATCCCCTCCTCCCCCCTCCCACCCTCCTGACACCCAATAAATGTTACTCCTATATGTCTACCTAGGTGTGGATCCGTTAATACCAATTTGCTGGTGAGTACATGTGGTGCTGGTTTTTCCATTCTTGAGATACCTCACTTAGTAGAATGGGTTCCAGCTGTATCCAGGAATATACAAGAGGTGCTATATCACCATTGTTTCTTAAAGCTGAGAAAACATTCATATTTTTATGGAAGAGGGACAGCCAGAGTTTTTTGTCTGCTTTTGTTTTTTCCTGTTTTTCCTTTCACACAGTTTTTTTTGGTCTCTAAGTTGTCTTCCTCTTAATTAGAAGAATAGAATATGGAAAAGCATTCTACTTCACAATTTATGATTTTAGATATTCTGTCATAATAAGATTGTAAGGAATCTAATTTCTAAGCTATTCTGGAATTTTTACCTGAATTTTCCAAAATATTAAGGCTATGCTATTTTTTTATATTTTAAAGTCAGGAACATTAGATGTTTTCAAAAATATTTAAGTGTGACTTTTAAAAATACCATAAATAATAAAAATGTATAGTTTCAAAATGAAAACCAGTTTTCTATTTATTTTTGCTAAAGATTTTTGTAGAATTAAGTGTAGTATGAGTTCTGGTTAACATTTTGTGAAAAATATTGTTTCGTTTCATCTAGTGCCAGTGTTTACTTGATTTGATTTTTTTCTTGATACTAGGTTAAATGGGCCAGGGAAAACTATCACCATAACATTGGCTCACCATATTGCTTGCGCCTGGCTTCCGCTGATGTCAATGGAAAGATCATCGTTTGGGATGTAGCAGCAGGAGTAGCTCAGTGTGAAATCCAAGAGCATGCGAAGCCTATTCAAGGTGAGGAAAGTGCTCCGCTAAGTGTTTATGTTGGTACACTTACCCTCCAAGTAGTTTTTCTTCCATCCATTTAATTTTATCACTTCTGAGTAAACTCTTGATTGTGTTTAGCCTGTTCTACTGATGTGAATCTAGCTTTCTTTTCCTCATCAATATATTTCTAGGCATGTTTTCTCAAGTCTCAACTTATTTGTGCTTTGGTAAAACTCATTAGTTTCAACCTTAGCCTCAGTAAAGCCTGATAAGAAAAATAAAGCTTCTACAAACAATCTTATAATCTAAGGTGTATTATAAGTAAAGTTGGCTGAACTGCTGTTACGAATTAGCCATCAGTACTTACTGTATATTCATAGAGATGAATAAAATTTTATTCTTATTTTCATATAAATTGTTTGCTAATTTCTTTGTTATTGACCTAAAACCAATACAGCATTCTTTGGATTGACATCCTTGAGTGAGTCTTTTAACTGAAATAATTTTTTAAATTACTATTTTTTGAGTACTTAATATGTACTAGGTACCAAACTAGATCTTTATGTATTCTGTTTATCCTTGTGAAAAATCACAAAAACCTGCGAAGTCCCATTAAGTAATTCCACAGAAACATTAGAGGAGTCTGACATCTTGATTATGGTTAGGAGAGTCTCACATATTTTATAGTTTTAAGTAGTGATTAGTGAAAATTGCCTTTAATTTTCTTTGAAGTAATATTTCAGGTAACTTTAACATTTTGACATTATTATATAAAATTAGCTTTTTCTGTGCAGTCTTGACACCTACACACACATACCACACATACACATGCATCACGTTTAGGTGGGGGATGGTTAAGATTTTAAGTATTACATTTAAAAAACTAAATATCAAGGACAAGTAAGCCAAGTGTTTTAAAGTGGATGATTTCTGAATTTTGCCTTTATTTATCGGGTCTTTACAGATGTTCAGTGGTTGTGGAATCAAGATGCTTCCCGGGATTTACTGCTTGCCATCCACCCGCCAAATTACATCGTGCTCTGGAATGCAGACACTGGCACCAAACTGTGGAAGAAGAGCTATGCAGACAACATTCTTTCCTTTTCTTTTGACCCTTTTGATCCCTCACATTTAACTTGTGAGTAATGGTTACTTGTGGAAAGTGAGTTAAGTGAGGTATTTATAATATCGTAATGTCATGTACATAAGATAAACATACACATTATACATCTGTAACATTAAAACGACTGAGCAAAGTGAAAAAGCACATCTAGTCCATATATCTGCAGCTCCTAATACACATACTAAATCATAACCCCATATCATTTGTATTTCAATAGTTAGAAATTTAAGTCAGCCATATTTAGAAATTTAAATATACCTTTACTGTGTTGAATTTGTGAATAGTATTAGACTAGCCAGGGACAGACAGTTACTTTGATATTCTAATTCAGACTTAGTTGAATTTGTTTTTCTAGGAACACTTAAAGAACTTGAATCAAGGGTTTCATTTAGTCTGTAACCAATTTAAGTTCTTGCTTTTTAAATAATTGTCCTACTTCATGCTATCGTTTTGAGTGCCATAAACAGATGCATGTAAGGAACAGAGTAAGCCCAAGGGAATTTTTTCTTATGAAGGCAGTTTTTGCCAGTGTACTTTTGATGTTTTATTGAGCTCATGATCTTAAAATGAGATTTGTTTTAGATATATTTGTGGCTAAATTGTTTAGAAAATATTCTTCTGTCATCCAACAGATATTTCTTGAGATATTACTGTTGTTTAGGGAACCAAAGCAAGGGTTCCTGCCATCACAGAGTTTCCATCCTCGTGAGAGGGAGTCAGATCATAAACTGTGAACAGAATGAATTATCCAATTCTGGTATATTAAGAGGTGATATGTGCTATGAAGGAAGTAAAAGAGGATAAAGGGGTTGGAGAAGAATAGGGGACGAAGTGGGCAAGTTGTATTAGATAGTGTGGTCAAAGTAGGTTTCATTTTGATAATGATCAGAAATGTGAAGGAGGGAAGGGAATGTGAAGGAAGGAAGGGAAGCTATGGTGAAGGATGTTTTCCCTGGGTTTGAGTGACTCAAAATTCTAACTTTTTTCCATCAAGATTTATCAAGGGTGTGTGTGTGTGTGTGTGTGTGTGTGTGTGTGTGTGTGTGTCTATTGAAGTTAAGAAAAGAAAGGCAGACAAGTAGAAGTTAAATGAGAAACGGGGCTATTTAAAAAACCGCAATACAGTGTGTTTAGGCTTTTGCATATATGACTGTTTATTTATGAACATGTGCATGCATATACTCCATTGGCTTATATAAATGCAATGCCGTGGGAACACAGGAGGGCTACGCCAGCTGGCAGAGTCAGGGAGGGAAGGCATCGCAAAAGAAGGGAAGCCAGGGGCCCTTGAAGGATGAGTTGTGGAACCTGAAAAGGAAACAAGTCTTTAGGGTAACTTGATGGCGTCAACTCTTTCCATCCCTATAATTTGGTTGGTGAAAGCACTGTGTATTTCAAAGCGTCAGCTGACATAACATTATGCTGAGTGTGCTAGGATTCTCAAGTCTCTTGAATGCTTTCTTTTTCCCTGTGCTTGAAGCAGGCTTGCTAATTGCCAGGATCCAGGATAGATAAGGTTTTTCTGCTCATATATCCCAATATTTGTCAGCTCCAGTGTTAAGGGAGATTATTTTTTCAGTCTTAAAAAGCCTAATTTGTATTGCTAAATGTGTTGCTCCCTCCATGAATATTTTTGTTTCATGTAGACTTTGTAAGCCACTGGGTACCCTACTTCTTTTTTTCTAAATGTAAAGGAAAAAGAACACTCTTTACTCATGGTAAGGTTCAGTCCAATGCTTGAGAAGAAAAAGGAAATATGTTTGGATTGAATATAGCTCATCATAATCATTAAAAATTTGCTATCATCAAGTCAAATATTTGAAATTAGCTAATTGTGACATGCAGAGCCTCTTAAATGTGGGATTTTTTTCTTCCTGTGTAAACGTTATATTCTGAAAAGTGTTTGGATTTTGAAGTTATGGGATATAATGAGGAAGGGACTTTTAATGAAAGTCTGTGCACTGAATTTATCTGGAAGAACAAACATTTGTTCTTCCTGCCAGTAACCTTCTGGTATCTTTTTAATATAAAACATAATTTAGAATGCTGAGCTTAGAGGCCTCTAAAATATTTTAATGGACCACCTGTTTGTCTTCAACTTGGAGAACATTCCCATTATATTATGAGTACATAATATTGCCAGTTCTGTGTTATTAAAATTATCATTATTTTGCTCTGAAAATTGTATCAGAATAAAACTGTGCTAAACTTGATTAAACTTTAATCAGGGTTTTGCTTTTCTCAATATAGTACTCACCAGCGAGGGTATTGTTTTCATCTCAGACTTCTCTCCATCCAAGCCTCCCTCAGGCCCTGGGAAAAAAGTTTACATATCCAGCCCACACTCTAGCCCAGCTCATAACAAGCTGGCTGCAGCCACAGGTGCCAAGAAGGCTCTTAATAAAGTAAAAATTTTAATCACTCAAGAGAAACCTAGGTAAGTTACAAGTGTGGAACTAACAGCACTCGTCTACTTATCAGATATGAAAACATCCTTTTTGAAGATGTACTAAGATTGATTTTCTTCTTCATCTCACCTTTTGTCATTTCTAATTTTTGAGTTTAATAGAGGAAAAAATATTCATTTTGTCTTCTCCCTAAGAGAAAATTTAGCATTTAACATGGTTCCTTTGTTTCCACTAACTACTAAACTCCCCTACTGATATTTATAGATTAAAATTTTTTGCTTCTGATTTCTACTTCTGAAAATAGATGATTCTAAAGTTGTGATTATTGAATAAATTAAAAATTTGGGCAAGAAAACTGGATTTTCATTTTAAATATAATTTCATGACGTAGGTGCATTAGCCAGTAGAATATGGGTGTTTTCGTTATGCAGGTGATATGTTTCCCGTCCTGGTTAAAATCCAAGGCTCTAGGAGATGCTGTAGCTATGTGACTTTGAGAAAAATCCCTGATCCACTCTCCTAATCTCTAAAATAAGGTTTTAAAGTATTTCATAGGGTTGTTGTAAAGATTAATTGATACAATACCGTAAGTAAAGTACTTAATGTGGTTAATACTTAGTAAGCATTCAGTTAGAAAATGCTAGCTGCTACTGTGTATTTAGGAAATTGCAACTGAATAAAATTTTAAGTAATTTTATGCATTAGAAGAGATATCTTTTTTCCTAGAGCTATGATCTATATATTACTGGTTTGGCAAATTTTTTTGGCATTCATTTTAAGAGAGTCTTTATTTTTAATGTGCTAAGATTATTCTGTCTAGACTTTGTGGGTAATTACCTAAAAACTATATGGTGAAAGTATGAATTACTCTACAACTACATTACAAATTTGTGTGTTAATATCATTTTTATATATTAAACCATAGACTGGTTAAGTTCACTAGTTAATTTATCTCCTACCCTGTGCCAAAATAATTTAATATTTTTCCTTAAGTATCTTAAGATAACTTTCTATTTTTCATGGATTCCGTGTTATAAACAGATAACTGTTTGGCAGTATGAATAGTTTTATAATCTGTGATTTATATCTCTTAAGTTTTCTCTGATATGAATTACATGTAAATTATGAGTCTTAGGAAAATACTTTATTCCTTCAAGTAGAACTTCCTTGGATGCTTCCAGTAATTCATGTAGTCTTAGCACAATTCTGGGCAGTAGTACTAGTCTGTCTACATCATTTTAAATAAAGTTACTCAAACTCACCCAACTAAGAAATGGCAAAGTCAGGATTTAAATGCAATAAAAATCCCGGCCGGGCGCGGTGGCTCACGCCTGTAATCCTAGCACTTTGGGAGGCCGAGGCCGGCGGATTGCTCAAGGTCAAGAGTTCGAAACCAGCCTGAGCGAGACCTCGTCTCTACCAAAAATAGAAATAAATTAATTGACCAACTAAAAATATATATACAAAAAATTAGCCGGGCATGGTGGCGCATGCCTGTAGTCCCAGCTACTCGGGAGGCTGAGGCAGTAGGATCGCTGAGCCCCAGAGATTGAGGTTGCTGTGAGCCAGGCTGACGCCACGGCACTCACTCTAGCCTGGGCAACAAAGTGAGACTCTGTCTCAAAAAAAAAAAAAAAAAATCCCTCTCTTTCTAGTCCTGTAAACTAACTTTATTTTAAATTTCAAAACCTTTCAATAAAATCATATGTAAAAAGAAAATATTAATAGTACATAATTTTATGTCTATTCCTATTAAAATATATTAATATTTAATTTTAAAAGGTGATTAAATATATGAAACAATCACAGATTACTAAAATGATTTTTGAGACTTTGTAATAGTCTTTTACAATCCACATAGTTTCATCTGTTTTATTTACACAGAAGAAAATGCTGTGATATAAGTAAATAAAATACCCTACTTTGTTTCAAAAAGGATTTGAGACAGCTTAAAAGTGAATGAAGGTGGAGAAGGGGAAGTGGCTTCCCTGAGACCATGCAGATAGTCCAGTCTGGTCCAGTGGCTCTACTTACCCTAATTGTTGATGTTTTAATCCTGAGTCTCGATTACAGCAGTCTATCTAGTACTTCTAATTACAAAGTAAAAATAAAACTATCTTATGAATGTCAGTTACTTATCATCTCATCTCATAGACATAATACTCTACTATAAGTATTTCAAAAATTTAGAAACATTGACATTTCTACTCAACCTATACAATATTATTGTCATAATTTGGATTTTGCACACAGTAGAAGTCTACATTTTAGATGCTAACCCATGTTGGTCATTTCAGGAAAGAGTTGTAAATTCTCATTGACAATTTTTGTATGGAAAGTACAAAATTAAATCATTTTCTAGCTCTTTCTGATATGAATTAAGTCTTTGACTTATTTCTTGATTCCTAAAGTAAATGTTTACTTTTTTCAGTGCTGAATTCATAACTCTTAATGATTGCCTTCAGTTGGCATATCTGCCTTCAAAAAGGAATCACATGTTGTTACTCTATCCTCGAGAGATTTTAATCCTTGACCTTGAGGTGAATCAAACAGTGGGTGTGATTGCAATAGAACGAACAGGAGTTCCATTTCTGCAGGTATCTATAATTTATAAACTACATTTCTAGAGGTTATGAATGTTATATTGGAAAAGACCATAGTCTTGTAAAATCCTTAGTTCCATTTTCTCATTTATATTTACTGGAAGATTAACATTATTTTGTATTCCTTATTTTTCTGAACTTTTGATTAGTTTGATTTGTCCTAGACATTTTGACTGATCGTAAGGTATTTACTGAACTATTTAAGTTACATTGATAAAGATAATTTTTTTAGGATTATAAATGGATTTTTTAAATGTTCATTTGGTTCAAAACTTGGTATTATTTGTGTATTTTTGTTGTTTGTTCCTTTGGCCCATATTCTCTAACTATGAGTTTGAGCTTCATGGTATATGCTTTATTAACTTATTGTGTTTTAAAAAATAAATATATCATCTATTTAAAGGTAATACCCTGCTTTCAGCGTGATGGTTTATTTTGTCTACATGAAAATGGTTGTATAACCTTACGTGTTCGTAGATCATACAATAGCATTTTCACCACTTCAAATGAGGAACCAGGTGAGTTTCTATCACAATAATGTTAGTTATATTTTTCTTCAAAATTATTTTATAAAGCTTCATGTGGCAAATACCAGCCAAATGTTTTTGTGAAATGACATACCGTTTAAAGGTGAAAGTGATTTTCACATCTTTTGTAAAGTATAGTTATTTTCAGGCTTATTATAGACTACTGTAAATTATGATGGCAGTATATCCATTATTTAATCATATATCACTATTCATCCTTTTTCAAAGCATTTTATTTCAAAGTATTGAAAAAAGGTATCTCAGTCATAGTTATTTTAGAGATTAAGCTTGAAGTGTACAATCATAAAGTGAATTATCTTTATATTCTGAGGAAATTTAGTAGTAATTATAAAAAGTGAACCCAATGTTGACAAACTTTGCATTAGTGAAGGAGTGATATCCTTTTTAGAGGAGGCTTTATTTAAATTGAAACAAATAGTAGTGATATTGACATGGATGCTTTCTCATATTTAAAAGAAAACAATTTTATGTTAAGATCTAGATCCTGTTCAGGAGCTTACCTATGATTTACGAAGCCAGTGTGATGCAATCAGGGTGACAAAAACTGTCCGTCCCTTCAGTATGGTGTGCTGTCCCGTCAACGAGAATTCAGCTGCCCTCATAGTGAGTGATGGCAGAGTCATGATATGGGAACTCAAGTCTGCTCTTTGTAATCGAAGTTCACGGAACAGGTACATGAATGGATAAGATTGTGTTTTTGCTTTGTTTCCTTTTTTTTTAAATTACCAGAATCATACAGAAATAGGGCCATTTTTCTGTAAAAATGTTTTAAGGTGATAATTAAGGCTCTAGATTATTAGAGAATTACGTAAACCTGCTAGAGTTATTTCATTGATGTGTAAGATTAATATTATAAATATTATAAAAATAGATACAATGCCATGATCTGGAATTAATAGTTTGAGTTCTTAATTTGTAATGCAGGTTCTAAATTTGTGAAAACATCTAATTATTATGTCTTTGCAGTAGTTCTGGTGTGTCACCTTTATATTCACCAGTGTCTTTCTGTGGAATTCCTGTAGGAGTGCTACAGAATAAACTCCCAGACCTTTCCTTAGATAACATGATTGGTAAGCTTGTTTTTTCCCTCTAACTTTCAAGTTAGGTATTCTTTTAGAAGGGCAAAATTAATAGAGTCACTGACTTGCAATTATTATAAAGTCAAAGTTAATACTTGAGAAAACTAAAATGTTTTAAATAAATTAGAGGGGTATAAAATATGTAAGCACCAAAGTGCCTGAAGCAGCATAGATTGGCAGTATAGTTGTTGGAATTAGAAAATGTTCACTCATGAGAGACTCTGGTCTAAAGCAAAGAACACATTAGGCGTCTGGGTCTGGGATCTGTAGCCCTTGCTGAGCTCCACACCTCCCAGGGCCTGCACATTCACTAGTCTCACAGCTTGGAATTAAGTACATGCTTCCTCTCTCTACTTTTCTGCTATTCCTAATCCACAATTCAACTCAAGTGTTTCTTTTTTTTAATCTCCTAAATATAATTTAAATGTTCTTCTTTTGTGGCCCCTTAATAGTTACCAGCTGTGTTTTATTTGTAGTTATTTTTGCTTCTGTTTCGTTCACTAAGTTATAAGTTCCACAAGGGTGGGGCAGTGTTTGATTCAATCTTGTTTCCCTCAGCACAGGACCTTGTGCAGTCTAGATTTGCAGTAAATATTTATTAAAGGAATAAAGTAACTGAGCAATATTAGAAAAAATTATTTTAACTTTTTGCCATGAATGTTCTTACTTTTGTGTTGGGAATTCTTTCAACAAATATTTACTTAGATAAAATATTCAAAGTTATTTAATTATTATGGGGCTAGTATATACATATTAAAGGCAGAATGAGGATTTGTGATTTTAAATTTTATGCCATTTGAAATTGTTAGACTTTGTAACTATGCCAAGCAATTTTGACATCTAATTCTTTTTAAATTGTGGCTGTGGTTTATAAAGGATTTTCTGTATCATTTTTTATTCTTCCATAATGTAATTGAAAATGTATGTTATTTAGGTCTTTTTGTTGAAATGCTAGGTAGGTGATAGACTATTAATAGAAAGAGCATTACCTTATTAATCATATTAATCAGATCGTGTTTATTGAATGCTTAATACTATGTTAAGTGTTGTGCTAAATATGTATTCCTTCACCACAACCCTGCAAAGTAGATAATATTGGGGAGCTGAGGCCCACACAGATTAAAGAACGTGCCCCCAACTACTCAGCCACGCAGTGGAAGAGCCAGACTGTGACCTCAGTAATCCTGGCTCCCAGACTCCTCCTCAGCAATGGCCTCCAGTTCTCGTGGCTGCACTGTTATCTGGGCAAGACCCTGAACCATCTCTAGGCTTGTGTTTTGGCATGATTCTTACCAGTCCTAAAATCCTTTTGCTGAATGACTCTAACTTTTATATTTAAAATTCTTTCTATTCACTAGACATAAATCCATATGAAAAAGTTTAGATGCATGACTTGTTTTGCAAAACTCATTTCATAAGTAATGCAATTTTTTTGAGTTAATTGACCTTGTCTGTTCTTAAAATGAAATATTGAAGTGAAAAGAATTATAAAAACACATGAACAGACCTAATTAGTAATATGAAGCCCATAGGAGATTGAAATTTAATGCTGTTTAGGTATCTAAGTGGTATAAATTACAGTTTTTAACAGAAAAAAGGATACAGATTGTATAGCAGTTCTTGAAAATGTGGTTGATTTTAAAGTGTTAAATAAATAAAGCTTTGTACTTGAAAACATTTTAATTAAAACTTTTAATTAAACTTTTAATTTGAAATTCACTGTGTACTTAGTGATAATTGAAAGCAATTCAGTTAAATAGAGGCTGATTTATATTCATTGGATAAAAGCTGATGCTTATTAAGGCCTAATCTGCTGTACCCTGTCATTATGGAAAAGACTTGAAGAAAAATGTGGCTTTTCCCAGGTGTCAACTCCAAGCTAATAGGGTTGGTATATGTGGTACCTACCTGTTGAACTTCTTAATCCTTTATAGTCTATCTTTTGTTACCAAAGTTAGGCAGAGAGATTTTGGTATCAACTGTATGAGTAACTTAAGGGATCATTTTAATTGGATTAAATTGATGGCCATTTTTTTAATATTTTGTGTGAATTTTAAAATAACATTATTATTAAAAAAAACCTTTACAGCCTTAAATGGTTATATTCATAGTCCGATCACACACAGTCTTAGTAATTATTTACATTTTTCCTTTCATAGTATTTCCATGTTTTTATGTATGTGTATGTAGATGTAGATATATATATTTATTTATTTATATTTATACACACATATCCACATACACTCACATATTCTTTATTATGTGCTTTTGGGGAGTTAATTCCAATATGTAATAGTAGTTTATAGGAAGGAAATTTATATACCCTTTTTAATGAACAGTCTTGATTTTATTTTACTCTTTGTGTTCACATTTTGTTAGAATGATTTTTATTGGAATCCTCTTTTTAGTTTGAAACCTGGGAACCTAAGTACAAACGGTGTATCTGAAAATAATGCCATTTAAGACTTAACTGTGAACATTGACAGTTGATATATTATCCAGATTATTTATTTTGTATTTATTATTTTATATATTTACTTATAAAGCTTAAATTTTCTATTTATATTGACAACTTAAGATTTCTTGCTAGAAATCACAACCTGCTTTTCGTGATTACCAATTTTATATGTACTTTACAAAGTACATCAGATTGAAAAATAACCCTTTAGAAAGTAGTAAGATGGGAATGTGGTACAGCATCCCACACCACAGAAACTGTTTTATAACCTAAGTTCTCTTGGTTTGTTCTGGAGCCTCTGTTTAGTGCCTTAATACCAGAAGCTTTGGCTAAAACAGTGTTTCTTAGAAGACATAGATCCCTGAATTCTGGATAGCAACACTCTGGAATTATCTATCTTTTGAGTTGTAAGCTGGTGTGATTTAAGTTCCATAGCCAAGCATAGCCATTGTGGCCGTAATAGCTACAGCTCTAGAGTGCTAAATTACACCTTTGCTTCTAAACCCGAGGAACATTTCCACTGAAAAGTTTCTTTAGATTTCTAAGGTCAGCATATGTTATAATTAGTATGTTTTGTTATTTTTATTACAAATCAGGACAAAGTGCAATTGCTGGGGAAGAACATCCCAAAGGCTCCATTCTACAGGAAGTGCACCTCAAATTCCTGCTAACAGGACTGCTTTCAGGGCTGCCCTCACCACAGTTTGCTATCCGTATGTGCCCACCATTGACCACAAAAAACATCAAAATGTATCAGCCACTGCTTGCTGTTGGTGAGTATTTGACCTATCTTTCCTTTAATGTACTTTATAAGATGTTTAGGTTTCCTAGTTTCTAGAAAATCCTTTGTTCTCTTTGAGGATGCTTTAAAAGGAGGTAGAGGCTAAGTAAAATCATATAAATACTCATCTTGAAACATTTTTCTTATTTTTTCCTGTCCTTTTATTCCAACTGTCTTATTTTTAATTTCAGTGATAACTCATCCACCTGAGATTGGATAATCGAGTCTAACACTATAATACATTTCTGAAATATCAGGAGGCTAGCCTCTGTGTGGTGCTCAATCACAGACTTTCGTGTCTTTTCTTGAACCGCCCCAGTCTCTCTGTGCATGTCATTTTGTATTCAGTCTTAATTAAAAATATAGTCTGAGTTAACAGTTTAATAATAGCAGGGTTCTTCATTTGCTAAGAATTGTATGTTAAATATTGTTTAAAGTGGCTATGGTCCCTATAAACTAACATTTACTTTTTTGTTTGAAAATGCATATTTTTGTGTTATAGATAGAAAATTTGTCTAGGTTTCAAGTTGCTGTCAATTAATTTCATAGTAAGGTGATGAACCTAATTTTTTTTACAGTGTACAGAAAAAAACCACACTTTAGTTTGCTATTAAATATATGAGGTTAAAATACATTTCTCCAAATTTTTTGAAAAATAGTATATTTGTTTGAAACTGTCAACATTTCTTCTTAAGTTGCTGTTAGTTGGCTTCTGCCTTTCTCCCCAAATCTATAAACATGTGATTTGTGATTCTTTTTCTTCTTTCTTAAATGAAAACCTAACCACATTTATTTTGTGGGCAACATATCTCAGCTTAATGGCTGACTTGTCAGTACTAAAGATTCATTTGGGTATTACTCTTTGGCAGTATGCTTTTTCTATTCTTTTCCTGTGGCTATCTTCTGAAAGTAATTTGAATTTTAAGATTCAATAGTCTATGTATTTGTGTCCAAATTTATATAAATGCAGATAAATGTTTAATTTTTGTTCTAGAAACTATTGCTTCATATTTAACTTCTAATAGGGATTTTAACTTGGATCCATCAGTGTACAAATAATTTACCCAAAAGTATCGGGCACAGCCAGGGCTTGAGCCCAGGCTCCTTTAACTGTTGAAATCACAATTAACAATCATACTTTATGATCTTATCAAGATTTATTTAACATGAGATAGGAGAAAAACCAAAAGCTTTGTAAAGAAGGATAGAAAAACCTGGTTGATGAGCTCTACTAGGTTGCCTTTTTGAGGACCAGCTATAGGAAACCTTCTGAATCTCAAAAAGTATTATATAAACTCCAATGTGTAGAAAAGCTTAGGAAAGCTGCAAATTGTTTGTGTATTGATATAGGTTTTAAAATCTTTCTGTGAAAATCTATCCCTGGAGTTAGGTAAGATTTTAGAGCACATCAAATTAGGCCCATTTTTGATGAGGAAGGGGAAAAAGAAATTTATTCTTTTTTTTTTTTTTTTTTTGGTACATAGCTTGAGATTCTTTGATAAAAGATTAAGTGTTATAAAATGATTAAAATCTTGAGAAAGATTGGTGTTGAAAAGATCTGGAATTCCCACTAAATTGATAGACTTCTGTTATATCATTTTGATAGGTACAGGAAATGGTTCTGTCCTGGTGTACCACCTCACCAGTGGTCTGCTACACAAGGAGTTAAGCATCCATTCATGTGAGGTCAAGTGAGTATGTCATTGTGATGTTGGGATCACAAACATATATAGTATCAGGAAAAAGTTCTCACTGACTTTTCTACATTGATTACTCTGCAGTGGTATTTGCAGTGGTGATTATTTGACTGAAAAATTTGAATAATAAATATTCATATCCAACTAATGGCTGTGTTAATTAAGGATGAGTACTAATTGTTTGCTTTGTAAAGAACATAAGCAGTGGAGAATTTTTTTTCTCTTTTACTGCTTTATCTTATTTGTTTCTCCCAAGGCCCAGGCTAGTTTCTCACTAGAAATCCCTATATTGCTTTGTTCAGGTTTATTTCGTTTATTTTTTATTTCTGTGAAGATCTATCGGTAGGACTGCTCATGATAAATTTGAATAAAGTCATTTTAATTGTTAATTAATATTATTTATTTCTTTGTTTAAATACCACCAGAAAAAGTACTGAAACTATATAGCACTTACTCTTTGATTTTTTCAGATATGATCTGTTTATGAGTGCTGTGTATATGGGGATGTCTAAGGAAAGGCTACATTGATATAGGAGTGCCTCTTGCTTTTTGTTTTGAAGTGCATACCTGTCTACTCCATAGCATTATTTTGCTAAATGCAAGGATATTTTTTTATTTTATTTTTTGCCCTATCAATGATAGATTGTACAGTTACAGATACATGTATGAAAGAAATTTTCAGTAGTTTTTGATGATCTTTTAATGAAAGTATATTTCTGTTTTCTATATATTATGTAATTGTAGGTCTCATATATACATTAAAATTCTTTAGTGAACCCTTAGTGAACATAGCATTCTGAGTAAATGCATTTTCTGAATGGAGAAGGGTTAAACCGTTTAAATATCACAACTTCTGATTGTGATGAAAACTGCTGAAAGGTTTACATTGCCTTATTTGTTCAAGTGCATTTTTTTGTGGTACAACCCAGGCGACTGTTTATTGCTACCTTGTGCTGTGCCCCTACAGTATCTCCCCAGATACATTTACATGGAATAGAAATGTCTTCAGATGCATTGAGCTTTTGGGGTGCAGTGACACAGGTGTCTATTTGGACTGTCTCAGGCTGTTTATCTTCTTTTCTCTTCTCTGCTATTATGATGTCTGTAATTTGCCATTCTGGCACTTCTTCTAATAGTCTCAGCTGCCACTGCTGATATCTTTTCTCTCCCTTCCTTTCCTGTGTACATTTCTTCTCTTGACTTTTCCTTTCTCCCTTGCCTTTTATGTGTGGCGTTCCCTCTTATGGCTAACGCCAACCAATCAAAACTCTCCATTTAACCAGTACTTGTTCTAAGGGTTATGTTAAGTATTAATACATTGCATGGATCATTTTGTTAAATCCCCACTACAACTGTATGGGATAAGCACTGTATTTCCAATTTACAGAGGAAGAAACTGAGAATTACAGAGTAATCTGTGAAAGAGGTAGATGGAATTTAGTCTAGGTCTTTGAAGCTTCATAGCCTTAGGTCTTAACTTACTCTTACAGTGCATGTCCTAGAGCTCCAGCTAAAAAAATTCACATAGATTAGTAGGAATTATGTTGGCAGTAAAATAAAACTGTTGACCAAGCCAAGCTTCATGCAAAGAATTTGACACATGCTTCTGAAAAATCAAACACATTGTCATTTTTTTCCCTTAACAGTGAAACTTTCAATAGCTAATTTGTCAATTAGCTGTTAGTTTTAAGTAAGATTTGTTATCCTGGATCCGTCAGATTGTAGATGTCACTAAATATCATAATTTACACATGCTATGATGATATTTATGGTTGAATAACACTGAAATTAATTAGAAAGTGTTGCTTGAGATAATAACTAAGGGATATTTAGTATCTCAGTCTGGTGTTGTGAATGATCATACAAAGATGCTCCATTTTTTATATGAATTTTCCCTCTTAATTGCCATGTTGAAAATAATTCGCATTTTATATTCAGAAATTCTGCCCAAGGGGATGCTGAAATTCTGCTGTCTTTGTGTCTCGATTAATACAATTTTAGTATTACAATTAAAGCCATTATAAAAATTTTGCAGATGTGTTATAAAAATTTCAGAACTTATTATCAATAAACCCAATATATTCTAGATTTTATATCCAAGTTAACGCTTACTTTTAGAAGATTGTTTTTCTACCCTATACTAAATGGGTTTTTTTAAATCACATAATCGTAAGTACTTGAATGTTGTGCATACATACAGCCAGGGACTGTAACCTTGCAGTTCCTGCAGATAGTTGCATGTTTGTGTTTTTTTAAAACCAGGATGTTTTAACCAGGGATACTTTACTCAGCTATCTATTGAGAATCTTCTATCAGGGTCCTCAAACTTTTTAAACAGGGGGCCAGTTCACTGTCCCTCAGACCGTTGGAGGGCCGTTGGAGAGTGCGGGGGCACATTCCACACATGCGCACTGTGGGTCTGGGACGAGTGGCTGCTAATCAGGACAGGCAGTGGTGGCAAAAACACCCGGTGGGCCAGATAAATGTCCTCGGTGGGCCACATGTGGCCCGCAGGCCATAGTTTGAGGACGCCTATTCTGTATGCTTGTAAACATTTGATGCTTATAAACATTTGGTGCTTTCCAGTGAAAGATACCTTGAAGTAAACAAAATAGAGAGATACTTGTAGGTTTTCTTAGATTATTAATTTGTGTCTTTGTCCAGTAGGCTGAGTTTACAATACAGATTGAATATTCCTTATTCAAAATGCTTTGGGCCAGAAGTATTTATGATTTCGGGTTTTTTTTCAGTTTTTGGAATATTTGCATATATATATATATGTATATATATATATATATATGGAGATATGTTGGGGATGGGCACTGAGTCTAAACCCATAATTCACCCATGTCTCATATACACCTTCTACACATAGCCTGAAGGTAATTTTGTATAATATTTTTAATAATTTTGTACATGAAACTCTGTGTACATTGAACCATCAGAAAACAAAGCTGTCATGGTGGTGCTCAAAAAGTTTTGGATTTTTAGGGAATTTGGGATTGGATTTTTGGATTAGGGATGTTCAGCCTATAATATAGCCCAGTACTATTTTGAATATCAAAAGTTACTATTATAACAGCAGCATATATGAATATCAGAACATTGATTGACTCAGTATTGCTTTGAGTAAATTGAGTGATTTGTGGAAAATAAAATGATCTCTATTTTGTCTATCTGTAAATTTGCAGAAGAATTCAAGGCTATTCAGAAAGTGTATGCTCCCCCTAGCCACAAAGTGTTGAGAAGGAGCCTCTCTATAGCAACCCCAGTAGGTGGTCAACAGGTCAGAAACTGCTGGTCAACAGCTTGAGAAACTGTAGGAGTCAACCATAAATACCTGCTGGTAATTCTAAGGTTACAATTGGTCAGTGGTTAGGAATCCTACAAAAAAATTTAAAAAAAAATCCTAGATCAAGCCAGAAAATGAGCTGCTGTTCTTATTAATTTTTTATAGACCTCAGTGTACAGTTAGACCTAGATGATAGTGTTCTAATCCTGAGGGCAGTGTGGTACTCAGCTGTGTTTGGTAAGAGTTTTTATTTTCTTCTGAGAAATAATCCTCTCCTTATCTAATCCACTTTGAAGTTCAACTTGGTTTTTATTTCCCTCAGTAGGAATCAGATATCCAAGCTGCTTCTCTCATCTATTCAAAGGCAACATGCTCATACTGCTCGATTACAAATAAGCAGCTACTCTGTGTTCTGTTATGTCCTATACACTAGAACATCGTGTAAACAGTGGGGAAAGCACTTCTCTGAAAATACATGGAACCAATAAACATAAGGAATGCTAAGTTTTTCTTGGACATCATTCCCTTAATCTAACAAAATTTCCTGAGTACTGATCATATGCCTGGAGAGACATGACGGAGTACCTCCCTTCTAAGAGAGTTTTATCTAGTACAGTGTTTCTCAGCCAGCCACACTGTTTCCTCAGTCATTCAGGCTTAGAGTAAAGCCCAATTTGCTCTTTGGGTCTGAGCTTTAATAGTCCTTTGGGGCTGCCTGGCCCCTGAGACCAGGTTATGTCTGATTCTTACATGGTCATGCTGAACTCTTCACTTTCTTTTGTAGTAGATAATGCAGAAGGCACTTGTGTAATGTCTCTTTTCTGCTAGGTTGTAAGCTCCAAAAGATCAGCAATTATGTCTGTCTCGTCCACGGCTACGTTTCCACTGCCTAGCACAGTCACTCGCATATACCAGGTACTTAACAGATATAATTTTTGAAATAATGAATGAGAAATGGAAGGACTGGAATTCTTATGGTCCAAAGATAGTGGCATCACTGTACTGGAGCATGATCGGTTTGGACTGCAAGACTTGGAGGGTGGGTCTTAGGGTTTCTGTGGACAAACAGGTCTTGTTGAAGCTACCAGACCAGTACAGAGAGCAGAATACATCCAAAATGATTCCTCTTATCTTTTGTTCACTCTAAGTAGAAAAATTAATGAGTACTGTTGCTGTTAGGAAAACAAAAGGAGAAACAAGAGTTCAAGGGACTTTTCTAGTGACTAATTATCAAAATTATATAATATTCACTATGGGTATGGTTTGAGTTTGGGAAATGAGGAGGCCTCATGAAGAAAATAGGGCTTCAGTTAGGTCTTGAAATGAGAGTAATAATGATAATTGCCAATACACATGGTGTTTACTATGTGCCAGGTTTATTCCCGTACTCAGTGTTACTGTTCCAGTGCAAGAGATGAAGAAATCGAGGTATAGAGAGAGCACAGAGCTATTAGGGGCTCAAGCCAGGACTTGAACTCCAGTAGCATTTGAAGAGGAAAAGAGAGTTTATTCTAGGCATGGATGTTCCCAAAGGTACTCAGTTACAAGTAGCCTAATCTGAGTGTTTCAGTGAAACTTTATGTTTAAAAAGTTATAATCCTTGATAACCACAGCAATTCTCTGTTGTTACAAATTGTTTTTAATTCTCTTTGGATTATGCTTGTCCCTCTGAGAAAAGACAAGTAGGTAGGTACAACGGGATCAGTAAGGAAGGTTATTCTCATTAAAGTGGCAGATAAGGTTCAAATGATTGAGAGGTCAGCTTGGTTAGGTAGGATGAGACAAAAGGCTGGACGGCCTTGAAGTCCACATAGAGGAGTTGGGAAATTATGCAGGAAGCCATTGTCCCTTCTTGGGTAAATAGGAGACATATTAAAAACAGTATTTCATGCAAAACCTAGCAGTAGCATTCAAATTGGTATAGAAATGGATAAACTAGAGCAGAGGTCGGTAAACATTTTCTGTAGTAAATATTTTAGGCTTAGGATTTTAGCCCTTAAAAACTTCTGTCACAACTACTCAACACTGCTATTGTATTGTGAGAAGTGCCATAGATGATAAATTGTTTTTAAAAATGGCTGTCCCTTAAATGCTGGTATGCAGTCGTATGGAATAGAGGTTTAGACTTCTCTCCCGATCATCCTCTGTCACCTTGTAACCAGTACAGATCCTTCTCATGCTCGTGACTGACCGGCTGGCTCATTGTCCCAAGTGGCCCCTTCTCTCTTCCATTCTCTGCAGATTGTGATGGTTTGCACTGTCCAGTTATGTTAGTGGGAAAAATGTGACATCACCTCCTGTCCCACATAAACGAGACTCCTAGGGCATTAGGTTGCCGTATTGTCATATATATCTTTTTCCTTGAGATTTTTCTTTTGTGCTTCTCTCTAATTAATGTACTATTTTGGAACTTTTAACCACTTCCAAATCTAACAGCTCAGTTTCTATTCTTTGTTTCTGAAATTTCTGCTTCTGAACTAAGAATTTTGTTAAAATTTGATAAAATTCTTAAGTGTACTTAACTTTAAGCATTCTGTTCAGAATATTTCTATACCACTTCTTTTTAAGCAGTTGGAATTCTTGGAAACTATTGTCATGTGATTCACTCTCTAGCCAGATTGTAATAGTCATTTTAATGCTGAATGAATTTTAATGCTAATGAATCCTGGTCACTAAACTATCTTGTCATTACATTTGGAAATAAAGTTTTAATTAGAAATAATTTTATATGTGTTAGAAATATATGGTAATATAGTCTCAAATATAAGATCACATTATGATAAAAGGTTAGCTGGGAGTGGTGGCTCACGCATGGAATCCTAGCACTTTGGGAGGCCAAGGGTAGGAGGATCACTTAAGCCCAGGAGTTTAAGATCAGCCTGGGCAACAGTGAGACCCCTGTCTCTACAAAAATTTTAAAAATTAGCCAGGCATGGTGGTACATCCCTGTAGTCCCAGCTACTTGGGAGACTGAAGTAGGAGGATAACTTGAGCCCAGGATTTGGAGGCTGCAGTAAGCTATGATGATGCCACTGCACTCTAGCCCAGCTGATAGAGCAAGGCACTATCTCAAAAAAAAAAAAAAAAGACAAAAGATCATATTTTTTTATTGTGTAATAAAATTTAGGTCTTAGGAAAACTTATTTTTTAAATAAACGTTTCCAACAAAAACGGTATTTAGTTTAGTCTTTGTTTAATTTGTCGTTATAGGGGTATCGAATGGACGAGTTTAACCAGCTTTCTTTCTTTTGCTACCTCAACACCAAACAACTTGGGATTAGTGAGAAATGAACTTCAACTGGTTGATCTTCCAACAGGTTTGTTTTAAAAGATTCAAAGTGGTTTGTCATACTGATCAATGATGTTGTTATTTATAAAACATGTCCAAAGTACTTTTACCTTTGAGTTTTATTTTGTTTTCTGTGTTTATATATTCTTTTATGATATTTGCTCTACAAAGATCTCATCATTGTTTTTATGGAAATTTTGTTAACATAAATACATGGTAAAATGGAGGGCCATTAACTTAAATAGAGTCACAAAAAAAAATAGGATACCAGGTCTACTTTTAAGTGCATTGTTATATATAAGAAAAAGATAAATTTTAAAATTACTCTTTATTAGATTCTCTGTTTAAAAATTTGGTCTTGGGCCAGGCCTGGTGGCCCATGCCTGTAATCCTAGCACTTTGGGAGGTTGAGGCAGGAGGATTGCTTGAGCCTAGGAGTTGGAGACCCTGTCTCAAAAACATAGCGAGACTCTGCCTCTAAAGAGAGAAGGTGGTGGTGGGGGGAGAAAGACAGAGGAAGGAAAGAAAAGAAAGCCTTTGCAGGAAACCCTTAGAAAACTCAGAGGTTAAGTATTGTTAAGCTCAAATTTAAAACTTTTGATAATCTCTGACTGACTGAATAGAGAAACTTGATTTGGAAGTTTGAAAACTTTATAATGGGAAATTCCGGTAAAGTAACTTGTTCAGAATTGTTAAAAACCTAAACCCAGTGAATTTCAAAAGAACTTGAAAATCTAATAAGTTGAGAGTTTAAAATTATTTTATGGTACATGCAGTAATTTCATAAAGGCTTTCTGACAAAATTATGGTAAGTTTCTTTAAAATGGTATAGCAATGTGAATATGTATAGATGATTCTAACCAATACATGTGTATACCTGTGTGTGTACAATAAGTCAAGTAAATGGTTGTAAATAAATGAAGTGTATAGTTGTTTTCTTATATTCTCCATATATACTCCCAAGCTCTCAAAGATAAAGATGCTTTTTACTGAACCTCAAGGCAGCAGCTCCATTTGTAGTCCAGTGTTGTTCTAGTCTCATTGGAAGTGACCTGCCCAGTGACCCTTATCCCCAGATTCCTAATTTGCCAACAAACTGGCACGAGCTGTCTATGTAGTTCCCAGGGATGAAATGCTGTACTCTAGCATCATTCACTAAAAAAGTCTTTTGTTCATTTTTTTCTAGTCAACTCAAGTTCAGAACTGTAAGATATAACTTAAAATCTTTCACAGATTTATTCTTAAGGAAGTAATATCTATAGTAATAATTAATGACTTCCTTAAGTGGGATATTTGAGTTCCTAGATTAGACTTTTATAGGCTTGTCTTCGAAGGAGGCCAGCAGACTAACAGAGTCAGGAAAGGACACGGACTGTTTGGGGTATAATAATAGTGAGCAGAGCGACATTCCACTTGATGTCATCGAGCGGCAGGGAGACATTTAGGCATTCAGTTGTCTTCGAATTGAGTATGTTCACTCTTACTTAATGTGAATAAAAATCTAAGAAAAGATATAAGGTAGAATTTATTCAGACTTAAGGTAGAATTTATACTTTTCATTTACAGAAAACCATTTACCTTTTGTTAGTTAACTGATTTTTATACCGTAACTGTACATCATGCATGAATATTGTAGTTATTCTCTAATTTCAGTTTATAGAGATATTTTGGTAGAAATATGTTCAAAATATGTTAATATTTTGCAGATGAGACAAGAAAATCTTAAATATATGTTTCAAGAGTCTTACCCCCCGCCCATTAGTATTTGGAAACATGGGAATGTTTATATTACTTTAAATAATCAAGTAGTTTTTTTTTTTTTTTTTTTTTTGAGACAGAGTCTCACTTTGTTGCCCAGGCTAGAGTGCCGTGGCATCAGCCTAGCTCACAGCAACCTCAAACTCCTAGGCTCAAGCGATCCTCCTGCCTCAGCCTCCCGAGTAGCTGGGACTACAGGCATGTGCCACCATGCCCGGCTAATTTTTTGTATATATATTTTTAGTTGGCCAATTAATTTCTTTCCATTTATAGTAGAGACGGGGTCTTGCTCTTGCTCAGGCTGGTTTTGAACTCCTGACCTCGAGCAATCCGCCCGCCTCGGCCTCCCGGAGAGCTAGGATTACAGGCGTGAGCCACCACGCCCGGCCAAAATAATCAAGTAGTTTTTAATGGTGGACAATTGCTTTACCATAGATGCCTTAAAACTTTAGAAATTTGTATTTCCAAAATTGAATTACAGAATTAAAGAAACTGCATAACAAATGAAAATGGCTTTTTATAAAATAGATATTTGAATATAAGTAATATATTATTGATCATTAACTTGTAATACTTTCAAGAATATTTTTTGAATTTAGATTATTAGAAACAGCTTAGAAGCAAATGTAGGAATGAACAGGAGGATAAAGGGTAGACTGATCAATTTACATTTGTATGGCTTGTTTCTTATGTTTTATGTATTGTTTTCACATTTTCTTTAATATTTGTAATTAAAGGTAGAAGTATTGCTTTTCGTGGTGAAAGAGGCAATGATGAATCACCCATCGAAATGATTAAAGTATCTCATTTGAAGTAAGTGTCAACCTAAAAAGAACTGTGGTGTTACTGCAATGGAATATCATAGATTTTTTTAATCTTTAAGAAAGTGGGAATATATTAGAGTGCATTTAGAGTTTTTTAGTAATAGCAAATGTTGACATGCAACCATATCAAAAAAAAATATTTTGGTCACAAAATTAAGTTGCTATCATTCTCCACTTGGTAACTTTTGTATGAATCATTATTTGTTTTCTGATGAAATTCTTGTGCATGTGCACGTAAGCATGGAGTTAGTGAGTAAAAGAACTTATTTTCTTTATTTATAATTTAGACCTGCTTTACTTCTAGTAATTTTTTGAGTTGTTTTTGTTTCAAGGAAAAATAAATGAAAAGCAGGATTATTAAAAATGGAATTTAAATAAAAACCAACCAAAAGAAGAAAGAAAGAGTAAGCTTTCTAAAATAGTTTTCAAATTGTTTGGCTTTTCTAGGATCTTTGAATTTCCACATAAATTTTAGAATCACCTTATCAGTTTTACCAAAAAAATTTTCTTGGAATTTTGATTGGGATTGCATTGCCTCCATAGATCAGTGTGGGAAAAAATGAGTATCGTAACAAGTTTTGTGATTCATGAGCATGGTATGTCTTTCCATTTTATTTAGGTCTTCTTTAATTTCTTTCAGCAATATTTTGTAGTTTTCAGTGTATATCATTTGTTCATTATTTTTGTGTTTTGTTTGATCTATTATAAATGGCATTGTTAAAATTTAAATTTTCGATTATTTACTATATGTATACTGAAATGCAATTAATTTTTTGATATTGTCCTTGTACCTTGTGACCATGCTAAACTTAATTATTACTTCTAGTATAGGTGTTTTTGTTGATTCTTTAGGATTTTCTATACAGAAAATCTTGTTTGCCAATAAGACACTTGTATGTCTTCCTTTGATTCTTCTCTATGATTTTTCTATTTTTTTTCATTGGCTGCCATGCTTATCTTTTTTTTCCTTCTACTTTTTAAAAATGCAGTTTTTTTCTAGTTTCTTAAAGTAGAAATTTAGATAATTAGATTAAGGTGATTCTCTAAAATATAAGCATATAATGCTCTATAAACACGGCTTTTCCTGTATCCTACAATTTTTTTTTTTTTTTTTTTTGAGACAGAGTCTCACTCTGTTGCCTGGGCTAGAGTGCCGTGGCGTCAGCCTGGCTCACAGCAACCCCAAACTCCTGGGCTCAAGCAATCCTTCTGCCTCAGGCTTCTGAGTAGCTGGGACTACAGGGATGTGCCACCATGTCCGGCTAATTTTTTCTATATATTTTTAGTTGGCCAATTAATTTCCTTTTTATTTTTAGTAGAAACAGGGTCTCACTCTTGCTCAGGCTAGTTTCGAACTCCTGTCCTTGAGTGATCCGCCTGCTTCGGCCTCACAGAGTGCTAGGATTATAGGTGTGAGCCACCGTGTCCTGCCTGTATCCTACAATATTTGATATGATGTGTTTTCATTTTAATTCACTTTGAAATATTTTAAATTCTCCATGGGGGTATTCATAGGTATATTTATTTTTTAACTTCAGACTATTTGGGTGTTTTCCCAGATATCTTTCTGTTAATTTTTAGTTTCTGTTGGGGTCAGAGAGCATATTTTATACTATTTCAGTCTTTTGTAATTTAATGTGATTCGTTATATGGTTCAGAATATGTCCTATCTTAATGAATGTTTCATGTGCATTTGAAAAAGTTGTGTATTCTGCTGTTGTTGATTACATGTTACATAAATGTCATTTCAAGTTGGTTGATGGCGTCATTTAAGTTTTCTGTATTACTGATTTTCTGCCTGCTTATTCTGTCACTTACTCAGAGATGAGTGTCAAAATCTCTAACTTTAATTACAGATTTATTTATTTCTCATTTGAAGAACTCATGTTCTTGCTTTGGGTATTTTTTATTTTGGATGTCTATTATTAGATACATACATATTTAGGATTGTTAGATCTTTTTGTTGACTTGCTTCTTTATCATTGTGAACTATCCTCTTTGTCTTTGGTACTGTTCTTTATTTGGAAGTAAGTCTCATTTGTCTGATATTAGTATAGCCACTCCAGCTTTCTTTTGATTAGTGTTTTCATGATATCAATTTTTTCATCCTTTTACTTACAACCCATTAGTGTCTTTATATTTAAAGTTGGTTTATTGTAGACAGCTTATAATTGGATTCTGGTTTTCCATTTGGTCTGGCAATCTCAGCTTTTTAATTATAATGTTAAATTATTCATATTTGGTATAATTATCAATATGGCTTATGTTTAAATCTGCCATCTTGCTAATTGTTTTATACTTTTTAAAATTTTAAATGAATTAATATATTTTTAGTTAATTAAGTTTAATTTCTAATGTACAAAATACCAATTACTATAATCCATATAATCAAGAGTTCTCTGAAGGGTCCTCAGTAATTTTTAAGAAGTATAAAGGAGACTAAGAAGTTTGAGAATTGCTCAGATAGTTGGGACTCCAGTCTCTTCTATTTCAAGTCAGACTTCACACATGCCTGCTAAATTAATACATATAAAACAACTGATCACATCACCCCCTACTTCAAAACCCTCAGTGATTTACTATTCTCTGGTAAAATAAACTCCTACATAGCCCCTGGCATTTAAGGTCTTTTATAATATGATCAAAAATACACATTTTAGTCTTCTCTCTCATGATTGCTCTCACATACTTTGCATTTCAGGTAGCGTGCTCCCCAAAACACATAGTCCTTTCCTGTCTTTGTCATTTGTCATATTCGTAACTCTGCCTAGAATGCCATTTTCCTGTTGTCAAAATTAATCTCCTCTTTCACAGTGAATCTTTATAGCTCTTAACCACATTTTGTCTTATATTAGTTATTTATGTACATGCCTTGATACGCTTTTATATTAAATATAGTAAACAATGTAATATATTATATTTGTATAATCTATCATGGTTTATAAAATTTTTCCATGTGTTCTGTCCTTTTTTAATAAAAAAATCCTTTCAGCATTTTGTGAGGTAGGCATGGAAGTTATTATTAGCACCATTTTAAAGAGAAGTAGAATAAAGTTGTAAAAGGTTACATATCTTATCTGAAGCCACATAATTATCAGGTGGCACATGTGGCCCTGAGTGGAAGAATCTTAGTCTTTTGATATACTGTGTACTCTGTCACATTTCCTCAATCTCCATCATTTGTTGATAATGTTTTAGTTCCTCACAGTGGTTACTGAGTAGTCAAGGCTGAATTCGTGTTTGTTGAATCGCATTCCTTCACATCATTCAGTACTTTCTGACAGAAAATGAATAAAGAAAGTGGCATTTGTTCAATACCTATTACAGTAAGATGATAGAAACTTTCCATACTTTGTCATTTAATTTTCACTATAACCTGCATACCAACCCATTGAGGTAGATGATGGTATTCTCATGCCATATATGAGAAAATGATCCCAGGAGGGTTGGCATAGTTGTGGCACCAAGATATGAACCCATGCCACTCCTTCTACTGAGCCAGACTCTTTGCCTCATTGTGTGAGTCTTTATGTGCTCTCAAAGGTCATTTTGGAGATTTACCTTCTTATAACTATGATCATAGGGGCTAAATGACTGTTTTTAGAGTGTGTCATCTGAGTTTTTCAATTTACTGAATTTTTTATTTGTATAATTCCTGGTGAAATTTTTGCAAAAAGAGGCTTATTTAGTAATTTTGTTTATTTTAGGCAGTATTTAGCAGTTGTATTCAAAGATAAACCCCTGGAGTTATGGGATGTTAGAACTTGTACCCTTCTTAGAGAAATGTCCAAAAACTTCCCTGCAATAACTGCTTTGGTAAGTTACAGTTTAAGAAGTAAATATTTAGACATATATGATGAATGTTTTTATTTAGCTTGAATTAAAATCATTATTGCCATGTATTTTCTTGTTAGAACTATGTATTCAGAGAAAATGATCTAAATTAATGGAGATAGCTCTTATTTTCTTGGATAGGCCAACCTAATATTACACTAATGCAATTCTAATTCCAGTTTCATTCAGATATTTTGAGAACATGATAAACATTCTAATAAGTTTGTGAAAGAAGAAAAGTCATAAACAGCTAAGTTAACTTGAAAAAGAAGTAAATGTGGGAGGTACAGGTGGAGTCGAGGCCCATCCTACCTGATATTAGTACAGATTGTAAAACCATGGAATTAAATCAGGGTTGTACTGGCATAAGAACAGGAATTTGACCAACATAGCAGAGAGCTCAGAAACAGACTCATGAATATTTGGGAACTTAATACACAGTAAAGTAGCACACAGAGGCTGAGGTGGGAGGATTGCCTGGGGCCAGGAGTTTGAGGCCAGCCTGGGTAACATAGCAAGACCCCATCCCTAAACAAAAAATAAAAAGAAGGAAAAAAGGAAAAGTAGCACACAAATCAAAGGAAAAGGACAGGCTATTTAGTAGACTGCATTGTGAAAACAATCTCATTTTATGGAGAAAAATGCTGGATCCCTACCTACTACCATATGAAAAATGGAACTCTACAATATTAAAGACCTAAATGTAAAAAACTAAAGCTATAAAATTTAATATAACAAAATAATAATATTTTTATGACCTGGCGGCAGGAGAGAACATCACAAGCTCAAACCAAAAGGCAAAAATATTTTAGTGTATTTGATTAATCAAGAGTAATGCTTTCTATTTGATGAAGGATGCTATTGTAAAAGTTAAATACAGAAGACAGTTTTGGGAAAGGAATTTTCCAATATCTAAAATTAACAAGGAACTTTTACAAATCCACAATGAAAAAACCAGAAGCCCAGTGGGAAAATGGACAAAGTACAGGGACAGTTAATGAATGGCAGAGAAATCTCAAAGGCCAACAAGCATATAAAGAAATGTTCAAACTCATCAGTTTTCAGAGATCTTCAAAGTGAAATAACCATGATATGGATATACCTTTTCAACTAACAAAAATTGGAAAGCCACGCAACGTCAAGTATAGGTAGAATATAGAGAATAGGAACCTTTGTGCGCAGTTGTTAGGAATGTTGACCAATGCAGCCATTCTATAGACTGGCACACTGGCAGCACTTAGACAAACTTAAGTATCTTCCATGTTTGGTGTGCTCCTGGTCATGAACTTTTGCAAAGATATTGACTATAGTGTTATTTAATAGCATGGGAGAATTTGGAGGCAATCTAGGTGTTTTTTGCTGAGAGAACAGACATTAAAAATTGGTCCATTCTCCTGTGGCATGGTATACAGCAGGCGTCCTCAAACTACAGCCCGAGGGCCACATGCCGCCCGCCTAGGACATTTATCTGGCCAGCTGGGTATTTTTGCTGCTGCTACCTGCCCTGCATTAGCAGCCAACTCGTCCCAGGCCCACAGTGCGCACTCTCCAATGGTCTGAGGGACAGTGAACTGGTCTCCTGTTTAAAAAGTTTGAGGACCCCTGGTATACAGCATGCAGAAACAATAGGGAAAGGACTTAAATACATTAAAAACAGTGAAAAGGGCAAGAAACAGGATGAGATATATAACACAGTACTATTTATGTAAATTAGAAATACGTGCATGTTAAATAATGATGTGTTAAGAACTTACACATATGAGAGGATACCAGATTAAAGGCATTAGAACAGGTGAAACAGAAAAGAATAAATAAATAAAGCAAGGGGTTTTGGGTTGCTGATGGAGGATAAAGACACCCTGGTCGGAGGAGCATGATTATTTCACTCTGCTTGTAACGGCTAGGGAAGGAGGTGGGGAATAGGGGATACTATAATTGAATTCATCACTTTCATTTTGTAAAAAAGAAAGCATCAAAATGTCAGACCTTTTGTAAGTTTGCCAGTAAACTTTTTTACCCTAAGCTCTAATTAAAATGCATTCATTCAGCCTTTCTATAAATAGGTAAAATCTAAAGAACAAATTGTAGCTTTACGTATAGTAATAATGAGTGATGCTGGGCAATGGTGCGTATGCCCAGCTGTTGGAAGGATTCTTGGACAGAAGGAAACCTGGCACTTCCTAGGTTTGTCTGTTTTTGTTTCACAGGAGTGGTCACCATCTCACAACTTGAAGAGCCTGAGGAAGAAACAACTTGCTACTCGAGAGGCTATGGCCCGCCAGACTGTAGTCTCGGACACAGAGCTAAGTATTGTTGAGTCGTCTGTGATCAGGTACGGTACGGTATTTCCTGCCACCATGATTTGTACTATGAGTATCACATCTGAGAACCTGACAAATGTCATCTAAAGATATCTGTGGTAGAAAGTTTGACTCTGCTTTATACCCAGATTATGAAAAGTGAGTTTATTATTGTACTGTATTGCTTAGTGTATGTAGTCAATAATGTATTCAGTATCATCTACCCATTAGCATCTATTAGTGAATATAATTTTTCTCAGTGTCCTGGCTCATAAACTTCAGCTTCTGAAATTCAAATGAAGTTAGCATAGGCATACAAGCAGATCATATTATCATTTATGCAGACCAAGGAAAATGTACTGGGAATTCTAAACTTGTGTACTATCCCCATCCATACCCATTTTACAAGTGAAAAGCTCCGGAGGCAATGATAGGCAAGGCCTCTCTTCTGTTGAGGAGAGTTCTACAGCAAAAATGACTAAGAGGTTTCTTTTCCTTAAGTTTTAGATCATTGTTTTCCTCTGTATAGGGTAAACTTTCTCTCATGGTATGATTATTTGGGAGTGGTTTGTGTTTTCTCATTATTTACTGGGCAGAGATTAGTTTCAGACTTTTTAAAAATGGTTTGGACCTCCTGTCTATCAATTCTTCTGTACTTTGGGAGAATTAATTAATTATGGGTGTCACTCAAGGGAAAAGTAATATCTTTATCTTATTTTTGTCTATCCTAAAGCTTGTTGCAGGAGGCAGAAAGTAAATCTGAACTCAGCCAGAACATCTCTGCCAGGGAACATTTTGTATTTACTGATAATGACGGCCAAGTTTATCATCTCACTGTTGAAGGAAACTCAGTGAAGGACAGTGCCCGGATTCCCCCAGATGTGAGTCTAACCCTTGATTAATCTTCATGAAGGGTTCTTATTAAAGATGGTGTTGGTTCTATGCCCAGTGAACGCAGAGTTGAGTTGGAAAGCTTCTGCAGAAATCTTAATGTAAATAAACTTTACTATTTAAGGAGACATTATCATTGAGTAAACTTGTTCCTTACTGCTGGAGAATAACATTATAACTATTTTGATTAAATATTTATTGTCTGCTGCTCATTTTTATTCCCATAACAATCCATGAGGAATTACTTCCATTTTTACTTATAATGAAACTGAAGGAGAATAAGTAACTTTCCCAAGGTTACCCAGCTTAATTATGTGGCAGAACAGTGTTTTAAACTCAGGTCTGTCTGACTTCAGTATTTGTCCTCTTTCCATTATAGGCATTACCCTGAAGGATTTGACTTACACTCTAGTATTATTTTTGGATAATAGTAATAATAAGGTTGTAAGGGTATTATTAATATTTACTAACTCATATAAATCCTTTCTATGGCATTGTGGAATTCTGTGACTAAAGTTTTGTAGTTAATAATTTGTGTCAGCATGCATTTCACAAGTTGTTTTTAATAGATGGATTAAGAAAAAAATTTTAAACTAATACAGACTACTATAATGGTTAAATGGAGGCATGAAGGGATTTTTAAAAATATGTATGTTTAAAATTGCCATCTAAAAATGGAATGCCAACCCCATATTTTATAGGTGGCTTGAGGTCTCATGAAATTGCAGTCAAGATGTTGGCTGCTGCTGAAGTCATTTCAAGTTCAGTGGGGCAGGACGATCTGCTTCCAAGATGGCTCACTCACATGCTGATTGCAAATTTATGCTGGCATTGTGAGAGGTCTTAGTTCTTCCTCATGTGGACCTCTCCATGAGGCTGCTCATGACGTCCTCATGACATGACAGCTGGCTCCTCCCAGAGCAAATGATCCAAGGGAAAGCAAGAAGGAAACTGCAATGTCTTTTGGGACCTAGTTTAGAAGTCAGTTTAAAGGCAACATCTTAATTAAGCATTCTGTTAGCATGAACAGGAAAATAGAAATAAGATCTTGGAGTGTTGCTTCATATTATACAGAATTTCATTTATTTAGTATGGCTTTTATTGAATTTATTATAATATTGATTTTTTAATCCAATTTTCCTTTTTTTTTGTTGTTGAATGCCACTAGAACATATGCCGTATTTGGTGTGTATGCCAGTCTATTAATGGTCAATTTGTCAAACCATTGGAGCTTTTCTACTTCTTACCATGGATACCATGTGAATTTTTATATTGTTTAATAAATGCAAAAATAAAATTTAATAAATAGAGAAGTAATTGAGTAGTAATATTATTTAATAGCTAACATGTATTGACTGTGTGAGAGGCATTGCTTTAAGGCCTTTACCTTTATAAATTTATTGACACTATTAATAGCAACTCCTCAAGTTTCATGAACTTACCCTACTTTATGGATGATTAGTCCAAGACACAGAAAGTTTAAGTAAACATGCCCCAAATCATATGCCAGTCTAGGTGGTCAAGCCCAGGCAGCCTGATTCCAGAGCCCAGGCTGCTAAGCTCTCCATGACACTGCCTCTGGGCCTCCATTAGAATTGCAAGTTCCTCTCTTTCTCCGAGTTAGATTTATTACAATCTAAATTTTTATATTTACATTTCTATATGTAACTTCTATGCAGAGCTTCCTGTGCATTGAAATTGTGCACAAAACAGCATCTGTGCATTGAAATTGTACACAAAACAGCATTTCTTCATCTTCATTCCAGAAGTTTCTATATGTATCTGTGAAGCTTTGGATTCTGTTTTCCAATAGAAAAATTACTGCACAATTAGTTATGAAATAGCTTTAAGTTTCCTTTAGAATGGATTTACTGCAGTCCCCGGGCTGTGGTCCAATACTGGTCTGTGGCCTGTTAGGAAATGGGGCACACATCACTGCCTGAGCTCCGCCCCATGCCCTCCCCATGACACTCCTCCCACCTCCAGTCTGTGGAAAAGTTGTCTTTCACAAAACTGATCCCTGGTGCCAAAAAAGTTGGGGAGCACTGCTTTGCAGTGAGAGATAACTTAGAGTCAGTTCTCTGAAAAGGGTTTTTTGCTTCTGTTTTGTTCTTCTTTTTTCAAAGGCATTTCTTCCTCAAAAGACATCCTTTCTCTATAAATCTACCTCATATATATAACTTAATGTCTGTCTATTTGTAGTCTCCTGTTTCTTCATAGTTGAAATTGATGTGCTTTGTAGCTCTTTTAGTGTCTGAAGTCAGTGTTTCAGGATTTGATGGCATTCTTACTAAAGCAAAACCCTTTATAATTAAGTTTTATTAAAAGCTCCTTATTTCATTATAGTCATTAAGTAAAAATATTTCTGTGTTATGACAGCTTATAAGTAGTGAAATTTATTTGTGTTTGTTGCTGTTTTCTAGGGAAGTATGGGTAGTATTACATGCATCGCTTGGAAAGGTGATACATTAGTACTTGGAGATATGGATGGAAATTTAAATTTTTGGGATTTGAAAGGCAGAGTATCCAGGTATGAGCCAAGAATGAAATCTTGTTATTTAGTTAAAAAGAAAAAGATAACCTCTCAATATGGTTTCATTGGAGGCTTGGAACTTGGCAAGCAGAATTAGTAAAGTGGGTCCTTTATCACCTGACTTTGGGGGGAAGGGTCTTGAGCCAAGCTCTTGATTGTTCATAGGAGACCCTTATCTGCAGGTGGCCCATGCAGAAGTCCCGGGATATTATTCTAGCTGACATTAAAGGCCAGGTCCTTTCTGTCAGATGTGGCTCCCTATCCAAGAAAGGAAAATGGGTCTCCCTTCATCAGACCTGTCAGAAATGGAAATAGGAAAAGACATGGGACATAGTTTTTGGTGACTAGATATTACTCTGCATTGTATTGGCGTTTTTGTTTTTGTTTGTCCTCAGAGGAATACCTACACACCGAAGCTGGGTGAAGAAGATCCGTTTTGCTCCTGGTAAAGGAAACCAAAAGTTAATAGCAATGTACAATGACGGCGCTGAAGTGTGGGATACTAAAGAGGTAGGCCTGGTGCCATGAGGATAAAACGTAAATGAAGCTGGCTAGCCATAATAACTGCTTTTCCCCCCCTCCTTTCTGATTTAGAAATGAAAACTATTTTTAGCATTTTTACTTTATAGTATTTCTGCTCTGGAGGTAACAGCTTCATTTTTTTTTTTTTTTCATGTTATCACTGTCTTTGAGACCTTTAAAATGTGTTCTACTTGTGGAAGATAGATTTTCAAAGGCTATTCAATTCTAAACTTGCACTGGGCCTTTGCCACAGGCAGTCTTCCTTAACCATTTAATCCACAATGATAAATATCTTCCTCTTCTGTGTGAAAATGACAACCAAATTCACTCTTAAAGGTTCAGATGGTGAGCAGTTTAAGAAGTGGAAGAAATGTGACCTTTCGGATATTGGACGTGGACTGGTGTACGTCAGATAAAGTGATCTTAGCATCAGATGACGGGTGCATCAGAGTCCTGGAGATGTCTATGAAGTCCACGTGTTTTAGAATGGATGAACAAGAGTTAACCGGTATGGAATTCTAATGAAAGGGGGCTTTGAACCTCTGCCTTTTATTTTGTCACAGCTTGTTGTCTGCTAGGGAGAAGAGAGCTACTTCTGCTTTCATTTCAGTCTTATTTCCTAAGAACCTGAATTTAAGAAAATACATTAACTTAAAGCTTGAGTGTTTTTACTTCTGAGTTGCTGTACTCTTTATAACTATAGTTGTCCATCATTCCCAACTCAGGTTTCCTATTAATAAGTACCACTTTTTTTACCCTTTTCTTAGTGGTTTGTTAATAAGATAAAAGATATTTACATTCATAAAAATGGCTTACTCAGATTTTAGGAGAACTCTTCAGAGGAGTGATAAGGCTTTTTAATAATGAACCTTGTATCTTTTGCAACCATATATCATTGAAAAGTCACTTTGTAAAGTATTCTCAGTATCATGAATTTTGACACTTATCTATTACTTGTTAAATGGCCAGTCAAAGCAAAATTAGGTGATCACAGTATCTTGCCCTTTTTCATACTGTTGTTTTGAGATTGCATTTTACCAGAATAAAAAATATTTTAGTAAAATAACCTCATATGTGACTTTTATGAAAAGAATGGGAAGATTGTGAGTGCATCCATCCATCAGTTTAAAAGACAGCTTTTGTCTGACAAAATGCAGTGTTCATCCTTGGAAGATACTTTTGGAGGGAGACAGTAATTGTCATCCCAGTTGGAGCAGAGCAGGGACCTTCCTGCATTGAGTATTTTCCCAGCATATTCCAGGCTGATCTGTAGAAAATTTTATAAGAGATTTGTTTAGTCATTTACTGAGTCAGCTGTGGGAATTGTCTGTACCTTTGTAGATTCAGTATTTGGCTGTTTTAGAGTCAGTAAGGTTATGAAAACCTGCCCTTTCACTTTCTGTTCATGCTTGAGCCACTGCCAAATTGCTGTGAATGTTGGTGGGGCTACCTTGAACTGCCTGAGGTGTGCTTCAGTGTGTCTCTGCTCTACCCACTGTGTCTGTGTCCCCCCGCTTCTTATCATGTAACTGTGCCTGCCATGCGGTGAAACCAGAATTTGAGCATAGCATTCCCATATCAGTCCTTGAGTCATTCGCCAGCTCTGCAGAGATATTAGGACCTCCTCCCAGGGAAGGACAAGCTCAATACTCATTTTAAACCTAAAGTTATTATGGAAATTGAGGGAACTTCAAGAGTGATTATTTTGTTAATTTAGTTACTAGTTTAGGTAAAGAAGTGTGGAAATATAATCTAAATGTTTGAAAAGCTCTTCTTTCTCCTTTAACTTAAAATATGAGTCTAAAAATCTCCAAATCCAAGGTAGTTTATTCTTAAACTGACTACAGAAATGGAGTCCCTCATATTAACCCAAGTTTAATACCACACTTGAACATCTGGCCTATAACCAGATTTTAGATTGCATTTTTCATTTAAAGTTGTTTAAATATTAAAACAAATCTTCCTTTTCAATCTCTAGTATAGCCTCCACCAGAAAGAGAAAAAAAATTAAAATAGTTATGAGGAAAGGTCGATAAAATCATGTATACATTCCATGAATTGAAATTTAAACTCAGAACAACACTCAATAAATGTAAAGAATAAAAACTGATGGTCGTACAAATGTGGAGATAGGTAAAAGAGGTTTTTGTGTTTACGTCCAAGCGCATGGCTGGTTTGGGTTTAGAATAAAACATTTTATGTACTATATTTCTCCTTTGGGGAATTAGAAGTATTTGGGGAGCTTAATGATATGGGATAAAAATAAAATCATTTTAACTCATATGCACTGATACATCAGCATTTTATATATTTTCTTCAGTTTTCCTTGATAACAAATAGAAAACATCACAAAATATTGATTCAAATCTGTCCATTTTTATAGGACAGCTTAGATAGGCCTCTTCTTCTTTCTTTCCTCCCAATAAAGGGAGGGCAGTCAGACAAATTTAGAAGATTGGAATCATTGTTTTTGAGTTTTTGAGCAGACCTTTCTTAGGTCTGCTGCTTCATTTATCAGACACATAAAATGATATAAAAATAAACTTTAGTAGTCTTTCTAGCAGTATGTAAAAGAAATCCAAGAGTATTAGACTTGTTTAGTAGCATTCTGGTATGATGTGGTTTCCACACCCTTTAATAGTACTAGCATTGTGTCAGAGACTATTCAACCTAACTTCCTCCCCAACTTTAAGGGCTACTACTGAGCATATTTTTCTTAAGTGAGTATATGCAGAAAGAAGCTTTCTAAAATCAAGTTCATACACACCTTTGCACTTCATCTGCCTTAGCTTCCACAGTTATTTTCAGTAGTTTTCATATGGGGCGTTTCGAAGTGTATCACAATGACCTGCGGGCGTGGGGAGGTCCAGGGATGCTAAACAACCTGGCCCGGACCGGTCTGGCACAGTGAAGAATTGTCCTGCCCAGAATGGCGGGAGTGTTCCTTGTCTCCCTTCTCCCCTGACCTCCCACCAGTGCGGGGTCCTCTTCTTCCCAGATTGCCACCTCAGCTTGCTATTTGCCCCTTCCACGTGGTGGAGGAGTGATTTTTCTACTGCTTTTCTTATTGGTTCCTTGGTTCCTGATTTTCTGCATTACTGGCATATAGGCAGCTAACAGCCTGGGTGTGTTTATGATGAACACCTCAGGTAGCTGTAGTCCACATGGAACAGAATGCATCTAAGAGAAGTAACAATGATGCTAAATAACTGCCTTTTCGTTCTAATTCTGTAATTTCCAGAGGTGACTGAGCTCTCGTAGGTGACTTTCTCCAGCTATGAGATGATCCCCTATTACTTTTTCATGGACTGATCTTCGCCCTTCAGAGGAAACACTTAAATGTATTTGAGGATGAGAAGTAGTAGAGATCACTTTTAGTTTCTTCATGCTTAGTGGGATGCCATCAACAATGTTTTGCTGTTGGAGAAATAACACATATTTGTTTTTAAAAATAGGACATTTCCCTCAGTTGACTCAAACAGACTTGATAAATGTTGTCTTGCTCACTTTACATAAACACTCTAGATGCTGCTTTCTGCTAATATTCTCTTGTGTCTTTTCATTTGTTCATTGATTAAGAAATGATCAGATAATATGGAAACTTCTCTTCAACCATTCCAAGTTTAATGTGTTTTGTTAATTTTTTTTCTGACATTTACGGTTTCCAAACATATTGTGACTCATGCCAACAACTACTACGTCTGAAAAGGAAAGGGGACCAGGTGTGGTGGCTCACACCTGCAATCTCACCACTTTGAGAGGCCAAGATGGGAAGATTGCCTGAGCCCAGGAGCTCAAGACCAGCCTGAACAACATAGTGAGACCCTGTCTCCACAAAAAATATGAAAATCAGCTGGGCGTGGTGATAAGCACCTATAGTCCTAGCTATTCTGGAGGCTGAGGCAAATGGATTGCTTGAGCCCAGGAGTTTAAGGTGCAGTGAGCTATGATGACACCATTGTATTCTAGCCCAGGTAACAGAGCAAGAGTCTGTCTCTAAAAAAAAAAAGGGGGGGCTGACTTGCAAATTTGAGAATTATGTTGATTGTAACTATTAGGGATGAGTAGAAAGAAAGAGAGTTAAATAAGCTAGCCACTTTTATCTTTTCCAGTGCTGTTTTGTGGTATTATAGGTAATTAGGTAAGACTCATTCCTACCAGATATATTCCTTCTTTTAAAACCTGATGTAAAAGAAAAGATGACTAAATGGAATTTTTAAAAAAGTGTCATAGCAAAAGAAACTGTAAGCAAAGTCAAATATAAATGATAACCTGGGAGAGAGTATTTGTAAGTAATTAATAGACTATCTACAAGGGAGAAAAAAGATATACAAATGACTCTTAAACATGTTTATTCATAATAAGAAAAATACAAATTAAAACTATATTAAGAAACCATTTCTCACCTATCAGATTGATAGGAAGCTTGAAACGATACTCTGTTGGCAAGACTGTGAGGAAACAAGCACTCTCACACATTGCTCATGGTGAATGAAATCCTTAAGGAAGGGATTTGGCAATACCTAACATAGCTGTATGCACATTTACCTTTGTACCTAGCAATCCTGCTACTAAGAATTTATCTTAAGATGTACATCCATACCTGTAATTAAAATGTACACAAAGATATTCATAGGAAATTTTGGAAACAGCCAATTACTATCCATAGGAGATGAGTTGAATAAATTTGGGAACATCAGCACAATGAAATAATCTATGCAGCCATAAAACAGAATAAGGAAAATAGCCTATGAACTGATATAGAGTGATATCCAGGATATGTGTAATTGAAAACTGGAAGTGTAAAAGAGTGTGTATAGTCTGCTTGTGTAGAAAGGGGGAATTTTATGCATACATGCACATACCCACACATATAGTATGTTTGCTTATTTTACAAAAGGCAAAAAAAAAAAAAAAGAAAAAAGAAAAAAAGGCAAAATAATCCAGGAACCAATGAGAATAGTTGGAGGAGGAGATGGAAAGATGGAGAGTATGGGGATAGGAGTGATGTTTCTCTGAATTCATCTTTATTGTATAGTTTCAACTTTGGAACCATTTGTATGTTTTACATATTCAAAAAATACAGTGAAACAAGGATGAAAAAAAAGCAAACCCTAAAATTGAATGCAAGAGACAGTTGAACCTAACTGTATAACAAATTGGTAACATAACCACATAAACACAAAAATAGTTCAAACAACTGAAACACAGAACCCTCGTGTACACCTTTAATGGTTTATATTCTAAGCACAGGTTGACAGCGGCACGAGTAATTCTGAAGCTGTTTGTGCAGGTGATAGGTTGGGACAAATTAGTGATCAGATTGCAGTTTTTAGACACCAGGGTCACTGCTGAGGTCAAAGGGAGATACAAAATGTGGAGTGGGGGTCAGTAAGGAAGAACACTCCAGGGGTGGGTTTGAATTGCTAAAAATTCATGACTTTTTAAAAATATATATTTCCTGGCTCTGCCCACTGGCCTAGGAGCCATGTCACTCGTTGGCAATGAGCACATGTAGCACCCAGATTTTGGTTTATAAATTCCATTTCCTGACTCAAAAGAGCCAGGGCTCCTTGGAAAAATAGTTTATTATAGGACAGAGGCAGAACAGGTGCAGGATGAGGCTGCAAGAGCTCTTTGGTACCAGAACTCAAGTAAGTAAGTGGAAAACCAAGGAGGACCTGGCATAAGGGGACAAACTGGTTTTGAAAGGCTTCCCCTCCCAAATCTAGGGCAGCCTGTGCATCATGAAGAATAATGGTATTGCTGTAAGTTTTGAACACACACAAAAATCTATCATTCTGTAGTAATAGTCAAAGAGAGAGATAAAAGGGAGTGGGCAAGAAAGGAAAGCTTGAGTGTCCAGAAGAATGCCAGTTGAAAAATGCAGAAAGAATGACAGAATTAGAGAATCGCCAATTGGCAGCTCTTGATGCAGTATTTGATTCTAGCAAGGATCATTTGTGGATGTAAATCACTCGGTAAAAGGATGTTTAAGGATAGTAAATTCAATCTGACAGTATATCCCCCACATGTTACCAGTTACACAGGGGGAAAAGTGCCCTGACAAGAGAGAACTCTGATGAGTACCCCTTTAACCAGATGATCAGAGTTAGTGTTTCCTGTAACCAAACAACTAACACGCTCCTGATGCGATGCACTGAGTAGCACACAACATCCCTGGTGTGCAGTTTCTGCCAAAAATGTCCACCCTGCATCTGATCCTCAGAAAACAGACAAGCCAGAAGGTAGGGCATTTTCAACAACAGCTGGCCAGGATTCTTCAAAAATGGAAATGTGGTATAAGACCAAAAACAAAGAAGTAGGGGGACTGCTCTAGATTAGAGGAGGCTTAAAGAGACATGACAATGCTATGCAGGAGCCTTGGCTAGACCCTAGATTTTGAAAAGAATACAGCTGTCAGGATATTTGGGGAATAACAGAGGGCTGTTGAATATGGCCTGCATTTTAAGTGATTTTATTGAATCAATATTAAAATTCTTGAGTGTGAAAAAAAGTAATATTAGAAACATTCCCAGCCACTTTCTGACTTTTATATTGAAAAGTCCATATAAAATATTTTAGGTATGGTTTAATTTGTATTTAACTTCATAGAATGAAGTTTTCTAAAGCAAAGCTATCCAATAGAAATGTGACCCACATATATAAGTTTAAATTTTCTGGTATCTACATTTTAAAGAGTAAAAAGAAAGAAATGAAAAAGATTTTAATTAAAATTTTATTTAAGCCAATATATCCAAAATTTTATCTTTTCACCATATAATGAGTATTAAAAATCACTAATGAGATATTTTACATTTTTTCCGTACTCAGTCTTTGATATCCAGTTGGTATTTTGCATCTATTATAAAATAAATTGAATTGTCCTCTCAATTGAGAGGATAGATTCTTAGCAGAAATACTTGAGCTTTCTGTATATTTTAGGAAATTTTCAATGGAGAAAGTAGTCATGTGTGGCTGGGTGCTATGGCTCATGCTTGTAATCCCAGCTTGTATCCTCCCAAAGGCAGGAGGATAGCTTGAGGCCAGGAGTTCAAGACCAGCCTGGGCAACATAGTGAGACCCCCCGTCTCTAAAAACAAAAAGGTGGAGGGAGACAACATATTAATCAAATTTGAATGCATAGAATTTCTCCACTCTTAGCCTGTGTTGCCTTAGTAGTAACTACATTGAATATACTTTCTCAATTGCACCAGATTTATACACTGCTCTGTGCTGGCTATTCTATATACAATTTATAGCTGAAGCTTCACTGTTAGTATAAAACTTTATATTATTAAAAAAAGAAACCCCCCCTTTTTTTGGTGTAGATCCTGTGTGGTGCCCCTATCTCCTTGTTCCAAGGGCCGCCCTTGCTTTAAAAGCCTTCTTATTACACCAGCCTTGGAGTGGACAGTATTCTTTGGACATTTCTTGTGTGTAAGTTTTTCCATTTTTGTTTTTCTTTCATAATTTACTTGGAGTTAAAGTACACCCGTGAAAGTCAACCATGGCCTATACTCCAGGGTTTAAAGGGAATGGATGCTTAAAACCAAGCCAACAGAAGGCAGGGACACTGAAAGAACCTCCAGTCTGCCTCTCACTTCCAGCCCTCTGGGGCCCTGGAGACGGAGGTCAGCAAGGAGCTGCAGCGCCTGTGTTGTTCTCAGGTGGCTGTGTGGTTTTCTTATGATCTGAGCATGGACCTGCCATGGTAGGGAAAAGGATGTATGTGAAGAGGGTCGATGGAGACCAAGGGGAATTTGGGGCAGGCTAATTCTTTTTAAAAGGGGCATCAATGGGCCTACTTGAGGGGTATATTGTGTTATATAAATCTCAATGTTTGTCTCATTGCACACAAAAAAAATTCACAGTAACTATTATGAGTGGTTATTAAATCCACAGAGATTACTGAACTTCTGCCATGTGGAATGCACAGGTGGGCATGGGGTGGGGGATTTACAAACAGTGCCATGAGCTGTCTGTTCTCCAAGAACTGTCTCCTCAGAGAAGCAAGTGTCCATTCTGCAAAGCAGAATGAGCAAGTTCCTTTAGTCATTGCTGAATGAATTCTTTATTAAAAGGAATCTAAACCTCATAATTTTCAAAGCCTGCTAATAAATTGTCTTTTTTCTTGAAAGCCAAAGAGGCTTTCTTTACCCATTTTTTTTATTGTTGCTCAAGAAGATGAAAGCAGACATTAAAGATGATTGGAGGGGCCCTGGGTAAATTTTTGCTGCTTTGGTCTATAACCAGGTTTTTAACCAAAACTAATCAAGTTATTTCTATATTTATACAACTTTTTTCTGGTGAAGAAATTAAATGGTTTTAAGTGAAGAAATAATACACTCATTCAAAATCTTCTCTGTGCAGTGATTATCCAGAAAATGAAGAAATAAAGAATCTCCTTCAAGAGCAGCTGAATTCACTGTCTAAGTAAGCCCTTTGTGTTTTATTAGTAGATAAGATCATGAGAAAGAAAAATATAATAAATTGCACTTTTTAAAATTAAATAAGTTATGTTTTAGTTGATATTAGTGGCCCAGGAAGAGACCATTCTGTTTGCAGAGGTTTGCTTCCCTTCAGAATCTTTGTTTTGTAGAGAAAGTACTTAGTCATAGTGACAGAGCATCTGTCTCCCCCACGTTCTAGTGCTGTGGTCTCACATCAGGACAGGACTCGATGCTGTAAGCATGAGCATCCTTGCAGCTCAGCCGCCTCTACCACAAGTCCCCCGTGAAGCCTTAAGCTGGGGGATACACTCAGGGTGATTCTTCTGTGTCTGCTTCCTGCTTCTAAAATTGTTACTGGCCTCTGAGTGGAGGTTTTTCGGGGTTCTTGGTGATCATCAGGAGAAAAGAATTTCAGGATGTACCATGTAAGCCAAGCAAGTGACAGCTTTTATTGAAAGCAAAAGTACACTCTCAGGAGCGAGCAAGCAGGCAGGCTGGAAAGAGAGCAGCGGCACTGGGAGAAAATGGTTTTTGGTCCTTTGAAGTGTTACTAATTGAGGGGAGGAATATTTAAGGGTAAGAGGTTGGCTTTAATTATTAATAGAATCTGGGTAGTAATTCTTAGAATTGGATTTCTTCTATTTTTATACTTTATATGCTTGTCTTGGAACTGTCATGGTGATTTCAAGGGTGGAGAAATTTTAAAACTACAAGTAAATGACATTTTAATTAGCCAAAGTTCACGAAAAGTGACAGAGATAGCTGACAAGCCAGTTGAAGCTGGTTCTTGCCTTTGGTTATCAGCCCCCCTAGTTAGTTTCTGCCTGAGGTTGTTTACGTTAACACCTGCACCCACTCTTCAAGCCCCTGCGTCTGGTCTCAGCCCTGTCTCCTAGTCTCCTACTCTAACAAAATGGGTTCTCTGTATCAAGTGCTCGTTGTGCCCAGTTCTGGCTAAGAAATGAATATGCTCCCTCTTGCGAGCAGCATTTAAAAGAATGTATGAGGAATAATATTGCAAAGGAAGGAGAAATATTGTAAAGGAAGGAGAAAACTATAGGTCCAGAAAGAGTTTTTTGTAAAACAACACATTTTTGTAGTCTAGAATCTGCCACATATAATATTTAATAAACTAAGTATAACAGAATGTTTTATTGATGGCAAATTCAAAGTAATTACTTTGTTGTTTTCCCTGTCCAAAGGTTAACATTTATGTTTAAATGGGAAACTACAGATGTAAAGAATATCTTCCCTGATGTATGGATATTTGATATTTGGCTATTTTAGAAATATCAATTTATAAAAATACTAGCCGTTCTTCCTTAAATATTTTATTTTTGGAGTAGTTTCCGAATAAATTCTGAATGTATATACTGTTTCTGATGATTAGCAAAATTTGATTTTATCAATAGTGGAATTCTTGTAGCAATAGTTGGGAAACTGTTTATTTTTTTTTTAAATGTGGGTTGAACTGTTGCAAGCCTATAAACCAGAATCAGAGCCCTGCAGCCCCCTGTGGTGGTTGGCAGGTATTTCTCCAAGCCTAGATGCACTCTCAGCCCCCTTAAACTTTTGTAATTTCAGGGTCATGGCAAATAACTTTTTGTAAGTTCTAAACATGTTCTTTGACTGGAATTTTCCATTTCAAGAGTATATTGATTTCTTCCCTTTATTTTTTGATTCAAAACTTTTATCTTACGTTTGTCTGGATTCCTGTCTGCAGTGACATAAAGAAACTCTTGCTTGACCCAGATTTCACTCTCCTGCAGAGGTGCCTGCTTGTTTCAAGGTAAGATCGTTGGAAGTGTTCTGTGTGAGAGACAGAGTGTTTCAAGTTAAGTCATTATTCTTAAGAGTTTTTGTTACTGACAGACTCTTAGATTTTTAGAAAAATATATCAGTTCATCCTATAGATTTGACTTAAAATAATTTTGAGAGTAGTAATACAGATAGGGGGAAAATCCAATTACATTTTAAATGTGAGATCTAGGCCTTCTCTATTGAGATGACTCCCTCCTACAAACAGCTTTTTAACATGTGTGTTTTAAAGATACAGATACAAATGGCATGTATTTAAATATATAATAAGTTGTATTTAGAAGCACTAACCTGTACTTCCTCACAGTACAGTAGAGTTGTCAATTATAAAAAACACCTTTTCCTCTACTCCCCAGAGAATAAATAGTAAATTACTTTCACACCTAATCTAGCCAGTTATCCAAGAACTTCCTCCTTATGTGAAGCTATGGTCCAAATTGCAAGGTGTGCTAATGCAAACCAGGTAAACAGTTGATCATCACATAGAACAGAGAGTTGTTGGGGTCTAAAGGGGGCCGTGCAGTCAGGCCCCTGTGTTGTTGGAGACACAGTAGCAGACCTGGAGAACCTGCTGCCTGTCCCCTTTCACCTGGCCAGGCCCGAGATATGACAGTACCGTGTCTGGGTACAGCAGGCTACTCTAGGAAGCCCCTTCCAGGCCCAGGTGCGCTGTGTGGGTGTGGTCCTGACTTTAGCTGCCCCCTTCCCTTCTCAGGCTCTATGGCGATGAGTCGGAGCTGCACTTCTGGACGGTCGCTGCCCACTACCTGCACAGCTTGTCCCAGGAAAAGTCAGCAAGCACAACAGCTACCAAAGAAGCTGTTTCTCGGGACAAATTGAGCAACCCACTAGATATATGTTACGATATACTCTGTGAAAATGCCTATTTTCAGGTATTATACTTTATATATTAAAACCTTTAAAGCTATAATCTGGGTTACTTATGTCTTTGTAAGTATCTTTCTTACACTTGGGAAGCTTTCAAACTAAGTTAATGTCCACATAACAGAAATAAGCCCCTTGGTGCATTTGCATAAAAAGGGTCTTATTTAAAAGAACATAAACATTTAACTATGTTTTTAATATACATTAAAATTTTATTATTAAACGGTCTTTTTATCTTAAACTTAGGTTCATTTTGATTCTCTCATTTTATTAATTTTCTATAACATATTTTATTCACTTGGGTTGAATTTACTATTTGAAATATATAAACGTGGCTTCATAATTTTATTTTATAATTTACCTACCTTTTAACCTCCAGCAGAACAGCAGAATACATCAGCTCACGTAGCATTTTTTCATCCGGTTTTGACTCAAGTGCCAGTTTCTGTAAGCAAGCAGACATGCATTCAAATAATAATGCATTTTAGCATCATTTCTTTGCAGATTCTTAGATTTCTCTAAAGCTGATTACCTAGTAACCCCCAGAAGTTACAGTAGTGTTTATTAAAATGACTTTATTAAGTATAATAATATTTAAATAATTCAAGAGTCTTATAATCCAGGCTTAATTTTCCTTTTTATCCTATTCTAGAAATTTCAACTGGAAAGGGTCAATCTACAGGAAGTAAAACGGTCAACTTACGATCATACAAGAAAATGTACAGACCAGCTACTACTCTTGGGTCAAGTATGTCAGTTTCATAACTCTTTTCATGCTACATGAAGTTGCTAATTAGTATTTCAGAGCAAGCAATGCTGTGTGTATGTATCATAATATTTCCCTCCTAAATATACTCCTTCCGGTAGATTTAGGCTTTCTTTCAAAATAATGCCAGTAAACCTTGTAAGAAAGTAAAAACATAGTTAACCAGCTTGTAATTTAGGCTTTCATAATGTCAAATGAAGCCTAGCTATTTGTTTTGTTTTGTTTTTATGTCTCTCAATTGACTGATATAGAGCTAAAATAGCCAGTTACTTGAGCACCTGGATACAGCAGCCTCTGATTTTATGTTTATTTCAAAGAAGTTGTGTTGTACTTTTGTTCAGTTTTTGTGTATGTAAACAAAATATTCAAGAGCATTATTTGAAAATGAACATCTTGTTCTACATTATGAATTTTAAAAGGTTATATTGGAGGAAAATGTTCTCATAATTAGAAAAACTGTTTCTCTTATTAGACAGACAGAGCTGTGCAGTTGCTATTGGAAACAAGTGCAGATAACCAGCATTATTATTGTGATTCACTGAAAGCCTGTTTGGTCACTACTGTCACCTCATCAGGCCCTTCGCAGAGCACTATTAAGTTGGTGGCAACTAATATGATTGCCAATGGCAAGTTGGCAGGTAAGGCAGTACACTCTGTGGGTATACGTGTCAGTACTCTGGAAAAATCAGACCTGTTCCCAGCAAAGTATTTGATTATTAGGGACATGTCTTTCTTTTTTATATACACTGAAGAAAAATGGAAAAACTGTCATAGGTATTTATAAGATGTCTATAATCATCTAAACCAGAACACTTTAAGAATGAAAGGGGCCAGTATTAATAATTGCCAAGACAGCTGGGCATAGTGGCTCATACCTGTAATCTCAGCACTTGTGGAGGCTGAGGCAAGAGGGTCACTTGAGGCCAGGAGTTCAAGACCAGCCTGGGCAACATAGTGAGGTCCCCCGTCTACAAAAAAATTTTTAAAAAATTAGCCAAGCATAGCGGCACACACTTGTAGTCCCAGCTACTCAGGAAACTGAAGCAGGAGGATCACTTGAGCCTAGAAGCTTGAGATAATAGTGAGCTATGATTGCACCACTGCACTCCACCCTGGGAGACAAATGGACACCTTGTTTCTTAAAAAAAAAAAAAAAAAATTGCCAACACAATAGGCATAAATTGGATAATCCCAGGCAAACTAGAACAATAAAGCCTGTGAGTGAGAGATGCTTTACTATTTATCCTCTGGACTATATCCTGTCCTGAGTGGTGACAGTGCAGAACTCTTAATATCTTGTCTTAAAATTCAAGTCAAGAATGTCTCCAGTAGGTATAAAATACACAAGACTAGATGAAATCAAGTGGTGATTTTACTTTTTAATGACTTGTCAAAGAAAGCTGCAGCGTCACTTCAGGGGCTACTCTTTTGTCTCCTAGAGGGCGTCCAGTTGCTCTGCCTGATCGATAAAGCTGCGGACGCCTGCCGCTACCTGCAGACGTATGGCGAGTGGAATCGGGCGGCATGGCTCGCGAAAGTAGGTGATCCCAGTAGGTGCCTTCAACCTTGGGACAGAGAGTTCAGTCTTGAACTTTTGGCTCCTGACTAGGAAGCATTCTTTGGCCTGCAAAGCCTGCTTTGCAAATTTTTTTATAACTATCACCTCTTTCTATGCTTTATGAGTATAAATTGCATTTCTTATTGAAAAATGGAGCTCACATTGGTAGCAATTCAATGAAAGCAGCTGCCTCCACTCCCTGCTGGGGGTCTGAGTCCAGACTGTAGCCCAGGGGTGTTGCCGGGCCCCTAGGTCCTGCAGGCAGGCACAGGTCATTATCGCTGCTATTCATGGTTTCAGGGCAGTATGTTAGTCAAGCAAAGCCTAGTATTTGTTTCATGGGAATAGAGGTCACTTTGACTGAATGATTTTTTTCTTTAAAGAGTGCAGAATGTTTTTATTTTTAACATGGGCATCTTTTTCAGGTCCGTTTAAATTCTGAAGAGTGCACTGATGTCCTGAAGCGGTGGGTGGACCACCTTTGTTCTCCACAAGTCAATCAGAAGTCAAAGGCCCTCCTGGTCCTTCTGTCTCTGGGCTGCTTTTACAGCGTGGCAGAGACGCTGCACAGGTATACTCAGCGTGCCCCGTGCTGCTCAGGATTGCCCCGACTAACCACTTCACGCTGTCTTGAGGCTCCAGCAGGTGGATGGTAGTACTTGATGTGCAGAGTGACAGGAACTGTTCCTATCCATTAATTCTTCATTTGGTTTAAGAGCTGTGATATTTTCCTAACAATATAGTGGTCAAATCTAACAGGTACCTATTTAAAAAGAATATAAAAGAAGTCTTCAGAGACTTGCAGATGATTCAGCTTTGAATAGAGCAACTGAGAGGAAGCCCAGAGAGCTGGAGGAAGAGTAACAGAAAGCGCAGCGAGCTGGGGGTGTCCCCTCTGAGTATCTTGAAGAGGAGTCAATACCCATCACTTATTATGGGACATTTTATTTATTTGAAACTCAGGGAGATAGGTTGAGGCAAATATGACACAAGATTATTTGATAAATCTGGACAAGTGGGTACATGGGTCCTGTACCCACTTGTCTCTGTAGATACAAGCCTGTACCCACAAGCTCTGTAGATTTCTGTGCACTTGAACTATTTCACAATTTTTTTAAGTATTAGTTTTTAAAAAGCTTGGGGCGAGGGACATGAGCATCATTCACACGTTGTTTTTTTTTTTAAATAAACCAGAGCTTATAAAGCTGCTAGTATAACTTTTGCAATGCTCAGATTTCCAGGGAAAATGTGAACAAGTCAGTATAGAGAAATACACCATTAGATGGTTCTACCCACAAATGACATAACCATGAAGCATAACTCTTACTTTGTTTTCTGTTGGGCAGCATGAGATACTTCGATAGAGCAGCCTTGTTTGTGGAAGCCTGTCTCAAGTATGGTGCATTTGAAGTCACTGAGGACACGGATATCCTTTGCAAAGTTGTTTATGGTGAAGAGGAAGAAAATGGCATGCGTGGGTTTGGAAATTCCTCTTAGTTGTTTTTGCCTGGGCAGGAACTTTATTTATTTTACTTATTATATTGAGAAAGATCCATGTTCTGACTCCCCAAAGCCAGGAAAGAAGGAGAAGTGGGAGGAGTAGGAATTGGAAGGCAGGGGCTGCGTCATGGCGCCAGCTCTGTGTAAGGTGGAGGGAGGAGGGAGGCCCGTAAGGGGCAGGGACCCCACGTCTTGTTTGAACTTAAAAAGGTGATGAAAGAAGAATTTAGGAAAGGATTAAGGGCCTAGAACTTTCAAAACAAGGCATTCCATGGAATAAATTTCATATATTTATCTGGAAAATATATACTGCAATAACTAAAATAGAAAGACTCCCACTGTCACCCATAGTGACTGATATTGAACAAAATGCAGCACTTAAAAGAGTTGTGTCATGTAGGCACGCCGCTGTGGTCCACCCACCAGCGAGAGCATTTCTTCCACATGTGACTTGAGTCACATTTTTTTCCTTGAAAAGATTGAGCTTAGGAATACAGCTCCAGTGCCTGGTGTTTGCATAACCCTACTTCTTCCCAGTGTACTTCTTCTGGAATTACTACATTTGGCTACTTTTCACATGGCAGGTATTTGGTTCTGTGTATGCTTTTTTTAAAATAGAAAACTTAAAATTAATACTAAACTAAAATTTTTTAAACATTAAATTAAAATTAAAGTAAAGCCTGAGCTTACTAAAGATCATATCCCTAATCACTGGTAAAGTGACCCTGGTTTGACATACACATTTTGAATATCTGTATCTGTTCCTAAACTGCCAACTTCTCAGACTTTCAGGTGAATGAGGGTGTGCACATAAATTTCTCTTCTCTCATCTTTCCCTTTCCAGTCTTGAGTGTAGGTTTTGGGGGAATCTGGGAGGATGGATGCTCATTGGGTCTTCTGGACACAGCTGCTTTGGGCCCAGCTGGTGCGAAGGGTGGTTTGTGACAGATGGAGACATGGCCTCCGCTGGCCAGGAGTCACCCTCCCCCAGCGAAGAGGCGTCTGCGCCCATCCCGTGCTGTGCCCCTGAGCACCGGATCCCTCCCGGGCGGCCCGGCAGAGCTTGCTCCCCTTCCCTGCCTCTGGGAGCCTGTGTGGAGCCCAGTCACGGTCCCCTTTGCTCTTCTTTTCCTTAACTGGAGTTTACAGAAACTCATCGCTGCTATATTTGCAGATTATGCCCGAAGTTTAAAGAACCTTGGTTTTAAACAGGGAGCAGTTCATTTTGCTTCGAAAGCTGGAGCAGCTGGCAAAGATTTGTTGAAGGAGCTTGAGTCCACCAAGGAAGAACCGACCGAAGAGTGACAGGCTAATATTGCCAGGGACTCCGACCTCAGAGGCAGGTGGATGGGGGTGCTGGTCTGGCTGTGGTCGCCATCACAGTCCAGACCGATGAGGAAGAAAGGGTCCTTGTGAGCTGTTTCACCACCTTTCTGAAGCTAGACGTGCACAACAGTATACAGGCGTCTGCATTAGGAGCAAGTTTTGTGTCCTGCATTGATCTCAGAGAAAATGTGACTGCCTCAGATTGTGAAAGTGCAGAACATTTTATACTTTTGGAAAGAGAACATTAAGAGTCCCTGGAATTACTTTTAATTTTTTTTTGAACTTAAAATTCAATAGACTGAATCACTTTTCTCATTGACTAAATTTAAACATGTTTGAGAAACCTACAGTAAAAAATTTGTGAGACCTATTCTCAAATATGTGCTGCGCCTGTGTTTATATACAATCATTCAAGATATAAACAGGGCAGAAATGTTTAAACATTAAAGATAGCTTACCAAAGCATTTTTTGTTTTCTTACCATGAAAACACAGAACTGTTGATTCCTTGGTTTTAGGCAGTTTCTAAATGTTGTAATTTCAGGCTCATAGCTCTTAGGGAGGTTTAACGCTTTATGTTTTAGTTCCAGTAGGTGAGCTCTTTGGTATTTTGAATTTTAACTCCTTCTCTGATGCAGAATAGTAACCTCATTTTTGAAGTCTGTCTTTGTACTCTAATTTTCTCTTTGTGTTCTTCTAACAGTTGAAGTATATCAGATGTAACTATTATAAATTATTACTGAGAATTTAAATGTCTATAACTTACAAAAATGATGAATAAAAGGAAAATCCCATCCAGGCCTGTGTTCTCTGTGTCACCGTGCATGAGGTCAGGTGATGTGCAGGCCCCTGGGGTCACCGTCTGCCCATCCTCTGCAGTCCGGTTCCTTCTGGGTCCAGAGAAACCTGCACAGAGAATTCCGTGGTGCGGCACAGAGTAGGACTGACTCCCGCACCCTGGGCCAGTCCACCTCTGAGTTCCTGAATGGGAACCTGGCCTGAGCAGGGTTCCTAGAGGCAAGGGAATCAGCGTCCCCATCTTTCCCCTCCTGGGCCTGGGAGACACATAGCCTGACACCTGCCAGGAGGCAGGACTTTTAGAATCATGGCCTCTTTCTACCCTTAGAAACTAAACAGTCTGGTCCCCTCTGCCAAGGAACTGAGCTCATGGAGACGAATGTCCTAGGAGTGCTGTTCCTCGGTCAGGGCCTTGGCTAACAGTTCTAGAAGACATCCAGCATCTGTAGTTTGTCCTGTGCCTGGCTAACTTTACTTGCCCTTTCTTTGCCTGGGAGGTACATTAGACTTTCTAAAGGCCATGGGCAAACACAGATTGTCCACATATATTTTATTTATTCACCCATTGTCTTAGCTTGGACAGCTTATAACCAAATAGCATAGAGTGGGTGGCTTAACAGACATTTTTTTCTCACAGTGCTGGAGGCTGGAAGTCCAAGATCAAGGTGCTGACAGACTTGTTCCTGCAGGCCAGACCTCCAAAACCATCACATTGCGGGGTAAGGCTTCCACACAGGATTTTGTGGGGGACACAAACATTCAGTTCATAACCACCATCAACTATGCTGAACTTAGTAAGCAGAGGAGAAAGAAGACATTTTATTCTGAAGTAGTGCATTTTGAAAAATAAATATTCTTTGAGGCCATCGAATAGGTAAGGAGGCATTGCCTGACTGTGGGAAGGAAGAGGAACTCAGCCCAGCAGCTGGGGAGGAGCCCGGGGGCAGACACGGCGAGAGCCTGGGTCTGTGTCAGCCAGCTGGCTGGTGTAGCTGTTCATACTCTTCACGGCAAGGCAGAGACCAAGCCTATGTCAAGATAAAGCTGCGAGTCCCCTTCTAAACAGGACACGTGATCCACCTCCCTGGTGGTGGTATGGGCACAGAGCTGAAACTGCTGTGCCACTTCTATTAAGCATTAGAAACCAGGAGCTGAACAAGTATGAACCATTTTTCACATTTAGCCTTTCTGAATGCCAGCGGATCTTTTCATGAAGGATCTTTACAAATAGTGTTATCGATATGTTAGCAAGAGGGCTTCGCTGGCTGAAACAAGCAGCTGGAATCAGGAATGAGGCTGAGAATGACTTCAGGGCAGCAGCCCCTCCCAGGCCACCCCCTGCAGCAGCTGCTGCTCAGGGCCTTGGCCCTTCCTTGCCAGGGAGCCTGGGTGGGAGCAGCAAGTTCTCAGGAGGGCCCAGTGCTAGGTGCTTCCTCGTGGCTGGGCTTGTCGGAGCCATTTCCTGCCTGTCACTCACTGTTACCTTTTGCCTGTGCTTTCACTGATGAATTGTTCTACCAAAGGTGGCGTGCCTCTCCAAAGGCTTGCTCTGGGTCTTCCCACTGCTTTGGAGGTGGTGGCAGGACATTCTGTTCTCTCAAAGTAGATACAGAGCAGATCTATACAAACTTCTTGTCCCTCTTACATGCGCCTCAGAAAGTCTCAACATAATAGACATAAGAAAACAATTCCCCTCTCACCTGTTTATGTCCTGAGCCTTCGTCTTGCATGAGGACGGTGTTATGTTTCAGTGAATCCTGGGCTGTGATTACCCATGATGTTTCATTCTCAGCCATAATACGTGATTACAGTAAGGCATTTGGGCACAAACTTGGAATTGTGCTGATGAAATGAAAGAGTGCCAGGCAGGCACGACAGACAAGTGCGAATGTTCTAGCCAATGGGGGTGTTTCTTGGGGAGGCTGATCGTGATTATTTTGACTGACTCGGCAATTTGTGAATGAAAGAACACTTTCAATTAAAATGCAATGGCAATTTTAATTCCACTTTACACTTGGCTGCCGCTTTAACACATTAACTGCCATGTGAATTATATTTAACTCACACTAGTTTGGGGCCCTGGGGCCTTGTGAAGCATATGTAATTCACACATCTTTTCACCCTGGGAGCTGCAAGAACTATTTTTCAAGTTGCATGTAACTCATGCACAGAAAACAATAAAAAATAACAAATTTTTCATTAAATTAGAAAGGATAGTTTTGTTTTTGAAGTTTTTATTCTATTTTCGTAATAAAACACCATGGCCCCAAGGAAAAGAATTATTTTTTCTAGTGTGGCAGTCAATGTGTTAAAAGCAAAGAGAAGGTACTGGGCTTTCAGAATGCAGTTGTGGAAACTGCTGGAATGCAATGAGATGGCAGGTCTAAAGGGGAGTCAGGAAAGGAGATTGCCCAGCTACCTCACCTCGCCTTGCTTTGCCTTGCCTTGCCTTCAGGGTTCTGCGTGTTTTCTTTCCTTCCATGTGTTCACCTGGGCGGCCACTCAGCACCCATCCAAGTAAGTCGGGGAAGGGGCGCTGCTCCTCCTGCTCAGGCGATGGTGAGTGACCGAGACTATCTATTCACAAAGCGCCAGGGGGATGCTTTAGACCCGGAATCCTCAACCCTAAGGCACCAGACTTTGTCCAGACAGGTGCCCCCCGCAACTTTCTGGAGAATGTTCTAGAAAGGTTCCCGACAGGTGTTGGGTAATCTCATTTCAAAAGTTTCCATTTTTTCCCCTGGCACAAGTAACAGGACTACCTCCTCCACCCGTTTGTCTCTCATCATATTTCATTTCCTTTAGAAAATACACATGGTGTTTTATGTAAGTGCAATTCTCAGAAAACTTAATAACTGGAGTGTTTAGTTAGTCTAACCACATCTCCCATTGTAATTAATGAATACAGAAAAAAGTACTTTCGAGAAAAAAAAAAAGATGTGTCATTGTTCCGTGTTTTCCTTTCTGAAATCTGCAGACGGGTGTGAAACCAAGAGGCACCTCTGTCCTGCAAAGCCAGCGTTTGCATCCCGCAGCGTGCGTGCTCGTGGGGGGGGCAGAACAGGGGCCACTCAGTCCTGTCCCACCACCCGGCCTGCTCGCTCCACCTGCCCAGTGTCCCTGCGGCAGTCCCGCACGTGCCTGGAGCCAGACCCCCGGGGCTAATTCCCACCTCTGCCATCTGCCAGTTTGTGAGCCTGGCACATCAATGTCCCTGTGCCTCAGTTTCCTCATCTGTAAAATGAGCTTAATGAGGGTGCTTCCCTTGTTGAGTTGTGAAGCTCTTAGCACGTAGCTTGGCACAAACCATCCTGGCTCTCGTTACTGTTGTGAAAGTTCCACCTCTTGTCTGAGTGGAGCTCAGAAAACCGGTGGGAGAATGAGTCCTTTCCGAGATGGCCCCAGCATCCTGCTCAGTCTCTGCAGACTCACGGCAGGCGCTCAGTAAATATTGGTGGAAATAAATTAAATGTTTGTAGAGAGGAAAGGTTATAATCCAGAGAGGTGACAGTTTAAGGTTAAAATATTATTTTCAAAAGGGAATGCTAAGAAATACTAGTCCCACAAGACATTCCTCAGAAAAAAAACAAGAGAGTGGAGACCACATGAGTTGGGAAAATGAGACATTCTAATGCCTCCTCTTGGAAATTCATAGTGCACAGCAACACTTTTAAAGGCTCTGAGAAGTCCTGCAATAAAGAAACCTGCTTAACTGTGTTTGAACCAACACTAGCTAAGTCCCTCTGATGAGGAATTTCCTTCTCCCTCTGTGCTTTCTCCCTCCTCCCTTTACTTAATGCTGTCTATTAACACCCCGTGGAATTCATGCTGAGTTTGGAGTGGGCACAGTTGCCTGACATGCACACAGACTTTCTGGGTATAGTATAGGACGCCATTCTTTGCAGGGGACAGAGCAATGGTGCCACACTCGCAACAGGATTTCTGGAAGTCCCAGCGCTGCAGCACCAGGGGTGATCCAGGGGTCTAAGCCTTGCAGGAGGCTGGCCATTGGAGACAGACAGCTTCTTTCCAGAACACAGCCCCAGGGCTCTCTTTGAACTGATCTGACCTTGGTTGATGGAAAAGGATTTAATGTTTTTTCCCAGAGAGAAACTAAATCTTTTCTCTATACGAAGCTGAGATTTAAATCATCAAACAATTTTTTTCCAAGCCTAGGAGTTTCATGAGGAAGAAAACAAAAACAAAACCAAAAACACTTAAGCCAAATCCAAACAGAACAAAACAAAAGCAACCCTGAGAACAGAAACACACTCATAAGATTTCCTGAGCCTTTTCAGTCTTCTGAATAATTCATGTCACCTCAGGTTTCCTTCTGTTTTGCTTCTTAGGAGTCCCAGGGTTCAAGGACTCAGCCTTACCCTGGTCCCTTTCAAGTGGCATTTAGTCTCTGCTTACACACCTCCTGTGATGGGGTGCTCACTACCTCCCAGGCTGTCTCTGTGTTACTCTTAGCTTCCTCCACCAGGATGTTCTTTCTGTAACAGCAAGGTGACTGCAGAGACCCCCAACATCACAGGAGCTGTCTGTTGTAGTGGCTGAAAGTCTGGACCCTGAATGAGACTCCGGGGTTAGAATCCCAGCTCCACCATGTATGAGCCATGTACAAGTGGGCAGCATGCTACATCTCTCGTGCCTTAGTTTACTCGCCTGCAAAATGAGGGATCAATCATTGCACTTATCCTGTGGGATGGCTGAGTGACGTAAAGCTCTTATAGCAGTGTTTGCACGGGATGCTATACAATTGTTGGTGCTGTTCTTTCCTAAACTGCGATTCCCTGGGCACCTGCCAGCTCAGTGTTTTTGTGGATTCTCCGCCCAGCATGCAGGGGTCTGTGAACCCGGCCTGAGCACAGGCGCCAAGGCTGCTCACTCCCAGCCCTTTGGACTCTCACCGGGCAGCCATCTCCCAAGGCACAGCGACGGCACCAGGAGGACACAGCCAGGGAAAGATCCGGACACTGGGCTCTGCCTCTGCCCACAGTCAGTTCTTGTGCCCAAAGCCCACGTCCCTCCAACCCACCTTCCCTTTTGGCTGTGGCCTCCTGGACTCAATTGCTCCCAAGCCTCAGGGCCTGGTGAAGGAATAGGGTCCTGGTAGAATTCCCCAGGACCAAGTTATCCAGAAACAAAGAGAGTCTGTCCACAGGTGCATTATGGAGTCTCTGACCGACTCCAGAAGCAGAACTAGCTCACAAGTTCAAGGACATAGCTAGCTATAGCCTCAAAAGAGCAAAAAGACAAAGGAAAATAAAGGCTCTGATTTTTCAATAAGTGTTTGAGCCAAATTGATCTCCCCCGAGATTTCAGTCGAGGGCCCGGGCAGAGCCTCCTGGAGACTGGTTGCTGGAGACAGCCCCGCAGACCAGGAGGCACTTCCAGTCCCCAAGAGGCTTCTACCCAGGACCTTTTCATGCCCAGCAGGACAGCCCGCCAGGCTCCCCTGGAGTGGCCGGCTGCCCAGTTGCTGGGAAGGAGAGGGAGTTGGAGGAGTCGAGGAGGGCAGGGCTGGGCTACGTGGGAAGCGCCAGCAGAGGGGGTATCCTCTCCTCTCTGGAGCTTTCTGGAAGGTTCATCCCCCTGCGGGTACAGGAAGCATTCTGACCACTTACGAAATCTTAAGCCTCGTAATGCTTCTGCCTACGGATGGCTGGAGGTTTATTTAGTTTGTTTGTTGAGTTCGAGCCCACCGAGATTCCTGAGTAGACCAAACTGGAAGCTGGCCCTGCACGTGAAATCTCTGAGACCAGGGTTTGAATGACGAGTGGCCGCTGAGGCCCTGTCCCTGTGAAGAACGGGTCCTGGTGCCATTGTCGGGAGTGAGCGCCGTCCTTCGTGAGCCTTGTAGGTGAAAACAGAGCCACCTGCGAGGCAGCGGGACAGGAACACAGGTTCCGAGGCACTCCACTGAGGAACGGTGCAGAAGCTGCAGGACAATGTTTTGGTTTTTCAGCCGGCAGGTTCTGTTTCAATTCCCCTAAAGCATCTGCTATTCGTTTAAAAGAAAATTAAGGACAGAAGAGAAAGCAGTGGCTTTCTTCAGTTGTTTTCTTATGAAAGGAGAGCCCTCCAAACCAACGGTGTAACTCGGTCCAGTTTTGCAAACAAATCTACTTGGAACGTTCAAACTCCACTGTGCAAAAAAGGTTAAAGACTTTTGAAAACTGCGTTCTTTTCAGCAGCGCAGCACTAAGAAGACAAGCCTTTAATTCCGGCCCCTGCTGCTCTCCCGGCCTCCTTCTCTGTCTCGTCTGCTGACTGAGCTCAGCTTCCCCCCAGCATGGAGAGAGCTCAGGGTTCCAGCGGCTGGGATCAAATCCTTCGGAACTCTCCCTCCTCTGGAGAGCTGGGTAGAGCCAAGCAGCTGGGACAGCAGCATCAGGCAGGGCCGTGTCTTGCACCCCAGGTTTGTTGCTTAATAGGAGAGTGACCAACAGTCCCAGTTTGCCCGGGACTGTCCCAGTTGAAAGTCCAATGTTCCAGGACATTCCTCCTTTTGGGGCAATGCAGGGTGGTTGGTCACCCTGGTTTTCTCAACCTCTCTGAGCCTTAGTTTTCTCTTCTGTGAAATGGGGTAATCATGTCCACCCTGCAGCCGTGAGGATTAGGGGGTTCAGGTCTTGGCAAAGGGGGGGTGTAGACAGAAGCTTCGCTCCATGAGAGGCTGAGGCTGGGGACTCCCAGCAAGGCACCCCCTCACCAGCGCAGCCCCACCAGGGTCACCCCGATGTTTTCCATCCCTGACCCACTTTCACCTGGTCAATATCCTTCCCATCCCCTGTCCTGCCTGCTCTCTAGCTGCTTCCGGGGGTGGGGCCCCTGGGTGCACTCGAGCTGCCTCTGACCACTTGAGGCTGTTAGAATATTAAACGTTAAGTGTGTCTGGCTGGCACAGAGTGGCCTGAGCTCGCTGCCCAGTGCCCAGAAAAGGGCAACGGCTGATCTGTAAGTTCAAGAGCTAGCTCCCAACTGAGGACACCGTGAGGCACTGCTTGCTGCGGCCCTGGGAGAACAGTGACAGGGAGTGGCGTCCTGGGAAACCTCTCCGTATGGCCTAAGTGTGTCGCGCAAATGCTACCTTCTCCCTTGTCATCAGACACCCCTTATGTTAGGGTTTGTAGGCCCCACGCTACAGGCAGTTGGGGCAACTGGAGTCTTGTACCATAGTGAGAACACGAATGGAAAGGCTGCGTTTGGGAGGTGAGAGGCTAGTGGCTCTTCACAAAGTCATCATGACACTCAGTGAGTCTCAGGGCTGCATGGGCAGCCCAGCCTCTGAGCTCCTACATGGACTTTCCCACAGCTGTCTTTCCATAGCCAGGAAAGCCAGCCAGGGCGGGGGCAGGACACCTGCTGGAACCTGCCGGTGGAATTCCCACCTCTCCTGTAGCGGACTGAATTGTGTCCCCTCAGAATTCTCCTCCACCTAGAACATCAGAATGTCACCTTGTTTGGAAATAGGGTCTTTGCAGGTGTAATTAGTTAAAGATCTTGAGACGAAATCCTCCTGGATGTAGGGTGGACTCTAAATCCAATGACTGGTGTCTTCACAAGAAGAGGAGAGGACACAGGGACACTCAGAGGGAAGAAGGACAGCCCGCGATGGAGGCAGAGATGGGAGTTGTGCGGCCATGAGCCAGGAAACACGGAGGCGACCCGTAGAAGCAAAGTGGCAGGGAGGGTCGTCCTCCAAAACCTTGGGAGTGACCGTGGTCCTGCCGAGGCGGATTTTAGACGTGCAGCCTCTAGAACGGTGAGAATAAACGTCTATTGTTTTAAGCCCTCCAGTGGCAACTGTTATGGCGGCTCTAGGAAATGAATGCACCTCCACTGGCTGAAAACCAGGCCCGGCATTCTTCAGGGACCCTGAGTTGTAGGGATAACGCTCCTTGCCCAGAACAGTGAGAATTCTAACCCACCTCCCTCTGCTGAGCGTGCTGGGAGAGGCCTCTGGCTCGCGCTTGTTAACTGAAGTCTGCTTTCTCGCGGAAGCACCTTCTTTTTAGAAAGAATGGCTTTCAATTGTACCTCGGACCCAGAACTTCCACACAGGCCCCTGCCTGCCTTTCCCACAAGGCTCCAGGGCTGTGCAGCATTTCTTTTTGCTGCAAATCAGAGAGAACCAGGCATGCCAGCAGTGCCCAAGCCCAGGGAAGCCCAGCCGGGCAGCCACAGCCATCCAGACCCACGAGAGTGGCTCGGGGAAGATTCTAGAGTCAGGGCTTCTCTGTGGTTTTAGCTTTCAAAGCTTCTGGAGCCAAGAATGCCTTTTGTCAATATATTCCTATCCGCTTTTCTTGGAACTGTGATGTTCTATGAAATGTTAATAAATATTTTTATAAAGCATCATAGTCAAATAAGTTTGGGAACTGCCAAAATAAATATAATTAAATGACTGTCTTTACTTCACAACTTCTCAGGGCCTTTAATATGCCAAATACAGGGTGTGCCCCTCCAAGCAAAGGAGATGGTATTTGGAGATTCTTAAATCTGATCACAGGTTATAGGTTTGCCTCTGTGGTCTGCCTGCTCCTGTCTGTGCTTTAATGATCTTCAGCAATGAAGAGGCCCTTCTTTTCCTTCTCTTCTAAGTTTTAGGAAACCCACTCTGCCCTTCCCATCTTTCCTGTAAATCTGTGTAACTTTGCAGCTTCCTGGCCCAGAACTCTCCAAGTCTGTGCCCTGAGGCTTGACTGTACTTTTGAATGGCATGGAATGCCCCCACACTCAGAATCAGGCCACCTGCCCTGCTCAGCACCTGCCGTTTGCACCCCATGATGCGATCCACCTGAACCCCTGTGCTTCCAAACCTGCAGCACCATCACCCCACTACTGTGGGGACCACAGTAGAAATATATAGGTATTTATAGTAGACGTTCATACTAAGTCAAGAACAAATGGTGTGATTCTCTAGATAATCGCTAAATGAATAGAGAAGAACCTATCAGTGACACGATGATAGAGAGGGAAATGGAATAACAAGACCACCCAGAAACAATGCTTCGCCAGCCACCGAGGCTGCCTTCGGTCTGGTCAAGCTGCCACCTACCCTTGACCACTGCCCCTGCGTACCAGTCACCAGCCTGTCTCCCCACGGGGCTGTGGGGCCTGGCCTGGTCTTGCCCACCACAGCCTCTCCAGCATTTTCTGCAGTGCTGGATGCTTGCAGGTTTCCTGAGTTGATGCATCAGGGTCTAGCAGGCTCAGAGACCGTGTTTCTACTAGACGGTGCGGCTACTTCGGGACAAGCCCGTCGGCTCTATGTGTCACTCTTTGCTTCTTGCCTTAATGTCTACTTTGATATTGGCACAACTACACTAAATTTTTCTCTTGTGCTTATGTTGTTTTATGTTTAGCCTTCCCTATCCTTAATATAAGGTGTGTCCCTTCTAGGTACCAAGCAGTCGGGGTTTGTTTTGCTTTGTTGTTGCTCACTCCGGCTTCCACTGGGAGCGCTAGACCACTTACACGTAAGGGCATTGCTCATGTGGTTCAGTTTCAATCTGCCTCTTATTATTTCTCCCATCTTCCAATTCTTCTCCCTTTCTTCTTTTCCCATCGTCTCTTCTTTTGAATTAATATTTCTTGTTATTCCATTTCCCACTCTATCATCTTGTCACTTATACACTCTTTCCTATTCATTAAGGGACGATCTGGAAGATTACATCATTTGTTTCTTGACTTATTATTAAAGTCTAATATAAATTCGTACTTTCGCCAGTTTCCAGACAGTGAAAAGGACCTCAGAATGTTCTAATTCCATTTATCCCTCTCCTGGCCCATGTGCAATTGTTATTGTGTATTTGAATCCTCTCTATATTTCGAACCCCTCAAGACAATAATTATCATTCTATACAGTCAATATCCATTTGGACCTGCTGGCGACTGCTGCTCCTTAGTCCTTCCTGCTTTGCCAAGCGGCCATCTCGGCTCATTTCCCTCTGCCTGAAGATTCCTTTTCAGTATTTTCTTTGGCACATGTCTACTGGTAATGAATTCTCTCAGCTTTTGCTGTCTTAACTGTCTATTTTATTTCATTTCTTTGATGGAAAATTTCAAGCACACAAAAGTAGAGGAAATAATGGATTATAATAAACCTCTACGTACCCATCACCCGGCTTAAACAATCATCACTCACCCCTATATTTCAAAGGCGTTTTCACTGGCTAGTCTGGGTTGAGAATTGCTTCCTTTCAACACTTTGAAGCTACTCCGTTGCCTTCCAGCGTCTGCCGCTTCTACGTCAGTTGTCAGTTTTGTTGATACTCCCTTGAGTATGCGTGACAATTTTTGATTGTCATATATTCTATATATTAATAAAAATTAGATATAATTTGAGACTCTGGAGGATGCTGTCTTCCTCCAGAGAGGATTGGCTTTTGCCTTTGGCAGGCAGCTGAGCGAGGGGCGCTGGCAGTCTCGGGTTACCTACACACGATCGGGAATTGAGGTGATTCAGAACTGGGCGTTAGTCCCTGTGAGGTTCGCTGTTTCTGGTGTGCATTTATTGTTAGAGTGTAGCCTTGCGGGCTGCCTCAACCCGTGTCTACTGAACGCTCCACGTAGGTTCTCAGTCTCTCAGTCACCACTTTTAAACCCAGAGAAACAGAACAACAAAACAAGCAAACAAAAAAAAAACTCTTTGGATCGTGTCTCAGCCTTATGGCTAAGATTAAGTGTAAAAACATTTTGGCCACTTCTTGAAGGAGGTAGGATTCCAGAGGCCCTGTGGTCCCATCCACGTGGCCTGCAGGCCACACTGTGCCCTGCTGTGGCTGTCAGGCAAGGCACACTCCTCCCAGGTCACCAGAAAAAAGTCTTAGGCAAATCTTCCTAAGGTTTTCATGACGCTTATCTTCCACTAATGAGCAAAGGGACAGACACGGTGGACAACAGGAAACTTGCAGAGGACCAATAATGTTGAGCTCAACAGCTTTTGTTCTAGATACGTCTGTTATAATGTTTTTGAAGATGGAAACATACAGTGTTGCTGTGCTTGGCTAGTTGGCTGGCTGGTGTCGCTTGGCTGATTTGTGGGACAGAATGAAATGTGTGCACATTTCTGCCGTCCCACAAAGACCCCGTGAGCTCCTTGATTTGTGCCACTTGATTATAGGTTCAGATGGACCAACCTTTTTCTTTTATGGATGACTGTGATCTGCAGAGCAAGTCAGAAAGTCAAACGCCACCAGGCGCGGGCAGCCGCGTGTGAATGGGACGAAGGTGCAGTGCGCGTGCCCAGCTGCGCCAGCACGGACCCTAGGCCACAGGCTCTCCAAGGGGGATCAGCAGCATCTTCTCAGCTCCAGCTGACTGTTGGCGCAGAAAACTTGAGACCCGAGTGTCAGCTGTTTTGATCTTTCAGAGGAAGTCAGAAGTTCGGATAACTATGTGAAATATCCATATTTTTTAATGTTGGCTTGACTAAAAAAAAAAAAAAATCTAGCACAAGCCAAACAAAACACATCTCTGGGCCAAAATCAGTGTTTGCATCAACAGTTTGTGACTTCGATCATAATAAAATAAGAAAGCATCAACACTGTGTTTTATTTTTTATTTACTATGTTAATACCCAAAGAAAGCTGAAATTTGTTCAATGGTTTGGAGCATCTTGGTCTTGCCATTCTGCCTAGGGCCCATCTTGGGCACACTTGGGCTTCTACAGTAGTGTCCCAGATGTTTCTGCTCATTTCTGGTCATTTGATTTATATGTGCATTTAAAAAAAAAAAAGTCGTATAATTACACCACCATGTTCAGCTGGAGTGCTGAGCGTTGGGACGGGGCATCGGAGGTTTGTCCGGCGGCCAGGGCTGAGCTTACCTTGCTCGTCACTCGCTGTCCTCCTGGCAGCGCGATGGTGACCACAGCTGACGTGCCCCGATGGCTACTCCACCTGCCAAAGTCCCCAGTGGCTTATAAAAAACCGTCTTCCCAGTGAGATGTCCACACACATCTGGGCCTACTTTCTGGGCCCATCACAGGGACAGGGGAAAGGACATGAGATGTGACATCAGAAGACCTGGGGTGGCGTCCTCCTCTGTCACTTGCTGGCTGGACTGGGCCCTTGCCTGTTCAATCTCTATCTCCCCCTTTTGACAAGATGGTGGCACTGGTGCTGCGGGATGCAAAATCCCGCAGACGGCTGTCAAGTGTCGTGCCCTGTCCCCGTCCCCAGGCCTCGGTGCATGTCCAGGCGTCACCCGGCAAACACTCCCAAGCCGCTTCCCAGACCTGTCCTTGGGGCAGACCCTCCTGCCTCGGGGTCACCAGAGCCTTTGTAGAAGGCCTTGTCACCCCGGATGCTGAGCTTGGAGCTGTGACATGTCAAGGTCACAGGGCTGGTGTGTGGCGTCCTGTGTTTACAGGCTCAGCCTGTGGAAAGGAGACATTGGTCCTTGTTACCGAGGTTGGCTCCTCAAACGCCCCTTCAGAGAGGCACTGTCCCCTGCACCTCCCAGCTCCATCCAGGCGGGGCCCCTCTGCCTTCCCTCCTCCTGCCCTGAGCTCCAAGGTCCCGATGTCACACCCTCCCAGCCCTCGAGGCATCATTACCTCCATAAAGTATGGAATCATTCTCAAACTGACCATATTTTCTACAAGAAAAGTCCTTCTCAGTGATCTGACATCAGGGGAGGCTTTGGGTGGGGGGCAGGGGGTAATCCCCGAGCCAATTAGAATGAGATGGGAACTGGCTGCACCTGGCACAGCCCCATCTCCCCTCCTTCCCTGCCTTGTGTGTCCCTTTCAGTGACTAATTAATGGCTCTGCCAATCACCTGGTCAATCCAGGTACCTGGAAATCCTCCACAATTCCAGGGTGGGCAGGGGAGTGTCTTCAGATCGTGGTGAGAGCTGGCCATTCTCCTGCCTGCAAACCCTCGATCCTCCCTGCCGTCTTCAGGATGAGGCCACATCTTGGCATCTTGGCATGTTGGCATGGCGCTGCCTCCCGCTGTGCTCTTCCCAGACCCTGCCTCCCTGACCCAAGCCCCATGCATCCCACGTGGCAGCTTCTACTGCTCGGGTGCAGCTCTGCTCCCTGGGTGCTCCAGGAACTCCTTGTTCCAGAGGAGGCCTGAGCAGCGAAGGGGGCCTGTGACACTCGCCTACTGGGAGTGCAGTTGGACACAACTTTTCCATGGCATCCTTCAAGGAGACATGAAGTCTTCAGAATGGCTAAGAAATGCAACTTTTAGACATTTTGGTAGGAAAACAAGAATGGGCACTGAAATTCAGCTGCAGAGACATACTTGTAGCAATTTTAAATATCCAAGCATTGCTCAAAGCCATCCTAGTGCGTCCATACGGGGAACCCTGGGCTGGTAAAAGCACGGATGCAGATGTGCATTTTGTATTTGGAACTGTCACCTCTGCCCCGGACTTCCTCAAAGTCTACCACGTCTCTAGACTTCCCTCTTTGCTTCTCTCCAAATCATTTGCACTTAGTTTTGGGTGAGAAATAAAAGCCTAAATCATGCCATCAGCTGTTTAAAACCCCGTAACTCATTCCCTTTGTGTTTAGTTAAAAATGTGAATTCCTGCACCAAGCAGTGCATGATTAAGGCTCTGTGCGCTCTGCAAACAGGTGCTTCTTTACCTGGGGCTCCTACCTGAGCACAATGGCCTCCACCTGGTGCCCTGAGCGGATCACACCCCATCAACCCACGCTCCTCCCCCACACTCTGGCCACGCCCACCTCCTAATCAGCTCCTGGGACTGGCCCCGCCCCGTCCACCTGCAGACCTTCATAGGTGCTTTTCCCAGCCGGGCAGCTGCCCATTCCTGGCGCTCGGGGTAACTTCTGTTTGTCCTTCACTTCTCCGGAGGCTTCCCTCAACTCTTCTGTCAGTGAGGTTGCTGTTAATATTCCGCATGGTACCACGTTCTTTCTTTTTATTCCTTTTCCATTTAATACACCCAGAAATCCACGAGGGCAGCCTCCCTGTGGGCTTTGTTTACCAGCATTGCCCAACACCAGAGACCTCCTAAGTATTTTTCCCTGAGGGGTCTCCCCTATAAGAACTTGGATCGACCCCCTGCGAGCCGTGGAAATCTGCGTGTTCTCACAGCACTGACCTTTCTAAGCGTGAGAATGAAAACAGGTAGTCAAAGCCTTGCTTTTTTCCATGTCACGCTTTAAAGATGCCGGGTATAATGAGAAAGTCTATTTCTCTTCTGGACTTCTGTTTCCATAGAGAGAGCAAAGGTTCCCAAGCTACTTGGCGGGCTTATTAAAGTGCTCAGCACTGAGCCCCACTCACACAGTTTCTTATTTGGGGTGTCGGGGTTGGGGCCTAAAAACCTGCATTTCTGACAAGTTCCCTGGGCCCACACCTGGGGACCGTGAGCGGGGGACCTGCCCTGCTGATGGGGCCGCGGGAGCCCTGCCGACCTGCTGCGTGGCCGGGAGGAAATCCCTGCCCATTCCCAGCCTCGGGTGCCCCGTTGGTAAAAAGAGAAGCCGCCGGGATGCGGCTCTGCGACGCCGCAGCTCGACCCGCCAGCACGGGCGGCAGGGGGCAGCAGAGCCCGGGAGACCGGCCGGCCGCGGCGCCCCCGCTGGACTCGGGCCCCAACCGCCTTCCGTTGGAACAGCACCTGCTCGGCAGCTCAGCGCTCCCAAACCACGAGCCCAAGGGACAAGACGTTTCCTAGGCGGTGTGCGCTCTCTGTAATCACTAAGAAGGGCGAATTGATGCCTTAGACGGAGTTTATGTCTTGGAGTCAGAGACAGCTAAGTCACGGTGACCGCCCCTCTGCGGACGGGAAACCGAGGCCTGGAGGGAAGAGTGACAGTGGTCGCACGTCGGTGGCAGGCTCAGGACAACAGGCCTTTGCACTCCGCCCGTGCCAAGTTTTCCACTCCCGCCTAGGAGAGAACTGGGCCAGTGGACGCGAGGGCTGCCTTCCTTCCAGGGTGCCGGGGGCTCCCCAGGAGGGGCAGGGACCCCCGCGTGGGAAGGCAGGGCCCACGAGGTAGCACCCCCGCCCGGGCAGCTGCGAAAGCCAGTTCCCTGCACATGTGTGACTCTGGAGTCCCCAAACGTCTATTCCGAGACAGAGGGTCACTCCCAGTCTCTCTCCAGCCAGTCCTCAAACCCAGAGCCCCTTTTCCACGAAGGGTCCCCACGCCTCTCCCAGGCCTCAGACTTCATAGCTCCGGGTGTCTCCGACTCACCTGGCGGGGGCAGAAAACTCAGTTCTCCAAGCCCCACCCCCAGGGACCCCGTTCATGGGTCTGGGGTCGGTCCTGGAGCCCCCACGCTAAACAGGTGCTGAGGCCGGCTGTCCCCGCCAGACCTGGGCGGTCGCTGGCGGGAGGTTAAGCCAGGGTGGCCGAGATGAGAAAAGGGGTGGCTGACTCTGGGGATTCAGTTACTAATCAAATAAGCTGTTAGATAAAACATGTTATCTTTCCACCTTGACAAATACATCTTCCTCATGGTGTGGAAGGCCCGTTTGAGCTTAGGATTCTCGGGAGTTGCCTGCCAGAACAAGGCAGTGCAGAGGCCGGGCTGCAGCCCACCCTGCACCGTCACTGCACCACGAGGGGCCTTGTATACACGCGTGTGCATGCGTGCGTGCGTGCACGTGTGTTCCCACCAGCCTCGAGTCCAAGTCCTGTCCACACCCCTCCCCCAGCCGAGCCATGACCCGCAGGAGAAGGAGGGGCCCAGGCAGAGGGGCCACGCAGAGCTGGAGGTTGGCTCGGGGTTCCGGGTGCCCGTGATGAACTCCACAAAGACGGAATGCAGGACCCAGGTGGCACGTCCTGGCCCCAGGGACCCCTCGGCCTGCACAGGTTACCTGCCTGCCCGGGTCTCGGGACAGGGCTGTCTCGGGAGTGGCAGCTCCTCCTGCCCTGGGAAGTCCTCAGTTGTCCTCAGCACCAACTGCCATGCCCTGGCAGTGCCCAACACTGCGCCCCCGCACCCCTGGGGACCCCACCTTGGAGCCCTGGTCACAGCGGGCTCCTGTCTGTGACAGAAGCAGAACTCCTGCTTCCTGCAGGCGGGATTCTTGGCTCCCTGTCAAAGGGAACAGATGGAGTGTCCCAGAGGCTGCCGGGGACCCATGGGGCTTTGGGAAGTAAGTCTCCAGGAAGGGAACGGTTGGGCAGGGCCACTGAGTGGTCGCCACTCTGCCCTCAGCCCTGGGAGCACTCACAGCCCCTCACAGGGACGGCCAGAGCCACCTGCCTTCTGAGGAGACGGCCGGGCCTGGAGCCTCAGGTGTGCCCCAGCGCCTCGGCCGAGCCAAGCCGGGCACAGGCCTTCTCCCTGAGGATTCAAACGCACACTAACGTGTGAGAAGCACAGCTTGGAGACATTTTTTATTCACGTAGCCAATAGATATCTACAGAACATCCCCTCCCTTAGCACCGTCAGACTCCTGTCCTCTGGGGCCAAGAGAGCGTCAGCTCTCCCAGGCAGATTCCCTCCCTCTTCAGATCACAATTCTAATTTCACCTCCTCAGGACAACTTTCCTAAAATGGCTGCCACCTCCAAGCCCTCACCACGACATCCCCTCTCTTAGTTCCTCCTCTGCCTTTACTACAGGTAAAAACGAGCTTTTTGTGTATTAATTTTACTGAATTGCTGTGTCTCCCCCTCTAGAATCTAAGCCCCTCCCCAAGAGCCCGACGTATCGAGATCACCCCTTTACCCCAGTGTCACCGGGATTGAATATGCTTAATAGGCATTTGTTGAGTGATGAAGGAGGCCACTACCGCTCAGGAATTCATTCATTCCCTCTTCCCATAATGGGACAACGGGGCAGGCACCTGTTGGAGAAAGAGGCCACTTGAAAGGAGGGAAGGCATAGGTGGCGGAAGCCTCCAAGCTCTGAAGACCCGTCGCGGCGGTCTGCCCACCCCTCTGGGGAAAGGGAAGCTCTTGCCTGGAAGGCAGAGAGAGCCCACGGATGGGCGTCCTCCCTGTGAGGACGGCTTCAGGGCTCGGCACGCTTCCTGGGGCCGGGTCTGTACAGGCAGAAGGCAGAGGCCCGGGTGGCGGTAGGGCCGGGCCAGCCTGGGCCCTGCGGCCGGGGTTTGCAGGAACCCTGGCTTCAGAACGTGCGTGTGCGCACTTGCTCTCTGGCACGCCATGAATTGGTTGCTGGCTGCCTTGTGAGGAGATTAAGCTTCCTTTAAAAAGATGAAAAAAATCTCCAGCGAAGGCTGACGAGAGCTGACCCCCGAGGAGGAGGCGGCGGCAGTAACTGATGGGCACTACATTTGTCTAATTAATCTTCTTGTCAACAAAGTTGTTCTTTGCCGGTGCCAGCCCTGACATCATCCCACAAGCTTGCCACGCTGGTTCATGCCCAACTACAAAGGCCACCTCCGAAATGCTCCCCAACTGCCCCAGACGCTGCCCACGGCACTGACGCCGCCTGGCAGTGTGTGGCTAAGAGCAGAGATGTCACAGGCCCTGGGGAATCACAGCCCTCATGAAAGGGGGTGAAGATCCGGAACGTTCAGAGGATCCCCAAGCTGGGAGGAGCCTGGTTCCTACGTAGGACTCAGAGACACTGACTTTTCCTGCAGGTTCAACTTCGGGGGTTGGGGTCGGGGATGAGGTTCAGTTTCACAAGGCAAATTGCTCTTGGTCTGGCTGGGTTGCCCCAAGAGTGGCCCAGGGAAGTTTGGGTGGCAAAGTTGCAAAATCGAGTGCCTCGGGCCCAGGCGAGGGTGGGTGTCAGTGAGGCTGGCCTGGACCTCAGGAACTGGGGCGCACCGTGGTCAAAGGGTGGGTCCAGGTCCTGAACATGACATTCAAATGTTCAAAAAGACTGCAGGTTTAAGAACTAAAACACAATGGACAGGTGGCCGTTTTCTAACTCTGTATGGGACTTTTAAAGTCAGATGTCACCTCACCCAGGCCGTCCTGGACCTTCCCGTCTACACAAGCCCTCCCTTCCGATTTGACTGTCAGTACATTACCTTGTTGGTCTCCCTCAAGCCTTCCCCACCACCCAGACTCACCCTGTTTGTTTCTGCTCCCCTACCAGGCTCCCTAACCGAGGGGTCTGCGGATCAAATCTAAGGTGTCCATGAACTTGGATGGGGAAATACTTAATCATCAATTTCACCAACCTCTAACTAAAATGTAACGTTTTACTAAATTACGAATATAGGTGACATGCCACCGGCTACCAGTAGTGCCTGTGACTTTGTTGCCAACAGAAATCACAGCTATTTTTACATCACATTGCAGTTGATGAAGCTATCTCAAAGTATCAGTTCGGCTCATCACTATTTTGAAATGACTGTAGTTAATAGACCAGTCCGTAGATGTTGTTACACCATATATTAACAAAGAATATATATGACTATTTCACAACTGAAAAATATTTGGATTACTGTATTTCAGTATACATAGCTGGTTTGCTTTGCAACCCTCATTTTACCTTTTTCCAAATATTCTGAGAAGGGACCCCGGAGATTCACCAGGACTGGCAAAGGGAATCGTGCAGCTGTAAGCCACCTCTTTGGTCCTCTTGTATCATCAGCAACTACCTTGCGTCCTGGCACATAGTAGGTGCTCAATATAGTTTGGGTTGAAGGAATGAATGAATGCTGCACTGAACTAATGACTGGAGACACGAGCCTTAAAATGACCTTGCCCGTGTTCACGGAAGGTGCAGAAGGTTCCGGGGACCCATTGCCACGGGCGCTCCTTTCTCCGCGACAGCCCCGCTGCCCCACCAGGAGCACCTGGGGGTCTTGTCCCCCCACCAAGGGCTGCACTAAGAGCTCCGGGCTGACTAAAGGGCCCCCGCTAAGCAGGACCCCACCGCCCATTCCCTTTGCCGCCGCGCCCTGAGTTGGAGATGGGGGGACGACCCCAAGGGACGCAGGGTGCTTTTGTGTGGGCGCCACCGCGGGACTCGGCCCCGGCTGCGCCGCGCGCGCTGGCCACGTGGTGGCGCCGTGCGCCCGGCCCCGCAGCCCCGCGCGCCCCGCGGCCGCTCGCGCCGCTCGCCGGCTCTGGCTCTGGCTGCGCGGGCTTCGGGCCTGGGCCGGGCGCTGCGGACGCCGCGCAGCCTGGGCTGACCTGCGGCCGGCCAGGTCCCAGCGGTTCCCCATCGGCAGTTCCCCACCGTTTCCGTCGGGCGAGAGAGGGTCCCCGGCGGGAGGCGTGGCGACGTGGGGCGCCGGGCCGGGACCCGGCAGGAGGGCGGACGGGCCGGGCTTTCAGCGCCTGGGGCGAAAGCCCAGCTCGCCACGCGCACCCGTCCTCACGGGGGCCGAGAGGCCGGGCGCGCTGTGGGGACAGCCACACGGACCTGAGCCCCGATTCCGCCCCGCCTTCCTGCCATCATTTGCTCTTTTGCAAAACGGGGGTCATTGCGTTCCGGACCATTTGGTGGCACTGAACGAGGTGCAGCTGCAAAGGCCCCTTAGCGCGCTGCCCGGCGCTCGCTGGGTTCTGCGGAGGCGCCCGGTCCCCAGGCCAGGCGAGCCCCGGTCATCCTCCGGAGACGGGACAGTGCCCGCCCCGCACTCGCTCGTGGGACTGTCGGGGGACGGAAGGAAACGCCCGCCGAGGTCCGCGCTGCGCCGGGCGCACAGCGGATGCCCAGTGTCAGCCCTTAGGTTGCTCTCCAGCGTGTGTCGCGAGTGCACAGACGGAAGCCCAGACGTCCTGCTGCCTCTCCAATAACACTGTCACCTCGGTCCTCCAGGGTCACCAGGGAGATGGGGCCCTCGCAGGGCCAAATCCTCCCGTTTGCCAGAGAGAACTTGGGCAGCGGGAATGCGGCCCTGGAAGGACACGCGGGAAGGTGGTTCACACTCATCCCAAGTCCTTCAAAAATGGGGAGATTCACCCTTGAGGAGGTGTGTCCTGGTCAGACAGCAGCTGCTCAGGGGAGCTGAGAGGCTCAGCTGAAACCCAGCGCGGGGCTCGGGGCACGTGGGGACGCTCAGCCTTGGGCCTGCATCGCTGGCCCACCAGCCCCTCCGCCCGTCCCTGTGCACGGTCACTGGGGCGTGCAGGCCCCAGCCTGCCCTCTCTGAGTCAGCCCTGACCAGAGTGTCGATAATTAAGAGACACACGTCAAGAATGTAAATTCCTGTGGTTCCCAGCCTAGGAAGGGTTCATTTGGCGCCTCAGGACAATTACAAGCTGAGGGACTCTGAAAGAACCAGTGTTACTGTTTAAAGTGTTATCAGTTTAATGAACTGCTTATGAAGTGTTAAATGCATGCAAGTGTAAAGCAACATCTGGGCTTCTGTTTTATTTGTAGACTTCAAACTGGGCGCTTGGTGTTTTGAAAATGCCAATTAATGGTGTAAAATCAGAAATTCTAATGGGGAAGAAGGACATTCTTTTGTGATATCTCCCTGAACTATCTCAAAATGCGTCTCAAATACATACACATTCACACACAAACAATGCAACCGCAAAGACTTAAATGATTTTTTTTAAAAAAATTAAAGAAGCAGGCATTTGCTGCTTTGTCCCATGTTGTTGCACGATTTGGTATATTTTTTGCTAGAGGAAAGAATGAAAAGTCTAAAATTAGAGGTGTCATCAACAAAAATTTCCCAGAGTTTGGTCTAGGAAATTTGTCATTTTTTACTCATTTCTTTCATGCCAGAAAATAGATAGCTTTCAGGAATATTTACGGTGCTTTCATGAGAAAAATTTCCAAGCTACCCTTAAAGCAATGAAGTTGGATTTGGAACAAGTAGAAACATTGTGAAATTGCTTATTTTCTTCCAAAATTTGTATTTTTCTTCCTTATTTCCTGTTAAATCAGTGCCACTCATTAGCAACATATTTTTTCATTATATACTCAGCAGAATTTTCACTCCGCAATTGCATTCCAAATTAAACTTTTAAGTTTCCAGGGAAAGTGTACCAAATGTTTAAATCGGTCAGAAGTTAAACTAATGAAAAATAGTGAAAAAATGAGAAAAAACCCAACTTTCTTCTTCTCTTATAAAAGCTATTGCTTTTTATCTGTTTCATGCTTTGCGGACACTTTTATCCCTGGGATCTTGAAAGGACTGTTCACAAAGCAAGAAGGCTCAGGAAATAGCTTTGTGGTAGTGCTCAGGAAAATGCAAAGATGTCTGAACTTAGCATGATGGAAGAGTCCAGACAAATGCTGGTTTCAGGGAAACAAAAGGGGGTTTGAGGATTTCATTGCAAGATTTGGATGGGACTGCCTACTAGTTGTACGTGTTAGAGCTGGAGGGGTGTCCAGGCTGGAAGCTTCACGTTGTGTGATGGAATTCCTGAGTAGGAAGGAAGCACACCCAAGGTAATTTAGTGATAAAGTTGCAAATAGAGCCCACACCCTTTGCTGAGTATTCTTTAATGAGCAGCTACTAGTCACATTTAAGGAAGACTGCTAAATGCATGGTATTGCTTTCTGGCCAATGATTCCCTTAATGAAAAGAGGGTGATCACATAATTTAATTTCCCGTCAAGGTGGCCCAGGAAGCCATTGCTAGGCTCTGCCATGACTTGCTTCTCCATTCTAAAGCAAAAGGCCAACATGAGCAAGGAAAAAAAAACCCAAAAATTCCTGAAGGAAAGTCATAAACTTGACTACATTGTAAGACAATGCTACTTGCTCAGGTCAACAACAGTTATATAGAGACCAGATCTGTAGTAGCCTGGTTCGTTCCTTTTAAGAAAAATTTGGTATTAATAGCTTGATTCAGCTCAGAATATTTTGAGAAAGAAGTATAATATATTAAAAGTGTTATATCATTGGGGCAAAAGAAGAAAAAAAGGTATTATAAAACTTCAGTAGCCAAACTAAACCATGAATGCCATGGATCACTATAGCAGAATGTCTCAAACATAGGCTCCAATAGAGATAACAGAGATAAAAATTAGTATGCGGCAGAGATGATGAGGAAGGGGTAGTTGGTCAATGAATCATGTCAGGACCAATCATGTGGAAAAATTAAAGATAATCCCTCGCTCCCCCCTTATACCAAAATAAATTCCACATGCATTTAACGGTTTTGTGCAAAAATAACATAAAAATAGATGACAAGTAAACTTCAGATCTTGAGAGAGAAGAACTTTGTCGATATTTTAAAAGTTTAGAGATAGATTAAAGAGTAAAAGATTCTTGTATGTGACCGACCACAGAAATGTTAAAAGTTCTAGATATTAGTAACACTGGGAAGATGTTTGTGACAAATATCACAAAGAATTAATCTTATTTTTATGTGAAATTTTATTGCAAAATGATGAGAAAAGCACTAACAAAATGCTGTTAAAATGGGCTATGGAAACAAGCAGACAGTACACACTAGGACTGCTTTTTTGTTTTTTTCTATAAGAGCCCTGTATTAAATAAAAATCTACTAGCATAACCTGGCCATGCTTAAAACAATCATTTCATTATTTCTCAGTTTCTGCAGGATAGAAAATTGGGAGGGGCTTGATTAAATGGTTCTGGGTCTTTTGTGCAGTTGTAGTCAGTGGCTGCAACTGGGAGAGGAGAGGGCTGGAGCAGCCGGGGGCTGACTGGGAATCTCTCATTCTTCATAGCCATGTGGTTTCTACATGTGAATTGTTTGGGCTTCCTCACAACATGGCGGCTTCAGAGCAGCTCTAGTGCTCGAGTGGTGTCTCAGGGCACCAGTGAGGGTGTTTAGTTCCCATGACAGAGCTGAACTGCTCTATGATCTTGCCACTAGAGTCAGATAATGTCACTTCTACTGCATTCCATCGGCCATAAGTGAGTCAGGAGCCCCCCAGTTTTAAGAGAAGATGAATTAGACTCCACCTCATGATGAGTGAGTGGCAAGTTTCTTGAAAAGCATGCAGGATGAGAGGTATTATTTTTGGAAAATATAATCTGCCAAAGAGTTTGAAAATATACTTTGGAATTTGCCTTCAGAGGCTATAGCACATTTTTCTAAATATCAGTAGGTATGGCTACTCTTCCTACTTTTAGATATATTTAATTTCGGAGAATGGACAAAAGGTATTGAAAGTCAACTCCAGTAAACAATGCCAACAAATCTGCTAGATGGCAATTGTACCAGAAAAGGAGATGCTTTGATGATAACAGAGTTAGTTTTCATATGAGACTTGACCTGGGGCCTGAAGATATTCAATGGAGGATGGCACAGTTCTTACCAGCTACATCTCAGAAATAAGTGCACAACCTTATAAGAGGACTGCAAGGTCACCTTGACTAAATATTATGAAAGTGGCCTGTTTTATAATAAAACCCGTCTCTTTAACTTATCGCCACTATACTTTTCTTTGGTAACCATCAAATACTTAGCATTCTACCAGGCACATTATAGAGACAAAGTAAATACCTGAGTGATTGATTTAGTGTCTGGAGCAAGAACAAACTAGCCCGTTTCAACTAAGTCCTTAGGTACTAGTTGGACTTGGTCAACCACAAAAAAGAGAAGTTGACCCCCTCTCTTCAAAACCACTTAAAGAAATTCCAATATGTTTAAACTGGAGGAGGCAGGGCATAAATTAAAGGTACATTCCTCCTGAAAACATACTCTTGCATTTGTCTCTTTCTAAACTTCATAAATCTGTGCACCTATTTCCTCTTGTCCTTGTTGGTGAGGCTCACAGAGGATAAAGGGGTAGGTGGGGACCACAGGTGCTACTCCAGGGTTCTTTGTGGCCTTGAAGGTAGATCCAAATGGACCAACTGGCTTATTTCTGTTCAGGCTGCTAAGTGCCCTCTTTTAGTTCTCAGGCCCCTCTTAGACGATGCTCATCAAACACCAAATATTTATCAAAAGTCTAACCTAGTCTGTCACTAGGACCAAGATGCATGTGGAAGTCTTTATGCATCTAATACTTTCCCATTAGTTGAAGCTTACAATTTTCCCACCTGTCCATGTCAAAGACTAAAAATATTTTTTGGTAGGACTCATGGTTGTGGACATGTTGATGCTTAAATGAGATGGCAGAGACATTTATTGCTCACCAAATATCATGCGCCCTTCCTCCATCATATTTCCCAGTCCACTTGCAGATAGTGTGGCCATGTGACTAGTTCTGGCCAATGGGCTGTGAGAGGAAGTGATGTGTTACTTCCAGGTTGAAGCATACTTCCAGGGTGGCATGGGATATCCAAATGTTCTCTTCTCCTTGCATGGTAATCATGGAGGTTCTATGTTCCTGAGACTATAGCTACAAGATGCAGGGGCCACCATTAGCCTTGGTCTTTATGTGACTATGCACTAGCTCCCTGAATATTCTTCAGCCCCTGGTCTAGCCACTCTGGGTGTGGAATAAACTGTTTTTGTGTTAAGGCACTAAAGGGTTAGGGTGAATTAGTTACTGCCGCATAGTCTAGCCTAGTCTGACTAATGCAATGGTCTATAACAAAACAGCAAGAGCGTGAGCTGTCCATGACTCACGAAGGGCTAGCATAGTGGTCCTATCTAAGGAGGACACCACTTGGGTGCTCCAGGTGTATGAAGCTACTTGGCTGGTGGGAAAAATTTCCACCTAACTTTTACTTTAGGGAAAATAAAAATGAAGCTCTCAATGGCCAATCAAGGACCCCTGTGGAAGCATAACAAATATTTGATATTTGACATGATTGTTTATTATGGGGTATATTTGTGGGTTCAGGATCATGATCATGCGTAGAAAGTCTAGAAGCCAATGTCTGATGAACTAGGTGTACATTTGGCATCTCACCCTGAGATAGATATGTAACCATCATTTTGTGTGTGTGCGTCCACATACCTGTAAGTTCAGATGATTTAAGAGTATAATAAATAAATAGGAGTTTTTATCTGCCCCCACTTTGTAGTCAGCCACCCAGTGGCTCTATTCTAGAAGCCAATTTCAAACAGTAACAGATTTTTATAAGCAGTAAATGAAGGCGGCCAGAGAATCAACCCCCAAAGGAAGAAGATCAGTCATATATTGAAATATTAGGCAGTCAATTATAGTAGTTAAAAGCGTAGACTTTGAACTCTGCTTGCCTGGGCTAGAATCTTAGTTGTACTCCTTTTCCAGTGTATGACTTTAGGTTAGTAATATAATTTTTATGTGCCCCAGTTTTCTCATTTGGAAAATACTGACATTGTATTGTTGTTATGGGGATTAAAGGTAATAACTCTGTGTTGAGAGTATGTGTAGCTGTCTGTAACAGAAACAAGGCTCCAAATAACAGTGTGTCTTCGTCGGCATGGGCTGCTATAACAAAATACCATAGATTGGGTGGCTTGAATAACAGACGTTTACCTCTCACAGTTCTGGAGGCTAGGAAGTCCAAGATCAAAGTGCGGGCAGATTCAGTTCCTGGTGAGGCTGCTCTTCCCGGCCTGCTGGTGGCTGCCTTCTCACTGTCCTTACACAGTGGAGAGAAAGTGCTCAGTCTCTCTTCCTCCACACTGATCCCATAATGGGGGCTCCACCCTTAGGACCTCATCTAAACCTAATTACCTCCCAAACACTCACCTCCATGTATCAATACATTAGGAGTTAGGGCTTCAACATATGAATTTTGGAAGATACAATCATTTGAGTCTGTAACACAGCGGCTTAAGAAAAAAAGAAAGATATGTATGCCTCTCAACCCCAAAGAAAAACCAGAGCTAGGCAATGATATGTTGTCCATAGTGTCAGGGTCCTAGGCTCCTTCTAGCTTCTTGCTCCACCATCTTCAACAAGTGGCTTCCACTTTGGCCCAAGATGGCAACAGGAGCTCCAGCCATCATATCTTCACTCATCAGATCTTCCAGCTATCAGAAGGGAGGAAGAGAGAAACTAGATGCAAAGGGCTCATTCTGTACACCTCACTCAATGGAACATGGTCCCAGGACCACACCTAGATGTGAGGGAGACTTGTAAATGTAGTCTCTGTACTGCATTCTTTTCAGCTGACATTTTAGTTCTGGAAAAATAGAGTTGTTTTTTCACAAGACTGCATTATTTAAATTAACATGTAACTGGGTTATTAAGTTATTTTAAATGATTTAATAAATATTTTACAAATTCGTAGTTTTAATTTCTAATAGGGCAACTAACAGTAGATATAACCTCTATTAAACAAAATGTCTTTCAGGTCCTAAATGATTTTCAAGATTCAAAAAATGTTTAGAGACCAAACTGTTTGTGGACCACTATTCTAAACAAAAGAATTTTTGCACACATTAGTGCGCATGCCCACATGAGGACACTTTATATTGTGACCAAGTATCCTTTCACACCTCCAGATCCAGGATCAACAAACTTTGTGAAGAGCTAGAGAGTAAAGATCCTAGGCTTTGCTGGGCTGCATGCAGCAACCCCACTCAACTCTACCATAATGTTGAAAAGTCACCCATAGACAATTGGTAACAAATGGGTGTGGCTGTGTTCCAATAAAATTGTTCATGGACACCGAGATTCGAACTTTGTATAATTTCCATGTGTCACAAAATATTATTCTTCTGCAAATATGCTTCTTCTTCCACATAAATACATTTATAAATCAGATAACATCCTTGTTTTCTACTTTTTGGTTTGGAATGCGATTTTCCATGCTATGTCACCACCACTTTCCCCAGTGGTGTCAATGGCCTTCAAATCAAGTGGGTACTGAAGGTCCAGGGTGCCATCTGGAGCTTGTTTCCTTGGGAGGGGGCCTGTGAGCTGGGTGCTTGTGCCTCAGAGAAGTGACTATGAGGAACCTAGCCAAGGCAGGGCTGAAAAAAGAGAGAAATTCATTATGCTGAGCTAGGTTCCAAACTGTGTAACAGTCTCTGACTTTTTCCCCACCCATTTGCCACAGAGACTTTCTGGAAAGCTTTTTGGATAGGATGTGTACGATAGAGGAGGTCTGTCATCCATAGGCAGGACTTCTGGAGTGTGAAAGACTCACACACCTAAGACATATACAGTCGATCCTCATGCTGTGGGGCATGAGTTATGGTCCATACAGTCACTGTGAACACGGAATTAGCACATCCCGAACCATTGCTCCTCGGGGAATACAGGGGCTGGTTCCTGAGAGTTTCTGATCACAAACATTTTGTCAACAGATCAATACATAACCTTGTTTTATGTGCATTTCTGTTTAAAGATACCTTATTTAACATACTGTTGATTCGTTGACATTGAACTCATGGCCAACAGCTTTATGACTTAGGGCTGAACAAAGCTTATCTAACATACAAATATTTGATCATAAGGCACATCACAGCCTTCTTGCACTTGAGAACAGCAGACAGCACTTCAGCGCTGTGCTTGCGGGCCACTTTAAACTGCAAAATCACCAACAAAGAGCACAAAAATGCAAAAAATATGGCACTGAATAGAGAATGAAAACGACACGCGTTTGTAGTGTGGGCGCTGCAATGAGAAGGCAGAGGGTGGTCTTGTTCAGCCTCAGCTAGAACTGTGCACAACGGGCGACTCAAAGCTTTCACTGCTCTGTGCTTGTCACCGTGCGAGGGCTGCAACCTTGATTTGGGGATTTCAAATTAATTTTGTGAAGTAGATGAATTTGCAAACACAGAATCTGTGAACACTGGGGATCGACTGTATTGTTGGTATCAGAAAAGGTCTCAGGATGAAAACTGGTATACTCATTCTGGAGGGGAGTTGGGCTGTACGCACATAATATCCTTGACACTGAGAGTTCAACTTCTGGTACTTACCCAGAAAATTATTAGGCAAATGAGTGAAGGATAACATATAAGGATGCTCATTGAAGAGTTGTTTATAATATAATGGAATACTATGCAATCATGAAAAATAATTCATTGATGAATATTTAGTAATATGAAAAGTTTATGAGATGTTATAAAGTGAAAGTACAGTCAATATACACCACAGTCTCATTTGTGTGAATAAGTATATTTCATTTATGATGTATGATACAGGCATATTCAGTTTATGATCTAGACATACTCAATTTCCGAATGGAAAAAATTCTGGAAGGATATATATCAATAAGTTACCTTAACTAGGAGGTATAGATGAATTTAATTGGATTACAGATTAATTTAATTTTGTTTTTTGTATTTTCAGTGTTTTCTAAATTTATTTACAACGAGGGGGCTACCTTTATAATTAGAAATCTATTATTTTTATAACGAACATTTTTAAGGTGTTTACTCTATGCCAGGCACTGGGTTGAGTTCCTTAACTCTTGAATTTATATTAAAATTCTATGAAACAATAGTTGTTTATATTTCACAATTCATAATAAAAACAGAAAAAAGTCTCAAGATTCTCCAGCCTCATTCCACAGATTTGGACGGCCCTCGAGGGCCAGCTCCCTTCAACACGTCCTGCTGCCATTCTAACCAGAACCAGAGGTGGGGATGCTGGCCCACGTCCCCAGTGCTCTGAAAAGTGCTGAGATCTGAGTCTCTCCCGCCAGAGCAGAATTCCTGGGGCTTGGCCGCAGGGACGGGACTAACAGATTCAGGCAAGAATTTTGTCTGTCTCCTTCTCTGTTTTTAAAAGAAATAGCCACTGCCCAAACTGGGCCGAGCCTGGTATTATCTGGTTTTCCTCAAAGCCTGAGCAAAGACGAGCGGCTGCTGTTCAGTGGCGCTGGGCTGTCTGGGGAACAGGGTTTCTGGGAGAGAGTGCGCTCGGCCCAGAATGGACTCGGTGGTCAGCAGGCGCGTCGCTGCAGGGAGATGAGCATAACAGATGTCAGCTCGTGTGCGCGAGAGTTTCTGCTTGTCATTTATCCTTGGGAGCATTGCTCTGTCCCCAACCTGTGTCTTTCTAACAGTCAACAAATCAAAAAATGAGCAGAGGTGATAAAGGGATAAAGGCTCCAACCCTTTCTACATGCCACCTTCCCTAGTGCCAGCCTCTCTAGTATGAGGCTTGACAAATCCTCAACTTTTCAGCTGTGTTTTTTACTCCACTACTTAAAAACTGCAGAGGCTGCTAGAGGGGCGGCCAGAGGACTTGCATGCAGGTGCCACTCTGCTATATCTGCCTATGTGACCTTGACTAAGTCACTAATCCTTTCTGACCCTCGGGTTACCCATTTGAAAAATTACGTCCAAAAATTAGGCCATGTTTTGATTTGTGCACTTAAAAGTATGCAGCTTGGGGAGATGGCAGGCAGGTCCCATTCTGGAGACTGGGTCATATTCCTGCCCACTGAGGTGTGTGTCTGTCATGGCAAAACCCAGCGTCTGGATTTTTGCAATGCCCAAGCAGAGTCAGAGGACTGAAGCACGACTAGATTTCAGCATCAATGAGCTTAGCCGGGAGGCATGTCTATGGGTAGAAGCAGGGAGACCTTCCAAAATCACACCACGCAGGGGGTCCCCTGATCTACATAGAATGAGGCAGCACCCCCTGGGGCTGGTCGATTGGAGCTCCTGGAATCACGTGGCAGAATTAGGCATGGGTTATGGTTCCTTTCATGGAGTCAGATTCTCCAAGAATGGTGTAAATGTCAGTTTCATGAAAATCCATCCTAAAAGCCCCGATCGACTTCTCCATTATCTGCCCCCCCTTTTCCTCCCAGCTCTCCCGAGCGCCCAAGGCGATTCTGAGATCAGAGAGCATAATTACAAATGAACTGGGGCTCTGGGGACGCCTTACAGCTTAATTAGCTCCCGTCCCTGCGCTGTCTCCATGGCCCAGCCTCATGCTCCGTGCCGGAGTCCTGGCTGCCAAAGAATTCAGAGCAGGGGCCTCTCGGCTTGTTAGCATGCTTCCCTCGGTCCCTCCTGACGCTCACATCCAGGCTGCAATTAGGCCCAGCTGAGGAGACAGGAGACGGAGAGGCCTGAGCCGCTCCCTGCCTCTGCCGCGCATCCGGAGCTGGCTGGGGGCTGCTGCCTGCCCGGACTGGCCCGGAGGTGAAGCGCACCTTGGAATGCGGAGTGGCGGCGGCTGCAGGGCCTGCACCTGCTCTGCCCAGCCCAGGTCAGGAGGCTGCGGGCTGCAGGTGTGTTTCCGGGGGCGTCTGGCAGGGCTGGGTCTGGGGCATTGAAGGCACCTGGGGTTGAAGGGATCTGTCTCCCACACTGCCGGTACCAGTAGAGGGAGGGGGGATGGCCCCTGGGCAGGAGCCGCCCCGGTCAGCTGGAGCACCCATCTAAGCACAAGCCAGGACCCCCAGAAAGGGCTTCGGGCTTGTGCAACATCAATAAGAAGAAAGGACAGTCATACCTGGAGGGCCCCTCTCAAGGGAAAGTGCAAACCTGGAAACTGATTTCTTGGTCCCTGTTACTTCCCGGTGGCTTATGGTTTGGGCTGTCAATGAATTTCCAGCTTGAAGTAAATTATTTTACCCTAGAAGGAACTCACTCTCCTCTCTCCTGGAGAAAAGGAAGCTTGGAGGAAGACTCTTAAGGCAAAAAGAGAGGCCGTCAGCTGGGCACTGATGTCCATCCAAGGCACTGGGAGCAAAGATCAGCGCTGCCTCTGCTCCTGGCGCCCACCCCAGCCAAGCAGGTCTGCACAGGCTTCGGGGACCCAGGGCCCTGCAGGAGGGTTCAAGCCATACACTCTCCCCCAGCGATGGGGAGTGAAAAAAACAAAATGCAATAATGTTGAATTTAACATCTCCAAAACATAGTATGACATCTAAAAGGCAATCATCATGCGCTTCAATAGTTACATAAAAATGTGTTCTAATGTTAATCAGGGATATGTTTCAATCTGTTTGATATAATAGGGAGTGGGTTTCCCAAAACCAAGCGCCTGAGGCCCACAGATCTCTTAACATAGACCAGGCCCCCATCAAGCAGCCCCAGAGAGAGGGAAGCCACATACATAAGCACTGAGAGGCCACTGCCCGGGTGGCCTTAGAGATGCCCCGGACCAGGCCTGCTCCATGGCTCCGGGATAAACTTCCGTGTCAAAGAGATCTCAGTGCCCACACTCCGGATTTCCCTGCACCTGCCAGGTTCATGGTCAGGACCTGGTAAGGAACCCAAGTGGCCCCATTAATGGGGAGGCTAGCATTGCAGACGTGGGACTCTGTTCTTTAGGAAGGAAGATTAAGGGGGAGAGAGAACCCCATCTGTCCCTACCTACTTTGGAGCAATGATTCTCTGCCTGCTTGTTCACCTTCACCTGAAGCGCCCTTTGTGCTTCCTTCAGCCCTGAACCTGCTGCATTTGCTACATTCTTACCTTAGGGAAACGTTGCTTCTATGCACAGGGGAAGCCAGACTAGAAGCTGGCTGTATTATATTTTAAACAGGCAGTGACAGAGTGCCTACCACGTGCCTGGCAGGTGCTATATTCGAGGGGATCAGAGGCTGGCAGGGGAGACAATTCTCTTACAAGGAAAGCTCCATGCAGGGGCAATGTACGGAGTGTGGAGAGGCCTGGGGAAAGTGCAATAATTCTAGCTGAAAGTAGGGAGACCACACAGAGGAGGTGACCTCCTGGCTGCACTCCAATGATGGCACAGGTGTCCCTGGGCCCAGGCCTGAAAAAGTGTGGAGAATTGGGGGCAGGGTCGCTGGACAGGCTCAGGCTGCAGAGGTGACTGCCATCCCAGGGAGGGACCATGGGGTACACTGGGAGGACAACTCAGCCATGAATGGGTCACCCTGCTATGCTGTCCTTCCAGTGTACCTTAGGGCTCCCCTTGTAGCTTTTCTGTCTATAAACCAGGGCTGTTTCCATGGAGGCCCCAGGCGGGTCTGGATCTAGACCCAGAGCCAGCTGGAGCCCCACAGGCTTTGCCACCCAAGCTGTGCTCCAGGGTCCCGCAGCCTCAGCATTGCCTGGGAGCTTGTTAGAAATGCGGAGTCTCAGGCCTCACCCCACACCCACCAAATCAGATTCCTCTAGCTCACCAGAGCCAGGCCTGACATCCTGAGGTTCCCTGGACAAAGACTGGCCACTGCCTGGAGCAATGTGACCTGAAGAATGGATCTGTCCATTCCTGGGCTCGGGCCAAAGAGGACAGGGCGGGAGTGGAACCAGAAATTCTCTCCATCTTCTAAGCAAGGTGTTCGGATATTCTAGGTGGGAGGCTAGCCAGAAAGGGCTCAGTCCCTCTCGGGCACACAGGCTTCAGGCGCAGTCGGGAAACAAAACAGCCCAGGAATGCAGGTAAGCTCAGGCGGCCGAGCAGGGCCGTTCATGCTGCAACACGTTACGCGTGCTTCATTGAGGAGGTGGCCTGGGCAGGTGGAGTCACGCGCCCGTACCTGTCGGCATTTACATTAGCCACGATTATCTGGGTTTTCTTTCCATTTGGCCCCAGAGACGGAGCCGCCACACAGAGAGTTCAGCAGAGCAAAGTCACAGCCCTTGTATTTGGATTAGAACAGTATCCCCAGATGCAAAGAACAACCAGTTTAACAGTGTGTATGCATGCACGTGTGCGTGCGTGCCTGTGTGTATGCGTGTGTGTGTGTGTGTGTGTGTGTGTGTGTGTAGGGGGTGGATGCAGGTGAGATCTTGGGGCTGCTGAAGTACGATTGCACCCTAACGGGGAACCTGCAGAGAAGCTCTCTACCTTGGCTGATCTGTGGGTCACAGCATGAGAAAAAAATTTCTCATCATGTTTAGGGCCTTGAGCATTTGAAAATAATAAAAAGGCAAAGTTTTGAATTAAAATTTATGGTTGAGCCTGCCTGTCTGGGAGGAGCCGGCTTAGTGGGCAAAGCTGACGCCAGCCAGGCTGCAGGGGCTGGAAGAAATTGGACACCAGCGAGGCTGGGAGCGAGGAGGGACGACTCTCCCGCAGCCCGGCACGGTGGCCCTCTGGGACCACCGCTCCCGGCTCTGGCTGCACACTGGATGCTCCTGGGACGGTGTTTAGAAAATGCTGATTGACTGGGCCACACTACAAACCCAGTGAATCCGAATCCCTGGGACTGGATCCCAGTGACTGAAAGATGTTTAAAGCCCTCCAGGTGATTCTGATGTGACACCAGGATTGAGAAGCATCGGTCCAGCCCGAAGGCTGCAGGGCTGGAGGAAAGTGGACGAGGCACTTTGCCTCTGCTCCCCGCTCTTCTCCCCTGCTGGGAAGGCGTGAGGCCTCAGCAGCTGCACGAGGGCAGTTTTCAGCACTGAGCTCCTCCGGAGTCTTACAACCTGCGGAGGGCCCAAAATGGATAGGGATGGTGGTGTGCAGGGACCTGGTGTCCACATAGCAGCAGCTGCCCGTCCCCACTTGCCCCGGAACCACATGAGCGCTTCTGATTGCCATCAAGATGCACTTTTCCTTTTTCAAAGGACTTGTACGCCAGTGATCTTATATTATCCTGTGTATTCGTTTTCTGTTGTTGATATAACAAATGACTACAAATGTCATGGCTTTGAGATGACACAAATTTTATTATGTTATAGTCCTAGAGAACTAAAATCGAGGTGCTGGCAGGGTTGCATTCCTCCTGGGGGTGCCTGGCTTTGTCCAGTATCTGAAGGCTGCCACACTCTGTCTGCCCCGTGGCCCCTTCCTCAAATCACTGTGACCTCTGCTCTGCGTCACAGCTCCTTCTCTGACTCTGACCTCCTGTCTCCCTCTTCTAAGGACCCTTGTGACTGCACTGTGCCCACCAGGACAATCTTCCCATTTGAAGATCCTTAATCATACCTGCGAAGTCCCCTTTGCCATGGAAGGTCACATTCATAGGTTCTGGGGATGAGGATACAGACTCCTTTGGAGTGCGTCATTATTCCATTTCCCGTACCCCAACAACAGCCACGTGAGTCAGATGCTCGTCATTACACCCACCTGGCAGATGAGGAAACTGGCACCTAGCCAGAGACAGGCGGCTCCTGGGTATCAAAGGTGAAACCAAATTCTTGTTATCCTTCCCCTCATTGTTGCCACTGCATCTAGCAGTCACCTCTTGGGATCCTCACCCATCTCCACCCTCCAGTCTTAGGTCACCCCCCACACACAGTAAAGCCCAAGATGCCTCCTGCCCTTCTGTGGGGTTGGCTATTTCTGCACACTTTTGTTGGACAGCTTCATGAGCACCTGGCTATGGCCCCCAGATCAGGCATTCATCGCAGTGGGCCCCAGGAAGCCAGGTCATCTCTCTGGGTCTGTGCCCATGGTTCTGGGCTTCTCTGAGCTCCTTGACTAGGTCCTATACCCCCCTATACACAAGTGATTACCACATGCCTCTCCTCTGTGGCAGTTGACAGCATTCCACCATTGTTTATGTGTTTCTATCATTAATCTCAGTCTTTCTCTCTCAACTCTAAACCCCATACTTGCTTTTGCTCATGGGCACCCTGTAGGGTGTATGTGGATATTTAATAAACATCTATTAAGGGGAGGAATGTCTGCCAGCAGTCTAAGGCTTACAGATGGTAAGCAACTACTCCTTTGCCTTCTAGAAGTTGATTGCTTCAGTGTTCCTGTCTACTCCCTTCCCTGTGGGAGGGTTACACCCCCCCATTCACTGACCTGTGGCTGTGGGGGGTGCTTCCTTGCCCCACTTCCAGGCTTGGCCACGTGACTGGCTCTGGCCAATGGAATGGGAATGGGTAGAACAGAAGCCACATCTAGCAGCTCTGAGAGCAGTTTCATGGCTGAGTTGTGCCTCTTATTCTTTTCCCTTTGCCAAGAGAACACAACACCCCAGCCACAGGATGCTTCTCCAGCAGGTTACCCAGGATGAGAAGGTGTGAGGAGTAGAGCCACCGTGTCCACTGTAGCTCTCAACATGAGTGACACTGAAGCTGCTGTTGCTATAAGCCAATAAGATCTGGAGATTTTTTGTTATTACAGCATAATTTAGCAAACTCTGAGAAGTACAGAAGTCTTCACTGGACATCTCAGGGCAAATCCAGCTTTCCTCCCCCTCCAAATGGAGACCCAGGGTACAAACCTGGCTCTGACACCTGAAAGCTGTGTGATTTTGAGAAAGTTACATAACATCTTTGGCTTCAAATTTTTATACCAATAGATAAAAAGCTTCCTCTGGCTTCATCAGCAATTCTGAGGAGCTAGCCTATCATTCAGCGTTTGACCTCTGTCTGCTAGGACTGTGGTTCCCAACCCTCAGGCTGCAGAACAATACCGTGGTGGTTACCCTGCTCCGCCCAGTAGAAAAATTGTCTTCCATGAAACTTAGGAGGGGGGTGCACACAGCAGGAAGTGAATGGTGGGCAAGGGAAGGTTCATCCGTACTTACAGCTGCTCCCCATTGCTCGCATCAATCACTGCCTGGGCTCCGCTGCGACCCACCACCCCCCCAGTCTTCCATGAAACCAGTCCCTGGTGCCAAAAAGATTGAGGGCTGCTGCTCTAGGAATTATCTTTGCAGATTGTATGTAGTGCCAAGGAAGTTGTCCCAAAGTTTGAATACAACAGCAAACTGTGTATTCTTGGACAAACTGTTTCACTTCTCTTTTTAATTATAAAAGTCTTTATATCTGTAAAAGGAATTTGCCACACAGTGTTGGGATATGTCATCTTGCACATAAGAAGTATTCAATAAATCCAACGATCTCTCCTTTCTCTCCTCTTCTGGGTTGGATTGAGCCCTTTGAGGTGTACTCTTTTGCATCTTGTATTTCCTCAACCTGGGTGTTTTGGGGGGGGGGGCGTATATCCCTGGATAAAAATGCAGAGAGAGGTACCCAGATGTCCATGGCCACATTCCTCACTGTAGGCCCCAAGTGGAAATAGCACAGGCGTCTACCAGCTGATGAACGGGTGAAGGCAGACAGTCACAAATGGCCACACACTGTATGAGTCCATTTACATTAAGTGCCCTAAATAAGCAAGTCCAGAGGGACAAAGTAGATTCGTAGTTGTCTAATCTGATGAGAGGTTGGAGAGATGGAGGGGTGGGGGAAGTTGACAGCTAACGGGTATGAGGTTTCTTTTGAGGATGATGAAAATCATTTGAAGTTAGATAGTGGTGACGTTTATACAACTTTGTAAATACACTGAAAAACACTGAATTGTGCACTTTATTTTTGAATCATACACTTTAAAAGTATGGATTGAATAGTATGTAAATTACATCTTAATATTTTTTTAAAAGCACCCTTAGAGTGATGTGGAGGGAAGAGTAGCTATGAGTTGACGGCTCAGTTGGAGAGGCACTGCCACGCCCGTGCTACCCTGCTTTGGTCTCTTCTTAAATCTCTCTTCTTTTCTGCTGATGCCTCATGCCCAAGCAATGGGAAGAGTCTCTTGTTGTTTAGCTCAAAGGAAATGATCAGGATATTCAAAGATCATTTTACTAAAAATATCAAAAGGGGTGGGGAATAAAAATGTAAATGCATAAAAGGATGGGAATGTTCTTGGCGTCATAATCCTTACTCTAGAGCAGCCACAAGCATAGACCAACTCCTGGGTCTTGAGTCTTTCCCAACCCCTGGCCCTGTCTAGGGAAACCAGCCCTGCAGTCCCCATGTGGGAGCTCCGGACCATTTCCTCCATTCCTCTTCCCCTTTCATGTGGGGCCTGAGCCCCAGCTCATCACAGCCTAGGGGGAAGAGATGGTCCTCGGGGTGTAGAATGCCACTGTCTTCCCACGCAGAGCCAGGGACCAAGGCACTGGCGGGCCGGTGGAAGGGGGAAAATTCATGCAGAGTCTCAGCTCTTCATTCCACTTGCCACCCTTCCCCCATCCAGGGAAGGAGAGGCTGTTTCCTTAGGATGTTCCACAAACACTTGTTGACAGACCCATCACCTAAGTCCCAGGAGATCACAACCTCCCCTGCTTAACAAAAGAACGAGGATATTCCTCATTCCATCTTCAATTCATAGTTTCAAAGATCACCAATTAATTTGTTAGAGGAATTTTGCTCCCTTAGCAAAATAGAGAGAAATAAGTAATTACTCTTTCCTGTTTTTGCTTGGATGATTTAAGATTTTGAGATTAAATAATACTGGACCAAGCCAAGCCTCTGGGTATGTTCTTGATTGAACTGAGTCCTGCGACATGACCCACTTGAGCTTACGTGAAAAAGCCTGCCTTGTGGATAGGCTGCGCCTTAGGGCCCCTCCAAGGCCAACCGAGTTGGGGTGGGCGTGTGTGTTTGCTTTTCCTCACCAGTCCCCACTCACCTCCAAGGGGCTTGGCTGCGTTATCTAGAGAGAGTGTGGGCTACGGAAACATGATCGACTTCTTTCTTCAGAGCATTAGAAGCTTATTTACAAAGCTCTCCAGTTCCTGGGTTGAAAGGGCTCACAAAAAGACCTAAGATATTCTCAAAACAATCCAGGACCCAGTCAATATTTATAAGCAGGGGCTCTAGCTCAGGTGGCTTCATGAGACTATTTGAGCTCCACTTAACTACCGTACATTGATCATCTGCGGAAGACCTCCTGCCTGCCGGCTCCTCTATCTTTATTATATTGTGCAATTGGGAATACACTTGACTTTCAAAGGCTCAACTTGTGCCATTCAAAGGAAAAATCTCCACCTTATTTTTAAGCCCTATCTTGTTCCCCTTGTTCCCCTGCAGTCTGAATAAACATTACTCAATCGCTGAAGTTACTTAAGCATCAATCATTTCCACTTCAGGGAGAACGTAAAGGGAACAAAGAGGTAACTGCACAAAAAGATTGAAATTTAACCTCCACCGCTGGGCGCTTTCCAAGCTTGTTCAGATTAGTTCATCAAAAAGAAGCCCCAGAGAACTGATGTTGCCTCAAGTTCACTGAAATTCTCTTTCTCTCAAGGATTACACTTGACTATGAAGCAAGTCATCCCAGAAGTCCCAGGCAGGTGATAAACGTGGCCAGTCCGTGAGTGTTTGCTTTCCCTCCTCTTCTGGGGAGTTTCCATGACCTTTTTACATTCCTCCTCTCCTAATGCACCTGTCCTCACATGGGTCTCTCGCCCGCGTCTCCCTCCAGTACAGCCCCCAGTTCATGGCCTCCCACAATCTCTCTTAATTCTTCCTTCTTTTCCCTCCACCCATCCCTTGAAAAAAAATTGCCCTTTGCATAAAATTGGCCTCCAAAATCTCTACTTTCTCTCATCTCACTGACTTCCGAGATGCCATTTTTGACTCCGAGATGCAGAGTGGGGACGGTGTGTTTCCAGGTGTGGTCTCAGAGCACCTGAATTCAGCTCACCTGGGGGGCTTGCTAAGCACATAGATTTCCCAAACCCCATCCACCTTTACTGAATTGGACTCCGGGAAGGAGGCCAGGGAATCTGCATGTTTAACAAGCTCTCCAGGGGATTCTTTGGCCCAGTGAAGTTGGGGATCTGCGGGAGAAGATGGGTTACTGAGGGAGGAGCATGGCTTCGGAGTCAGAGAAACCCTTGCTGGATTCAGTGCTTTGCTCTGTACTAGTGGATTGATTTTTTAAACAGCTTTATTGAGATATAACATATATGCTCTGAAACTCATTCATGTACTGTGTACAAGTCAATGGTTTCTAGTACATTCACAGAGGTGTGCAGCCATCACTACAATCCATTGTAAAACACTTTTATCACCCCAACAGGAAACCACACGTCTATTAGCAGTCGCTCTCCATTTACCCTCAATCCCCTAGCCCTAAGCAAGCACTAATTCTCTTTCTGTCTCTATGGATTTGCCTATTCTAGACATTCCATATCGATGAAATCTTACCATATGTGGCTGTTTGTGTCTGGCTTCTTTCACTTAGCATAATGTTTTCAAGGCTCACCCATGTTGTACCATAAACCAGTACTTCAATCTTTTTATAGCTGAGTGTTATTCTATTGTATGGATATACCACCTTTTATTTATCCATTCATCTATTGATGGGCATTAGGGTTGTTTCCAGTTTTTGGCTATTGTGAACAAAGTTGGCATGCACATTTTTGTATAAGGTTTTGCACAGATGCAAGCTATCATTTCTCTTGGTTAGGTACGTAGGCATGGAATTGCTGGGTCATCTGGTAACTTCATGCATAACATTTTGAGGAACTGCCAGGTTCTTTTCCAAAGCAACTATACCATTTTACATTCTTCCCAGCAGTGTATAAAGGTTGCAATTTCTCCATATCCTCACCAACACCCATGATTTTCCATCTTTTTTGTTACAGCCATCTTACTCGGTGTGAAGTGGTATTTCACTGTGGTTTTGGTTTGCATTTCCCTAACAAATAATGATGTTGAGCATCTCTTGTGCTTATTGGCCATTTGCATATCTTCTTTGGATTAGCTGCATAATTTAGGAAAGCATTTAACCCCTCTGAAGTTCAGTTTTCTTACTGTAAAATGGAGTAAATGGCAAGGTGATGAAATTACACAAGGCAATGAAGCTGGAGCCCCTGGCACGTAGTGGGCACTTTACAAAGGTTAACCTTTCACAACATTGATTCTGAAACACATCCACCTAGCTAGGCTGGAACCATGATTCACGGAATTCCCTTTCCTGTGTGGACTGACCACAGGAGATAGCTGTGGGAACTCGGGGAGACACAGTGGCTCAGTAGCCTTTTTGTGCTCTGAAGGCTGGCACAGTGCACCGTCACAGCTCACGCGTGCTGCCACTGCTCACTGCCTCACGTGCACCTGCTGCTCTGTCCACTCCCACCGCATCTCCTCCTTCAACTTCTGCAAGTCCTGGGCCAGGCCACTTCACTTCGGTGGCAAAGGAAATCGTTTCTTCAGCTGATCAGCTGAAGGTGGATGGGACACATGCTCAGGGTCCAGTTAGTCCTCATGGATTCCAGCTTTTCCTTCCTCTTTTTGACTCGTATCCAATTTTTTCCCTCATTGCTGGTCTTGCTGACCTAAACTGACATCAGGCTCAACACCGGAAGCAATAACCTTGCACAGAATTTCCCACCAGCTGTCAGTATTGTGCACAGCCCGATTGCTAGGAGGAACCCCTGATTCTCTAGCACTCAGAGTGACTCTGGCTTCTCTGATCAAACCTGTGAGCTACACTCACCAAGGGCAATTATGAGGCTTTCTCCTCTAGAGAAGGCAAGGACTGGGACTCGTGAAATTTGGCCACCCAGAGAAAGTAAACCTGGTGACCTGGGGTTCTCCCCATGTCAGCACCCCCAGGTCTCCCCAGGTGGAGGGAGCCTCCACTTGCCCTCCTGTGTGAGTTTCCTATTACTGACTGCTATAACAAATGACCACAAGCTTAGTGGCTTCAAACAATACAAATATACCCTCTTGCTTTTGTAGAGGTCATAAATCCAAAATGGATCTCACTAGGCCAAAATCAAGGTGTTATCAGGGCCACATTCCTTTCTGGAATCTTTAGGGAAGATTTCCTTTGTCTTTCCATTTCCTTGTCTCTTCTAGCTTCTAGAGATCACCTGCATTCTTTGGCTTGTGGTCTCCTCCTTCCTCTTTAGAACCAGCAGGTAAGCATCTGCACATCTCTTACTCTCTCAAATGACCCCTTGCTTCCCTTTTATAATATAAGGACTTTTGTGATTATTTGGGGGCTACTTGGATAATACAGGATGATCCCCCAACTGAAGATCTGAAACGTCTACATTTGAAAAGTCCCTTTTACCATAAAGAAACATATTCACAGTTTTGAGGATTAGGACTGCACATCTTGGGGGGCTATTATTCTGCTGCACACATCTCTAGGTGCACTTTCCCCCCCGCCAGCCCCTGCTCAGTGTCCCAAGAGACTGACCTGTATGGACTGCTTTTACCAGCTCTCTTGCTCTCTACTTCAGTTAGGGTTCAGACAATGAGGGGCAAAGACCCTTCTCGCAAAGACCAGAAAACAGGTGAGTCCCTGGTTCCTCCCCGTGGGGGCACTGTGGATTGGATGCATTACTCTAGCAGAGGACACACTCCTAATGGCCAGCTCTGCCTGCACAGCTCCAGCTCCACTTGTCCCACTGCCCCTTCCTGCCCCTCAGGCCTTGGGACAGTAACAGTCCCCCTGCCTGGCTCACCCCGAGGTCCTGCCCCATTCCTTACTGGTTTCCTTTAACCCTGCATGCACCTCCAGAAAAGTTCCTGTTTGACATGCATATAACAGCTAAAACTATAAAACTCTTAGAATACAACATAGGGATAAGTATTTATGACCCTGGGTTTACTGATGGATTGTTAGATATGACAAAAAACCACAATCAACAAAAGAAAATAGATATACCGGATTTAATCAAAATTAAAAACTTTTTCCATCAAAGGACACTAGCAAGAAAGTGAAAAGACAACCCATAGAACAGGAGAAAATATTCAAAAATCATATGTCATAGATTTCAGTTTCTTGAGCAAAAAGAAAAAGAAATAAACAAAAATCATATGTCTGATAAGGGTCTAGTATCCAGAATATATAAAGAACTCTTACAAATCAACAACAGAAGACAATTCAATTAATACATAAGCAAAGGACTTGAAGAGGCATTTCTTCAAAGAAGACAGACAAGTGGCCAAGAAGCACATGAAAAGATGCTCACGTCATTGGTCATTAGGCAGGTGCAAATCAAAACACAATGAGATTTCACTTCACACATACCAGGACGGCTACGGTCAAAACAAAAACAAGCACACAGAAACCTCCAAGTACAGGTGAGGATGTGGAAAGAGTGGAACCCTCAGAGACTGCAATGGGAATGCAGAATGGTGTCGCTGCTGTGAAAACCAGCCTGGCAGTTCCTTGACAAGTTAAACAGACAATGACCCTGTGACCCAGCAATTCCACTGCTACGTATACACCCCAAACAATTGAAAACAGGTGTTCGAATGAAAACCTGTGTGTGACTGTCCGGTTCCATCCCTCATGCATCTTCCAAACCAGCTCCAATTTATGAGCAGAAACACTTGCTCTTAGATGCTCCCACGGCAGACAGTGGGTGTCACTGCAAAAGAGCCAGCCTGTGCAGCCTTCGGAGGGGAGAGCTGTGCACCGTCCGGGAGCGTTCATCACAGTGTGACACAAAGTCCAGGGTTTCTGCCAGCCGGGCTATTTCCTAACACGCTGGAGGGGGGTACTCTTGACATGCTTAGAGAGGCCCCAGATTTATGAGGCTTTAGGAACAAAACAAGGTCAGAGGAAAATTGGCCAACCCACTGTGAGTCCAAAGTGATTTCAACTAAAATAGGTAGAGAAAACGGAGATCATAAAAAAGGGAATTTCAGATTTAGTGTCTGATGCTCCATCTCTTAAAAACAAGCAACCTCCCAGGCTCTGACCTTGGCTTTTCTTTTGCATTGTCTCTTTTGGGACTTACTGTTCTACCTGCCCTAGACAAAACCTCTGCTGGGAGTCACAGCACACTTGAAATGCAGCATATTCTAAACTGAATGAACTTCCTCCCTTCCCTCCTCCCAGCCTCTCCTCCCATCTTCCCTTCCTTCCTCTCTCCCTCCCTCTTTCCTCCCTCCCTACATCTTTTCTCCCTTCCTCCCTCCTTTCTTTCTTCCTCTTCTCTTGCCATCATCATCTTCAAACTGCTCCCCAGCCTGGCCTCCCCATCTGTGACACCAGTATTGCCATTTCCCATCACTCTGGCTTTGAACCTCCTAGTCTCTGACATTCACATCCCTTGCATTTCCCACAGCCCCCAGCCCCCAGCTGCCTGCGAATGCCAATGCCAATGAATCTCTTTCTGGCTCTTCCTACGCCAGTCCACCCTAGGGCCCAACATCCAAGTTCTTCAAAGCCCGACTCCAAGCTACCTATCTCTTGCTACAAGCCTTCAAATCATTCTCATGAAAATGTTGAGAACTCCATTCCACTCATTCTGCATCTGATGTCTCCTGAATACCTACTTTGTGCCAGGCATGGTGCTAGGGGCTGGTAGTCTAATAGTGGACAGGGCTCTTGGGGGTTTGTGATCCAGTAGGGGAAATGACACGACATCATACGACAGGTGAAAGTGCTGTAACAGGGAGGGAGGAAGAGTTTACTATGGTACGCCAGACTCATGGGTCAGGGAAGGCCCCCAGACTCATGGGATCAAGTCCAGGTTTCTCAGCAGGGAGGTGAGCTTATCTGCACCTGGCCTAGATTCCTTTTTCAGTCTCTAGACTCTGCACACACCCTGTGAAGCACCCACAAAAGGCTCCTGCCTCTTTCCAAACAGAACACACCCTCCTACATCTAAACAGTTTTGTTCATTCTTCTTTCTCCCTGGATTATCCTTGTTCCTCAACTTTACATGTCAAACTCCCACTGAGTCTTCAAGAGCCACCGCCTCCCTGAAGCCACCACCTTCCTTGCTTTCCAGATTCACACATAATTTTCCCCTGTATTGCCCTTATGTTCTACATGGCGTGTTGCAGTGGTCTGCGTTCCTCTCCTTTGTCCCACTGAACTCAATGGGGCAGGGATCACATTTTGTTCATTGTTGAGAGCCCCAAGAGACCTACCCACTATGATGTCGTGCACTGAGGTGGAGGTGAAAATAAGGATATAGGAGACTCAACAGGATTGTTTGTGTCCCAGCAACAGGGAAACACAAATGAGCTACACATGGTAGATTTGGCCCATTCTGTGTGTGTTGCTTCCTTGTCTAAAACTGTCAACTCATCTCTTCCCTCCCTGGTCCAGGGAAAGGTCAAGGCCAGTTACATTCATCTGTGTGTCCTGGGGTCTCGACCAACACCTTGTAGGTCTGCAGTAAACACTTCCTGACTCCCATCAAGAGCAAAGATTTCTAAGTCTTTCACGTTCCTCAGATTGAATTAAAACTCTTGCAAATATAACCACATCTTTCTTTCATACATTTGGCGAAGGAGAACTTGCTTTTATTTTGGGATCACTGCTCTCTGCCATCCTTCCCAATCCATCCCTCTCCCTTTCTCAAGCCACTGGCAAGCATTCGCCTCTTAACCCAGTTCTATTTGGACTGGTCGTCAGCCTAATCCATATGACCTTCCTTCCCTTCCCTCCTCCTGCACTTGGGCCCCTCACCTTGGCTTGGCTTTGGAGAAAGTTTAAAAAGGCTCCATCCCCTTTAATCATATTCTGTTATCTTGATCAGCATTTTTATTTCACATTGCAAGACTTTCTGCCTTGAGTTCTGACCACTTGGGGGAGGGGAGAGGGAGTTGGAAGGAGGATTGTTGATGATGGTGATATTTTATTATGTGTGATGCTCGTGGGTTAGACATGCAGCTTGTGAAGCTGGAGGCTGGGAGTGGGGAGGGGGAGACGACACTAAATACCATGAAGTCACAGTGCAAAATATTTTTCAAGGAGACATCAAAGCCTTTTTCCATGGTGTCTTGCCTTGACCCCATTTCACACTGGCAAAACACAAACTCAAATTAAAATAAAAATACCAAGCTGGCTCCATTTAGCCAGTTGGGCTGCTGGGCTGAGTGACCAATTTTATTAAAATCACCAAACGCAAACATTCCAAGATTTATTTTCCTTGCTTATAATTTTTCTGCCTTTCCACTGGTGGGCTGTTTATTTCTAATAATTTGGTAGGAAAAAACATTTGCTCATGCCAGTGGAGGTCTTATATGCCAAGCTGCAAACCAGAGCACATTTTATTGCGGAATAAAAGCCCTGGAAAACAGGCTCCAGGGGGGCCGGCTGACGGCAAGTTTACAAGCGTAGTACAATTGACGCCATTATAATTAGTTCCCCCCAAAAGCCTTATTTTTCAAGGCAGAGATCTGACTCTTTCTCTTTGCACATGAATATCTCCGGACTAGAGCAAAAACATTATGGAGGGTGAGTCATAGACCAGCTTTGGGTTTAAAGACTAACGCAGATCCTATAAATCTAACCCACATTCTTTTACTGGGAATGACTGACTTTTATGAAAACCAAGGATTGTAAATCAGAAAACTAAATAGCTTACTTTGCAGCAGATAAACACAGATTTATGTAGTGATTGAGCCCTGAGTTAACCCTTTCACGGTGCCGCAGAGGACCCTGGGTGTGTGTGCGGTGGGGGTCGCCGACAGCCAGCACTAGGGTTTCTTTCTAGAAGCTGGGGTGTGCAGAGGAGACCCGCCACATGTCTTCCCCAGCAGACTGAGGTGGGGCCAGGAGGAGCACGCCTTCTCTAGCCAAGTGTGCTTCCTACCGATCCATCTCAGCGGGGTGCCCATTAAACTGCCAGGATTTGGCCCCCCAGCTATTTCAAAGGACAATCCCCAACCTGAAGTGACACTCACTCCAGGGCTAACCTAGAAGGGGTTTCTGTGCGGGTGCCTGTGAGTGAGCCTCTCGTAGCCTGGCCTTCTAATCCCTAGAAGTGTGACCTCTGACAAGCCACCAAACTTGCCTGGACCTCACCCTTCTCATCACTACCACTAGAACACTGCTTATGTAGGGCAGGCTGCTCAGGCTAAGGCGCACACAAGTCACCGAGGGGTCTAATTAAAGTGCAGCTCTGATCCAGCCTCGCGGGGTTCAGGTTTCTAACTCGCTGCCAGGTGCTGCTGAAGCTGCAGCCCTGCACGCCGTGGAGTAGAGCGGGTGAAGTGGGTGCTGTAGGTGCCCTGCGACACTCACAAACCCTTTTCCTTCAATTCTCATCACAATGGCCTCTGAGGTGGGGGATGTCGCAGGCCAAGCGTTCTCGTGGTCCATGACGCTCCCCTTGACCGAGAGACAGGTCCTTCCCTGTGTCCAAGTCCTCTGGGGCCCTGCAGCGAGGCCCGCTCCCTCGGTGGCCCCGCGTGTCTGCCCCGTCCCTGGCCACGCACTCGCCTGGGTCCTCCCGGTTCCCCGCAGCCCGGTAGGCCTGGCTCGCTTCTGTGTTTAAGCCCGGCCTGTCATAGTGTTGCCCACTTAAGCTTTAAAGGGAAACAGGGCCCGCCGAGCCCCGGAGGGAGGCAGAGGGCATCTATCATTTTTATGTGGCATTTCAAAGGAGGAGGCTCCTCAGCAGCACAAAGGCCTGCAGCGGGGTTAATGGAGAACCCCCTTTTAATCATTAACGCTTAATACTAAACCTGCCCGGAGGAGCAGGCCCCACTGGGTGGGTGGGGGCAGAGGGCACCCAGGAGGTCCAGGCTCAGCCCTTAGGAGAGCTCAGGGCTTTGGAGGGTGGCTGCATCCTTGGGGCCCTCAACCCATCCTGGCAGGAGGGGCTTCCTGCTGAAGTGAGGGTGGGAGCCTGAGAATCAGGGAGCACTGAACTGGAATGGGGTCCTTTCCCCTGGCTCACCTTGCCAGGGAAGGTGGGGGCATCAGTTCACTTTCTAGGCCAGACCTGAGAGCCTGGTGAGTAAACAGTGCAAATCCAGGCACACCTGGCCGGTGGCGCCCTGCCAGCCTGGGGCCGCCTCCTTTTGTCCAGGCTGTGGCATCTCCACGCTCTTTGGAGCACCGTCCCCCCTCCCACCACCCCCAGCACTGAGGCATTTATCTGACATCTGCTGTCCCCCTGCCTCCTGTCCCAAGCGCTGCGGCCCCCAGCTCTCCACCCTTATCTCATTTTAATCATTTACCTGGGACCGGGAATAAGCTGTCTCCTTCAGTGTTTTCCTAAGTGCTTGGACGAAGCCTTGAATCTCGGTGAGAAAGCCCTTTCCTTTCCAGCTCCCCTCCAAACTTGATGAGGAGGAGCAGAAAGCATGGCCAGCGCAGGCTTTGACCCCTGCAGTCACTTGCTCAGCCTCTAGGGAGCAGCCTTCTCACCCAGGCCCTGAACTGACCCAGGTTTCTGGCTAGAATTTAATAACCACGGTAGTGTGTTCACTGTATTTCTACTTCTTTTTAACTTTTTTTTTTTTTGGTATTGGAATTTAGCACCATAAGTGATGTTCGCTGGATGTAAAACTGACTTATTGCAAACAGAACCACCTGTGAAGCCAGAACCCAGATGGAGAAACAGAATTTTCTGGGCTCCTGGAAGCCCCTCTCCCTGTCCCTTTCCACTCCCCCAAGAGAAACCACTCTCCTGACTTCCAACAGCGAAGTTAGTGTTGCCATCAATCATGTAAATGGAGTCACCTGGCCTCCAGTTTCTCTCCCTCAAGCTGTTGCTGGTGAGATTCATCCTTGCTCGGTGTGTACAGTTGTAGATGTTCCTTCTCACTACTGAGGAGTAGTCACTGTATTTATATTTATGGTGACTTTCTATATGTAATGCAGATCCTGGCTTCCTATTTATCTCTATTACCTTTTTCAAATTGTTAAAGAAAAGAATAAAACAATTTAAAAAATCAAACAATAATACTGGTGGGACACATACGTGGCAAAAGTAGTGAAGATGATGCATGAATTGTGAGGATGTGGTATTCCGGACCTACTAATTCAGGGTGATGGTGTTTCTAACCCTGAGCCCATGCCCAGTTTGGCCCAGTTTTAAACCTTATCAAATGGGAGCTTAACAAAACCTTCCCTGGTAGCAGTTTTTCAGCCCCCTTGCAGGCCAGACACCACAGTGGCATCCCCCACTCAGAGCCCCATGGTATGTCTTAGAAAGATAGAGGGTGGGGTGGGGGAGTGAGCACACAGGTGTGGGCTCCAACCTCTCCCAAAGCCCCCCTGCAACAAAGGGGGATGGACCTGCCCCAGGGCTCCCAGGACTTGGTGCTGACCTTTCCTGCCTCCCCGTGGGAACATTCCCCAGGAGGAGATAAGATCAGGGTGGTTAGGGCCTTGCAGGGGCCTCTGCCTTGTGCCTGAGTAGCAGGATGGAGGGAAACAGTTCAGAGCTGGTTTAAGCCTAGTGCCCCCCCAGGGCTCTCTCGCCACCTGGAGTTTCTGCAAATCCTGCTCTAGTTTCCCAGCTGAGGGAGAGACCCTCCTGGAAATAGCACCCCACCAGGATCCCCTGGGGGCTGGAAGCAAAGGATGCCTGGGAGAAACTTGAGCCCCTGCCTTGGACTCAATTAGGTGTAGATTTCCACATTTCTCTCCCAAGAGAGGAAAAGTAATTCACAAACCCTAAGGAGAAGTGATACTGACTTGTTTACCTTCAGATAGTGCTTTGAAAGTCCTGTTGACTCATTAATCTTAGAGATCTGATCACCCAGCAGTTGATGATGGCCCACACTTAGGAGGCTGAGAAGAAAGACTTCTGCTCTCTCCTGACAAATCCAGATTTGAATCTCAGCTCCCTGTCCCTTCATAGCTGTGTGACCTTTTAAAAGTCCCATAACCCCTCTCCACCTTAATTTCCTGATCCCTAATGTGGAAGTAATAATACTCTCCTTGCAGGGCAGTGGTGGGAATTAAATGGACCATCCAAGCATTTGGCACAGAAGTGGCTCAGTAAGTGTCACTGGCCTCCATTGGTGTATAAAGAGGAGTGGAAAAGTCTAGAATTGCTTGGTTCTAACCTCAATTTGGGGTGCTTCTTCATTTAAGTTCAGATTTTTCTTTGAACAGAAGAGAGAAATAAGAGAAAGAGAGCTCTGTTGCATCAAGGGTGACTTTGGCTGGTTTAGGGTCTCAGGTTCCACCCACAGCATGGTCCTCTGGGGACTTGTTTATTTCCAGTGAAGTCTTCGAGATGTTTCCAAAGGGCTATCTCAGCACCCTCAGCAAGGGGCCCAGAGCAGGATTCTAGCAAATACTCACTAAAGGATTGTGTCTCTGCTACTCAGGAAAACTTACTCATTGCTCTCTAAGGGCCATGCATTTTACTATGAGACTTACAAACATTAATCAATATTTCTGATGCTCAAAAAAAATTCCTAATTAAATTCCAAACATTCTGTGGGCAACACTTGGGTTTTCCTGTCTTGAACTGAGAGTGACCAACTGGATCTCATTTGCCTGGGACTTTCTTGGTTTTAGCACTAAAAATTCCAAATCCTGGGACTGTTTTGGTTTTAAAACTAAAAGTTCCACATTCCAGAAACACCCTCAGTCCCAAACAAACCAGGACAATTGGTCGCCCTACTTAAATTGCTTCAATACATTCTGCTCTGGTCTGCCTCGCCCTAATTATATAGCTATGGTTATTGAGCAGAGACAGTGCTAAGCACATTTTCAACATGATTTCATACAACTTTCCTAATAATCCTATGAGTTAAATATTATTATTGAAATCAACATAATTCCCTGTTTGTTGTGCTAGAACAAAACTGGGACTAGGCAAAAATTAATCTAGCTTCTTGCTCCAGGAAATGCTGCTGGAAGTTGAAGCTGCTAACCTGTTTTCCTGCTTGCTCACCAAGACCCTTGCCTCGCTGTGCCCACCAGTTAAAAGGTCTTATATCATATATTATAGACACAAGACCAGTCGCAACCCATCTTTCAAGAACTGCCTTAAAATCATATAGATCAGAATTTAAAACCCTGTCAAGACCCTCTTCCATCTTTTATCTTCTGAGACCACTAAGACTGTGAAGACAGTGGGAGCCCTACCCTCTAACGAACTTTTCCTGATATTCTTTTTGAAAAGTCAGTGGTCAGTATTATTTCCCCAATTTTAAAGATGAGGCATGTGAAGCTGAGAGATAAGCATCTTTTCCAGTGAGCACTGAGTAGCTACTGTTTTGAGGCCCTACGCTGTGCTGCATATGGTGTTGAATATCTTATGTGGTTATGTCATTTAGTCTTGACAATAGTTCTAGGAACATTAATTCTGAGTGTTATGCCTTGCTGTGAATGAGGCTACTGAGGTCTAGAGAGATGAAGTAACTTGCTGAAAGTAACACAGGGTAGGTGATAGCACAGGGGACAGAATCTGTTCAAACATCTCTAAAGGCTCCCTAAAACCGCAGAATACAGCTCTCCTTCCTCAGTTGGGGGTCCAAGGCCCTCCTTGGCTGGCCTCATTGCAACAATATTTCCCTCTGCCTCTCTTCACTGACTCTTCCATCCACTCAAAATCAGGCTACTTTGTGTCCTAGCCTGGCTCCAGGGTCCCAGCATCCTCCCACCTGTGCCATCTTCTCTCAGCCCACCTGGCCACATCAGCCATCCTGCGCCTTCCTGTTCTCCAGCTTCCATCTGCTCCCGTGCTCTGCATTTAACATTGCCCTCTCTACCTCCTCCTATGCTCATGGCTGCTCTTCTCAAGAAGGTTGTGAGCACACATAGGAGCAAACTGACCAATCCGCACTCCACAGCCCGACCCCCTGCTCTATGGGGCTGTCACACTCCAGGCCACCATTCCCCTGCCTTAACCAGCCCAGAGCCAGGGACCAGACACCTAGGTACAGCCCTAAAGCCCAGAGCCCACTGGAATTACTTAAACTAGCCAATCCTACACCTGCTTAGCCCACCTTGCCATTCATTCCCTTGGAAAGCACAGTAAAGGCCTTTGCCAGGTATCCCTGACTGACCCCCATGTGTCCCCAAGTGTCCCCCCCCTCCTGTGCTGTGGCCTACCTCTTCTCTTGAGATCTGTGCATATAACAAACTCTCTTTTCAATAGCAGTCATCTCCTGATCTGTTGGCCAAACCATCCCTGAATAATAATAAAACTTAATTGTAAAATTATTGTGTCCAAGGGACAGAGGGCAGCTCTGGTCCTGTGGGTCCCAGCTGATGAGAGCCAAGTGTGATCATGTGGCAAGTCCTAGAGGATCCCTGCTCTGTGGCCCTGGTGGCTGAAGTCGCACCCTTTGTGACACTGCCAGGTTGGGTCAGGCTGGGCTGAAGCTGGAGGGTGCTGGCAGGGGCCCCTCACGCACCCACTCCAGGGGGGCTGCAAGTTGGTTGTCTGCTCAAGTCCATAAAGGCCCAAAGCAACCACACTCGCTGTTCAGCTTTGCACCCGGCCAGTGACAGCTGAGCACTGCTGTGGGTGGACACAGCCCCTCCTTCATGGGGCACCAAGGGAGGGCAGCCCACGCAGCTACCCCACATCTGTCTCAGCAGCCTAGGGCTGGGGCTGCGTGTCTGTGTTGACTAGGAGAGGGGACCCAGGTGAGAGCAGCCTGGATTTGTAGCTAGAATTCCTCCGTTCCAGTCCAGCCCACCCTGGCCAGGCTGATGATCCTGCAGATGGCCATTGGATCTCTATTTTGTTTCCACATCTGTAAAATGGAGCAATTCTCCTCAGTGCTCTGCATGACAGGGTTACAGAAGACCAAAACGAAAATGTGGAGGAAAGGCCTTGGCAACAGAGAAAAGGGGCTGGTTTTAATCTTATTTCCAGTAACTCATGATGACTTTGCAGGTTTGCTCTTGTAACTACAGCCGAATTGTTATTCACTTAAAAGTTTAACACTCAGTTAAATTCACTCTTTTTAGTATATATTCCTAGATGTACAGTTGTGCAGCCGCCAGCACACTAAGATCCAGAATACCTGCCCCACACCAAATATTCCCTTATGTCTCTCTTTGAAGTCAACCCCTTTCCTCACTCCCACGCCCTGACAACCACTGCTTTGTTTGCTATCCCTATAATTTTGCCTTTTTCTGAATGTTGCATAAAGGAATCACACAGTATGTGGCCTTTTGAGACTGGACTCTTTCACTTAACGTGCATTCGAGATTCATCCGAGCTGTTGTGTATATCTGTGCTCTGTTTCTTTTTATTGTTGAGTAGTATTCTATTGTCTGGATGGATCACAGTTTGGCACAAGGGATTTTCACCAGTTGAACGACTTTTGGGTTATTTCCAGTTTGGGGCAATTATGATTAAAGCTACTATAAACATTTATGTTCAGGGTTTTGTATGAACATAAGTTTCATTTAACTTGAGTAAACACCTAGGAGTGGAATTGATGAGTCATATGATAGATGTATGTTTAACTATGTAAGAAACCTCCTACCTGTTTTCCAAGGCGCTGTTCCATTGCCATTCCCACCATCAATGTCCCCTTCCCGACACTTGGTGTTGTCAATTTTCTTTCTTTTTTTCTTCTTAGTCATTGCAACAGGTGTGTATGACCTTGAAGTTTAAGATGAGGGTGGTGTATTAACTTGCTAGGGTTGCCATAATAAAATACCATAGAATGAGTGGCTTAAACAACAGAGATTTATTTTCTCAGTTCTAGAGGCCAGAAGTCCAAACTCAAGGTGTTGGCAGGGTTGGTTTCTACCGAGGCCTCTCTCCTTGACTTGTACGTGGCCGCCATTCCACTGTTTTCACATGGGTGTCCCTCTGTTTGGGGATGTTTCTGCTGTCTCTCCATTTGTCCAAACTGCCGCTTCTTATAAGGACACCAGTCATATTGAATTAGGGCCCAATCTAAAGACGTCATTTTAACTTAATTACCTCTTTTAAATATCTTCAAATGCAGTTAAATTCGAAGGTACTGAGAGTTGGGACTTCAACATATAAATGTGGGTGAGGGAGTGACACGATTTAGCCCATAACATATGGTGTATGCACCTCTCAGCCCAAGAACACAAAGTGAAAACACAAGTAAGCGAGTGGCCTTTATGTAGGGAAGGTAGAGAAAATTCCTTAAGTCCATATAGCTCAGAGTGGGGTCCATCACCTTGGGACAAAGTGTGGAAGCATCCTTCTATCAGATGTGTGTGGAAGGCACAGGCTACACAATGAAACCCCAGCGCTCGTCCCAACTCTGCCACTTCCTGGCTACAGAACCTTGAGTGGGTCACCTCTTCTCAAAGACACACTGAGTGTAACAGGAGGGAGAGCAATAATGGTCTTGGGCCTGGTGGTGAGGTGTTAAGAGGATAATTCTTGTGTAGCAGTTCCACCAGCTGACATTTGTGAGAACTACAACTTCCTTTATTTTTTTCTAATTTATTTTTGCTTCTTTTTAGCTGAGCTGTAGGGAAACTTCTGGCATTTTCCCCACCTCCTGGGGTTTGTGTTAAAGTCTAAGTGCTTAGTAAATGTCAGCAGTTGGATTTAAAGATTCAAGGTAAAATTGGCTACTGGAGACTCAAATGTGCTCATAGATTTGTACGTGATTAGAAACCGTCAAGTGCTGCGGAAAGTCGCCATTGGGATTATTTGCCAAAGGTCTCAGATGTCTCCACCACCCTGCCTCCTTCCACGAATAAGTTCACCCGCTGTTACAGACTGAATGTCTATCCCCCTCTAAATCCTAACCCCCAGTGTGATGGTATTAAGAGGTGGAGCCTTTGGGAGGTGACTAGGTCATGAGGACGGAGCCCTCATGAATGGGATTAGTGCCCTTTTAAGAAGCCACACGAGAGCTTCCTCTTTCTGCTGCTGCCAGGTGAGGACCCAGCAAGACAACAGTCATCTGCAAAACCAGGAAGAGGGACCTCACCAGAATGTGACCATGCTGGCGCCCTGATCCCAGACTTCCCAGCCCTCAAAACTGTCAGCAATACATTTCTGTTGTTCAAGACACTCAGTAGATGATAATTTGTTATAGCAGCCTGAACATATACTCTCTTCACCTGCATTTCTCAAGGAAATATATATATGAGCAAGAACCACCCCTGTCCTAAAGGAGTTAGTGTGGACCAGGGGTGGCAAGGTGGGTAGAGACATAAGCAAACAGCAAGATAGAGTGAGATCTTCTCACCCCAGAAAAAACCAGGTGAGGCTGTGAGCGATCTTAGAGAAGAGTGATTTCAGCAGGGGTGAACTGAAAGCAGAGCTACTCCTTGAGCACCTCTAGATAACAGAGAGTATTAAAGGCAATCGAGGCAACATGGACGAAGGTGGGGAGGTGGGGGAGGGAAGAGCACACACAGAGAACCAGGGGGGAGACATGTTTGGTAAGAAGGGAAATGGAGAAAGAAAGACCAAGAAGGAAGCGGTGGCACGAGTGCCAGGTCAGGCAGGTGTCTGGACACTTTCTCAGGCAACAGTAACCAAAACCAGTTTTTACGTAGCAATGTTCCCCACCTACGTTGGGTTTTTGGAAGCTAACTCTCTGGCATCTAGGAGAGTGGACTAAAGGGAGAACAGCTTTATGTAGGTGGCCCAGATGGAGGGGATGCCAGTGGTTCAGAGAAGAGGAAAGGGGAGCCAGTCCAGGTGGAGGTGGTGGGGACAGGGATATCGGGGAGGTGGAGGAGGCTGGCCAGGGCTGGAACGTGGGTGGGGAGAAAGAGGGCAGAGCTCCAGAGGTTCCTTTGCTGTTGTATTCTTTTTCTATTGCTGCTGTTACAAATTCCCACAAACAATATGTCTTAAAACAACACCAGCTTACTATCATACAGTTCTGTAGGTCAGAATTTCAACAGGTCTTGCTGGTCTATGGTCAAGGTGTCACAGCCTGCGTCCCATTCAGGAGGCACTAGGGGAAAGTCCCTTTCTTTGTTCCTGTCCAGCTTCTAGAGGCTGCCCACCCTCCACTTCCCATGCCCCCTTCTTCCATCTTCAAAGCCAGCGACTCCCTAGCGCTCCTTCTGCAGTCACATCTCCCTCTGACCCCAGGAAAATGCTTTCTGATTTTAATGCGCATGTGGTTAGAGTAGGCTCATCTGGACAGTCCAAGATAATCTCCCCATCTCAAGGTTCTTCATTTAACCACATCTGCAAAGTCCCCTTTGCCACGTGGGGCCACAGTCACAGGTTCCAGGGACTAGAATGTGTATATTTTCAGGGACGTTATGTTGCCTACCACATTCATTTAGTCACAAGCTCTAAATCCAGGCAGGAACACCTCTCCCCTGCATGCTGCTGCCTCGTTCCTTTGTCCTCTCTAATAATCAGACTCTGAATTTCCGGACTAGACCCCTTTCTCCAGGCACTCAACCCAAGCAGCAAGCTCCAAACCCATCTCTCTCCAGCTTCTCCTTTTCCTCCTCCTAAATAACGTGATTTTTTGCCTCCTTCCCCTTCTCTCAGCCTCCTGCTCTCATCCTGACCTGTCTCTGCCCACATTTCCCCCTCCCCAGACTGGCAGCTGCCGCCAAGCCCCCGGCTCTTAGTGATGAACCTTCAGACGTCTGGAACATGAAATGAACTTCCTTGGCGAGCTTCTCTGCACCCCGAGGACGGCCTCCTGCAGACACGCCCAGGCCAGCCCCTCCTGCCCTTGCCTGGGTGGGGTCATCACTCTAACAGGTACTCGGCACTCGGGGACCTGCCACATGCAGAAGGGAGGCTCTCTCCATCCCCACACAGCTGCTGCCGCCTCCCAGGCTTGGAGGACTCAGTGTCAGCTCCAGAACTCCCAGCATTCAAGAGTTCTTAACTGGGGAGACTATTTCCTCACAACGAGAGTAGGGCTCCTGTCTGTCAAGTGAGCCTGATCGGAGCATGTTTTATTTCTCAAAGCCACAGGAGCAAGAAGTGTAGAATTAAAGCCAACAGCTTAGCCCTGACCACAATATTGGGTTGTGTTTGTCCCCAGACTGTACACAAACGTGCCCTTCCCTTGCACACGGTAGTGCCTGCCAGGGCCGCATTCCGAGCCCTTGCAGTCAGCTCAGCCAGAGGTGGCAAAACAAACACACACGGCGATTCTGCCGAGAAGAGCTGCCTGGGGCGTCTGGGCCAAGATTTTATTTGAAGAAATGTGGGAGAGTTTGTGGCACTCTCTCCAAATTTCCTGCAAACACAGCATTCAGGGCTGGGAGAAATGGATGGGCACAAGCCACCCCTGCAGAGCCACCTGCCACCTTGCTCCTATAGGGGCCCTGAGCTCCAAGCTAACCAGGCACCTGTCACAACCCACAAGCCTGGCCTTCTCCCCCCCCACAGCTCTGCTCACCCCCTTTCCCTCCATGCTGTTCTATACCCCTCTTCTGACACTGTGGTCTTCCCGGTCCAGTGCTGGGTAACAGGGACCCAGAGATGAGGAAGAGACCAAGCCAGTATCTTGGGACCTCACAGCCCAGGGGAGAGACTTATACAGACCATTATGATGCAATGTGCTAAGGGCCAAGATGGTGGGACACAGCCTGGAGGGGAGAAAGGCAATCAGGGGAGGCTTCCAGAAGGAGAGATCTGAGCAAAGGGGAGGCTGGCCAAGCAGAGGGAATGGAGGGAATTGTAGGCAGGCAGGGAGGCGGCCGGGGGGTGGGGGAGGGGTAGGATGGAACATTACCTGGACACGATTCTACTGTGGGTCTTGTCACCTTCAAACCCAATAACTCAATATACATGCAGCTTTGTATAGGCCCCTGGTGTATGCAGCTCTGCATAGCAATGTGTTCATCTGTCTCCTTGGCAGAACTGGACTCTGTGTGTGTGCGTGCACACATGTGTGTACATGTGTATTGAGAGAGACAGAGACAGAGAGAGAGAGAGAGAGAGAGAGAGAGAGAGAGATCTCTACTCTCCTACCCTCTGTGCTGTCCCCAGAGTACTCCCCTTAAAGCTTGTTGAGCAAATACCAATGACTATCTCTGCAGTAAAATGTAGATAATCATGGCATTAGCCTCAAGGGTTCCTGTGGTGACCATGTCAAATGACAGATACATGCAAAGCATTCAGCAAGCACCTGGCACACAGAAAGTGCTAAATAAGTGGTAGCTTTATTATTCTTGGTGGTATTCTAAAGCTCCCAGAGCCACTGTGCCAAGGCACTGGCTGGGATTCAGGAGGCTCCAGGGCACAGTGAAAAAAATCTCCCATTTGAAGGCCATGTCCTGGGAGTGAGTCCTGCCCTAGCTATACGACCTCACGCTGGTGCCCAGGAGGAGCCAGGTCTTCTGTGGAGCGGCCGGCCAGCCCTGATGTTCTTGGAGTACTCCCAGAACAGTGCTCTACCTCCCCACTGCTTTCTCCCCAAGAGTCCCAGTCCCCCATCAGCCCCTGCTTTGGAGTCATGGTTGCTGGGCCCAGGCACTCCCCACCCTGGCTTCCTCCACACACCCACCCCCAGCGTGGCAGCAGGTAGCTGCAGGATTAACAGCTGCCTTTCCCCACCTCGCCTCTGCCCTTGGAGGTGGAGCCTGAGCCCTGGCGCTGCTCCATGGGGGCTCTCAGCGCCCTCTCACCTCGCTGCTGAGTGTCTTCCTAAAACCCACAGACACTGAAGAGCTACGGAGTCCGCAGGGAAAGGCTGCGGCAGGTGGGACCCAGGCAGGCACCGAGCCTGACACCTGTCCATATGTACTTTTGGAATCCTGGATCCAAATGCCAGCATTGCCCTTCCAAGTCACAAAACCCTGGACAACTCACTCAACCTCCCAGAGCCTCTGTTTCCCAACTATCAAATTGGGAAAATAATAGTGCTTGTCACCCTGGGTTGGTGACTGAGAATTACATGATGATTGCCCTCAGCCCAGTGTCTGGCCTGGCTATAAGTGTTTTCTTAAAAAGGACCATGAGAGCCAGGGGTGGTGGCTGACGCCTGTAATCCCAGCTACATGAGAAGCTGAGGCAGGAGGATCACTTGAGACCAGGAGTTCAGGAACAGCCTTGGCAACATAGGGAGACCCCTATCTCTAAAAAAACAAACAAATAAACAACAACAATAAAACCCCCATGCAATTAGCTGAAAGCCACCATTCAAGTTATGGAAGCAGAGTGCCCGAGATGGGCCATCTCTCGAATCACAACAAGTGTCTGTCTTTACAGACTGGCGTGGGGACTCAGGAAGGTAAGAGACATGAAATAGACCAGAGAAGATGCCAGCTGGGCCTGCAGGAGAGCGAGGCTGCAAATGTGGCACGTGGGTCTTGAAGCACCCAGGCAGGGGAGGAGGTGTGTGCCTTCAGCGTGGAGGAGAAAGAGCCTGGCCGTGGGCTTCCCCAGGAGGGGAACCCTGAGGCTCGCCCAGCTGCAGTGCAGAGCACCGGGCACTGGGGAAGCTCAGAGGCAACTTTTTATCTGACCCACATGGTTGGGGGCCCAGCTGTCCACAGAAAGTTCAGGAACTACTTGCCAGAGATGAGACTCACATTGGACGCATGGTGGCTTGAGCAGCAATCCAGTTCCACTCCAGGAAACGGTATGTGGCTGAGATGGTTCAGGGACCCCTGGGAGGCCGTGCTGGGAGCCAAGTGTTTGCTGTGATCACTTTCGTGATTGGAACCACTGACCCCCACAGGCTGCCTCTCTGTATTCCCACTTTGGGGGAGCTGCTCTTTTCCTCTTTCCTGTGACTTTTGTGGGAGAGGACCCTGGCTGCCTTGACTTGACCCTGAAGGTCAAGGAGGAACAAGGGCAGATTCAGCACCAGGGAGAGGAAAGGAAGCCTTGATTCTCAGGGGCCACACAAGGGTCTTAGGGTGAAGCCCATGGGAGCCCCAACTCAGAAAGCCTGCCCAGCCCCTGGCACAACTCCCTCTGGGGCCCCAGACTGTGGAGGGGACACGGCTGGTTAAGGCAGCAGGGGTTTCTCATCCAGGTCTTGGCCAATTTGCTGCCACCACAGGCACGATTTGGAGTGACAGAAGGTGCGCTGCAGACACAGGAGGCGGAGGAGGGGTCCAGGGAGAAGGCTGGGTGGTGGCCTTCCCACCCTTTGGGTCACTGCTCAGTGCCACCTCCTCTGAAAAGCCTTCCTGCCCCAGATTTTTCCATCGCCAAGGGCTGCTTCTTCCATGGCGCTCATTACCATTTGTCATTACATATTTATTGGCTCCTTTGTTCTCTAGAACAGAAGCAGCTCCTGAAGGCAGGGCCTGGTGTGCCTGGGCTCTGCTGTATCCCTGACAGATCGCTAGAGGGCGCAGAGGACAAAAGGCTTCAGAGAAAGGCCTGGGCATTGACGTTCTGGGGACAGGAGATGCAGGGACAGAGTTTTGTCCTGCAAAGTTGAACCTGGCAGCAGAGTGGGGAGAGCCTGGAGGCCAGGAGACAAGCTCAGAGGCCGCTGCCATGAGTCATCTGTGCCTCTGAACTGGGGAGGGGCCTTGGCCCGCCAGAGAGGAGACGGGAGCATCTTCCAGCCCGTAGCTCCAACTTGGAGGGGCTGTGGATGGTGGAGGGGGTGCTGCTGGAAGCCACAGCACATTTCGTTTCCATTCATTAACTGGGTAGTGCCATTACCTGGGGGGGATCGGGCTGGGTGGAGTGAGACTGGAGCAGTCAGAACATGTGCTTGAAGCTACTGCAATTCTAAAAAGAATCATAGTCTATGGCCATACCACCCTGAATGTGCTCGATCTCATCTAAAAAGAATCATAGAGACACATTCTCACCATGGAGGTTCACCCTACAACACTGGGGCTGTGACTTGCTTTCAAATTCCAAGACTTCTCTTGTCCTAATCACCCAAAGCAGAAGCATCCAGGAGAGGGACGAGTGGCCAGTGCTCGTGTTGCCTTTGAGGGCTGGTTAGTTTCCTCTCAGGGGCTTTGCATAAGCCGCCAGCAGAATACACATCTCCCTGCCACTGGGAGGCCACAGCAAGTCCCCACAAGACCCACTGAAAGCTGAAGGTTGTTAGTTTTAGGTTCCCGCCAGCAAAGCCTGTCAGGCTGGGGGCTTGTGCTGCCGTGGGCTGCTGCTGGTATCAAAGATGATGATCCGGGAAAGGGGCCAAAAGGGGAGTGAGGTCAGCGACAGGGACAACCAGGAACGCTGCCCACAGAGCCATGGAAGGAACTTAGAGAAGCGCCCACAGCCCTCAGGCTGGCCCCTTTCTGAAATCTGCAACCCAAGGCCCCGAGTGAGCTGCGGCCTCCTCACGTAGCCCTGCCTGGCCTGCTGGGGTCCCGTCCTCACAACCCTTGCAATAACTTGAACTGACTGAAGCTTTGGCTCGTTCCAAGCAAAATGCCAAGGAGCTGGGTCTTACACAAATTCCCCTTGACCTTCACTGGCCACTCACACTTCCAACTCGGGTTGTCTACTCTGCTTGGGCAGACAGTAGACGCTGGCTCTAGACCATCTGCCCCCTTCGTCTCCCTCCCATCCCATTAAGAATGCAAACCTTCTGTGTTGAGTACAGGCCTGTCAATCAAAGGGCAACTCACAGACAAAAAAATCATCATCATGGGTGGCTTCAGGACTGTGCGGCTGCCAGAGCTGCCTGAGTCACCAGGGACGGTAGACTTCCCCTCGGGTGAGGGCAGGCTGCTGCCTGGGCTCCTGTTCTGGAACAGTGGGTGGGCTGCCTTCATGCTGGGCTTGGACACATCATCTGTTTCACTGACTCCTCACCACCGTCCTGAGAGGTGCAAGCTGTTATCCCCACTGCACAGATCAGCAAATGGAAGCTCCGAAAAGTCACATGACTTTCCCAATGCCACCCTCCTTACCAGGTATAGAGTAAGGATTTAGGTGTGAGTTTGAACCCAGCACTCTTCTCTTCTAAGCATTAAGCCACAGAGCCCCTGCCAGGAAGCTCTCCATCAATGGTAGTAGCTACTAATGCTACAGGGCACACAATCTAATAAGGGGACAAAATATTTGAAACTACTACTGACCTGGAGAATCTCATTGTCAGAAGGCCACCTGCAGGGGCCGGTACAGGTCTTGAATCTCCCTGTGACTCCCCGAGGAGCCAGCACCTGGAGCCTGCTGCCACCTCCAGGGTGGGACAGATTTCCACCCTTGGGCTCAGGTGGCCCCTCCTTGCTTCTACCCTGCCAGGACTTCCAGCTGGCATCTCCTTCACCCCATCTCACTCCCACTCCTTCATGCCCACGTCATTCACACCTCTCTTCCCTCCCCTTTGGCCTCCTTGCTAGGCACATGTGTGTTTCTGGACCCTGTCTGCATTCTGGTTCTGTACAAGGCAAGTCTAGATCTCAGGCACTAGTTATTGCTGCCAAGGGGCTTCTCAGAGACTGGAAGTGCCAAGTACAGGCTTCTTTGCCTCAGGACTGTGTCTGCAATGCCATCTGTTGAACTTTGCTCCCAGAGGTTCGATTCTGTGAACTACATCAGGTCCCAGGAACTTGCATCTAGACAGTCTCCCCAGGAGACTCTGATGCTGGCAGTCTGGGCACTGCCCTTGGAGGAGCTCTGAATGTCACCAATGCAGAACAAATAGAAGCTTTTCAAATGAAAAAGGAGGTGGAAAAAACCACTTAGAGATGTGGGGGGCTGGGCAGGGATGTGGGGTGTGGGCTAGTGCTGGGAACAATTGTATATGGAGTTCCGACTGGAAGCTGGTTGTTTTAGATATCACATCACCTTTGGGCTTCAAAACAGACTTGCAAGATAAACCTCATTAGCTCTTTTCAAAAAAGAGGGAAATGGAGGCAAGAAACATACCACATTTTTGTGGGCTATCAGTGAAATTCCAGAATTTGAGGCTATGTCTGCCTGATTCTGGAAGCTTTCACAACCTACCTTGCTCTGCTGATGACTGAGCAGGTACCAGCTGCCAGCTGTCTTCATACAAGGCCAGGCATGGAGTCGGTGTTCAAAGCATACCTGTTAGATGAACAAAGAATGAATGAATGAATAAATGAGAGAACAAACCTGTTTTAAGATCATGGAAACTAGCCCAAGAGGTTCCCTCTATGACCTCATGCCCAAACGTCCCCTCCCATAGTTGCTTTAATCTGAAAGTTGACCCCGGCTAAATGTGCCCAGTTGATAAGGCTGTGCAGCTCACCTGCGCCTGTTATCAGCAACCTGAGTCCAAACAGGAAGCCAGGGCTAAGATAAGGCCGAGGAAGGCAATGCCTGGAATCTTTACCAGGCTGGAATTAGCCATTTAATTTGATGCCACAAATATCTATTGAGTAGCTCCTAAGTGCCATGTTCTGTGCTAGGCTCTGAGGATAGGGCAGGAAAACAGACAGTCCCTGCCCTTGAATGGCTTATAATCTACTGGGGAAGGAAGGCAGATGTCAAATGGGATGAATGATATGGAAAGGGAAGCCAGGTGGTTACAGCAAACCTCTCTGGGGACAGGCCTGTAGGCTGGGACCTGAGAGGGGAAGAGCATCACAGATGCTAGAGGGAGCTGTCTACCTCCTTTCATGTCGTAGCCATCCCAGAGCCATTCTGCTTCTGGTCAGAAGGGCTTTCCACAAGCCCTGGCCCATGGCTGGAGCTGAGCTTTCTCTCTGCTCCTGCTCTCCCCTCCACCAGGGCTCTTCCTGCAGGGGCAATGGCCCAGCACCGCACTTCCCACTCAGGGCTCCTGCTTGCTCCCCCTTGCCCCTTCAGCCAGTGTCTGTTGAAGCTGTCTTGCATGGCCTGGCACTTGACTGCTATATTTTCAAGGATTTTGTGAGCTGGTGAAACAATGTTGTATAAAAATTAAGTTACACATGCGATTAAATAAAGGATACTGTATTATATTAAAGTTAAAGGTAATAAATACTCAAAACTCATAGCTTTCTAGCTACTTTACTCATTATTATTTATGCTTTGGAGGCTATTTATATCTATTGTGTCTGTATGTTGAAAATACTGTGTAACAATGGGACTGTGCCTCTCTTCCCAACTCTGTGTTCAGTGACATCACCTTGGTAGCTTAAAGTGCTATGATGGGAGTATTTATACCACAGGAATTGGTATAAGTTGGGTTTTTTTTGTTTATTGTCTCAATTTATTAATAATACAGTAATGGAGAAAATCTAATAATATAAACCTAAAAGTGTGTTATGTATATTACTAGCAGGTGCATTATGAATAGCACAAAAAATTGAGAAAATATCCTTCCAGTAATAGAAAACAATTATCTGATTCAGCAAAGAAGTTACTCTCATCAATGACAAATGAGTTAAATTCCAATATCCATCTTCACTAGTTCACTTTCATCTCATGAAAATACCAACCAGCCAACATTCTTTAGTTGTATATACATTCATTAGAATCACACTCATTTGTCAATGATGTGAAGGACTTTGCTGATTAAAATAGTAGTCAAATATTTACTCATAGTCTGATTTTGTAACACCATGGAGTTGCAAATTATAAAAAAAGATAGTAAAGTTTGTAAGAAATAAGAAGTCACACTGAAGTTATGATTTCATATAGGTGCATAGAATTTACAATTAAGATTAGTGGCTATTTTATTGTTTGAAAATTGTGTGCTGCAATCTTTTGTATCAGTTCAATTTAGAATAAACTTCTGTTCCTGTGCACACAGACTTTCCCCGGAGAGCTGTGTTGCCTTTGGCCCTCCTGTGCTGTTTTCCCTCCCACAGCCTGAAGGGTTTGGAGAATTCCACCCTCTGCTGTTGCTTGAAGATCTACTTCTCTGCCCAGGCAATTCTCAATCCCTTTCCAGTATTTCTCATCATGGATTCACAAAACAAGTTTTCATTTTAAAGGTAAGCCTTCCTTCCCCGCCACTCACAACATTTAGAAACAAAAGATACACAAATAATGGGGAAGCCCCACAGTCCCCAGCAAACCCGAAATATCTTGGATACAGGCCTTTCATGGCCAGCCTTTGTCCCAGCCCTGAGGGACACTGGTGTGGAATTCTGCAGGGATGGCATAATGACCCAGACGCTATGCTGAGCCCCTGCATCTGCCATCGTTTTGCAGAGTTTTCATCAGGAAAGCCTGAGGGGAAGCCATCCCTCCTGTCATTTTTGTTTTAACGCCCAGCTAACTTCTTTCAGAGGTCTCTAGAACTCTCTATAAAAGACTGAGAGGATTCGGGGAGTCCAGGCTTGATGATGCCATCCCAGCATCTCTGAATCTGAGATGGGCGGCCCGCTACCTACCATTTTTATCATCCTGGGTACCACAGCCTTCTCCCATTGTGAGGTTAGATGACATAATTAGGTCTCACTGGAAATCACCAGAAGCACCTGAGTCTTATGTGGGTCAGGAGTCCATAGCAGCCCGAGTGAGACTGCTTTAGTTCAGTGACTCAGGGGAGCAGGAGGCTGATATGAGTTATAACAGTCACCAGGCACTTGACACTGTGCGCATTTAATGTGTCCCCACCTAAACTTTACTGAAACCCCACGAAGTGGATCCTGTGACTATCCTGGTAAACAGATGAGGACAACAGGGCTCAGAGAGCTACACAACATGCCGGGGTCCCACAGCTGCAGAGCAGAGACCCCGGATACAAAACTGCTCTCCCCTAGTCCTGTGGACTTGCTGTAACCTCTGCCACCGTGGCCACAGGGCCCATCTGTGGGTACTGGGCCCAGATGAGGCAGACAACTTGAAAGGAATTTCTCTGTCAGGTATCAGAAACCATGATTAAAATGTGAACAAATGAAAGCAGATGAATCATTTTCTCTGACTTAGGTTTTCTGTCTGTGAACCAGGTTATTAAGAAGCCTAAATGAGAAAATCTGCACAAAGGGCCAGGCCCAGAGTCAGAGCTCTGTAGGGTCAATTGCAATTAATCATATATGAGATGACACTTATAAAACACATGGAAGAGAGCCTGGCACATACAATGTGTCCAATAAATAGTATTGCTTGTTTTTACTAATATTTTCTGTCCTTCATTAGAGCTACACTGAGCCTCCTGCTTCTTAAAATACCCATTTGCTGTGAAAGTTCCACTCGCTGCCCTGCTTTTCCAGGACACAGTGGGCAACAAATCAGGCATCTATGGACCAGTTTAGGGTCCTACCTGCAATTGTTAATATTATTTCTGGGGGAGGAAACATGTGTTCTGAGTTCTGAGTAACTGACTTATCCATTGTTTGAAAACAAAGCCCATTTGTAGCTATGGAAAACCTTTGATTTTCACACACTTTGTGAGGGGGCACAGAAACCTTTGTTCTAATAACACCTTACATGCTAACCTAAGATATAAATCAGATTTTGCAATGAATGGGGACGGTTGAGGTCAAGGGGGTAGAGGTGACAAGAGCCTGCCCTCCGTACCATGATTCTGCCAAACGTGGTATAGGAGACCCAGCTCACCCTCTTATGGACTTCTGAAGACTGGTTGGATTATTTGGTTTATTGAGAATGGCTGTGTCTCCACCACATGGGGATATTTAGGCCACATGAGATGTCTTTGATTGGAAGCACTGTCTTATTTTGAATATGCCTCCGTTAAGCAGAAGTAATCATTTCATCATGATGGCAGGTTAACGGGGTATCCGCTGAACCCAGAGATATTGCCGATATTGCTTTCCACGGATCAAACAAGGTAGATCAAAGTCGAGATTTTCAAAATTCTCTTGTAAAAGGAAATTTCTCCAGGCAAAACTTTGAGGTTTTCACAGGCCTGAAAACTAGCCTTGACTTTTTTCTGGCAACAATAACATAAAAACCCTTTTATTTGTGCCAAGCAGGAATATATTTCTTCTCAGAAACTATTTTATAGATTACATGTCATTTTCTACTTTCTTTTTCATTCTTGTAGTAATTATCTTCGTTTAAGAAAATGTCGGCACAGCATATAGTAGGCATGTTCTGGCAGATAAGCACGGCAAGCCAACCCAGAGAGGGAGCTAGGTTGTTTCTGTAACCCTTCTAAATCCAGGGAGCCACGTGGCTAAATCTCAGGGCAGCACTGTATTCAAGAATCCATAGTCTTTTGGCCAAGAAAGTATTTAAAAAGGAATTCCAAACCTTACTGGGGCTTCTCAAAAACTGTGACAGGAATCCAAATACAGAGTCTACAGCAACAATTTCTTCTTTGCTCACCAGCGCCCTGTGCCCACCCTGCCAGCTTTCTGGAGCGTCTCTCTCTCCATAGGTTTCCCAAAACTTTCTTCACAACAGCCCTGCACTGAGGTGGCAACTGTAGGATCATCTTGGGTGGGCAAAGGAAAGGTGGTGGGGAGGAAAGTCTGAATTGTCCCTCTTCATCTTAATAACTTTGGTGTGAGGTTTCCTGTGTGTTCTAAATTACATCCTTATTATTGCCTGCTTTTGTGCACAGTACAAACAGATTATACAACCTGATGTACTATAGCAGCCTGAACCAGATAGTTCAGTGGAACAATATTTAGTTCTCTTTAGTTTCTAGGAGCCCAAATAGCAAAGAAAATCTGATCCTGGTAACAATAATGGATTATAGCCACTCTTTTTCATAAGATAAATGAAAGACTCCAGGTATCTTTCTATTTGTACATGGTTAATCCACTGTAATTAAGGTCAAATAAAGTAGAGGCAGTTATTATGCTGAAAATGCAGTGAGAGGCTTCTGGTTTCCAGTCCAACATGTAAAGAGCTTAGAATAGACCACTCTATCCTATAAATGAGTGAAAAGATGAACAACCTGAAAAATCAATAGCTTTCCTCAGATCTGTCAGAAGAGTAAGGGCACAAGGCAAACAGCTGCCCACAAAATTGAAGAGACAGACAGGTGGATATAGAGAATCACAATTTACAGAGCAGAAACTCACAAGTAGAAACCTCTGTGGGAACAAGTACCAGGATAGGAAAGCCTAAAGTGTAACTGAAAATGTTGAGAGAAAAACCCACCAACCTAGAATTCTACACCCTGCAAAACTATCCTTCAAAATGGAAGGAGAAATAAAGACTTTTTCAGACAAACAAAAGTTGAGAGAATTTATTGTTACTATATTGTCTTCTTGTTTCCAGTGTTGCTATTTGGAAGACTGAAGCCATTCTAGTTCCTGATCCTTTGTAAGGAACCTTCTCCCCACCCCTCTGAAAGTCTATAGAACCCTCTGAAATCTTACAGGATCTTTCTTTTGCCCCCAGTATTCTGATATTTCACAATGGTCATCCTGGGTCTATTTTAAACTATGGTGTTGGGTACTTGCTAAATCATTACAGTGTAGAAATTCATATTCTTTGTTTATAAGAAATTTTCTTGAATTATTTTATTGACAATATTTTTGCTTTTATTTTCTTTTTGAAACTTGGATAATGAACTTTCTGAACTGGCCTTTAATTTGCTAATCTCATCTCTCCTATTTTCTATTCTCATGCTTTTTGCTCTACATTCTGTGAGATTTCCTCAAGTTTATTTTCCAACATTTCTATTGGGTTTCAGATATCTTGTATGTGTGTGTATTCATGTGTGTGTGAATATTCAAGAGCTCTTTTCATTCTCTGAATATTCCTTTTAATTTTCTCCTATTTTTCATCCATGGATTCACTATATTCTCATATCTCTGAGGATATTGATACTGCTTTTGAATCTTCTATTTGCAACTTCCCTATTTCCTCTAATTTTTGACTTTTTAAAACTGATACATAATTGTACATACTATGGGGTACAGTGTGATGTTTTAATATGTGCATACATTGTGTAAAAATCAAATCAGGGTTTTCAGCATATTCATCAGCACATATATTTATTATTTCTGTATGGTAAGAACATTCAAAATCCTCTCTTCTAGCTATTTTGAAATAGAAAATATTGTTAACCATACTCACCCTACTGCGCAATACAATACCAGAACTTACTCCTATCTAACCATAGCTTGACTCATCTCTCACTATCCCCTCATTTTCCTTTCCTCCCCTCTCTAGCCTTCTTTAACCACTATTTTACTCTCTGCTTACATGAAATCTACTTCATTTTCATGTTACAGGCTTTTCCCACTGTCTGGTGGTCCTGGTTTTCCTCTTGTAACTAAGAGTGGGACATTAAAAAGTTGATTAGACAACATGACTTTGAAATGGAGCAACAAACTCAAACGACTATACTGCCTGATTTCAAAACTTCCTCAAAAGTCACAGCAATCAACTGTGGCATTAGACATATTGACCAATGGAAAAGAACAGAGTCCAAAAATGGAGCCATATAGTCAATTTTTGACAAAGATGCCAGGGTAATTCAAAGCGGCAAAGCATAGTCCATTCAACAAATGGTGCTAGAATAACTCAATATCCATGTAGTTAAACAAAATGAACCTCAGCCCTTACTTGACTTCATATGCAAAAACTCTAGTGGATCATAGATGTAAGCATACAAGATAAAATTATAAAACTTCCATAATCATAAAAGGAAATCTTTTTGATCTTGGGAAGGTTTCTTAAATAGGACACCAAAAACATAAAATAAAAGATAAAAAAAAATTAATAAATCAATTTCCTCAAAATCATAAACTTTAGCTCTTCAAAAAACATCATTAAAAATGAAAATGCAAGATACACGCTGGAAGAAAATATTCAAAATAAATCTGACAAAAGATTTATATCAATAATACATAAAGAATTCTTTCAAGTCAGTAATAAAAAGACAAATGATTTAATTTAAAAATTGAGCAATGGCCTGAACAGACCTTTTGCAAAAGCAGGTGTATAAATTGCCAATAAGCTCAGTAGAAGGTCCTCAGATCATCAGTCACCAGAGAAAAGCAATTGAAAAGCACAATCACACATACACACAAAATACCACCTGAATGGTAGTTTTGGTCTAATTGTATGCCTTAAGATTTTGATTGTTTTAAGAAAACATCTATAGTGTTGACATAGGCCAGACACTGGGCTGAGGGCAAACATCATGTAATTCTCACAGTCACCAACCCAGGGGGACAAGCACTATTATTTTCCCAATTTGACAGTTGAAACAGGTTCTGAGAGGTTGAGTCACTTGTCCACGGTTTTGTGACTTGGAAGGGCAATGCTGGCATTTGGGCCAGGATTCCAAAAGCACGTATGGAGAGGTGTCAGGCTCAGTATCTGCCTGGGTACCACCTGCCGCAACCTTTCCCTGAGGACTCCGTAGCTCTTCAGTGTCTGGGTTTTAGGAAGACACTCAGCAGCAAGGTGAGAGGGCGCCGAGAGCCCCCCATGGAGCAGCACTGGCCCATAGCATGGTGGGCCTTAGGCCCCACCTCCAAGGGCAGAGTCGAGGTGGGGAAAGGCCGCTGTCAATCCTGCAGCTACCTGCTGCCACGCTGGGGGTGGGTGTGTGGAGGAAGCCAGGGGGCTCCCTGGGCCCAGCATCCATGACTCCCAAGCAGGGGCTGATGGGGGATCTGGGCGCTGTGGGGAGAAGGCAGGTAGAGCACTGTTCTGGGAAAGATGTTGACTGGAAGCTGAGACTGGGAGTGAGGTTTGAAAACTACGGGCTTCTTGCAGAATGCTCAGGTCTTTTCTCTTGGTCCAATCACACTCCCTAGAGAAGGATGTTCCATCTCCGCCTGGAGGATATAGGTCGGTCTGCCATGATTCTAGGAACTGATTACAGTTTGCATTCAGTTAGGTAAATGTTGGTTTAGCCCCCCTGGATGCCACCCCAGCCCTCACCTGTACCTGGTGACCCCTCACTTTCTGTGCTGTCCAGGCCTCTAGATTTCTGCCAGGGTGGTAGTGGTGCTGGTGATGGGTCAAGGGAGCAAACTATTTCTCGAACACCCACTGTTTGCACCTTCATTCCTACTTCCAGGGGTGCCTGACGCTGCCAGGCCTGGCGCCTTTGTGCCGTACACTGGGTTGCTTCCTGCCTTTTCCCACTGTGCCCTTAGGAAGCAGCTATCTCCAGACGGTTACTGCTGGCCCATCTGTTTCCAGCATCCAGAATTTTGTTCCAGTTGCCCCTTTTCCCAGTCCATTTGTCCTTGTGCGTTAAAAAAAAATAATAATAAAAAAAAATGCAATCTCTTTACAATCCTTTTAGAGGTGTTTTGGAAGGGAGAGTAAGAAAATGTGTGTATTTGCTCTGCCATCTTAACTGAGAAGTTACCCTCTCCACTGTTGGTAACTCAGTAGCCACCTGGACATTGCCTTACCTCTCTGGACCCCATGTCCACTCGCTGCTTTTGTCTGGATGTCAATACGTGAAAGTAGGACCTCAGTTAACCACGCACATGCAGTAGCTCTGGCTCCCTGCCCCTCTCCCATCCGTGACCTCTGGGCCCTGGGATCCTCCCACCTCCGCCCCTTCCACCGTTGTCCCGTGTGTGTCTGTGCCGCAGGTTTTCTGCAGGTTTCCCCCCTTTTCCCTGTGTGAATCTGACCCATTCAGATGCTTTCAGGTATCTTTAAAAATTTCTCATCTGCTAATGACACTCTTTCTGATTTTTATCCAAACCACTTACAGTTGAATTATTATTCTAAAGTATTTCTCATGCTACATTTCATGAGATTTGAGGTGGAAGAGGGGATAGTTGCAAGTGCTCAGTCAGCCATCTTCTCCAATCCTGAATTTTAAAATATTTAGTCTTCCTCCTTGCTCTCTTCGGTGGTTAGGGGTGAGTTGGAAGTTATGTCAAATTTAGAAATGTCTTTGCCACAGCAAGGTTATTTACTCCTATTTTCTTCTAGTAATTTTGTAGGTTTTTAAAAAATATTTAAGTTTCTGGTTCATTTGAAATTTTACTTTGTGTTAAATGTAGAGAGATCTAGATTTTAAAAAACTGTTTAGCTTTTTGTTCAATCATTAGTTATTGACTAATTTTCTGATTTGAAATATATACTTTGTTAACATGTATAGCTTCGTAATGTTTTATTATATTAGGCTAAGTTCTTGATAATTATTTTAAAGTCTTTTTTTGGAAATTGATATAATTTTGTTCTATTAAATAAATTTTTGAATAGTTTGGGCAAATTTAAAAATATCATTTGAATCTGGTTGTGCTTGTATTATTTTTATAGATTCGTTTTATAATTTAATGAATTATAAGCCATACTTCAGCCTCTTCAATGGATCCAAGTTATCCAGCGGACTGAAATAATCGTTTACTTTACGATGTAATCAAATTGTCTCAACATCCCCAGTCACACCTGAGAGAAGTGCCAGCATGCTTCCAGGCTCTCTGGGGTGTCAGGGCAGCAGAGGGCTTTGGTGTTTATTTTTCCCAGAGTCAGTCCCATATTCCTGCTTCCACGGAATGCTTGATCTCTGCTCGGGCTCTGACCTCTGCACATCTGTCCTTTCTCCAGACCACAGCACTGCACTGGAAACCATCGGATCCTTTCACTGCCCCTAGCTCAAGGCTATGAGCATGCTAGATAGGCAACGTCAGGGTAGTGTTACGAGTCTGAGCCCTGGAGTCAGAATGTCTGGGTCAGCAGCTAGACTTCACATTCGCAAGCCGTGCATTTGGTCAAGATTACCTTTTCTTTGCCTTAATTTCTCAACTGTAAGGTAAGAAAATAGGATTTTTGTGATAATTAAATGTAGAAAGTAAAGTGCTGAGTGCGTTGTTTGGAAAGTAGGTCCTCAATTAAATGACTTTAAGCTGAATATTGGAAGTATTTATTCTTAAAAGTTCCACCACTTCTCCTTTTATAGAAATGAAGTCCTCCCTCTCCTTTAAAGTTCCAGCTGGGCCCCCGACTTTGATCTCTTCCCTTTTCCTCCCTGGTTGATTCAACTTGAGTCCAATCTGGATAGTCCATTATAGTCCCCAATGCATGGAACTTTTCTCTCCAAAATTAAACCATCTCATCAAAGTGTTTGGCTAAACAAAACCAGTTTGGGCTCCCAAGAACATAACTTCTCTTTAGACTAGAATTCTATGGTCAAGTCTTACAAGTCAAAAACCACAATCATTTTTCTCCACTTTATAAAGTTAAGACAGCAAATCTAAAAGGTATATCTTGCCATTTTCTCAAATCTCCATCAGTAATATTTGTTGTTTTCTCTAAAAAGCATGTCTTATTTGTTATACATAAATTATTATGAAAGAATTTTTTATTCATTTTTTTTAACTAAAAATTTCTCATCTGCTAATGATACTCTTTCTGATTTCTATTCAAACCACTTCTGGTTGTATTATTATTTTAAAGTATTTCCCCCTCTACATTTCATGAGATTTGAGATGGAACAGGGGATAGTTGCAAGTGTTTATGGTTAGGATGAAAATTATTACTTTTCTGTATATTTTGGGGGGAACTAGAGTCATATTCCCACTGTCTCATATAGTTTATAATACTTTTCTCAGTTTGTCTTGTGTTTTCTCTGGTATATAATCATTTTATATGCAAATAATGACAATTTCGCTTGCTCCTTTCCAATATGTATACCTCTGTTTTTGGTTTATTGTGCTGGCTTGGACAGATGTTATGTATCAGTGATGATAATGACCACTGGAGTTAATGGATTCTCCTTGTCAGTATTTTGTTTAGGATTTATAAATGAAACGAGGTCTGCCATTTTCTTTTTAGTATAATTTTGATAGATTTTTGCTATAGGGCTTTGGTGGCTTTATAAAAACAATAAAAGCAACAAGAAGCAGCCCTTTGTCTTTGAGTTCTGAAACAATTTAAATAATTCCTGTGTTATTTATTCTTTGATGGTTTGATCTGTGTAGACTATCTGCCCTGGCCCCTTTCAGAAGCTTCTTCACAATCATCTCAAAGCTTATTTTAGATCTATTTCTTCTTGATATAAAAAATTAATTTTTATAGAGTAATTATCCTTATCATCTAAGTTTTAAAATTTATTGCACAGTTTTACAAAGTATTCTTTATTCCTTTAAAAATTTTCCCCTGCATCTGTGGTTATCTGTTCTTTCTTTTGACTAATTTTGGATATCTACATTTTCCCACTGTTTTTCACCTTTGATTTAAGGTAGGTTATGACTTGTCTTTCTCATTTTATTTTTCCAAATTTCTTGAATTAATCAATTCTACTGCTTTTAGGTTTTCCAGTTTAAGTTCAATTTCATATTTTATATTTATTCTTTCCTTCTGCTTTAGGTTTGATATATTTTCCTAAATTCCTGGGTTTTGTGATTAATTTGTTTTCTTTCACTTTTTTTGTTGTTGTTGAGTAATGAGAGAATTTAAAGCTCTATGTTCTTCCCCAAGGACAACTTTAGCTTCAACATACACTTTCTAGTGTGTCGTATTCTTGTTACTGTTGTTTTGGTAAAATAGGCATTTGAGAGAGAGTGGTATCAGTATATTTCCCAAGTGGTTGGGAAGTTACTGTTTGTTTGTTTTTCCTTATTTAATTCTAGCTTTATTGCATTTTGGTTAGAAAATGTGATCATTCCTCTAACTATGTTTTAAGATATGTTGGGGTTGCCTTTACAGAATGATGTGGACTATATGCCAAGTATATAGTTAAATTTGTAATTTTTTCATGAGTACTTGAAAAGAACATACATTCTTTGTGATAACGTAACGCATGTGATATGCACGTATCACATCTGTCAAAAACTGACTGAGATGAAGAATTTGACTTTTTTTTCCTCACCTGCCCCTTTCATTGGTCTGGAGTTTACCATACAAGGGAACCTTCCCAAGGTGTGGTCCCTGGACCAACAACATGAGCGTCACCTTAGACCTCATTAGAAATGCAAAATCTTGGGCCCTACCCCAGACCTATGAATCAGAAACTGGGACTGGCACTCATAGTCAGTATTTTAGGAAGCCCTCCAGGTGATTAAGATGCACCTTCATGCTTGAGAACCACTGGGAGAAGGTCTGAGATGTGGATCTCACTTTGTCTTCCTTTGTCCTGAGGAATTATTCTTTTTTCCTCACTGGTTTGTGATGCCTCCTTTTTCAATAACAACTCTCTCTCTGAACTATTTACTCTGCACCACTAACCTGTGCCATACTGTTTTAATTTTTATGCTAATAATCAAAAACAGGCAAATTAGAATTAGGTATTATGTTTTCCCTACTATACCTGCAAAGATTTAAAACCAATAATTTTTAGTGTTGACAAGAATGTAACGAATGAGACTTTCCTACAGTGGTGGTGAGTACATAAAGTGGGACTAATCGGAAAAATAAAAAGGAATAACAGAGAAGCAAAAGAAGACACAATGGGGCGATAAAGCAGTTTAAGTGGCAAAATTTCCTAAGGGAAGTGACTGGAGAAGAGAAGGGCAATTATTGACTCACAAACCCCAAACATCCCTTGGAGAGCTGGCCTGAGGTGGGGCTCAGTTCACCCCCCTTACATCCCACTCCCTGTCTGTCAGCTCACTACTCAGCTTCTGAGCAGCAGCCCTGGGCCTCACAGCATTCTCACCTCCCTTTCGCTACACAGCCATAGGAATTTCCCAGAATTCCAGTGAAAATCTCATCTCATCTCACTGGCTCTGTTTGAGTCACATGCTCATCTCTCAACCAATCAGAGTAGCCAGGAAAATGTAACATAGTGATTGGCCTAAGCCTGGATCCTTCAACCTCCAAAATCAGGGGCCAAGTCAGCTTCCCCAGAACCATATGGACCCACAGTATGTAAAGGATTCCCTGATGGGAAATACTGGGTGGTAATAAACAAAAGATGCTCTTTGTATCCGAAAGGAGGTGGCTACACAACTCTGCCAGCTGTTTTGGGTGCATCTCTGTAGCATCCGCCTCACTCCTGGAGTATAGTTTTAGGGACTTTTGTTTTTATGTCCTCAGTAGAGGTGATCGTGTCGGTTTTTGCTGAACCAACATTGGGCCAGGCAGCAAATGACTGGTACTAAGAACGCTGGGATCACAGGCTTTTGTTAACATCTTCAGTCTGTGCTTTCAACATTTCACATAAAAAGGATTTCATAAAATGCCCTTTCTAAACTTTCCAAGACTATTAATTGTCTGAGTATCTGCTGGGAGGCATACAGAAGACATCCCTGAGGCAGGGGTCAGGGGATGGAGGCTCTGCATTTCTATGTAACTCCAGCGTGCTTGGATGTCTTTTATGACCTTCCCCAAAGACGAAAGACTGGTATAACAATACTCTTGCCAATTTGCTGAAAAGTTTATCGTTCTTAGTTTCACAGCTGGAGATCCTCACCCCAATTCAATATCCTTGGGCTAAACAGAGTCCTCGTTTTATGGCTGTTGTGAAACTATATTCTTGGAACAGTGACAATCTCTGACTCCTCTAAAATCATGGCCAGTTGAACCCACTTGTGTCATTGGGATTGGCAATAAAAACAGGTTGGATACTAAGCAGATACACCTGCCTCTCAGGCGGATCTCAGGTGCCAAAAGATGGACTGATTGTGTGGACCAAGCTCTATGCACTGGGAGGAAAGGAATGAAATGGAATTCCCTTGGGAAGCTGGAGCCTCGGGGAGTACAGATCAAATAAACCTCCCTCCTGAGCAGGCTGCCCTTCCATCTGACAGTGAAATGATCCAGTTTTCTTGGGCTATGAATATGGAAAGACCTTTAGCCCCACCTTAGCCAACACATGAAAAAGTATATGATCCTGGCAGGATCCCATCTTCAAGAAGGCACTAGACCAGACCATCTGCACCTTGTCATTTCTTTAATAAAATGGGATTTCATTACCTTGGCCCTGTCAGCATTTTTATCTTGCCTGCTGCCTCTTTTCTCTCTTTCCCATACTTGGAGTGGGTTGCCGGGTTACCTGAAAAGAGACCATTTTTCAAAGCAAAATATTACATTACTATTACTAATATCACTATTTATACCATATCCTTTCTGTGCCAGTCACTGTGCTAAGTGTCCATTATGGACATTATCTTGAACCTTCACAACAACTTCCTAAGGTAAATATTGTTTTTCATTATAGCAAATTATCATTTTAAATGAGAAGTAAACTAAGGCTTTGTCTCATTAGATAATTTGCCCAAAGTCATACATTTCTATGTGATGAAACTGGAGTTTGGAAACTAAACCTGCTAATGCCAAATACTTTGTTTCTTCTCATCATTATCAAGAGCTGATTAAAATGCATTTTCATTAAATTGATCTTAGCAAAATTTAGCCAGATTCCATTTTGATTCCCAAATTAAGCAGCCACAGTGGCATTGCAAGCCTAAACCTTGAGGTGACTGGTCATCAGAGGGAGTCCAGCCTTCTTAAATGCATAACCATTCCATAGCAGCCTTCCAGAACCTTCCATGGGGATCCCTGCCTAGAAGTCTTGGCAAAAACACCTGAAAAAACCCTGCCCCCTCACCATCAGAGCATCTGTGCACCAGCTTTGTCCTGCCTCTCTCTTGGCTCAGCAGGGCTGACAGCAGCAAGTGGAATTCGGCTCTGGCCCTGTGGCCTGACCCCACTGTCTGCACTGATCAGGTGTGAGATGCCAATACTTGCTTTGCAATTTTACATTTTGATGCCAGTGCAACCTTTGAACCAGCTGTTTAAAAAACAAATAGCTTTAAAAACCGCTGTGAAGTGATGACCTTATGCAGGTTGGATTTCTGCCCTTGGAGGGGTTGGGGTGGCTTCCCTCAGACAAGCTGCAGCTTGTGAGCCACTCAGGGGCTGGCTCTTGGTCAGTAGCTATCGAAGTGCAATGAGAGCCACATCTGTTTGTAAATCTTCAAGAGAAATTGAGTTGGGTTTTCTTTTCTTCAAATGTGGAGAAGAAAAGAACATACTTCCAGTTGGTGAAGCTCTGTGTTTATAACCAGGGTATCTTCTCTCTTACTAACAAATGCTTTTCAAGAAGCATTCCAAAGATGGCTAGACTGGATTTTGGAATTAGAATATGAAAATACTGCCTCCAGAGAAAATTTCATAAAGCCCTGATCACTCTGTGGACTTCTTTTGGCTCTGTCCCTGCTTTACACATGGGACACAGTCTTAAACTCGAGTTCCTCAAAAGGCCAGGAGGGACCCCTTTGTTCCCTCAGTTACACCCCGCTAGAGGCTGAGCATGGATGATGCTCTGTCACTTCAGTGAAACACTTGGAAGGGAGGGAGGGAGAAGAGGAGGGAGGGGAGGGAAGGGAGGGAGGGAAAACAGGAGGGAGGGGAGGGAAGGGGGAAGGGAGGGAGGGAGGGAGGGAGGGAGGGAGGGAGGGAGGAAGGAAGGAAGGAAGGAAGGAAGGAAGGAAGGAAGGAAGGAAGGAAGGAAGGAAGGAAGGAAGGAAGGAAGGAAGGAAGGAAGGAAGGAAGGAAGGAACTTGATTATCATTGGCAATTTTCCTACAGTGACTGAGTTTTCCAAATTCATTCAATGGCTAGTTCACTCATTCAGCTAACAATTTTTTGAGTCCCTACTGTGTGCCAAATGTTGCCATAGGTTCTGCGGATTTGAAGATATAAGATCCATTAGAGCAAGTCCCTGCTCTCCTTAGGGATATACGCTAAGACCCCCAGTGGATGCCTGAAACCAGAGAGAATATCGAACCCTATATATACTATGTTTTTTCCCATACATCCATGCCTATGATAAAGTTGCATTTATAAATTAGGCACAGTAAGAGATTAACAACAATAAAATAAAACAATTATAATAATATACTTAATGTTATGTGAATCTGATTTCTTTCTCAAAATATCTTACTATACTATGCTCAACTGTTCTTCTTGTGAAATGATAACATGCTTATGTGATGAGGTGACAGAATGGGACAGCATAAGATTTCATCACACTACTCAGAATAGCACACAATTTAAAGCTTATAAATTGTTTACTTCTGGAATTTTTCATTTAATATTTTCAGACTGTGGTTGACTGCAGGTAACTGAAACCTCAGAAAACAAACTTGCGGATAAGGGGACTATTGTCCCCGTACTCAAGTCCACAGTCCAGCAGAGGAGGAAGAGAAGAACATGACTGGAAGCCTGGGTGCTAAGGCTTATGATGGAGGATGCTCAGGGCACAGGGGGACCAGCCTGGGGTACTAAAGAAAGTGATGACTGAAGATGGCTTCCTGGGGGAGGTAGCCTCACCCTGAGCTTTGAAGGACATAAGGGATTAGTGGAGAAGTGAGAAGGGGCTGCGAGGTGCAGGCCAGGGCGAGATTCTGGCTGCTGACAGCACTGGGAGGTATTTGTGAGTGGGTCTACTCATAGCTGTGCAGTTCATCCGAAGAGATCTGTGGGCATGGAAGTTCTTCCCTTGATATTATCACTGTCTATTTCACATTTCCCAAAGCAAATGCATACCCATGCAAGCATCGCACAGAAGCTTCAGACAGCTCATTATTCAAAGATTACAGTAATTCCATTCGTATCACGCAGGCAGAAGTGTCCATGTCCAAGCATTCTTTCTTAATCCTCTCTGGATGAAGGAGAAAAGAAGTGTTGTCCTGCTACCAAACAATATTCATAATCCCAAGAGGTTCCACACAGTAATACCTACTGGGTTCTAACAACTCAGTTCAGCTTTTTATGTACAATACCCAGGGGCTAGCACAGTGTCAGGCACTAATTGTTCCCTATTTGCTTAATATATGAATGATTTGTAACACTCACAACTTAGAAGTTATATAGTATTATTTTCAGTCTATAAATGGGAAGTCTAAGGTTCAGAAAGAATAAGTTGCCCATGGTCCTTCAGCTGATAAATGGTAGATTTGAGTTTCTAACATAGGTCTTCCTGGCCCCATAGTTCATGCTCTCTTAATAAAACCATGAAGTCATCCACCTGCCAACTATCTCAATATAGTTCAGAATGTCAAAAAAAAAAAAAAAAAAAGTCACCCTTTGCATGGACACCTTGGTGCTAGGTAATGAGGCTGTGGAATTGGGTAACTCTTTGTAACCTCTTTGCTCAGCTGAGGCTTCAGGTAGCCATGCTTTCCACTGCTTAGAAAGGTCCTGCCCAGGAGGGAATGATACCACCATCCACAGAGAAACAGGGAGGAAGGTGGATCAGGCATATGCCAGAGAAAGTGCCAGGTAGTATAAAGTCCCTGCAGCTCTTCCTGTGTGTCTGCACATCAGCCCAGTCCCCAAGCCAGACCCCTGAACCCACACATTTTCCAGTTTGCTATATTGCATAGTACTCAAGAGTGTGGACACTGCTGCCAGTCTGCCTGGGTTCAAATCCCGGCTGTGGCTGAAGTGCTGTATGACTTGAAGGCAAGCTGTCATTGTGCCTCAGTTTCTTAAGATGGGAATGATGATAGGCTTACCTCACAGAGCTGTTGTGAAGGTGGAATATACCAATATAGGCAAGGACTTAGAACAGTGCCTGGCACGTAATTGTGTGGTGGTTAGTTTTTGTTGAGGTTAGTTTGAATGGTGACTCCATCATTTGCACTGGAGAGATTCCTGATCAATAGAGTGGGTTTCCTGGGTAGCCTCTCCATTGGATTTGATGGGAAGATGAAGCTATCTCCCATGGTATAGGCCTCTACTTCACCCTAAGCCAGTAAGCTGCTTCCTAATTGCCAAAGTGACCAAACAAGAAAAGCCAAACCAAATACCTTCTGCTGGGATTCCCCTAACTGTGACTGGCCCGTGAGAGTGTCACCTGTAGTGCCATCATAATTAGAGGACTTGGTGCATGAAGGCGATGCTCATAGACATCAGTGCTCACCTCCAGATGTGGGGTGAGATCTTCCTGAGTCCAGGCCCTGGCAGTGGGGACCAGATTGCTGCATGGGTTTATGGAATAGAGCATGGATGACTGGCTTCTAGATTCTTTCTGTGCAGAGGCCACCTCCCTGCATCCAGCCAGTACTGTGTCCCTGAAGGGAGAGACAAAGCCACTGACAGTGGCTTCAGACATGCAGTGGAACCGAGCAGCCCCCTCTCCCTCCAGGTCTGCCACCCGGCTGGGTCTGCTCAGCCAACGACAGTTTACCGTTTGGCTGACTGCAGTCTGCCTCTGCATGGGGGGGAGGGGGGAATAAAGCCGAGCATTGTGCTGGGCTTGCAACATCTTCCCCTTTCCAGAGTTCCTGATGTGTTTGTTACCCAGGATCTGGTCTGAATGTTCTCTTTGTCGCAGCCCTTCACATGCTGAGGTGGGTTTGCCTTCTCCGTGGCAGTCCTGGGTTAAATAAATACATTAAGGCAACATACGTGGCTTGACACTGGAGCCAGCCTCAATAACTCAAATAACTCATGTGGCCAAAGACGGAGCCGCTGCGGTTTTGAATTCTTTTAAAGATGGATTTCTTTGTTCAGCTCCTTTGCTCGAGGAGGACGCAGACTGCAAAGCGGCAGCCACGCTCCAATTCGGCCGGCCGTTTTTCTCCAGCAAGTCTGTTTGAGAGTTTCTAAATCCTGCGCAGATGAACACAGAACATGACCTTCAGCCAGTTACAGGATACCATGCTGACATCACCACATAAATATACACTCCAGAGAAAGCCGTGATTAAGCTCAGCGCTGATTTTTATCACTTTTCCAGCGCACCAACAGTCTGCTGGTTCGTCATGCACCTTTACAAAACCCATAATATTTAGAAATGTGCTGCGTTAGCCCCAGAGGCTTAAATAAACTAAAGCCTGTGAAGGTTTTAATGTAACGAATTACCTTCATGTGTGAAATTATGACTCCATGATACTCAATAAGGCCAACATTGTACACGTGCTGTTCTTTTGGGATCTTATGTACATTTCTCCTTCTGAAATATCTGTTTCAGATAGTTTTTTAAGAGCAGAAAATATTTCTATTTCGATACCATTGTATATGTCCAAGACACTAAAGAATGGGTGAGATTGTACATTTTTAAAAAATACAGAATCTCTATTCAAGGAGTTTATGCTTTAAGGCTAGTGGAAGAAAGATAGGTGGGAGAGTCCTGTTATTAAGTTTTCATTTTCTTTTAAAAGTAGAGACAAAAGATTTGTTTTCTAAGCATAGCAGAGATTCTCACCCAGGAACACTTAGCAATGTCTGCAAATATTTTATTGGTTGTTACAACTAGGGGGCAGGGTACGATTGGCATCTAGAAGATAGAAATCATGATGCCAATAAACCCCACCACCACCCCATGCACAGTTCCACCTCTCAACAAAGAGTTGTCCATTCTATAATGTCAACTGTACCACAGCTGGGAACCCCTGAAGCACGGTGCATCTGGGGTTGGGGGTTGGACTGCATCACTAGTACGTTTTAACAAGTTGGATGACTGTAAACTTCTAGGTAAGCACTAACCGCACCTTCCAGCAAATTTACTGGCTGCTAGATATTGTTTCAAAATTCCCACTCCCCACCTACCTGAGCACATTGCTATAAAATGCCTTATTGACGAGGACTGCCTGGCTCAAAATCTAAACAACAAAAGGAGCAGCTTGAGTTTTTTCTTTTTAATTTTTATTTTAAAATGATTTCAAACTCAGCCTAGAAGTTTCTAAAATAGCAGAAGGTCCCCTTCACCCTGCTTCCCCCAGTGGTGGCATTTTATATATCTATAGTAATTACATCAAAACTAAAACACTGACATGGTGCAATACTATTAAACTATAATCTGATTTAGATTTTACCAGCTTGCTTAAATTTTAAATAATAAAACATTTAAAATTATATTCCTCCCCAATTAGTCAACTTTATTCCTCTAAAAATCCTTTCCATAGAGAGCAAAACAATTGATGATATTTCTGCTTCTAAATATCCCGATTGCCAAGGTGCCATCTGATGTTAGGGAAAGAAAGTCACAGGTAGAAATAATTGGCTTCTAGTTTCATTAATCAGCCTCTGCAAAACAAAGACCCAAATGATTCTTTCCGGCCTTTAGTTCCTTCCTTTTGTTTTTAAATTTGTCAGTTTCCAAGTCTTCCAAAGAGCGGGTAGAGGGAGAGATTTATTATAAGGAATTGGCTCACACAATTTTGGATGCTGTCAAGGCTCTGAATCTACCATCTTAAAGCTGGAGACCAGGAAAACAGGTGCTATAGTTCCAGTCTGAATCTGAAGGCATGAGAACCAGGGGAGTACATGTAAATCCAAGTCCAAGTCCGAGAGCAGGAGAAGATAAGAGGAGTTCAAGCAGTGAGGCAGGGAAAACAGGGAGGGGGAATTTCCTCCTTCCTCCCCCTTCCATTGTGTGGAAGCCCTTAACAGACTGGATAATGCCTGCCACACCGGGGAGGAGGGCACCAATTCAAATACTAATCTCATGCAGAAACACCCTCACAGACACACTCAGAAATAATGTTTAACCAGCTATCTGGGCATCCCCTGATCCAGTCAAGCTGACACATAAAATTAACCATGACTTACAATATTGAGCAAAAAAAGTTGTAAAAGAACATGCAAGGTATGATACATCATCCATACAAACATACAAAACCATACTATGTACATAGCTTGAAGATACACATGGATGTGGTGAAGTATAAAGCAATGCATGGGAATGAGAAGTATCAAGTTCAAGTTAAAAGTTACCTCTGGGGTAGGGAAGGGCGGGGAATACAGTTGAGGAAGATATACATGATGGGTTTAACTGTGCTGGCTATATTTATTTCTTACACTTCAGGCATAGATATGTGAGAGTTTTTCCATTATTCTTGATCATTTTTGAATGTCGTTAATAATTCAAAATGCCCAAGATTAAAAAAAAAAAATTCTATCATTGTCAAAAGAGGCCTTGAGTGTGGGCTACAGTGCAGTGGATTGGCTGGTCTGAGTGATATTCCAGCACTTTGCTATTAATATCTTGGGCAATTTGCTGAACTGCTCTGTGCTTTGGGCTCCTGATCTGTCAAGAGCACCTCCTTTGAAATGTTACTTGAGAGGCTCAAACAAGAAAATGTTTGAAGTCCACTAACTACTGTGCTCAACACATAATTGCCTCTCAATAAATGTTAGATTTTAGCTACTGCTAAATACAGGTGATCATCATTTGGAGTCAAAATTGACAATGACGCAACGCTGTGTGCAAGCATAGACGCTTCCATCTTTTGCTCATTGTAATGTAATATTTAGGACATAGAATGATGTTATTATTCCAGCCCAGATTTATGGGCCAGAATCTTACTTGAATAACTTGGGTCACTTCACTGAAATATCTTGTGGAGAGACAGTTGAATATTTGTTTGGATTCTTGCCAGTAGCCATAAAAATTCTCTGCCACTCAGTAAGCATATGTATTATAGCCTTGTAGGCACTCTGGATATCAGAACTTTCACTTTTTGGCTATGCCTGATAAACCTGAACATAAGATATCTTCAGCAGTTTTAAGATTTATGGCAACAAATTCCAACCTCCTGGCCCAGGCCCACGCAAGTCGTGTTATTTACCACGCTATAATGTTACCTCGGTAGCCAACTCACAAAGCAAGGTGCCTGGAACAATGTTGGCTTCATTGCCAAAATACCAGTGAGATAGAGTAGGCTTTAATAACTGTAAGCCACAGTTATGTCTCTATGTTCTCCAGCATTTGAGCCAATGTGGAGACATTTTTCTTTGCCATGTTATCCTCAAGTAATTTTGTTAAAATTTTAGAGAGCCTTGCTATCTTAAAACAGCCTAGTCTTCTGGAGTTAGCCAGCCAATCGCTGGGACTTCTGTTCAACAACCAGGGCAAAAAGTAGTGGATTACAACCCAAGTCCTTGAGTGGCCAAAGAACAGTAAATGTTACCTAGCCCTGCCATCTGCAAGGCTAGACGTCCTGTGTTTAGAATGAAAGCATCTTTCTATCCTTAAACAGCACAATCCTCCCAGCCATTTCTTGGACCTATAAATTTACTTTTTACATGTAGGTCTGTGAAGTATGGCCTTGTTGATTCAACATCTGGAACTACTCAGGTGGTTTGTCTCTGCTGACTTTATGAACAATAAAAGCAAACCACTAGATGATTTTTGGATATTTAAACTTGGGGCATAGGCATCCTGGCCTCACTGCTGACAAACACAAGATTTTAATTTTTCCTGCTGGAGCCAAATATAACAAATGTGGTTGTGAATAGAATGCTAAATGTTCTCCTCAAAAATAGGCTACTTGTCTAAGGTATAATTTTTTAACTATGAGGCACAGAGCTCAAATTTCTAAAGTCCTTGCAGATCTCAGGTCTGTCCTCAAACCTAATCATAGTCCTACTTTAAAGAAATAGACTGAAGTTGGTCACTTCCTAGCTAGCTTCTGCTAAGATTGAGAAAAACCCCATCAAACTACTGTGGAGATAACCACAGTCAACCCCACTCCTGGAACTATTTAATCAGCATCATTTTTTATTATAAAGACTTCTCTGAAGTGATCATAAGCTGTCTGCAGTTAATATTTAATTTTATAAATATCGTTAGAAATGTCATCAGAACCAAAGACAATGAGTCATTGAGGCCAAGTATGAGAAAGGAAAAACCCACTGCACAGATTTGATTGGGAAATACAGAAAAATATGTGACTATGCTGTGATAATATCACCTGATTACAGTATATTAATAATATAAGCTGACATAAAGAATACAATGTTATAATATCATCAAGTGTGAAAACACATGATTGGTTAAGAGTCTTAAGATGATGTACCAGCAGAACATCAAACATGGACCACTGGGAACCACACTAGTCTCCTATACTCTTAAGTCTCTCTGGGATTAGAATCACTTTTATTTGTCCCTGTATTCTCAACACCAACTACCATGTCTGGCATAGAGTAGGTACCTAACGCATGTTGAATTCTGGAAAGCAAGTGTTAGTAATGGATATATGACTTTATTGAGAAGAATATTACCAAAACTGCAACATAGTTTCAAAGAAGTGCCTTGACACTTAACTACTCCATGGAAATTTCAAAGTGCAGACCCAAGAAAAGATGTGGCCCTTCTTACAACTTACTAAGAAAGAAATAGTCCCTCATCTATACACAGGTTGTGTTCAGAAAGGTGACATTAGAAAACGGATGTATGGAACTGGAGCCCTCTCCATTTCATTCTACCCCGCAGCCAGAATGATCTTTTCAAAATGTAGGCCGTGTCATCTCACTGCCTGACTTCAGTGCTTTCAAAGGCTCACCGTTGTCCTTTCTTCAAGGCTGACAAGCTTCCCCAGGACCCACATGCTGCCTAATCCGCAGCTCCCACCCTCACTGCGCTCCAGGCACACTGGTTTCCATATGTCCCTTTAAGAGGCCAGACTCTGTCTTGCCACATGGCGTTTGCATTTGAGCTTCCTTCTGCCTGTTTATGTTCCTTCCCTGCTTCTCCATATGGTCAGTTCCCAAACGTCCCCACACAAACGCTACCTCCTCAAAGAGGCCTTCTCTGACCACCCAATCCAAAGAAGTTCCCACCACCCCATCCCAAGGTTCTCAATGTCACATCATCATGTTTACTTTCTAGACAGGTTGCAGGGGACGGGTCAGGGAAAGAGTAGAGATGGTGGGGAACGCAGCTAACAAAGTATTTGGTTTGGGCCAAATTTTGTAAGGTCAGTGTCAGTGATGGAGTCCAGTGGTATCTGGGGAGCAATCTGGCATCACATGGGGAAGTTTCAGGACTGCATCATATCACATCACATCTCCTCTGCTCAGGGGACCAGAGGCAGAGTTCTTCTAGAAGCCACTGTGGTAGTCCAGTTAGAGGTGGGGATGGTCCACATTAAGGCAGTTCAGTCAAGATGAAGAATAGGATATAAGGTTGAGTAAAACATTTCCCTATCTTAGGGGACTCAGCCAACAGGGAGAGAAGTCCGATATCGAAATAGCGGAACTACAAATCCCTGTAAGGGAAGAACTCCAAGAGAGACAACTCAAAGGGAAATGACTCCCCTTTAATGGTCCCACTTAACTGACATCACTTCCTCCCTCCCATTATTAAAGCAATAAAGGTCTCATTCAGCCCCTCTTTGAGCCTCATGACTTGCTTCTTCAATTTCAGTAAAGTTTGATGTGATTTTTTCCCCTGTGTTCCTTGTGAAATAAAATCAGTCTTCCAGATTGTTCCAACAAGATTTCAAAGTGAAGCTTATGGAGGGCTAAACTTCAAGCCTTTTAAAAAGCTCTAGCACAAGCTAGAATGAGTCTAAATTTAAAAAATATAACAAGTATGCTATTTCTCAGCTGCTGAATCTGATATAAAAGTTAAAAAGGAAAACAGTTATCATAAGTGCACTTTCCCTTACTAGATAAATATGTGAATGTAACTTCCTCTACAGATTAAGTTAATGCATACATAGATGGCAAAGGGAAAACTGAAAAAGGAATAGAACAAATATCATTGTAGATAATGATTATATATGCACAAGAGGCAAATGGCCAATTGGTACTATTACAGAATATGGTTGAATATTTGCCAAAATTTGTTTTTATTCAGGGCTTAACTTTTAATATTGGTGATGTAACCTGAAAACTCTTATGTAACTAATCTCTAGAGAATTTTATTAATTTAATCTGTTAGATTCAACTCCTAATTGCTTCATATTCAATGACAATTATGTTGTTAACAGCACTCTTCAATTGAGGCCATTATGAATAAAGTCCAGCTATCAAAGAGCTTGATAAGACATGCAGTAGCAGAGTCAGGCAGGTCTGAGTTCTAATCTCTAATCTACTATTTATTAGCCACATGACTCTGGACAAGTTATTTACTCTCCGTGGGCCTCATTTTCCTTATCTGTAACATGGTTGAATAATAATACTTGATTCCTAGGGATGTTGTGAAGATTAAATGAAATTTGTACAATATGCCTTGTATATAAAACTCCTCAACAAATGGGAGTTTCCTTTCGCTTCAGGACTTGAACACGGCAATGATATTTGGTGCCTCAGCTTCTCACTGTGCAGGATGATTGCAAGCACCATATTACTTGGGGAGCTTCAGGACTTGAACACGGCAATGATATTTGGTGCCTCAGCTTCTCACTGTGCAGGATGATTGCAAGCACCATATTACTTGGGGAAGGATGCTGTGATATCCAGTGAAATGAGCAGTAAATTATAGTTTCTTTCTTCTCCCTCTATTAGTGAATACTGTAATTGCCAAAAAATTTGCTGGCTGTCATTCTAAAGACTATATAGTTTCTATCTTTTCCAAAAACTAGCGTTAAATCAATTAAATAAATTCATAGGGCTTGAAATATAAAACATATTGATTCTGTTGAAGATGAGAAAATAAAAGGGATAATATAATAATTAATCCAAAATTTGGGTTTGATCAAGATTACAATTTCATATACCTACCAAGGAATACCTCACTTCCTCGCTTTTTATAGTGTTCTCTGTAGGTTCTAAAGAACTTTCATTTGTGTGATCTCAGTGAATCCCTGTTATGTCCCTTTAAGCCCCTTTAACTGATGAGGAAACTGAGATTCAAGAAGTTCAACAACTTGCCCAGCTGGTAAATAGTGGAACCTTGGCCCCAAATCAGGTCTTCCAAAGCCAAATCTGATGATCCTCTTACTGCCACAGAGTTACCTCTACATGATATCTAATGCCAAAGTTAGAAAGTAAAAACCACATGGGCTGAACTGTGACCCTCCAACACTCACACGTTAAAGCCCAAACCCCAGTACCTCAGAATGTGACCAAATTTGGAGATAAGACCTTTAAAGAGATGATTAAGATGAGGCCATAACAATGGGCCCTAATCCAATCTGACTGGTGTCCTTATAGGAAGAGGAAATTCGGGTACACAGAAGGACAGCAGGGATGTATGCACAGAGCAAAGACCATGTGAGGACACAGTGAGAAAGTGGCCATCTGCAAGCCAAGCAAAGAGGCCTCAAGAGAAACCAAATCTCCTGACACTCTGACCTTGGATGTCTACCCTCCAGAACTGGGAGAAAATAGATTTCTGTTGTTTAATCCACCAGTCTGTGGCCCATTGTTATGGCGGCCCTAGCAAATGAATACACAGTAATGCAAGACAAAAGAGACCTTGTACCCAAACCAACCACCCAACATTAGTGAATGAACAATGAACTTAACTATATTTGTTTCAGTTTAAATTCTCTTCCTCTCTCCATCTTTCCATAAATATATGAAAATTTTCACCTTGGGATATATATCAGTCAGGGTCCAATCAGAAGAATTTGAATAAGAAAAATTTAACAGAAAGAATTAACAACTATAAGATTGGAAAAATGGGGGATTGGCTACTACCAGATAAATAGAACTCTAAGAAACATAGAGCTGGCAGATAGAAGGAGCAGTTGTCCCCTATGGTTTATGCAGAGAGCCTGAGGAAGAACCCCCATCCTTCCACTCCACCCTGCCCTGGGACTGAGATGCAGGCATTTTTGAGAAGGCATGGCCAAGGCTCACGGGAAGGCAGGGAAATTGCTGTGGTGCCATGCCAGAGGAACTTGCTGGAAATCTGCCCTTTGGAGTGCCAGGGAAAGCTGTTCACAGGGAGTGTCTCTGTGACTTACAAGATTACAAGAGTGCCCTCGGGTGGGGGGATATGGAGATAAGTTGCTGGCCACTAGGTGCTGCAGACTAGGTCTACTGAGAAGCTTGGAGCTGGGGAAGCCACCCTTGCTGCAGGTACTAGACACCAGGGAAGCTCTGGGTGCCACCAGAAACCGGGTGCTGGAAAACCCTACCAGGTGCAAGAGACAAGAGAGCCTCCATACCAGAAAGAAAAGCCCCTTCCTCCTGCAACGTCTCTTCAGTGCCTTCTACTAACACAGCTAGATACTATACCAGCTGCCAAATGAAAACTATTTAAGGGGCTCTCTACATTCTCCAAGAGCAGGCAATGAAGAGTAAATTTGGAGCCAAGAGGCAAAGGATGACAGCCAGTTGCACTTCATCTGAGATTCTTGTGGTACTGAGGCAACTAAACTACCTACAACAATGCTCCAAACCCAGTTGACTGCAGTGTCACAAGACTGGTTGCTATTTGGGGCAGCCTTTCCAAAGAGAGGCATACAATATTTAAAAGAGCAAAAAAAGGAAAAAAAAATGATGAAAGGTAATCTGTTGCTACCACAACACAAAGCTGTGCATCCTTAACTGAAATTTCTTGTCCCAAACAATGAATATGTGCTCATGAGATTGCACAATGTATAACGTGACCCAACTGCAGCATGGTGTTCCTGGATTTTAATCTCCTGAACTTCCTTGTTCATTAAGTTATGTTTGTCTGAATCACAATATTTACAAGTTAAATATTTAAAACCTGAGTCATCTTGGAATTAGAAAGTATTTAGTGCCAATACATTTCTTTCATAATTATAATAACTCTAAACTAGTTCAATAATTAATTTTAAAAAGCTGTCTCTAAAGATTTTTATTTATTGAGAAGAGACATACCAAAGACCACTCAAAACTCATAGCTTTAAATAATTTGAAGGTGGTATCTCTGTTTTCTTTTTTACTCTTCTAGAAGGTTCTAGCTCTGCAAACAAGTAAGCTAAATCACTGGGAAACGTGCTAAACACTTATGGACAATGAACAGAGCCAAGGAATGTTAGAGGTGGACAAGACCTTGGGGACCAGTTAGGTGGTTCCATTTTTCCTGGGGTGGGGAAACTGAGTCCCAGGGATCTTTTACCCAATTCACAGGGCTCCTGAATGGCTACACTGGAAGTAGATCCAAGGTCTTACAATTCTCTCTAAATTTTCTTCATGGTCACCTCAAAAAGAAGTCATGCTATACTCTACATTTTCTAGAGTAAATGTGAGGATGTGAGGAAGGAAATAAAGGGGAAAGAGTTAAGTAAAACCTGCTTCTTGCTGAAACTCCACCAGGTGCCCTGCTGGAATCCCTCTTGGAAGAGGTAAGTTGGAGGGAAGCCATTTTTTCCATTCTCATTTCTCCCCAGTGGCCAGTGTCTGGGGTGATCAAATGCAAAACACTTGAAATGTCTGAATTCTAAAAGGAAACAGCTGAAGGCATAATCTTGTCTTAGGATGATGTAAGAGGCAAGAATCTGAATCATATTTTCCCTTTATTTTGCTTTCTTGTTGTTGTTTCTTTTTGTATTTGTTGCTTTGGTTTGTTTTGGACATTTAAAGGGTTGGACTGTCTGGGTAATGTAGTCACTCACAACTAGGGAGAGAGCATACTCATGGTATGAATTATAAACTAGCATCTTTCAAACTTACCCAAGAATTTGGATATAATCAGGATACTCATTGGCCATTTATCTTTTCAAGTCACTGTAAATAATTTTTTCTAGAATCATGAGTTTTGAATTAGCCCTCTAAAAGGCAATTTAAAAAGTGTATAATTTTAAATACAAATGTGCTCATCAGAGTATTTAACAAACATAAACCTTAACCTTCTAAGAAAAAAAAATTTCATCAATTCCTAGAATGGTAGACTTGGGAAGAGGGGGAGATTGCTATTTTTGAGATAATCTGTTGTAGCCCTATCCCTTTATTAGTGAAGAAATGAAGATCCAGTCCCAGTCATTTGACTTAATATGATTGGCGTTTGCATTACTTCTTTTCCAACTATACCTTCTCTCTTCCCCACCTCTCCTTTTGGATGTGAGATACTAGCATAGATAATAGTACAGACAATAGTATAGACCTGCATCTGCAAAAAGAACCTTTCTCTTGGTACACAATGACATCTATGTTCCCTGTGCTGCTGAAATAAATGTGTGTCTCATTGCATCAGGCTGTCAAAACATGCTGGCGCTGATGAAATGCAGAATCTTTTCCTCTCATACTGTGGAACTGGGCATAAGACCCAGTAGAGAAATGGACCCAAGAACCTGGCTCCATCCAGCAGCCATGCCAGAAGCACTAACTAAATCTAAAAACCACAGATCCAATTAACTAATCCCTTTCCTGAGAGTGCCAAGAAGAAATAATCTTGTCACTACTCTTTGGCCATGAATCCTGATCCAATGTTCAATATTCTTTTGATTTTTCTAGAGCCTTCCAAAAAAGAAAAAGACATTATTTCAAGGCTACTCCCTATTGTTCTGTTTTCTACATTCTTTTTGTTTGTTTGTTTGTTTTTTGATACAGTCTCACTGTCTTGCCCAGGCTAGAGTGCTGTGGCATCAGCTTAGCTCATAGCAACCTCAAATTCCTGAGCTCAAGCGATCATCCTGCCTCAGCCTCTCAGATAGCTGGGCCTACAGGCACACACCACCATGCCCAGCTAATTTTTTCTATTTTTTTAGTAGAGATGGGGTCTCATTCTTGCTCAGGCTGGTCTTGAACTCCTGAGCTCCAGCAATCCTCCTGCCTCAGCCTCCCAGAGTGCTAGGATTACAGGCGTGAGCCACCCCGCCAGGCCCTGTTTTCTACGTTTTTGACAGAGGTGTTTTTCATACTCTCCACAACACTTCACTGATAGGACCATATTTATTTTTAATTTCTGCACAGTATTTTAGTTGGTCTAATATATGTTTCATAATTAGATGAACATACAAAGCCAGACTCATTATAGAGGGCAACATGGGTAATGACATCTGGGGACTTTTTTTTCCTAGTGAAAAACATGAAACATTCATCTTCCCATTTATTTTTTTATAGTCACCTAAGAGCCCCAGAAGCAGAGATATTAAATTCCATCTTGGGAAATAACACCAAAACTATCAAGCAATATTCCCCTCTGAACAATACTAAACAAGACTGCACTTCATGACAAACTTTATTCCCTAGTCATAAGAGTGGGATCACAGCTCAAAAAACATGTTCTCAAACAGATGGGATCTACAAAGTGTTTTCCTATCTATCATTTTCACTTTTCTCTGTTTTCTTTTCACTTTCTTGTCACATAAAAATTGGATTGTAGGCTGATTTATTACAGGGGCTGTAGGGCACAACTGGTATTACGTCTAAGATGGTTTCATGTGAGTTTTATCCACAACAGCCAAGAACAAAGTTTCTTATTACCAAATTACCTTCAAAGTAATAAAAGAGTTTTATTAATTAAAAAAATTAAGTGTGAAAATTGCACCACAATGTTACCACAAACACACATTCTTTTTAGAAGTTTTTCATAGTATTAAACTGATGTGGTGCCAACCAAAACAGAGTTGAATATTTGATTTTGGGGACTATTTTCTTAGTGAAAATATTACTTATTTGGTGAGTGGTTCAGACTGACTTTGAGGTCTAACATAAAGGATGGGGTGAATCAGGCCCTAAAGACTGTCTGCCTGTTTAATCCAGATCAAATCAAGAGCTAGCTTACTGGCTTATTGACCCTTGACCTCTGGGCTGAGACTTCCAGAATGCTCGCCAGCATGGTGGCAGCTCTTGTTTGCCTTCAAGTAGAATGTTTTGAGACCCTAATGAAAAATAATGCTAATTTGTAAGGCAAACTTTCAAGTCAAAATTGTCTGAGTTTTCTGCTGCTTATAGAAATCTGAGCTAAAAGTAAGGCCCACACTCCCTGCCACTGGGTTTAATAACAGAAAACAAAGAAACCGTATAAACAGACCCCTTTTATTGACTATAGGCCCCATCTTCTCCCTTCTTGAAACATGAGTCATCCGGGCATAGAACTTACACCATAAGCAGAAACCAGATACCCTTAGAATCATTAGTATCTCCGACACTAATTGGATTAAAAATCACGAAGCATACTCACAGACTGGAGCATTCAAATCAAATTAGCCACCATCTTATTTTTTTAAAAATAAGGAATTAGTGCCTTGTGTGTACATTATCATCACAAGTTAATGAGGGAGGTAGCGTGACTGGAACCTCTCACGTTACCGGAACTCAGATACCACAAAATGCCCTCTTCGTTTTTTCTCATGCAAAGGCTGAGCTTGAATCTTAAAACGCTACCGCTGAATTCTCCGCTAAGGTAGTACAGCAGGAACCCCTCACTTTGCAAAGGAAGAAGTGGAAATCTAAAGAAGCTGTGAGGAGCCCCAGGCCTCACAGGGGCTTGGCAGCAACGCCTGCAGCGAAGCGCCGGCGTCCTCACCTGCGACGCTCCTCGCGCTCCGGCCACTCCCCAGGGTCGCCCTTTGGATGAAGACGGACGTGGCGGCCGCTCCAAGCAGGAGCGAGACCGTCGCGCATTCCAGACACCGGCTTTGGGTAAACCAGAGACCTGCGCTCATCCTGGCCCCGTAGTGTAGAACCATCCAAGCTCCTCACCGTCCACCTTCCTAAAGGAGGAAAAAGAGCAAAGGGCCCGCGAACGAGCAGAGGCTACTTCCGCTTCCGGTTAGAATGTAGGCTCGCGGGAAAGACCTTGGTTCTCTATGAAACGCAAGAGAAACTTGGACAAAGCAAAGCAACGTGTTTGTCTACCAGGCTAGTTAACAGCAGAGGGGTGCCAGGGGGCCCTCCACGAGCTGAATTCCAGAGAGAAGGAGCCTCTTCCGTGAAGGACCTGCTTCCATACCTGGGGGAGGGGCGAGGACCGGTATGAGGAGATGGAGGGGCTCCTGCTGGAGTTGGGGGGACCTTGAGGAGCTCCCGCTTGAGCCTGAGGCGACCGTGCGAGCTGGCATCTGGGGGAGCCCCAAGCAAATCACGCAGCCCAATAGTTCTCCCCGCCTGTACCACACCCAGTCCCAGATTTTGCTGAGGAAGTGGCAGGGGAAGAAGAGCTGGAAAACACACCCTGTGGTGCCTGCACTTGGAAGCCCAGAGTTTAACCCAAAAGGACCCAAGGGCATCTGGAAGCACAGCTTAACCCTTCTTAGCACAACTGCTGACAAGATCAGAAAGGTCTGTCTACAAAAAGAAATAAAGAGCACCCCAAAGGGCAAATATGTGAATAAAAATGAAAAACTGTTTCTCATCAGTGCTTAATTTATTTAAAAAATAATTGTGGCAAAAATAATAGCAATGTGCTATGGAGTTTATAACATGTAGAAGTAAAGTACATAGCATCATAGCGCCAAAGATGGGGGTAATAGATATGAATTTATTGTTAAAGCCTCATATTTGTAGTAATGTAAGATTAATCCGGTGTATTTCATATTAAGGATGAAAATTTTAATCTCTAGAGCAATCATTTAAAACAAAGCAGCCAGGTATGATGGCTCATGCCTGTAATCTCAGTGGGAGGATCACTTGAGGCCAGAATTTCGAGACCAGCCTGGGCAACATAGCAAGACCCTGTCTCTTAAAAATAAAAATTAGCAAAATTAAACCAGTCATGGTGGTGTGTACCTATAGTCCCAGCTACTTGGGAGGCTGAGGCAGAAGGATCACTTTGAGCCCAGGAGTTTGAGATTGCAGTGAGCTATGATGACACTATGATGACAGGGTCTTTGTAGCTTGGGTGACAGAGACTCTGTCTAAAAAATAAATAAATAAATAAAAATATGAAATAAAAAGCAAAGGGGCTATTTTTAAAAATCTCTTTCCTGCTCTCTCTCTCTCTTTGGAGAGAAGTGAATGGATGTAATGTCCAGATGTGCCACTGGGATGAAGGTTCTCATTCCCCAGCTGCTACAAGAGTTGGCTACTGTAGCCTCTCTCTAACCCCTCTCCAGAATTGCCCTTATTCCTAAAAGCAGCCTCACCCAAGGATCCATCCCTCACCTGGGGACAGCCTGCATCTTACTACTTGCTGATGTGGGGGGACATAGCATTCCAGCCACCTTGCCTCAACTGGGGAAAGTCCAGCTCCAGAGCTCCCCATGGGATTGGGTGAGGCCTTGGTTGCAACTGGATCCCAGGATCACCTCTGCCTCCCCCCGTCCCCACCTGTTCCTGCTTTCCTCACCCCTCACAGGGTTGGTCCTGTGACCACTCTCTGGAAACCTGCACACAGTTCATTTGCTGGGGAACCTGACCTCTGAATGTTGGTCCCAGGAGTATGTTGGAACTAGGTCACCTGCCAGCAGCTCTAAGGAGGACTTCATCGATGGTGGTAGGTGCTTGCAGTCATGGTGCACTTGTTAAAATTTTCAGTGGTGGTGAACCAGGACATGATACCTATGAGGGTAATGCTCTATTGGATGTGGGATCTCAGGCATTGAAGAGTTTTGGGGGAAAGAATAATTATAAGAACTATTGAATTAGATGGTTGTTGCTGGATGCTATCAATGTATTGGAGAAAAATATAATAAAAGGCTGATGGTGGTTAAGCAGCAAGATAAAGAAAGTATGACGACTAAAGGACCTCCTTGGCAGCATATGAAGACCTTCATCCTCTGCAACTATAGGGCAGAGACAGCTGAGAAGCAGGTACTGGGTTTAACTATAAGAGTAGAAGAGTTTAAAAGAACATTAAAGTCTCAGCCCTGGCAGGTCTGCAAGGCCAAGGTCCTTGGTTAGGAAAGAGTGGGAGGGGACATCTGGGTTGATGTATTAAAACCTCTAAATCCCTAGATCCTCTGGAATTCTCTAGGCCTGAAAAAGTATCATAGTCTTCTCCTTAAAGGTTGATGCCTGCCTTTGCAAGAAGACAATGATGAAGTTCTGGTTTGCAAGACAATACACAGTAAGTCCAGCCCCTGTCCCTTGTAGATCTACACCCAGCTCTGCTCCTGGTCAACAGCCCCATAAGTAGGGTCAAGTCGCAATGTAACCTGGCCAGGGCAGTGTGATCCACTGTGAGAGAAAGGTGATATAGACAAAGGAGCTGCGGGACCCAGACGACATGTCCAATGGAAGCCAGGAGAGAATGCATGGGAAGGAATGGTGAGGTTGCTGGAGACAAAACGCAAAGTTGGACAGGGAAAATGCATTGATATGGAAACATTCTCCTTTGATACAAGGTTAGATGGAGCTAAGATCCTGAAAGCTTAGAAAATGCAATGCTAAGTGTCAGCAGATGCTCGATCTGCCATGGAGGATGAGGAAGGAAGGGTTCAAAAGGCTGAGAGAAGTGGGCACACTGGAGTGGGTGTGCCATGTGAGGCCAGAGAACCCAATAGCTGCTGGTTCTACAGGAGGGCCTGGAGGAACACTGCATTTGCCAAAGCGAAAGAATGCATGGTGAGAAGGAAGTAGCTTGAAGGAGCTGAGTAGGGGCTCTTCTCTGAAGGCCAGGACTACTGGAGGAGATCCTGATGCACCGCGGGGCTCCCTGGTAACCGTGCTGCTGACAGAGGCCAGGGGGTGGCACTTCCTGTTCAATGCAAGGCATTTGTAATCGTCGGCCTAAGCAGCAGGCTAGGGAGCAGCAGCCAGAGCAACCAACCCACAGAGAGCTGTGGAAATGTGAAAAGAAGTTTGCATTCCCAGGGGGAAGACAGACAGGCAGCCTACAAAGTATTGCTCAGTCTATACAGCTAAAATAAATCAAGGATGGATTGTCAGGAAGCTGGGGACACAGACTGAAGAAGAGGCTAGTGCCCAGTCCTTCCCCCAAAAGGACCTGCGGCCATTTACTTGGGTAGCTGTACTTTGGGGAAGGTGAATGCTCAGACATCAGACATTTTGAGGATTTGGAGGATGCTAGATACAGGTTGTTGCTTACACTGGGACTTGGAATGTTACTGTTTACTCCATTTAGAGGGGGTGACTATAAGGCCCTGATATTAAATGACGTCCTGGCCGAAGCCCAGTTCACTGTGGGTTCAGATACATCTTCTGAGCAGATACGCCAGGCTGGCAATGGCAATTACGGGGTCTAGATTTAGGATAGCAAAACTCACCAGAGTGGACAAAAGGCAGGATTATGTCTGATGGGGATGAGTTAGCAGTTAAGAGCATACGCTTTAAAATCAGGCAGAGTTGTATTCCGATCCCAGTTTTGCCACTCAATAACTAAGATTTTGGGTAAGTTAACCTCTCTGAGCCTCAATTTCCTGATATTTAAAATGGGAATATTATTAGCCTCCTCACAGAGTTATTTTCAATAAATGGTAAACTCTCAGCACAGGGGTGGCACTCCCTACATGGTAGCCTTTATGACCATAATTATTATGAAGAGGGTTTGGAAGGCCCCCACAATGAATTCTGACCCTGCAACCTTAGGCAGCTCCCACCTGGCCGGTGGCTGCCGAAGCCAGTGCTGGTGCACAGTATTGTCGCCATGGAAGCACCTTCACAAATGGGGGACACATATGAAAACATCATGTGAACCTCTGGGACGTGTCACCTGGAGGCACAATGGATGGCAAAACATCTGCTTTATTTTTGTTCAGAGCAAAGAGCTCAAGAAAAGTTGGGACTAAATTCTACAGACATCTTTCGTTCCTTTCTTGCATCTCTTTTCCTGGCCTGCAATGCTCTTGATAAAGAGACAGGACACTCATGACCTCAGTAGGCAGGACAGGCTGAAAACAGAAGCAGGTCTCAGGGGCATTTGGTTAACTTTGAGAATGATTGATTCTAGAATGCTCCAGTTATGCAGAACACAGCTGTCTCACAATCTCATGTATCTGGAATGTTTTAGAAAATTTTGGAAGTCAGTCCACAAAACAGTTCAGGAGTCAAAAGGGAAGTACGCAAGTGTACTCACAAGGCGCAGAGAGACGGGGAGAGGCCCTTTCTCTGGCCCGGAGACCAGGGCTTATCTGTTCCTACTTTCCTAACAGTGGTGTCACTTGCTTTCCCGTCCTCACAGCACGTTGAAAGCTGCACACTTGGGGAACATGGGGACCTCACAGAGGCGGGCACAGCAGTCTTACAAAGATGTGCAGACAGCAGAAAGTGAGGGAGACGAGAAAATCAGCACAGGACAGACATGAGAGATCAAAGGACAGGGCCGGAGCCACTGATGGAGAAGCAGCAGCGCCGTGGCACACCCAGGCTGCCTGCGTTCCCGGAGACCCTTTCTAGGCCAGAGCTCGGAAATATTCACCAACTGCGGACAACTTTTCCTCCCTCACGGGAAACAAGTGGAAATGGATTCTGGCCATCTGCCACTGGTTTCAGAAAGATCCAAGCAAGGTCTATGTGCACCTGCCTTGCAAAGCAATGATCGATTTCACATGATTGCAACAAACTGGACAAAGTTCCTAGGAGAAATTTTTGCCCAAAAGTAGTGCTCACTGGTTGTAATGTTGCCACTTAAGTTCAGAGGGGGACTCACCCATTCAAAGTGCCTCCGGTGGGGTTTGGGACTTTATAATTGCGTGTCCTCACCACTGTGGCAGCCTAAATAATGACTCCCAGAGACATCAAGGCCTGGACTCCTGGAACCTGCAGTCGTTACCTTACGTGGCAAACAGAATTTTGCAGATATAATTAAGGTAAGAATTTTGAGATGAGGACATTATCCTGGGTTATCTGAGTCGGCCCTAAGTATAATCACAAGTGTCCTTATAAGACACTTGAAGGAACATTTATAAATCTGAAAGAGAAAGAAAGAGTGAGAGGTAAATACAGAGGAAGAAAAGGTGACATGATGACCAAACAGTGGAAGAGACGGTGGGAGATTGGAGGACGCTTTGCTACTGGCTTTGAAGACAGAGGAAGGACCCACGAGCCAAGGAATATACAGGTGGTTGCTAGAAGCTGAAAGGCAAGGAAAAAATTCTCCCTTGGAGCCTCCTGAGGTCACCAAGCAAACATTGGTACAGGAGGGGGAGGGGTTCAGTGCTGGTCAGAAACGTGAAGAAATAATTCATGGCTCAGGCAGACACCCATAACCATGGAAGAAGCAGAGGTCTACAATGTAGCAACATTTGCTTGTATAATATCATTATATTACAGGATAATATCATTTTTAAGACAATATCATTTTGTATAGAGAAAAAAGGGGCAACAGAAAAACTCTGGCCTCTATATCTTTTTGTGGCCCAAATTTCAACTTCTTCAGTTATAATACCTTTTTTTTTCTGTCTTTTTCTTTAATGGATTGAGATCTACTTCACATACCATATAATTCACATTTTTAAAAGTATACAATGCAGTACTTTTTAGTATATACACAAAATTGTGCGACCATCCTTACTACCTAATTCCAGAACATTGTCATCATCCTAAAAAGAAAATTCGTGTCCACTGGTGGTCACTCCCTGTTCCCCCCAGCCCTCATCCCTAGGCAACCATTAATCTACTTTCTGTCCCTATGGACTTGCCTATTCTAGACATTTCACAGAAGTGGGATTGTACAATATGTGGTCTTTGTGTCTGTTTTCTTTCAGTTAGTATAATGTTTTTAAGGTCCATCATGTTTACCAGTATTAGTACTTCATTCCTTGTTAAGGCTGAATATTATTCCATCATATGGATATACCATATTTTATTTATCCATTCATCAGTTGATGGGCTTTTTGGCTGTTACATGTAATGCTGATATAAAAAGTCATGTACAAATCTTTGTGTGGACATGTATTTTCAATAACCTTGGGTATAAACCTAGATGTGGAATTGCTGGATCATATGGAAACTCTCTGTTTAAATTTTTGAGCAATCTACAAGTGTTTCAATCTTTGTCAACACTTGCTATTGTCTGCCTTCTTGATTATAGTTATTCTAAGGGGTGTGAAGTGGTATCTAATTTTGCTCTTGACTTGCATTTCCCTAATGATTTGTGATGTTGAGCATTACTCCATGTGCTTATTGATTATTTGTATATCCTCTTTGGAGCAATGTTTTTTCAGATCTTTTGCCTATTTTTAAATTGGATTATTTGTTTTTTTGTTGTTGAGTTGTAAGAGTTCTTCTTTATATGTTCTCTGTATAAGTTCTTTATCAGATATATGATTGGCAAATATTTTTGAGCTGTCTTTTTACTTTCTTAATAGCATCCTTTGAAGCATAAAAGTTTTAATTTTGATGTCCAATTTATCTATTTTTGTTGTTGTTGCTTGTGCTTTTCTAAGAAGCCATTGTCTAACCTATGGTCATAAAGATTTTCTCATGTTTCCTTCTAAAAGTTTGACAGTTGTAGCTCCTATATTTAAGTCTGTGACCCATTTTAAGTTAATTTTTGTGTACTGTGTGGGGCAGGGGTCTGACTTCATTTCTATGCATGTGAATATGCAGTTGTTTTGATACCCTTTGTTGAAAAGACTATTCCTTCCCCATTGAATGGTCTTGTCATCTTTCTTGAAAATTTATTGACTATAGATGTTTTGATTTATTTTTGAAGTCTCAATTCTGTTCCATTGCTCTGTATATCTGTCTTTAAACCAGTACCACACAGTCTTCACTACTGTAGCTTTGTAGTACGTTTTGAAATCTGAAAGCATAAATCTTCCAACTTTATTCTGCTTTTTCAAGATGGTTTTGGCCATTCAGGGTCCCTTGTATTTTTGTATACACTTTGGAATTGCTTATTAATTTACACACACACACACACACACACACACAGAGGCAGTTGGAATTCTAATAGAAATTGCATTGAGTTCATATATCACTTGGGGCAGTATTGCCATCTGAACAATATTAAGTCTTCCAATCCATAAACATAGGATATCTATTTATTTAAATATTCCTTAATTCTTCAACAATATTTTATAGTTTTCAGTGTATAAGTCTTGCACTACTTTAGTTAAATTTATTTCTAAGAATTTTATTCTCTTTGAAACTATTGTAAATGGAATTATTTTCTTAATTTTATTTTCAGATTGTTATTATATATAAATAGAGTTGATTTTATACGTTGATCTTGTATTTATCAACCCTGCTGAACTTATTAGTTCCAGTATTTTTGGTGGATTTCTTAGGATTTTCTGTATATACGATTGTATCACCTGCAAAGAGAGGCAGCTTTGTGTCTCCCTTTCTAATCAGGATGCTCCTTATGTACTTTTCTTGGCTAATGTCCCTGATTAGAACCTCCAGTGCAATGTTGAATAGAAGTAGCCAAAACAAACATCTTTGTCTTATGCCTGGTTTTCAGGGGGAAGGCATTCAGTCTTTTACCATTGTGTTAGCTGTGGGCTTGTTATAGATGCCTTTTGTCTTAGTCGGTTCAGACTGCTGTAACAAAATCCCATAAACTGGGTGGATTATGAACAATAAAAATTTATTTCTGACAATTCTGGAGGCTGGGAAGTCCAAGACCAAGGTGCCAGCAGACTCGGTGTTTGGTGAGTGCTCACTTCCTAGTTCATCTTTTCTCTGTATCCTCACATGGTGGAAGGAGAGAGAGGCCCTGCTCAGGCCTCTTTTATAAGGGCACTAATTCCATTCATGAGAGCTCCACCCTCATGACCTAATCACCCCCTAAATACTCCATCTCCTCATACCATTACCTTAGGGGTTAGGATTTCCACATAGGAATTCTGAGGGTTCAAAAACATTCACACCATAGCAACTTTTATCAGGTTGAGGAAGTTCCCTCCTATTCCCAGTTTCTGAGTGTTCCCTAGTTATTTTCTTAAAAACCAAAAATCGTGCCCAGCCTAGAGTTGTTTGGGCTTTGGGTTTTATACATCCCAGAAGGTATCATCATGTGTGATGCTCACAATGACAACTCCAAGACAAAAGGATGACGAATTGTTAGATCCCAAGTTTCAGAAGGCACAGCACCATATAAGACACTCTGAAATGCTTCTGTCCAAAATGGCTTAAACAAAGTGAAAAGTATTCCCGATCGAAAGGCAAACTCCTCTGCCCACACCATTCCCACCTGAGTCCTGTGCTGCTGCTCTCTGTTTATTTCCAGCTGTCAGTTGGAATCGGCCCATTCATTCTGCAGACTGCATGGGGAAACAGGTAAGCCTCAAGCCTACACCTGGTTTTCTTCCAAACCCTTCAGTTCATCCCCCTTTCCTCCCGCCAGCTGCAGCCCCTCTATTGTCTTCTTATTCCCATACTTTTCGATTCTAGCAGAGGACAGCACCCGGGCCTTAGGGAAGAGCAAAAAAGGGAATGGAATGAAAATTCTCCAGCATTTCAGGAGATTTGTTGGAAGCTGCAGTGATGATCTGTCTCATCCCATGTCCCTGCCTGACTAAAGCCATCTCCTCTGACCCCAGTGGAGGCTGGGAGCCACCCGAACCACACAGGAGGGGGACTTCTGGTCCTAGACCCCTCCTGAGGGTGTGCCCCCTAGCGGAACCTGAAGGGGCTGCCTCTTGCTAGGCTCAGGTCTCAGGGCCTCCAGGACATGTGACCCTCTTCTTCAGCTTTCTCCCTGCCCAGTGACAGAGGCCCCCGAGGCACTCCCCACCCACCCCTGACACCAGGCAGAAACTCTTCATAAACACTTCCCTGGGTTTCCTGTATCCCTGGATGACTAATCATCTCCAAACTCATGAACGATTTAGTCATCTCAGGCCCCCAGGCCTGGATTTGTGCACAAGGCAACCAGCTTCTCCCCAGCAGGCTCTGGGAAGCCTTGACTGAAGAAGGTGTGGCCCTTCTAAGTCACTGTCCTAGCCTGGAAATTTTGGAGCAGGCTCCCCAGAGACTTTGCTTAACTTAATCTCTTTACTGTGGGCTCTGGCTCCTTTTGGAACAGGCTCCTACAAGCAGAGCATGCACAGAGCTCATTATGTGTAGTCTGCATGTTCTGCAGGTATCCTTTGGACACCAGTGCATCCTTCTTCTGGTAACAGGACCCCAGATCTCCTTTGCATAACAACTACTCCCCTTCTCTCTGAGTTTGACTCAGGCTGGTCGATTTACATAATACCAATCTCTGGTGACAGCTATTGCTCCAGAGATTGGCACACAACCTACGTTTTGCCTACCAGAGTAAATCCTCAGACTTGTTCAGAAGCTGGCAAGACGGGATGTGTTCTGTATTGCACAGCCTCTAACCTGAAAGACTTTGGGTCCTGGAGCTGCTGACCACATCTTGATCCACCATATGAAGTTCAAGAACAATGTCAACATGAAGGAGAGTGAAGAGCTGAGGGATAAAGATATGGTTTGACATTTTATGAGCTCCTGGATCAAGCCATACCTGAACTCAATATATCCTTGAACTTTACATGAATAAATAAACTCATGTAAAATTCATAAAGCCCATGTGGGTTAGATTTTCTGCCATTTGCATCCAGAAGATTCCTAAAGACTAAGGTCTTCTGCATATCTGTAGGCATGGTGACTGTGGCCCTGCTCCCCTTTTCCCTGCCCCCACCAGGCAAGTCCTCCTTCTCCATGACATAAACCTCCCTGATCCTTCAGAGTGTTTCTTAGATGTTACCTGGAGCTTCTCATGACATCTGTCCTCGCTGATTGTCTCCTTACTAAACTAAAGAGATTATTACCTATAACCTTGAATCTAACTGATCCCTTAGAGCTGCAGTCCCCAACTCCCGGGCCCCAGATGGGTAACAGTCTTGTTAGGAACCGGGCTACACAGCAGGAGATGAGTGGCCAGTGAGGCTTGAGGCTTCATCTGTATTTACAGCTGCTCCTTATCACTGGTGTCACCGCATGACCCCCGCCTCCTCTCAGATCAGGGACGGCATTAGATTCTCCTAGGAGCTCAACCCCTGCTGTAAACTACACGTGTGCGGGACCTAGGCTGCAGCTCCTTATGAGAATCGAATGCCTGATGATCCGAGGCAGTGATGCTCGTGCTGGGGAGCAGCTGCAAATACAGATTATCATCGGCAGAGAGGTTTGACTGCACAGAGACCATAATAAATCAACTGCTTGCAGACTCATATCAAAACGTGATATGTGAGTGTCAGGTGACAATTTAACAATAGAAATAAAGTGCACAATAAATGTAATGCTCTTGAATCATCCCCTCCCTCCCCCTGGTCCGTGAAAAGCCTGTCTTCCCTGAAACTGGTCTCTGGTGTCTAAGAGGTTGGGGACTGCTGCCTTAGAGCTTTCCTTGGGGAGCTCTGAGAGATCTTCTTGATGCTTGAAGGTAGGAATCGGGGTTTGTCTGTCTGATCTGTGCACCGTCCTCACCCCATAGGTCCTTAGAGCTGCTTCCGGGGAGCTGTGTGCTCTACAAGGGCAGGGACTCTGCCCAACATGCCGCACTGCACGTGGTAGATACCCCTGGAAGGGGCTGGGAGTGGTTAATGGGCAGGACCTCTGCATTTTACTTCTGTGTTACTGTTGGTGTCTTTTAGAATATGACCACTTATTTTATTAATAAAAACCTCTATCTTGCGAAGTAAACTCCCATGTGAATAACAGGTGGAGCAGCGGGTCGCCAGCCCTTCTGCGCGGTGTTCTGAAGCCCCTTCCCCGCCTCGTCTCCCCTGGGACACGCGCACCTGCTGCTCCAAGCAGAGACCCAAGCACCGCGTCAGGGCCTTGACCTTGCACGAGAAGGACCCATCGCCAAGACGCAGGCATAGACAAACTGCCTCGCAGAGCACTTTACCCCTTAGAAAATCCCCAACCCCAGCACCCTGGGTGCTGCCCGGACTCTTCAAATACAAGGGCAAATAAAATAAATAAAAGTAAATATTGTACTCACAAGCAACGGAGTGCCTAGCAACCGAGAACAAAGGAGGGCTGAAGGAAGAGGGTTGACTTTCTCAGGCCCTTGTGTGTAGAGTGCAGTAAAAATCGTTCCCCTGTGTGAATAATACATTTCTGAGTGTTCAATTGCAGGTGTAGGGATGCTCATGGAGCCAGCAGGGGTTCGGCGTGCCCAGGCCCCACCCTGGAGGAGGGGACGGCCCTGTCCTGTGTCCTGGGCCTTTGTTCCTCTTACTGGTCCTGGGGGAGGGGACGGTCCCCCCTGTACCTGTGAGACTGGGACATCGGGACCAGGCCTTGATTAAGCCCTTTAAGGGGCCCTAAACGCCGAAACGATGGTGATGCAACCCCACAGGTAATTCAAAAGAAAATGCTAAGTCACCAAATAAATGTAAGAACTCTGATGATTTTCTATAATGACCGTTTCAAGGCTTTGTTAAGAATAACGTACACAAAGCACATTACACTGTTCTCATTAAATTTTTTTGTTATGAAAACTTTTAAACATACTCAAAGTAGAGAGCAAAGTACGATTTTTTGAACCTATCGTCCAGGTTCGATATTATTAAAATTCTGCCATAGTTGCCCCTTTGATCTTTTTTCTCTCCCTTTCTTTGCTAAACTATTTGAAAGCCAATTCAAGACACCATGTCAGTTCATCTGCACATAACTGAGTACACATCTATAAAAATTATGGACATTTTCTCATATAACCACAAGGCCATTATCATCCCTGTATGAACTGGGGTGTGTTCTGTTTGGTTTTGATTTTGACACCCTCCAACACTTAGCCCCAAATCACATTTCCGTCATTGTCTCAAAAGCGTCTTTTTCATTTGGTTTGTGTTCTCATTTTTAATCCCCTTGCCTTGTCAGTGCCCCAGGCACATGCTTGGAAATCCAGGACTATCTGGGATATGTAGAAAGCAGAGGTGAGTCAAGAAAAAAAGAAGAAGAAAACACTGCAGTTGTATTTTATCAGATCTGTGTGAAATCTTGCTGACCATTAGCTTTGCCCATACGGGGCCCCCACTGGGTGGGATGGGATTAAACTGTCCCAGCAGATGAAGCAGGCTTTTTCCCCACTGTCTTCTAAATTTTGAGAGCCTCTGAAGAATCGGGGTGGGAGGTGGATAAAAGGTGGTTGCCGTTGTTTGTCACCATGGCAACTCTAGCCAGGGCTTGGCCACGTTAGGATTTTCCAGCAGATTTTGAAGATTGCTAACCCCAGGCCAGAGCGAGCAGGAAGGTGGATTTGTGGGGCTCCAGCTGCTCCCTGGCATGGCTTCCTCAAGGGAGGAGGAGAGGGGAGCTGGAGGGCAAAGGTCAGTAGCAAACCAAAGGAAGGGAAGAGACCTGGAAAAGTTCTCTTGACTCCTTAGGAATCCCCCCGCCACGGGGATCAGGGACACATTCAATTCCCGTGAACTAATAGATCCAAGAAGAGTGAAAAACATTAGGACCCAGCAACCCCACCTCTAGGAATTTATTCTCAGAAAAAGCCAGAGTTTGCACAACGATTTATTCCGTTTGAGGATGTCCCTTAGAGCATTCTTTACAGCCATAAAGAGGGTGGGGAGGATTATCTTCAGGCTCAGCAACAAGGAATTGGTTTAATAAATTATAGCTCATTGCCATGAGGAAGTACTGAGCATCCATTCAAAACATGTTTTGGAAAAATATCCAGTGATATGGGAAAATATCCACAGTACATTAAGGGGGGGGGGGAAAGAGGTTATAAAATGGGTCTGATGTTAATCTCATTTTTAAAATATTAAAAGAGAAAGGAGAGGGAGAGAATGAAGAGTATATAATTAAAATGTTTTAAAAAATATCTGTATATAGTTTTTTCACCAAATGGTAGAATTTTTTACATTTCAAATTTCTTACAATAAACCATCAACTTGTAATTTAAAAATTTTATATTAATGATAAGAATAATAGAAAGAGGAAGGGGAGAAAGAAGAGAATGAGAGAGAAGGAGAGAAAGAGAAGATGTCTAAAAAGAAAAGAGAGGGGAAAGAAAGGGAGAAAAAAATAAAAGAAAAACAAAAAAGAAAAGAAAAGAAAGGAAATAAATCCGGGCCAGTGGAATTTAAGAGTAGTTTTAGAAGGTTCATTTAGGGTTAAAAAGAATTGTTTTACAAGAGAAGAAAAGGAAACAAAATAAAGATTTAGAAAGTCTAAGTAATTTTTTAATAAGTTGTTGGCACATATGCATTGGACAACCTCAGGCCAAAATTTTCTTTGGCAAGAATGTGGCTTCCTTTCTTTATAAGTCTAACATCATAATGAACCTTGACTTTTTAGGTTGTGAACGATAATAAATAATTTATAATATTGTAGGAGTGAATTTGTATAATTTTACTGAATGATCATTAGGTAGCTGTTTAATCGATTGAGAACCCAGCAGTATGGAGTTTCACGGTTTATTTATCAGCTCACAGGGGCCCGCCTAGAGGACCCTCGCTCATTAAAAACGTGATGACAAAGTTGGATAATATTCTTCTCACGAAGCTTTCCAGAACAATCAGTAAGTACACTCTGTGCTCAAGGTGAAAAGAAAAACGACTAGCTCCTGGTGACAGCTACTGGCTTGTGAGTGAATGGAGCTCAAAGGAACCCATTTCTTGGGGACACTAGTTAGGGCTGGAGAACCTGCCACCTCAAGGTCACCTGTGGTCCTTCAGATCCCCGAGTAGGGCCCCTTGACCTAATGCAAACTTCACAGAACAAATCTCTTTATTAAAAGGATGGCAGAGGGGGCCACAGCTAGGGCTGGGAGTCCTCAGCCCTCCTTCCAGCTCTGGTTCCTTCCAAAGCACGCGCCCTGCCTTAGGCTACAGGACACACCAGGTTCATTCTCGGTTATCCAGGGCTGTATGGTCCGGTTGTGGTTTCAGGCTTTCACACTGCCTTCCCCTTCCTGACCTGTGGTCAGCTGAGATGCCTCCTTGCATTTCCACGTAACATGACTGGGGAGAAAGTTGAAACTTCTGCCAAGAATGGAAGACGGTCACTGTCTGGGGCTTTTCAGTCACCAGCACACTAAAAACCTATCACCTGTCGGCTTCATCCCAAACATTCATCTAACAAGTATTTCCTGAGCACCTGCTCTGCACCAGAGCCTATTCTAGATACTGAAGGTAGAGCAGTGAGCAAGACAAAGTTCTCCTTCCAGCTGATAAGCAATAAAAACAAAATAAACAAGAAAAATAAACAAAATATATAGTATTCCAGATAGTTTAGGGCTAAGGAGAAAAGTAGAGAATAGGCACAGGACATATGAAAGGTGGCTATTTAGATAGGGTGGCCATCTCATCACCAAGAGAATGGTATCTGTGAACGGGAGAGAACAAGGTGAGGGAGCGAGCCAGGCAAGGCTCTAGCCCAGGGGTCCTCAAACTTTTTAAACAGGGGGCCAGTTCACTGTCCCTCAGACCGTTGGAGGGCCGGACTATAGTTTAAAAAAAAACTATGAACAAATTCCTATGCACACTGCACATATCTTATTTTGAAGTAAAAAAACCAAACAGGCACAAACACCCACATGTGGCCCGTGGGACATAGTTTGAGGACACCTGCTCTAGAGAAAGAGAATTCTAAACACGGAAACAAGTGCAAAGGCCCTGAGGTCAATTGTTCCTGGCACGATTTTGGCCGTATTTCCCAACTTTTTTTTAAATTTAAGGCATCTTTTTAGACTTTTTTTTTTCCTAATTGTCCTTTGCCCATGAAATGTTAAAGCCACAGACATATTGCATATCTGTTTATGTACCATTTGCATATCTGTGCTTCATCAATAAAAAAGTAAGATACTTTTTACATTCCAGAACAATTTTTGTGCCCTTGTGAGCAGTATCCCTCCTAGCGGGAATGCAGGATTTAGGCTCAGCAAGGAGGCCCGTGGATCTGAAGCACAGTGAGGAGAGGGCAGTAGGGGAGAAAGTGAGGCGTTCAGGTGAGAGGTGCAAAGGGCCTGCGGTCAGACCCCAAGTGTGCATGTTCTGATCTCCTCTGATCCTTCTCATTTTTTGTTGGACTCTCTGACAACACGGGAGAGTAAGAATCCAGCCTAGCTTCAAATGAAAACCCAAGTCTGTTCAAACACGGACATACTGGAGAGACACTATGGACATCCTTGTCTGCTGTTCCTCTCCCTTTAACTTTGGACACCATTTCCAAAATGCTCTTGCATATTTTGAGTGACCCATGACCAAGCCAGTGACAGGGATTTCATAAACAGAACTTTCCCCAGGCCTGGGCAGGTGGAACCACCTCCACTTACCCGATCTGGTGACAGGTCTCTTGACACAGCCTCGGTCTTACCTCTTGGAATGGAATGTTCTGCACAGCACCGTGACCTCCAGCCCAGGCCACTCAGGAGTCTGAGTGCCTCTCACTGGTGGCATCTCAGCCCAGGGGGTCCCCGCTCTCTGCTCTCCCCTTTTCCGTTAACTTTAACTGCACTTGGGCAGATCCACGGGAGTAAATTAAGAACAGAACAGACAAGGATCTGCATCCAAGGCAAAGACTGACACTCCTTCTGGGGCCAGAGCCCACCAGGAAAATAGCTTCTGCTCATCATTTTTCATTTCCTAACAGCCCCGTCTTCTCTAGTTTCTAAATCCCTGGAGGAGCCAGTAGCAAAAATCTTCCAAGGTCCAAGTCTCAAAATTGGAGGGAAATGAGACATGGAAGCAGACCCCTCCCCACTCAAACTCCACACCCACCACTCGCTCCTTGAGGTTAAGGATGAGAAAGGAGAAGGTCACCCCACCACCGCCACCACCAAGGAGAAGTGGAATTTAAGCCACTAGAAACCCCACGGCTGCTTTGAGCAAAGCCGCTCGTTCACGTGCGAGGAAGCGGATTGCACAAGCCCAGCCGCTGGGGGAGGTTTCTTAAAGCTTGAATGCGAGGCCTGCCCAGCCAGGCGCAGGCCTGAATGCTCCTGCTTGGTCACCTTGCCCACGGTGGCCAAGATGCTTCACTGCAGGCCACCGTGGGTGTTTATTAGCAGCAAGCCAACCTCAGAAGCAGACCTCTGACGCGTCCTCAAGTCCTCCTGAACACCCAGCTTCTGCCCCATTCGTGTTGCCCTCCTAGGGACCAATGCTACACATAGTAGGAAGGGTGTTTGATAGAGTGGCAAGGGCAGGCTTTGGGGACAGATGAGTCCTGGTTCAAATCTCGGCTCCTACCTCATCTCAGACTATGTTATATATACTACCCTACACTGCACTACGCTATGCTGTGCTAGGCTGTCCTACCCTATTCTATGCCTTGCTGCCCAGCACGATGCCTGGAGCTTAGTAAGCATGCAACAAATGATAGTTTTCCCCATTATTTAATGATTCGACCTCATCTGGCAAATCTCCAGCTAGCAAATCTCGATAGGGTGCTTCCCCCACCCCTCAGGCCTCTGCCCCTGATTAAGTTGGATTCTCATTCTCCTCTACTCCCGCTCTGTCTTATACAAAACTCCATGGCCGCAAGGATCTTCATGTTTTTTGATCATCAGTCAGCTCCTTGAGAGCAGGGACTGTGTCCTTCCCCCTGTCCGTCCCCAGCACTGATCACAGCACCTGGCTGGGAGGAACACGCCATATAGATGCCAGAGGAAGGAAGAAAGTCACTTGCAAGTTTCTTTGACTCCCCATACCTTGTCTTAGGCCAGGATGCCCAACACCTTCCTTCTGGGCAGTTCCCAACCCTGACACATGCTCGGCAGGAAGGCAGCTGGGCGAGGCAACTGTCTCACGGTTTACCTCTTGCTCGTGTCATGGACTGCTCCTTCCTCCTGAGTTTTCTGGTATTTGAACAGGGCCATACCTGCCCCCTTCCCACATTGCCAGTCTTAGATTCACATTCCCTGGGTCGTCATTCTACACGCAAAGACCTGACCTGTCTCGCCCGCCAGTAATCACCCCACACCCACCAACCCTTCTCATCCCCTTCTCTGGCCCTGCCCCGGGCCCCTCCAGGCTTCCTCAAGGGGCCAGGAGCGATACGTCCCCTCCATTGCATGCACCTCACACCCTGCCGGGGGAGTGGGCTTGGCCGCCTTGGGTGACACCACCTGCTCCCGTTTCCCTTCCTTCCTGATGCCCACCCAGCTCCGGCCTCACACGGAACCTTGCCCCCGGCTGTTTCAAGCGATTCCCAAGAACCATCATTGGAAAAAGCCTTGTAACCATCAAGCGGTGCTGATCTTATATGAGCTAGCACAAATCCTAAATTAAACTAAGCAAACGGTGCTAATCTCATCATCATCAAACCTAGGCCCGCAACCTGAGCAACCCGAGAGGATGCGGGGCCGCTGAGCCTCTGGATTGTGTGAGGGAAGGTTCCAGCGATCAGGTTGCTGCAAGATCAGGTTCGAGTGGGGTAATAACGGCAGTGCAATTACATGTGCTGTTTACATACCTGCCCCTTGTGCTTGACACAGTCCAGAAAGGGCCCCGGGCACAGCTGCTCAGCACCACCCAGGGCTGGCCACACACCTCGGAGAGCAGAGGAGCCAGCTCCCCGAAAGGGAAATGGGGCCCAGGTAGTGTCTGGTTTGGGCACCTTTTCATACCAGATGCCCTCGAAGGAATATTCTTTCTTTTCCCCTTCCTCGTCTTTCTGTCTTTCAATATCATTGTTACAGGATGGAACTTTTTTACATAAAGAAAAACTCTCCTGATGTTTTCAGTCTTTTAAAAACAGAAGCATCAGTACAATCTCATGTCTTTGAAACAAATTTCCAGTAGTTTTGCCAGGTATTGCCAGAGGATTTGGAAATGAAGAAGTAGCCCTTTAACCTAGTGCAGGAAAACAAGCCAGCTTCATCATTCTGTAGAAACGCCAGCTCCCTCTGTGTACAGTACCGACAAAGCGGGGCTGCTGCCTCCCAGCTGGGATCTGGGAGAGCTAACACATGCCTAAAAGCAGCCTGTTAAGTACCACCAAGAGGGGCTTGCAGATTAAAGTTGCAAACCTTCAGCTTTGGGGTACTCAGGAGGGCACCTCCTAAAAATCAACAACAAAAGAAACAAAGCCATGAACGTGAGCACAGTGCCTTTGAGTTTCTGAAATCTTTTCTAACACTCCACCTCACCGCCACAGGGCAGTGCCGGTGGTAAAACTGGGGATGAGGAAGAGGAGGGCATCTGCAATTCACGAGCTCAGGGTGTGTGCAAGATGAGGATGGTTAAGAAGGGCGAGGAATGGCATAATTTGTTAGATTCAGCAGGAGCCGGGCCCCCGAGAGCTAGGGAGTTAACAGATTGCAGCCAAAGCTGCAGCCCTCACGTTTTCTGACGTGAGAGATAATGAAGCAATAACAGCAGCAGAAGCCGCGAGCCAGGGCTCTGCTCCGCGGGGCTGTCTGCGTGAGAGCAGCTGCTCGCAGGCGCCCGCGCAGGCTCTCGCCCGCCGCCCTCTAGCCGACCAGCCACGCAGGGGACCAAACAGCCAGGCCTCGGTGGCCCAGCGCTAATTCTGTCCCTCAGGGACAGCAGAACCTTGGCTACCCTGCCTGTCACTGGGCCTGTCCCAGGTCCCAGGGTGGGGCAGCCCATATGGTTGAGCAGTTGAGTCGCCAGAGACACCCAGGGTAAATAAACCCGGGGCTACAGATGGGAGGCCGGCCAGGCTGGCTCCATGGCTTGATCTCATCACAGGGGGAGCCCGTGTGGAAACCCTGGGAGGCACCTTAGTGATTTTCCAGGCCAACGGCTTCATTTGTCAGATGAGAAAAGCCCCCTCCCCCTCCCAGGGGCTAAGGGACTTGCCAAAAGTCACATAGCGAATCAACCACAAGGCAATAAAAAGTGGTGGCTAAGAACAGTGTGGAGCTGGCTCCCCAGCCATTGCTCTGGCGCTGGGGCAAGTCGGGCAAGCTCTGTCTCCCCGTTGCACAGTGAGTGTGAGCTCGGGCCCGTCCACGCTGGGTTCTTGGGGAGATTAGGTGCAAATGCGTGCAAAGCCCACTGTCGGGTTGATAATAACTGCTTAGTAGATGATGTCGATTGTATCTTATCATCTCATAACTGCATGTTGCTGAAAATAGACCTCAGGGACTCCTTCTGCCCAGGTCAGGAATATATGATGAATAAAATCTTAGGAACCCGAGTTTCAATTCAGCTTCATTGCTAGTTTGGTGACCTTGGCAAAGTTACTTAGCCCTGCTGAGCTTTCACTGTTTTCATCTGTACAATGGGAGCAGCTCTGCCACCACACACAGATTTGCTCTGAGGACCAGAGGGAGGGAGATGACGGCGTGCTCATGGCAGCATGCGGCGCTCTGTAAACCGCACCTGTCACCATCAGTAGCTAATCCAAGCTCCTTCCCCTGCTCAGCAGCGAGGACAACTGCTTTTAGTTTGAAGAATAATAAGTCAATGCAGCGAAGATGCTAAGTGTGTGGCTGCCCCAAAGGCTGGCAGAAAGCACGCAGCCGGCTGGTGGGTGGCATGATTTGAAACGGACCATATGTTTGAAATTATGAACCCAGATGTTAGGCCTTGGCACCTAAGGTTCACCCATTAGACTCAATCCTTTCGGTGTCTCTAACGGTCTTCGAGGTGCCAGGAAGCTTGCATGAAAGTGCAAATCAGTTTCCTGAAAAGGGAAACATATTAGGTTATCTTCTTAGCAAATTGCTGAGCTGGGTCGATTTGCATAAGGAAGATATGGGAGCATTTGAAAGGACGGGGGCAAGAAGAACTGTCTTCTGTGGAAAGAGAATTATCTTTCTGCTGAGCCCCTGTGATAGATGAGGGGGAGGGGCTATTATATGTGCAATAGGTACGGTGGGGTCTCAAAAGGCGATCAGGGTCACTAAAGGAGAGAGGCAAGGGGCAGAAAAACCGGTGCTTTTCATGGCCTCAGTATCCTGTCCCAGCCCAAATCACAGAGGTGTAAATTCCACTCCTGTCCCTGCTGTGTGAGGCTGAGGGAGTGTAGAGAGCTGGGGATGAGGCTTAGAGGAATCCTCAGAGATGCACACATCGGTGATCAGGCCCAGAAACTAACACCTGGAAAGGAGGGTCTGTTTCTTATGTGCATTGTATCCCTTGAAGCTTCACATCCTGCCTTAAATATGCTGGAGCCCTTTGAATCTTTGCACAGGGAATAATCAAAGCTACAAAGATGAGAAAAATGATTAAAGACATTAAAGGTTTGTCTTGTACACAGAATTTAGAAAAACTTATCCCTTAGCAATTATGATATCCCTGCTGATAACACAACCCGATCTTTACTTGTTGTCTTTGAATGCTAGGATGGCAGAAGGGGCCTGGGTAAAACTTCTACTTTGTTTTTCTTCAAGACCACAATTTCACATTCTTTCATTGAAATCTAGAGTGTTGTGCCTTCAAGCAGGGAATAGGAATCACCTTTTATGGACAGTATCTTCCTGTACTAAGATTGTGGGTATGTAGATATTTCCCTACAGAGTAGTACTATTTTAAAGATTTAGAAAATTTAAAGAATGTAGGAACCACGGGACAAATATCAATGAAAAGACTCTCTTTGTACCAGGAAAGCCTGTTCTGACCACCTTTGTTAGGTTTAGGAATTTCTGATTTCTAGACCTAATTTATCATCATAGCCTTAGTTTAGCCCGCAACCTCCAAGGTGGTAATAGAATAATAATAGGGCTACCTCTTGTTGGGTCCTTATTTGTTAGCACATGTGCTCATCACTTTACATGTTGATTTTTGTATTCTTTGCAATAACTTAGAAGCATTATTACCCCCATTTCACAGGTTGGAAACTGAGGCTTAGGTGGGTTATCAACGTGCTCCAAGTCACACAGGCAAGAAAATGGCAGAGCCAGGATTTGGACCCAGGGCATGTAGCTCCTGAGGCTGAATATTCGCTGCTTTCTGACTTACCGCTCTGCTCCATTTATGAGAGGAAAACATATGAATTCTTTTCTTCAAATTGCTTTGTCTCTAAAATATACTCCAAGCAAGGGAAAAAACTACCATTGAAGAAAATGCCACTAAACACACAGGACTCTCAAAGCGTAAGAAAGGCAAAGAAGTCAGGCAAAATGACGGGATGGGAAACAAAGTTTAGTTATATAGTAAAAATATTCCGTACTTCAACCTCTTGATAAAAAGTACAACAAAGTACTTCTTAAAAAACTCTACCAAGTAGACAGAGCAAATAGATCTTTTCAGACATGCCGCATACCTCTCTATTATTAGCTCTGTTTCAATTTATTCGCTGAGTGATAAGAATTTCCCAAGAGACTGTTGGCTCTAGGAGTCAATATCTCCTGGTAAGATCTTTAGATGCAGGAAGTCAGATAAAGTATTTCTTATAATGACTTCTAAGTAGTGTATGTAATTCAAGTTTTAGCTCCACTGCCACTAGCTGTGCACCCTCAGGCAAGATGCTCGGCCATTCTGGGCCTCTCTATTTTCATCTGTGAAATGGGGGAACACTTAGGGTGCCAAGATGCTGTGAGGGGCCAGATGCAAGGCTCATAATCTCTAGGAAGTGGCTTCCTCAGTGGGGCCTGACTTGACAGTTCCTCAAAAGAGTTCATGTTTGGGGAACACAGCGCAGCCTTGGCAGGAAAGAAGATTCAATCCCACCATCATGAGTGCATATCTCTCAGCTTGGGGAACATACAGCATGGGGGGATGAGCCAGGACACACTAGAGGCGACAGGTGCCAGGTTTCGTCCTAAACTCTGGCTGGCCCTCTCAGCATTAAGCCAGGGGGTAGGAGGGGGTGGGTGGGGGAGTTCTCTTCCTATTTGTGACTTTTTGGATCTTTGCTTCTCTTTTGGCTCTACCTGAAGATGACAACGTCCCTGCAGAGGCACAGCTGGGGGATAAGACAGACAGCGTGTTGGCACCTTCACCCTGAATTGCGCGGCTTTTGTCAAGCAATGTCAGAGGGACGTTTGTTTTCAGGACAGGTTTTTGTTCTTTTGGAAGAAGAAAAATATCTCTTCCTTTTTGCACGTGGCTACAGCAAACTATGATTCACAGAGCTGCCAATTTTCATACATGTGCACGGGTTCGCATGCACACACACACACACACACACACACACACACACACACACGAATTGATCCTAGTCCTGGCTCCTTCCGAAACAATCCGTCTTCAGCCTTCACTGTTAATTATGACTTTGTGCACCGATAACCAAATGACACTGAGTCTGGAGTGGCTGTCCCTGTCTCTCTGCATCACATTTACGCAGGCTGATGAGATCATTCCGGGCAAGGTTAAGGCAAGCCACCACAGTGCAAAGGTTCTGCATAAAACAAATACTGCTGGCTTTCGGGACCTGGCAGGGAAATTAAAAAGAAACCCAAGATGCTCTAGGCTTCTGTCCTGGTTTCCAGGCAACCAGATGCTGGGTGCAGGAAGGAGAGGGGCTTTCTTCTGGTGCCAGACAGTATTGATAGACAGAGGGCTCACTCTCAGAGCCAAGGACATGGGGAGGGACAGAGGGAGCCCGCATAAGCCTCATTACCCTAATCAACCATAGAGCTGGCCCGTTGGCAGGGAGAGCTGGAGAGGGAGCCCAGGCTTGGGGCTGAGCGGGGGAGAGGGATGCTTTTCTAGAGCGCTTCACAAAGACTCGGCTGCTGCACCACGAGGATTCCTGGGGCACTGCCGTCTCGCCTGCCGAAGACAGGTGTGCGGTTCAGGTGAGCAGAAGGAGCCTGACAACTGCCTCCCGGCGAGCCCCAGGATCCGCTGTGGTGTCTGTGAGAGGGGACACAGAACATCAGGCAGGCTGGGTGTCTTGTTCTTCAGTACGACTGAACGAAGCCTCATGGTGGCCACCGCGTGCCCGGCACCTTGCTGAGCCCGAGGGTCCAGGGTAAAGCAGACAGATGAACGCCAACCCATCAAATGCCCTTTATTTCTATTTGTTAGTGTCCAGAGCCCTGCAGGAGCATGTGACGTAGTGGAACCTTCAGGGGCTCCTTGCAGACCCGGGCTCAAATGCGAGCTCTGCCACTTGCAAGCAGAGTGAGTGACCCTCAGCAGGACACCGCTCTCAGCTTCCCTTTCTCTTCTCTCCAAAGAGAAGTCGTGAATCCACATTTCAGCACAATCACATTATTTCTACTAAAAATATGAGTTTTCTATCTCTTCTCAGGGGTTTCTCTGGCGGCACAGTAAAAAGTCCATCGCGCCAAGACTGTAGGAATTCCTGGGGTTTGACCAGCGAGGTGAGCCCGGCTGGCCTTGGCGTGGTCTTTGCATTTCCCATAGCACTGCGTGGCACGCGGAACGTATGATACACATACGCTACAGAAACATACGCGCGCATTCGATATTCAGCAAATACTGTGTGGCATGAAACTGGATGCCAGGAATTAGCATCCCTGTTCTGCAGAGGAGGAAACTAAATCGCAGAGAGGTTAAGAGGGCTGCGGGTTCACATCGAAGCAGGGTGTCCATGCCAGAATCTGCGGGGGGACAGATTTGTTGAATTGTGCTGGAGAAAGAAGTGCCCCGGCCCCGCCCACTGTGCCCGTGGCCACCTTCCGGCCCCCGGGACTCATGCCCACTGGAGCTGGTTCCCGGGACGCCCCGGGGCTTGTGGCCCAGCTTCTCCTGCCCGTCTGAACCGCGCGGCCCTCTGCGCTGCCAGGTTGCGCCCATGGTGGCTTTGGCAGCTTGCGGCGAGCGGCGTCCGCCGTGCTCTGCCGGTTCCTGCGTCTCCCAAATGCACAAAAGCGAAGCAAAACCAAACAAAAGCAAGTGAACACAACCAGAGGGGAATCAAATCCCGGGGTCCAGTTCTGGCTCCCTTATGTCCTGGCTCTGTGGCCTTGGCTAGTTCCTAAAATTCCCCCAGCCCTGGCTTCTCATCAACAACACAGCTAAAACAGCACCCCGCCTCGCAGGGCCAGTGAGACTCAATGACAAAAGGCAGACAAGGCGTTCAGCAGCAAGTACCTGGCATTTCAGAAGAGTTCAATGCTTCTCAGCAAGCAGAACTCCCGTGGGTAAATTCTCCCGAAAGGTCTTCAGAAGACGGCCCTCTGCACAGTTAAATGCCAGCGCAGCGGGGCCTCGGTTGGTGACAAACCTCCCAGGTCTGAGGCTGCAGTGCGCACAGGGCAGTGGTGAGCTCCAGACAGCTAGCACGGATTCGGGACTTCTTACATGCGTGCTGGCCACCACTCTACACACCTTCCAGGGTCTGCCTCATCTATCCTCACATGGACCTTTTCAGGCAAACCCTATTGCTGTCAACTTCAGTTTACAAATTATTATAGAAAACTAAGGCTCAGAGAGGTCAAGAAATGCACTCTGGGCACACAGCGGGTCTGCCCAGTTTGTCCCCTCTGGGCACCTCCCGCAGCCCTCGCCTCCCAGGCCAGAGCTCTTTCCCCCAGTCTGCCTCTCCTGCGGTGACACGTGGGACCAAACCCTTTCCACGGGGCTGCTCCTCTCAGACGCCGCCCAGGGCACCTGGGGAGGGGCTGAGAGCGAGGCAGGGGGCTGGGGGTGCTCTCGGCGGGAAGGGGAGCCCCGCCCTGGTGTGGCCGACAGCAGACCCATCATGCTCGCTTCACGTGCGCCAGATTGACCGCTTCCAGTTAAATAAAAGTATCAAAACTCGTAACACGCGTGAGAGCACCCGGGGATACATGTATCACCTGGCTGTCAGCAGGCTCTCGCTCCCGAGTTCCCGGTGCGCCTGTGTGGAGCGCCTGGCCCTCCCCGGCCTCGGGGCGCTGCGTCCCCCTAACCCAGATGATCCCACTTTCCAGGCCAGCCTCCAGGTCCTGACATGACCCTCCATTTCCGAATTTTACCACTGTTTTTTTTGTGTTTTGTTTCTCTGCACCAATTTGTTCTAGCCACTCGCCACGTGAACAGAGCCTTTCCCTCCCTCCTCCCCGACCCCAGCCCTCCTGTAACAGGAGGGGGTTTGCACAAGGTGGCTTTTCTCCCAGCTGGGCTGCTCTGAGCAGCTCCGGGCACCTGGAGGGCCTCCCTGGAGTGTGCCCCTGGAGGAGGGGGACCCACTTGCATCTCGTCTACATTTTATAACTGTGGATGAAATTTTGTTTCCACAAAGGCTCTGGTGGCTGAAAACGAGTTACGTAATTAAATAGTTAAATGCACAGATCAATGAAATAAAACTGCTGAACAACATGATTTCTCAGGTCCCATGTAGCGTGAAAACAACTCTCTCTGCACAATCAGCAGTGGACGCTAAAAATGTGAATTGCTGCGTGAAAAAGAGAACCACGCTGCCCTTACTCTTCGATGGCATTTTCCAGGGCTGCAGAGATATAAAATGAGCCTAAAGACAATGAAAGATGAGACCCGAGTTCGGCACAGAACCAAAACTTCTCTGCTCCTCGTGACACAGACAAGGTGCCCAGGGTCTGTGAGGGGGTGTCTGGCTGGGCGGTGGGGGCTGGGGGTGGCCAGAGTCCGATCGAACCCCACTGTAAGATCCTCAGGACCTCAGTCCTCAGCTCTTGAGTTTTTCCATATCCCAGTGACAATAGGCATGATATCCTGGGAAGGTGGGTGGCATCCAAAGCTCACTGGTGAGTGCTGGCCACCAGGCAACCTCTGCTCATCAGAGGGAACACTGCGCACCTGTGCACCTGTACACACACGCGCGCATACACGTACGTGCACGCGCACACACACGCACACACACGTGCGCACGCGTGCACACACACGGCTATTTGTTTGAGAAAGCATCATGGTTCAGTTAGACGGTGCCTTACGTACTTTCTAAAATTGAGCTGAATTGGCATCAAACCGTGTCTTTTGTTTTGTCTGTTGGCCTCTCTTAATCTCATGACCTGATCTTCTTTTGAAGATTAAGGCACACATCCATCACAGCGAACGAAAATAGCCACCAAGTCGCTTCCAGAGTCACAGGACACTTTGTATCCAAGGACTCGGGCACTTGGCAAAGTACATTTCTTCCTTAAGGTCAGTGGGATCCAGCCTGTGTCTTAACACTGTCATTCCGGACGTGGTCGTGCCCCTTCTACCTAAAGGCCCTGACTTTACCCCACCGTTTAACCCGGGTGTAGTTTATCGGCAGCATTTGCTCTCACCTTAAACCTCACTGCTCATAATCCCTCTCCCTCCTTTAGACAACGGAGGAGCTGACAAGAGCAGGGACTTGTGTCTGTGTTGTTCGCCAACATATTTCTGGCTTAGAATGGTGCCTGGCGTGTTGGGGACACCCGACAAATGCTCACCGAATAAATGAAGGAACGGAAGAAGAAATGTGCAACCTTCCCTCTCACTTAGTCCTCAACACAAACCTGGAGCGACCGCGGTGCAGCAGGAGCGCAGGAGCCAGGAGGTCCGGGCTGCTGCTCCCTCGCTTGTAAGCACGGAAACCCTTGAAACTAACTTCCCGCACCCTCACCTGCAAAACGCGCATCTCGCCCACCAGACAGGATTGGGCGGGAGAAGTCACTAAGTCCACGCGTGTGCAAAGTGCCCGCGTGTTGTCTGGCACGTAGCCGGTGTGTATCCAAGCACCGTGGAATCCACGCTGGCTCTCGTGTTTCCCCTGCTTCAGACAGGAAGAAAACTGGGGCTCAGAGGGGTAGACGGGACTCCTGCTCTGGTCTCTGAGCCTCAGATCACAGCTTGTTCTGGCTCTTCATGCTGCTTTTCTAGAACGATCTTCTCTTCTCTCTTCCTCTCTTTTTCTCTCACAACACACACACCACACTCAGTAAGGAGCCTTCCCCACCTGGCTCAGGGCTCTCCATGTTGGCTTTGGTCTGTGGCTGTTTCCACAGTGAAGCAAATAACTTTCCTGCATCTTTGCCACTCTGACTATGCACTTTACGGAGTATTTAGCCTCCTTTGACAGCTTATTTTCCCCTCAAAAGCAGAGCTGGGTGCTTTTAGGGCAGGGATCCCATGCACCCCACACCACTTGTTGGTGGGAAACACCGGTGATGTCTGTTATTTCAAAAAAGAAAGGAGTCACAGTTGCAAAAACATGTAAACAACCCAAGTGCCCATCAACCCATGAGTGGATTAATGAAATGTGGTATATGTGTACCATGGAGTACCACTCAGCCACAAAAACCAATGGTGAATTAATACCACTTGTATTATCCTTGATGGGGCTGGAGCCCATTCTTAGTATCACAAGAACAGAAAACAAGTACCACATGTACTCACCACTAAATTGGTACTAATTGATCAACACTGATGTGTACATATGGAAGTAACATTCATTGGGTATTGGGTAGGTGGGAAGGGGAGGAGGTGATGGGTAAATTCACACCCAATGGGTGTGGTGTGCACTCTCTGGGAGATGGGCAACCTTGCAGCTCTAATTTGGGTGGTGCAAAGGCAATTTATGTGATCACAGCATTTGTACCACCGTAATATTCTGAAAGTAAAAAATAATTTAAAAAGAAAAATAAAGAAAGAAAGAAAGAAAGGAGGAGGAAGGCAGCAAATGCCCGCCTCATCCCAAACAGACCTAATCTGAACGGCCTGTGGGAAGGCCCAGGGATTGTGTGTCTAACATGCTCCCTGGGGAATACTGATCATCAAACCAGTTTGAGAAATATACTTCAGGGCATGGCTTTCATACTTCGCTTTTGCCAAGACCTACAGTGAGAAATACGTTAACAAATAACACCTTATATTGCAAATCAATACAAACATGTATAAATGCTCAGTGAAGAAAGTTTCATGAAACACCACGCTCCTTATTATCTGCAGACTCCATTATTTTCTGTCCATTCCACTCCAGTCTATTTTATTTCATTTTTAAAAGTGCTGTTTGCCACCCAGTGATCAATTTCCCTAACCAGCGGGCAGTTTGAAAAATATTGCTTTAAGGTGTGACTTCCTTGTGATTCTTTTAATCTGGCTGTGGACTTTACCAGGGGCTCCCAAATGCCAGTCTTCCAGCTCATGGCTTAGGCATCATCAGGGCCCCCGATGAAGGTGCAAATTTCCAGGCTGCACCACCCGAGATTTTAAACACTTTCAGAGCGGTCAGAACCAGAGAGTGTCCGGGTTTCTCGGTACCATTTGCTGGAGAGTCTAATCCCAGGGAGAGACAGCTTCTAATTGGTCCAGATGGGTCACATGCCCCTCTTGGTTAGATAAAGGATGACACCTGCATGGGCACTCCCATCAGTGCTGTATCCTTCAGGGGTGGGTAGCTCCTCCGAGTAAGTGGAAGAAACCAATGTCCACAATAGAGGCCGTCCTAGGCCACCCAAGTAGCAGTTTGTTCATCTCTCCTTCTTCTTAACTGCTTATGTGCCTCATGTGCTACCTGGAGTGCCTCGCACAGTGCACACAGAAGGCTCCCATGGGTTGCATGGAACACCATGCACAGTGCACACAGAAGGCACCCATGGGTTGCATGGAACACCATGCATGGTGCACACAGAAGGCACCCATGGGTTGCATGGAACACCATGCATGGTCCACACAGAAGGCATCCATGGGTTGCATGGAACACCATGCATGGTGCACACAGAAGGCATCCATGTGCATACATTGCATGGAATCCCAGGGCATAGTTGCATTTTGACTACTGGTCTTGGTCAGAGGTGATTGGGTTTTTGACCCTGTGTGCTTCATTTTCACAACTGAAAACAAACCCCTGTGGTCTGGTGTCCATTGATTGCAACAGAGTCTAGATTATTATTTATTTAACAAACTCTTATGTGTGCAAGCCAGTGTTCTAAGAGCTTTACAAACATTAACACACTAAGTCCTCTTTAAAACCCTATAAGAGAAGTACTGTTATTAAATGCATGCCAGGCACCATTTAAGGTGTACCCATCATAGATGACCCTGAGATTCAGAGAGGTGATAGGATTTGCTCAAGGTCTCACAGCAAGTAGCAGAGTTGCACTTTGAACCCTAGTAAGGAAGAATGAGTAATGCCAAGGGAATCTTCGAAATGGTATTTCATCCTGGAGTTGTCAGTTAGCTCTTCCACGCTAAGAACAGCCACAGGTTCAAATGGCACAAGCTCTGAGGGGGAAAGTTGTGTCTTCTCACAAACAGAAACAGAGATACAAACCCAAATGACTTGCATGAGTTCCAGTCATGGGCAGGATGCCAGTAAACACACGAAACCCCCGGAGGCTGGCTGAACATTCCTATAGCTTCTATGTGCCCTCATTCTGCTAAAATGCAGTGACAAGGAAATTCATCACTGCTTATATGAATTTTTTTCTTCAATGAGAGGAAGAAAGCTCTATTCACTCACAGAGACTTTTGTTCAAACATCAAGTTCTATTTTAATTTTCTAGTAGCAAGTATTGCAGTCAGCCACGTTTTAAAACAATGACCCCAAATTCCCCTCTGCATTCATTGCTGTGACAATGTTGTTACAGCTGACTAATGTTTTTCTCAGCTAGCGTGGCTAACCAATATTTTCTGAGTTAAGTATGTCTCTCAAAGTTGTCCCAAGTAGGTCTAGCACAAAAACTCTCATTCCTAATTTGGAAGGAAGGTCCCTGGGGTCATTTTAAAATAATAACTATGCAAGTGTATATTTATTAATAAAAATAAACAAATGACATATTTGTGGGTTTAGAACTGTTCTATCCAGCTGCTAAATCCAAATATGTTTTTACAATCCTGGATTTATATTCAGATTGGTATAGTGCCTGTGACTATGGTTGATTTTAACAGAAGGAAAGGAGTTATATTGAAATCTATATGCAATAATTACTTTTTAATAGGTGGCAAGTTTACACATGCTGTTCTTCCTGAATTTCCTTCACTTGGATGTGAATGTAAAAATAATTAATTGGAAAGCATGTCAGTTATTTATTGCTGAGTAACAAACCAACCAAAATATAGTTGCTTAAAAGGACAACATATTGCTTCTCCTGGCTCTGTAGATCCACTGGGTGGCTGTTTTTTCTAGTCTTACTTGGGCTCGTTCATATGGCCTCAGGCAGCTGGCCCCTCAGCTGGGGCTGAGGTCTAAAGTGACCTAACTCACCTGCCTAGGACCTCGGGACTTGTCTGGGTCCCTCTCTGCATGTGCTCTCTCCTCATTCAGTGTCTATCTGGGCTTTCTTACGTGGTAGCAATTGCGTCCCAAGATGCCAAAGACAACTGTTGTAAGTTCTCAGGATGCCTAAGCCCTGGAACTACTGCATGTCACTTCTGCCACATTCTATGGGCCGAAGCAAGTCACAAAGCCAGTCTTAGGTATATGGGGTGATGAAATAGATTCCATCTTCTAATAGGAGGAGCCGGAAAATCGTTTTCATTGTTTCCACGTGCAAAATATGTTCTGCCCTTGCCCAAAAGTCTTATCCCATTATAGTGTCAGTCTCAGAGTCAAAGCCTTGGTGCTCTTACTGCAGATACAGATGAGACCCCCTGAATGCTTTTCCTTGGGTGCAGCTCTTTAGATGCACACCCCTTAAAACAGAGGCCCGTAAACTAAAGAAACATGTTCCCGGCCTCTATGTAGCAAAATATGTGGTGACACAGGGACAGGATGACCACAGTGGACAATTCCATTAAAAAAGAAGAATGGGAGGCACATGGCAGTTGCTGGTCCGTGGCATTCTGAAATCCAGCCAGACACAAACTGCTCCCTCATGAGGGTTCGCACTGCTCCCCTGGAGTGATTCCACAGCCCCTGTTCTCCTTGACTCCTGGTTCCATGCTCTGGGGTCCTGGTTCTGCCTTCTCAGTTGTCCTGCTTTCCCCACAAGAAACAGCACATATGGGCAACGGAGTAGTCCTCTCTGCCTGCTTTCTGCCCGTAAGACGTTGGGAGACCAGAAGATCTTTTCATTTTGAACTGTCTCTGCCCCTCTTGATTCAAGTTGGGGATATTTTCAACAATGCAAAGTCTTTGAAACTGTTTAGGTTTCCCTTGACTCTGACTGGGCTTGGTTTTATGTCCCCCAAATCACATCTATTATTCTTTTTTGGAGACAGATTTCTCTCTCCTTTGTGAATCTGCTGTGGGATATGCCTTCAGACTCTCAGAAGCCCTTTTGTCTAGTTGAGAGGGTCTGTTAGGCACCAGATTGTGGTTTTCTGAGGTCTTAAGAAAGGATCTTGCAAACAAAACCTTCATGGATTTTTAGCCCCAGGCCTTGTTTCACTTGGAAAATTTTCTACTGCCTAGGATAGGAAATGTGTATACTGGGAATGAGAGACAGTCTTATTTTCTGATCAACCATGTCCTGGGCCTTAATTCTTCTTGTAAACTAAACGGCTCCTACTTTAGCTCATTTCTCTCTTCCTGTATGTATCACAAGCAGCCAGAAGTCAATTGGTACTTTCAATATTCTGTCTAGAGGTTTCCTCAGCCAGATCTATGAATTCAGTGGGTAGTCTATGTTCCAAGTTACCACAAATGAAGGTTTGGACTGTCGTCCACCACTTCCTAACCTGGGCTGTCTTTTCTCCAGCCTCCTGTGTGATGGTCAGTTTTGATGTGTCAACTTGACTGGGCCACGGGGTGCCCAGATATTTGGACAGACATTATGTTGAGTGTATCTGTGAGGAAGTTTCTGGATGACATTGACATTTGAAATGGGAGACTGAGTCAAGCAGATTGTCCACCCCAGTATGAGTGGGCCTCATTTAATCAGTTTTAAGTCCCAAATAGAACAAAAAGACTGACCCTCCCTCGAATAAGGAAAAACTCCTCCTGCCTAACTACCTTGAACTAGAACATCAGTCTTTGCCTGTCTTCAGACTTGAACTAAAACATCAGCTTTTTGGGGTCTCAAGCCCAAAACTTATGCCATGAATTCTCATGGGTTTCAGGCCTTTGGATTCAGACTGGAACTATACCATCAATTCTGCTGGGTCTCCCGCTTGTCAACTGCGGATCTTGGGAAGTCTCAGCCTTCAGTGAAATTCTTTATAATAAATCTCTTCATATATAACTGTCTATCTGTCTGTCTATCTAACCATCCTATTGGTCCTGTGTCTCTGGAGGACCTTAATAACCCAACTTCTGTATGTCATTTATTTCTGCACACCAAAACACCCCTAAAACTTAGTGGCTCAAGACATGGTCAGGTAAACTTCTGTAAAGGGCAAGAGAGTACTGTTTTAGACTTTCTGGGCCATATGGTCTCTTTGGCAACTACTCAACTCCGTTGTAGCATAAAAGCAGCCGTAAATAACATGTAAATGAACGAGTGTGGTGGTGGTGTTCTAATACAACTATATTTTCAAAACATGTGCCAGGTCAGATTTGGGCCATGGACCCCTGACTTAAAACCACAATTTATTGTTTCTCATGACTCTGGGGGCTGACTGGGATAATCTGCTGCTGGTTTAGTCGGGCTTATTGTTGCAGACAGCTGCAGTCAGCTGGTGGCTCAGCTGGGGCTGGAGGGTCTAAGGTGACTCACTCCCAGGCCTGGGGCTTTGGTGCCGGCTGTCACCTTGGCCTTTCTCTCCATGTGGTCTCTCATTGTTTAGTAATCTAGCTCAGGTCTCCTTACAAGGTAGATGCAATATTCCAAGAGGACAAAGGCAGAAGCTGTGCGACCCCTTGAGGCCTGGGCTCCAGAACTTACACAACTCTGCCATGCTCTGCTGGTCAAAGCAAGCTACAAGGCCAGGCCAGGTCCAAGGGTAGGACAATAGACTCCACTTCTGGGGTCTAGGGGGAACTGCTTAATATCATAGCCATTATTTTTCAGTCTATCCCAGAAAGAAACTAGGATACCTTAGCCTTCATATCTCCATAGAAGTCCACTAGTTGGCGAGCAGTTTTGGCCCCTTGCTAACAGCATGAGTCAGTGGAAGCCAATTCACCAGTTGAATTATTAAACTAAACTCTCTTATCAGCCCTGCCTAAACCTTTTGATAGCTTTTCTTAGACTCTCAGTATAATTATGAAGACAGCCTGAGGTAAGAAGATATATTCATTGAACCCTGGGAAGTGAAGACTAAGAGGCTATGGAAACACCCGTGTCTGCAAGTAAACGAAGATGCAGCCCCATTGTTGTCCTCTGTCCCCATCCCCTTTGCCTGGACGTCACCAGAAGGGTTTACAGGGTGATAGTAAACACTATGGAGCTTTAAAATGTTCAACTAGATTGTGAGCATTTCCTGGAGGCATTTCAAACTCTCCCAACCTTCCCTTGGAAAATTCTCTAAGCATCTTCATGTCTCCAAAGTTAAAAATCACAGCAATCTTCTTCTTTTTTTTTTTTTTAACAAAAAATTAAAATTCCTTGCGGATCTTGGCCATCAGATACTTCCTGTGGGATATTGATCTTGTTATTTTAAATAAAATGCTTTCGGATCAGTTTGCATATTAAGCATATTTATGTCTTTGATGCATGAGCCAAAGCACAGAAATATTTACTGATACTGATATATAATGTATATAATGCATTTTTACCTTTAAAATACAATTCCATATAAAAATATAAATGAATTAAATATATACCTCTAGAGGCTAAAAAAGCAGTAAAAATTGTTTCTCCTTCCTCTGCTTGACATGCCCTTTTCTAAAGTAGCCATTTTGGAAAGTCATCATTAAATGACTTTAATGCATGAAAGTCAAACCCTCCCAGGGCACCAGGCATCCTTCCGTAGAGAACACAAATGTGGCTGATTATTTGCTTCTTAAAAGTGTTGATTTTTTATGACCCTTTGTTTAAAGCTATTTGTCACTGGAAAGGCTGGCTGTGCAAAGCCAGATACAGAATTCATTTTCAAAGGTAACTTATACCAAAGAGCCTGCCACGGTATTACCCGCCATGTGAACTTAAGAACTCTCGTCCTCCGAGTAGGTTTTAAATCAAAAGCGTTAAGTAGAGTTTAAGCCCCGTGTCATTTTAAATTCCAAGCTTTAGACCCATGAAACATGGATTTTATGATGGAAATAACAACTGACCCTCATCTGTAATAGATACAGCAAACTAACTTCGTGGCTCCCTTGCTCATTCTCGGCGAGCCGTGCAGGCAGATAAGATAGGAACGACCAGGAAAGTAGGTATAAAATCCATGGCAACGAGTGGTTCCTGAGGGTTTACCAGTTGTCCCCCTCGCTGTGCTCCTGTGTGCTTCTGCCCCAGGAAAGGCTTCCTGTCTGCCTTTCAGTAAATTCTTTTACAACCAACTTCTCAGAATTTACACAATAATAATAAAACAAGAGAAATTACCATTTATCAACTATTTGCCATATGCCACACATAGTCCTGTGAGATGGTTTGAGGATGCTTCTCCCAGAGAAACTGAGGCTCAAGAAGTTGACTAATCTCCCTGAGTGTGCACAGAAAATAGTGAGCAGAGCTGAGATTCAAACCCAGGTCTGTTGGACTCAGAGTCTGAGCTCTAGTCTCTTGCAATGGTCTAACACTTAATTAATCACTGTCCCGGTGTTGCTATCTCCGTAATGACATTGCAAGCTTCTCAAGCAGAGAGACATGTTTGATTCTCCTGTGGTATCTTCCAGGGTAACTGGCACAGACATTCAATAAAAGGAACTTATCTGCTAGTTTGAAAAAAAAAAATGTGTATTCATTATTCACTGACTTGGAGAATCTGTCTGAAAAACACATCTTTCAGGGAAATTTTCAGTGCCAGGCTGCAAAATAATTCTCGTGAGCATTCCATTTAAATTTCATCAAATCAAAACTTGCACACTCACAAGCCGTGTTTTGAAGGGCACTCCCAGGAGACTGAGACAATACAGGTGGTGAGGAGCAGGTCTCCTGGAGGAAGCAAAAGAATGTGCAGGGATGCGTCAGTCCGTCACACAAAGCTCTGGATTATCAATGTCTCCTCGGACGGGCCACAGAGCTCTGGCCGTGGGTGGAGCGTCAGCGTCAATGCTTGATAAAGTCATGCTCATCTCACAAATTCCGCTGTCACCTCATTAGATGTGAAAAATAGAATGCTTTAGGACATTTGAAGATATTTTCTGTAAAAATAACATTTTTTCTCTTTATAAGGAAACTGAAAACCGTCTCCTAATTGCATGGCAAGCAGTCCCGACACGCCGCACGGCCAGGGGGTCAGAGCCGGAGGTCTGGTAGTATAAACTGTCCTCCAGCCTCTACGCATTTCCTCCCCAAAGAGAAATTGTTGTTAAAACCTTAATTGAGAGGTCAGTGGTCTTAGGACAGGCAGGAGATAAGCCACCAGCTCTGTGAAGTGACGTGGACTTTGATCTGCCAGGCCTTTTGGCTTAGAAAGAAAGCCTGCCATGAGCCAGAGTCCTCTAATCTTCTTAAAGATAAGCTGTAACTGTTTGGCTGGGGTGGGGGCCCCAGGGCAGAGAAAGGGTTTCTCTCTGTGCACTGCGGCCAGACTTATGAATGAATCAGTTGTGGCCTGACGACCCGTCGCAAGCTCTCCAACGGCGCTCCCGAATGCCAGAGCAACCTGTCCCAACGATGCTTGCTCAGAAGAGTCCTGAAGGGAAGCCCATTATATCCATGGGAGTTACCCCCATCCTCTTCTCAGGGGCTGCTTTGGGAAATGTGTGGCTTCCCCAAATAAAGCAGACAGTCAAAATGCCATAGGGAAGGAAGGAAGGGAGGGAGGGAGAGAGAGGGGAAGGGAGGGACAAAAGGAAGGAAGAAAGAATTGAAGAACTGAGTTTTTCAGAATTTCTGTGTAATACCAAGTGCATGAAAATAGAATTCTTACCACCTAAAAGAAAAAGATACATAAAAATTAAAATGCCATGCTCCTTTATCGTCTCCACAGCAAAAGATTGATTTATAGAAATTGGTAGAGACGGGTCTAAGAAAAGGAAGACAGATCTTCAGAAATGGGTAAATCCTGCCTGGCCTCTCACTGATTAGCAATGGCCAGAATGATGGATTCCTGGGATTGGAAACCACACAGACAGGACACAGCCGGACCAACTGACCAAAGAGGATCTTGAGCACTCTCAGATGGAGAAAGGATCAGTGCCACTGTCAGGTGCCTCTGTGTCCCTTCTGCCCCTACAGTGTTTCTTTAGACATCATTTAGAAAGCTTCAGCCAGCCGATGTAGATATTTTGGGAGCTTTGCAAATGGGTGAGCCAAGGTCTAAAACGTGTGTTTGGAACAGAGAGTTCAACTGCAAGTAGCACTATTCAGTTTAGACACGGGGCCTTCAATCCCCAAGTTCAGAAAGAGTTTCTTCCATCCAGTGAGGAACCGTAGTCTTTGGTCCAAACGGAATGAGTGCACCGTCTACACCAAGCCCTGGACCACCCATCCCAGCAACCAGGGCTGGCAGGCATGCGTGTGTCTCTGTAGCGAAGAGTGCTCACACGACAGTGACACCATTTTCCACATCTAGAAGGCTGCGCTGCACTTCCTTGAGCACCAGCTTGCTTTGACTTTAAGACTCTACAAAACTGTCATTCAAGAGGTTGGGCTTGTTGCCACTCCCCTTTTAGATTTTCAGAATTGGGCTCAGGAAGGTTACGTGACTTAGCTAATAGAGGCAGAAGCAAAATCTGTCCCTGGATCTTTGAGTATAAGTCAGAAAACATGCTAAGTAGGCATCATGTAGCAAGACGCCAAAGTCAACTTCCAACTTAAAATTTGATACTAAGTTGGAATTAAGAATAGAAAGGAACCTCGGAAGGCGACTCTCAACTAGTCAAGAAATTCCACACAGATGGACACCCAGGCCTGGAACCCCACCCACCTAGTACATATACCACATGGGTCCACCCATCACAGATGAGCAGGGTACTCCTGCTGATGGAGTCTTCACCTTCTAAAACGTTGCTGGTTTCCATGGCAACGGAGAAGAGAATGTGTACATCACACTCCAGCCCTTGCTCTGACGCTCACATTTCATTGGCCAAATCAAGTCCCAAGGGAGGAAGGAAGAGCCATCCTACTATGCACCAAGAAAAAAAAAGGGAGTCTTAGTAAATATCTTAAAGGCTTTCCCAGTGCCCATCCCAGGAATCCAAAGGGAAAATGTTTTAAAAATTGCTGATTAGTATGCTCCATTAAAATCAGTGATCATAAGCTAGAATTTGTTAGTGTCTTCTTGCAGCACTTAAGCAAAAGTGTTGTCGGGTGCTTAACTGAGGAATGGTGTTATCTGAATGTAACTAGAGAAAAACAAGCCATAATGACACATCCAGACATTTATGTCTGGAAGAGGCATCTTTGAAGATTTCACAGACGGACGGCAGACCTAGGGAGGATGCTGAGATGGGAAAGCTTCTCTTTTGGGAAGCACTGGGTTAATAAAGCCATGGTAAACATGCTCCCCTTCCCCCTCTGCCAGCTCCGGACACCCTCGCAGTCTACCTTTCCCATAGAGAAAGATGAGAGGGAGGAAAGATGAAAAAGAAGATAGAAACATCAAGGAAGAAATCTGGAAGTAGCTGCAGAGAGGGTCTTAGAAGTATGGCACAGGACTTTAGAAAAAAACAAAGAACATTCCAAAAAAAAAAAAAAATCTTCACTTCTCCAGATAACATAGAATTTCCAAATAAACCAAAAAAACCTCATGCCTGGTCCCCCTTCATCCATCTCAACTTCCTGAGCATGTCCTCGTACCCCATGCTGAGAAATGGATCTCTAAGTGGACAGAAATTTAATGACAATTTCTAAGCACCCCAAAATTCCTGAAAGAGACCAAAACTACCCGTTTTAATATTATTTATCTCCAAAATATGCACTGCATCATTATTATCATCAATCGGATATTTTCCCAAAGGAAAGAAATTAATTGCTCACCAGAAATGTTTTGAAATGTTTACATGTGTTGCTTTGCATAAGCATGAAAGTAAGTGTTTGGGAGCCTGTTTATAAGTTAGCAAAGTGTTAGTAAACTCTGGTTTGACGCTGATAAGGTTCATATGAAAGTCATCACTGAAACTGTTGCCGAAATAATAAACAGGATCTCTCGGTCTATCCTCTTTCAAGCATGCCTCGCTAGATTACAAAATATATACTGTAACCGGAAGAAATGCAAAATGTACAGAAAAGATGGCTGCTTTACTGTTGCGCTCAAGTGCAATGTTTAGGGAGAAATAGTCTCACTGTCCAGGGTCTTAGTGGGTCAACTGTGGACATTTATTTTCCTTGTTTGCAAAATGGTGATAAGAATGTTGCTTTTCCTATAGTATTTCAGCCGGGACTAAATGAGATGAAGCTTGGAAGTCACCTCAAACAGTCCTTGCATGGAGTAAGTCCCCAGTGGGTTGGTAAACTACCACTGTTATCATGGGAACTTGGGTTTTCTCACAAGACAGATCAATGATGTCTCCTAAGGGTCTTTCTGCAGTCATTTCTTGCCAGGAGGGGACCTTGCAATTCAGCATTCAGAAGGAATGGATGGAAAGCAGGAGACCCTGGACTTTCCCCCATGATCTAGGGGGTAGTTCTGGATCTGCCACTAAACACTGGGTGATCTTGGGTGCGTCATTGTAAATCATCTGGATCTCAGCTTCTAAAAAAGAAGAAATCTAAGTAGCATCTAAAAAAACAGTATCTAAAAAACAAGAAGGATGATTATATTTTAAATCATAGTATCTGTTCTTCAAATGATACCTAACCAAGAGCTGAAACAGAGAAAATTGATCACTGCAGCAATGCTCTGATTTTCACAGAGCAGGGAGCTCAGAGATCTGCTGGTGAGATTCTCCTTCCAACTCCATTCCACACACTTGCATTGTGAAAGGTGCCTCCTGGCCTTGTGCAATGAGGAGCTCTGCTTACCTTGCATTGTGGCTCTCAGAATGGGACTTTGCAACAGCAGAAGATCAATATGTGTTTGTGGACATCTATCTACTGGATTCTAGCATCTCCACCCTGTGGGGTCTCAGGACTCTGTCCGTACTATGCCTGGCACGGGACCATGCCTAAAAGAACAGCTCTTTGGTCTTCCATGAATATTTCTGGAGAATTGATACTCAGCTAAATGCAGAATGAACAACAATAAAAACAACAAACCTGGTCTCTGACCTCACATAGGGTCACTACAGAAGGGAGCATGTGAGAATGGCATTGGTCTGCAAGGCTGGATTTGAATCCTGGTCCTTCTGGGCTCATTAATGCAAATGCCTCAGGCAACACCCCTAACCTCTGAGTGTCTGCTGCAACTGCAAAATGGAAATAATAACATCCACTTTCTATATTGTTACAGGCCCAGGTTAAATAACTTACTGAAAGCATTGAGCATATTGCCATCAAACTCCAACAATGCAAGTCCCTTTCCCTTAGTGAGAAGGGTGCAGGGCTGTTAACAGCCCGAGCTTTTACTTGTCCCAATATTGTAACACTGCCTGCCTACCTTTGGGACTGCCCTGCTCTGACCCAATTTCAGGACTAAGACTGTCCAATTGTGTTCGAGTTGGCACATTAATCATGCAGCTACTCAGCAAAGGGCTCATACAAACTGTCATTACCTCTGGACCAGGCACTGGCAACTGCCCCACAGATCGCTGCTCCAAGTGAGCCATTGTTTCAGCTTTTTCCTCCACGCAGGGCTTAGATGGAGCAAGGTCTTCTCCAGCCTTGGAGGCTGCGCTGTGCAGCTTCGGGGAAAGACATGGCTGGATTCGGTCCCAACAGAGCCTGCACGTGAAGTAGCCATGCGACAAGCCCAAGCTCCAGGCCAGCTCTCAGGCTCCCAGGTCACCAGCCAAGCCCAGCCAGATAACAGAGGGAGATAATGCCCTCTCCAGTGGGTGGGCAGCACCCAGGAGGGGGGGCCTTTAGTCACTCACTTAATTGTTACCGTCATAAGGAAGGAAAGCATTTAGTTTCCTTCTTTTTAAAAATATTTTAAAATATATTTTATTTATTTATCTTTTTGGAGATGGAGTCTCGCTCTGTCACCTCCACTAGAGTTGCAGAGGCATCATCATAGCTCACTGCAACGTCAAATTCCTGGACTCCAGTGATCCTCCTGCCTCTGCCTGCCGAGTAGCTGGGACTACAGGCATGCACCACCATGCCTGGCTAATTTTTCCATTTTTTGTAGAGACGAGGTCTTGCTCTTGATCAGGGGTCTTGAACCCCTGAGCTCAAGTGATGCTCCCACCTCGGCCACTCAGAGTGCTAGGATTATAGGCATGAGCCACCAAGCCCAGCCTTAGTTCCCTTCTTTAAGGGCAAAAACTGTTAAAGGAAGAAAGGAGCCCAGTGCTCTGAGCAGCCCTCCAGCCGGCTGTCCGCAGGCAAGCCCTGTCTATGTGGCTGCGGTCTGGCTGTGTGTGTGCAGTGAAGGCTGAGTCGGATTATACCTAGCCAGGGAACATATGCATTTGATAGAGGCTCGTGTCTCAACTTCTTTGTAATCACCGCAGCTCACACCCTTGTAATTTTCTTTTTGCTTCTTTGGAAGCACCAAGAAATGGCTTTGTGTTCCCCTCAGCCAAACCTGATTTATCAAAAAGAATAAAAAGACGAATCTCGTTCTGCACAGTCCTAACTGTATTATGGTATAATGGCAGAGCCTGGTTTGGGGAGCTTCTAGGCAGCACTGTGGGTATCCATTGGCTCAGTGCAAACATTTGCCACCCTCCCCTGCTAGTTCCACTCCCATGGAACTTCCTCCGCCTCTTCCATGCACAGTGGAATTCCTCAGGCAAGTGTTTGTCTCCCTTGTGATTGGGGAGCTCCAGGAGCGCATGGATTACACCCAATTTACCTTCACTTTCCCCACGACACCCAGGCAAGACACACAAACTTGGTGCTCAATAATGTTTTCAGAAGACCACGCCACTGTGTGTCTCATAAGGTAGGACTAGCTTCCATTTACTGAGTGTCTGCAGGCTAGATGCTTCCTCGTATTATCTCCAATCCTAATATTATACCCATTTATGGAAGGAAATGGAAGTTCACTCTGAAATTCTAAGGATACTTTGATCATTTAAAGGAGCAGATTCCCAGATGTGTTTAGACATGGTGGCCCAGTCTCTTCTACCAAATACCACCCTACGCCAGCAATTCTCGCCTGCAGTGTCGTGACCCACTGCTGAGTCAAATTTATTTGTGAGTTATAACTTAGGTAAGTTTTCCTAGTAAGAATTTAATCACCACATTATTAAGTTTAAAGAACAAAAAATCATAGCAGATTGCAGATTGGCTGCTAATGGCCTGTTTTCACTCAGTTTTATTCCCTTCTGCTTTCCTGAGCAGTAGAGAGGGGGAGTGTTGGGGTGGGGAGTCCATCCCTCTCTCCACCCTCTCCTATCCTAGACACCCCAGGCCAGAGAGAACCACTTTTGCTCATGTCCCATTCCTAGTTGCAGTGATGCATTCATGGAGGGCTCTATTTCCCAGAAAAATTGGGGCATGGAGGTTTTAGGAATCTGGGTTTCCCCATGGGTTATGATTGCCACCCACACAGGGACAGGGAAGGATTGAGAACTTCTGACTACCTCCAGCACCCCAGGAGACTTCTGATGGCCAACTTCCTAAAATGGTTTTAGTTTAAAGAGCCACTCATCACTCAACCCCTTTAGAATCCCTCAATCCCATGTTATAAAAAATAATAGGTAAAAACTACCTTTGGGGGCATTTTAATATACTTTTCTATACCTCTTACTTGAGTTTATTCTGAAAATTGCTCTAAGAAGTAGACCAAAAACATATTAAGTGTCCCATTTTATGAATGATAAAATCTGCGGCATAGGCTTGTTTAAGTATCGCACAGCTTTGCAAGCCCAGACTGCTTTATCGTTTCTGTGTTCAAAGGAGGCCTCAAACAGTGGGGCGGGTGGGTGGGGACATAGCAGCTTGGGCAATGCACGGTTCCCAATGAACAAGCAGTCGCGTGGTCTTGGCTTTGCATAGCGCAAAGGCCTTTGGCCAGAAATGAGACATATTGTTTTACTGCAAGGTGGGCTTCTGCATTAATTGCTTGGGGGATTGCTCTTATTTTTAGCAATAAGCCTTTCTGCATGAATTCAAAATCAGCACTCATGGACACATCTAAAGGAACACAAAGTACTTTGGGAAGTAATTAGAATTTATGCCTTTTTAGTCCCATTTCTGTATCACAAAGAGTACAAGTGCAACGGATTGCAGGTAGATTCATGAATGTAGGAACAGCCTGTAAGAAAACCCTGGAAGTAAAAAAAAAAAGAAAAAGCATTCATGACCTAATTTTTGCTATGGAGAATTTATTCCAATAAATTCAGAGAATTGGTTCAGCGAAAAAACCAAGTTAACTTTTAAGAGGTGTGGATAAGACTACAGGGCTGTTTTGCTTCATCAAGTACTTTTATTGGAGATTCAAAAATATCAAAATAAAAAAATGTTTAAAACTAGATCTTTGTAAAAATTTAAAATTACTGGAAAATTGCAAATATATTGAAAGCATTTCAATTTTACAATACACGTTAGTGCTGTTGTATGAGAAGCCCAGAAACAATGTGTCTGCTTTGTGGGCTGTGGGCTGCTAAGTAGCATGGCAGCGATTGACATCCCACACTTTCTGGCTCCCATGTGTTCCTGGCCTCAGCAGGAACACATGACAGGGGCTCCAGCAATTGCACCTTCACGTGTTGTCAACACATTTTAATACAGTGGACATATGCTCATCTCCCCACTTATACCAATTTCATTAAGACTGTTTAAAAACTTGGAGATATTGGGTGGCAAGGAGTTCACATTAGTAAGGACATCTCCCTCCTGCCCGCAGAAGAGGGAAGAAAGCTGAGAGTTTATAGGCTCCTGTAACTGAAAAGACCAGAGGTAGAGAATGAGGCATGGCCAGATCTAGAGGCACCAAAGACGTGAGTCATCAGTCTTATTACATCAGTCAGCTCTGCTCTCCAAGGCTGTGATGGTTCCATTATAGGTCAACTTGACTGGGCCACGGGGTGCCCAGATATTTAGTTAAACCTTACTCTGGATGGGCTTCATCCAATACTTTGAAGGCCTGAATAGAACACAATGGCTGATCCTCCAGTGGGTAAGAGGAAACTCCTCCCCCTAGGCTGACTTGATCTAGGACGTGGGTCATTATACCACTGGCTCTCCTGGGTCTCCAACTTGCCAACTGCAGATCTTGGGACTTCTCAGCCTTCATTGTTGTACGAGTATCATAGAGCATACTTATGATACAAGCCTAGATGGTATAGCTCACTGCATCTCTGGGCTATATAGCATTGCTTATTGTTCCTAGGCTATAAATCTGTACAGCATGTTACTATACTGAATACTGTTGGCAATTGTAACACAATGGTATTTGTGTATCTAAACATAGAAAAGATATGGTAAAAATATGTATTATAATTTTCTGTGACCACTATCATGCATGTGGACAGTCACTGACCCAAACACGGTTCATGCAGCACATGGCTCTGTGTGTGTGTACGCGTGCGTGCGCACGCGTGTGTGTATCTCCTACTGGTTCAATTTCTTGGGAGAAGCCCAAATAATACAAATGTATTGCCTACGTTGAGGAAGAAGCTTCAAGAAGCTCCAGGCTTATGCTCTGTCTTAGCAATCCCAGTGGACTTTTTCTCAAGTTTCAACCTAAATCCTGGGATTGACTCCAATTCCCCTGCTTGGGTCATGCGCCCATCCCTGGACCCATCACTGTGCCTGAGGTTAGAGAATGTGCTGTTTGACTGGCTGAGCCTGGGAAAGCTCCCATTCCTGGAGTCAGGGGTGGAGCTGGCCCCACTAGAGCCACGGGAACTGGGAGAGAGAGAGAGGAAAGATCGCCCAAGGAAAGTCAGGATGCTGCTACCCTGTGACAGAAGGAGATGGTGACAGGTAAGAACAGGTGTCCTTCACAGGCCTGTGCCCCAGTTGTGACTTTGTTGATTCAGCTTGGGAGCCAGAAAGGGTGGGATGTCAATCGCTGCCATGCTACTTAGCAGGTGGTTTGGGACAATACATTTTGTCAAGCCTTCACTTCCTCATCTTTAAAATGAGAATATTTAGATTAGACATAATGTATGTAAGCATCTAGCATACATTAGGTGCAAAGACCTAGCACATATGAATATTCAATAGTTGGTAGCTAAACTTACCCTATAAGTAACATGAGAGTTAAGTAACAATGGCCTAGTTCTTTTAGTTATAAAAGTTCATTCAAGGCAGTAGTTCTCAACCCCTGTTAATCCCCAAGATAGCTAAAAAATATTATATTAATATATCCCATTAGTAGAAGCTGTTCACATTGGCAAGGAGTAAGGGGATTGGTGCTCCCCTTTGGGAGCACATCAGGATCTCCAGGGAAGGGTGTCCATTGAAAAGGCCCTCCTGCCCCTTCTGCTGTGCAGCTCCCCTTCCCCACCCACCTTGGGAATCACCGAGAAGCCATTCCACGGGCTTATTAGAGCATGCCACAGCAAAACCCTCTCTGAATTATGGCTCTAGCCAAAAATCATTTGAAAAAGAAAAAATATCATTCAGAATCGAGGTATACTCTTCCCCCTCCCCCTAACAGCAGAAGGAGATAATTCACACTTACACTTACAGTTCTAATCATAACCCATCTCTATTATAACCATGGTGGTTAAAAATGTGCCTGCTATTTTAAGTCCCTAATTATTTTTTAATAGTACTATCATTTCTTTCCATTAAGTCTGTGTCAGTGAACTAGAGCTTGGCCAAAAAGAGCGAAAAGCCATGTAGTCAGAAGTTGACTGATAATAGAAGTATGCCTTTTTTCTTAATCTCTGATACCAAAATGAAAGGGATAAGAGAAACCAGGAAACACAACAAATGACAACTATTAATTTAGTGCTAGCATGATTTGCATAGTAATGCAGGAAATGTGCTGCTGATTATTGTACTTGCTCTATCATTAGGACCCTGAGAAATGTTTGGAACTTGACTGCATTCTCCACCGGTTAACACTTCTGTGATAACTAAGCCATCTTCAGGATTTGAATTATCTCAACGGCCCAAATCAACACCACTCACTCAGGACAGTTCCCTTTTTTAAAAAATTGTTGTTTCCTGTAAATACACAATTGCAAAAAAAAATGTAGAAATCACATTCACTTCGGTTTTGCTCTGTATAATTTGAAGCAACTTTTTATTTTTTTACCCATTTGTGCCACATTTCACTGCCTAGTGGACTTGTCCCCATTAGTCACAGAGAACCCCAATTTCAGGAATTATTCCACCCGAGATCCTACCCAAGAACATTAAACCAATAGGTTTCTAACCCAAGCAAAGTCCATAAAGAGAAGCTTAGTAGGAAATTGAGAAGTCAGAAAGGATGGATGGTAAAAAAAGCAAAAATAGAAAATTCTAGAAATATAAGATTTTATATCAGTTTAATCCCACTGTTGGATTAATTATGAACTTTTTCTACTTTCGCTCTACTAAGCTTCTTACCTAACTGGTCTACCCAGAAATCCAGGGCCATAATTTATTATTTCCTGCCTCCATTTATTCAGTCTTTGTATCTTTTAGATTCCATCTTCCTATTTAATTCAACTCCTTTGTCAGAGGCCATTTCAAGTCCCAAACCCTCCAGGCAGCTGCCCTTGATCAGTTTCACCTGGGAGGAGTCACTGCTCAGCTCCTGAACTGATACCACCCATTCCACACCTCTTGAAACATCTACGACTGTTGTTTTCTTTCCCTCTTGTTATCTCTTCCTAAATATTTCATTTCATTTAACAAATGTTTATAGAAACAGCAGACACCGTAGGCACCAGCTCCCTGCCATCACGAGGTCTCCCGGTGGGTTTAAAATGGAGCGAGATCAGACACACCTTCAATTTCCGGCAAGCATGGAGGGGGTGCAGGTGACACTGGGGGGACTGGACAGGAAGAGGAAGAATAGCAATTTCAATAGTGCAGGCGATTCTCCTGCAATGACCAAGAAAGAGACTGAGTAAATGTGAACTGGGAGAGGAATGTGCGTGTGGTCTTCACTCCATTGTGTCTTCCTTCCACGCCTGCCTTCCTGCTCACTGTGGGTTTCACAGGGCAGACATCTCTCATATTTAGCATGTGATTCTTTCTCACATGGCCCCTACAGGCAAGTCAACTACCTAATTTATTGCCCAACAGAAGAAGCAGCCATCAGCTACAATACTGGGGGGACACAGAGTGGGGGTCATCGAGAGATGAATGTCAATAAATCAGTTTCTAACTCAGTGCCTCCCTCTGAAATTTTCAAGAGTAATTTTGAATTTTTTTTTTTTTTTTTTGAGACAGGGTTTCATTCTATTGCCTGGGGTAGAGTGCATGGCATCGTCACAGCTCACTATAACATCAAATGCCTGGGCTCAAGTGATCCTCTTGCCTCAGCCTCCCTCCCAAGTAGCTGGGACTGCAGGCACAAGCCATCATGCCCAGCTAATTTTTGTATTTTTAGTAGAGATGAGGGTCTCGCTATGTTGCCCAGGCTGGTCTCAAACTCCTGGGCTCAAGCAATCCTCCTACCTCAGCCTCCCAAAGTGATAGGATTACAGGCATGAGCCACCGCACCTGGCCTCAAGAGTAATTTTGAACACAGGAGACTTTTGTCTAAGGTGCCACTGTTTCCCAGAACCTAACATCAGAGGGAGATGTTCTCTGGGGAAGCTCCCGTGGGCATGGGTTTTGGTCCTTTCTTGCCTTGATGCCTAGAATAGGTATTGCCTAATGAGCTCCTAGGCTCACAACAGCTTGAAGACCAGAGGAGTGAAAACAATTCAGAGGAAGCTGGACACCTCCGGTATCTGCTATGAGCAGAGCTGGGATCACAGTGGTCTTGGGGCGCGGGAGCCTGGGTGGGTTGTTTTGCAGGAGAGGGCAGCCCTGCCCAGGCTGTCAGCCGGGCTCCAAGTCCCCCTCCTTCCCCCTCCTTCCCCCTCCTTCCCACAAAGGGCTTCTTTCAAGAAAAGGAATTCTCACAATCTAGCTTTGCTGGAATACTTTCTTCATTTGACGCAAGTCCAGAGCATTTCCCCAAGGACCCCTGGTCATGTCAGAGGTGGCTCAGAGTTGGTGAAAAGAGATCTGGGTTTAGTGGTAAGAAACTCCTCTTATTATGTGTTTTCCATTCAGCCTGCCAGGGGCTTATCTTCTCTTTAACTGTATTTTGCTCCAGTGTTGGCAAAGAAACAGCAGAAACTGTAAGCTGCATGCAAATTTCACACAAGCCTAGGACTGTGAACGCAAACTAAGATCCTACAAGAACTATTTTTATGTTTGGGATAAGTAGCATGTCACGTGACCATGACCACGTGTGTTATGGATTTTCTTGACGTGGACCCAGGTGGTCCTGCTTGTGGGGGTCTGAGCCAGTGAGGGCAAAATGACTGGCATATACTTCTGAGACGGCGTCTCCCAGAAAACTCTCTGATCATCGTTATCTAATTTAACACTTTTTCCATAAAAAGGTAGTTCCAAGAGCAGTTCTGCTACTTGCAGAAACAAAAATCAAAACGAACCTGTTCTCATATTGTAAAAAAAAAAAAAAATCGTTCAAATAAGATTCCAAAGATACAACTCAGCCTTGAACTGAAATCAAGACTTAAACATGAGCTCAGACAGCATGGAAATAAATCAATCATGTATGCTACATGTTTCAATAAATATGCCAACAGCAATAAAATTTTAGGTGTGGTCTTCAAAAGCTAACATTTCTTATATTAAATTCCCTGTGGCATTTTTGAATTGAGTTGAATAACAAAATAAAGCAGTTTGTATATTTATGGGATTCTTTTCTTCAGAAACTTTTTGACTTGAGTAAAATGCATCCCATATGTAAGATAACTAAACTGCATGAGGCATATATTTCCCTTAACACCATTTTTCAGTTAATGGGTGTTTCAAGGGACAGTTTTCCAAGTGCTCCTCCCACTTTCCCCAGACAAGATGTTCCAAGAAGAAAAAAATAAAAATATAAAAACTAGGGGGAAATACTTCATCACTGTTTACAAACAAGTATACTTCAGATCATGATGGAAGTGGGAAGTCCATTCATTTGTTTCACCACTCCAAAGCCAAGTAAACCATTTCCACGGCTTTTTATTATCTGATTTTCAGCCTTGATAGCCCTGGATCAAGAGAGATCCTTTGTAAAACAGCAGATACTGAAGGATAATAAAGCATTCACACACATGCACACAAATTCTTAAATGACATCACTTTCAGAAAAAGAATTAATAGAAAGGAAACAAAAGAAAAAGCTCTCAACCATTTTTTTTTTTTTTGGTCTCCTAGCCCCACCTGGGAAAAGACTGTAATTATGCTTAGATGCATTCAATAAATATTTACTGGGCACCCACGAGGTGCCAGGCACATGCCGGGCAGGAGGGCACCGTGCTGAAGATGGTTCTGTACAGGAGTCTGGAGGAGGGGGTGGGCTGAGGCCCTGTGGCTCAGATTTCAGGGAGGGGAATGTCAGGGGACCCCCATAAGAGCTGGGGTCAGACCCCCATCTGAGCCATGACCCCCATCTGAGCTATAGCCACGCTGGAGGCCGAGAAGAAGAACCAGAGGAAAAGGTGCCAGGTGGAAGGAAGGCAGAGTGGAGGGAGGGAGGTCTGGTCTACAGCCGGAGTGGGCAGGGCATGACACAGCTGAGGGTGCAGGCAGCGGGGCCAAACCCCCAGGGCCTGGCAGGGCCTTGCGGGGCACACACTGGAATCTGGGCTTCATCCGAAAGGCATTAGGGGTGGGAGGAGGTCACTGCAGTATGCTTGTTTATAAATAGTTGTAACCTTACAGTGACAAGGTGACATCTGGGTTTTCATCAGGGTAGCCACAAGGTCAGGGCTTTTTAAAAATCACTTGAGTTGTGGTTAAGAGACTGGACTGGAGGGCAGCAAGGCCTAGAGGCCGGAAGGGTCCTTGGCGAAACAGCCTTGCATGAACAGTGCTCTCTGTGCACAACCTCCTTGCAGGCCCCGGGTGCCGGCCTCCTCGCGGAGAGGCAGGAAGCACGTGTGTCATAGGATAGGATGTCCCCCCAAATGGCATCGCCCTCAGACAGAAACCGTAAGGGGGTTCGGCTGACACCTGGGACTCCCAGCACCGGGAGGCACTCGGTCACACCTTGGCCACCTAGAAGGGCTTCTTGAGTCCTTAGATATTGGGCTGCAATAGGTTGTTATTAAATTTTTAGGTTACAATTTCCTTATCTCTTTCAGATGCTAGGTATTTGTATTTTAAATCAAACCAAGCACAACTGATACTTGGAAAATGGTGAGAATTTCACAGTATACAATGAGATACCCAGATCTGTACCTCCTTCTTCTGCTCTGAGAGATCCCTGGTACTGAGAGGCTTGTAAAAGGAACAGTGAGTCACTGGTTTTCTTCTTGGCCTCTATGATAGAGGATAATGTGCTAGCTAAGAATATTATGGAAATATCTCAGAATTGTGGGTTAGACACTTGGGGTGGGGGGTGAAACCACAAAACATCCCAAACCTGTTCTTAATCCTAAGAGCATCAAATTGAACACTGGCCTCTATACATCAAACTGGGATAAGAGATCTGTGAGAATCCTTAGATGTGGAATTTTAATTTTTTTTTAACTTCTAAAGGTTAGATGTGAAAATAACATGATGATAACCTCTTTATCTACCAGGACAGCAAAATCCAGGCTTACGATGCAATGATGCTTCCATTGATTAAGAGAAACTAACCAGCCTGCACGTTTGCCTTAAAAGTTCCCAGATAACCTGAGAAGTGACAAGAAACAGAGACCATAAATAAAGTTAAGTGCCCCAGAGAAAAAAGTACAAACTGGCTTTGTTCTGTCCCACGAAATAATTCTTTTTCATGCTACATAGCAAAGGAGCTCAATCTACTTCTTTCTAGTTTTGTCTGTTTTCCTAAGAACAAATTCCACATAGGGTTCTCAGATCCTTTTTTTCCTGCATATTTCTCTAAAGATTTAAAGCTTTGCAAAAACAGACTGTACAGGAGTACAGTCCCACTTTTACTTTTAAAGCCAGGGATAAATAAGAAGGAATGATATGAGCCAACCATTAGTAGACTCCATAGGGTCCAGCCTTGGATCTTTTGCTAAAAATATTAAATATTTTTAAATGGATGTTTGATCATAATGTTCATAAGAAAAAAATTTTTATTTAATTATATAAAATCTAAACACTTATTTTATCTCAAACAAACCTGGGGTGGTTCAGTAAATTGTAGTTGGGCCACAGGACGTTCCCTATTTCATATGAATACTTCAAAGTTTGTGCTTGGGAGATTCTTGTGGGTTTCTCCAGGGTGACTCCTACAGGCCCTGACCCATACCCTGAGGCTCAACTGCTGAGCAGAAAAGGCAATGGCATTTAGGACCTTTGATTTTTAAAATAATACCTGGAATGAGCAAACCTACTAATATACTACTCAGTTAGAATGAACATTTGCCTTCCAGAGTCCTGTGATCTTTCTTCTGTGGTCACTATCACAGTTTTACTTTGAGAAACTACTTCTTCCTGCACCATCAACCCATGTATACCAGTGGAGCCAACTCCGTCCCTGCATCCAGAAGAGACCACTGGCCCAGACCTAACACTCAGAGGAGCACATTCTCCCTGCACAGTGACTGGTTTGGGGACAGGCGATGTTGCAGTCAGAGCCAATGCCAGTCAATGACTCTTGCTGAGGGACATTTAGTCACTCATATTCCTACTGGACTTGAACCTGGACAAAAGAGAGGGTTGAGTGGCTATTTTGCCACCATGAGGCAAGAACCCACTGAGAATGGAGCTCGGGCTCTACAGAGGGTGTATGTGAGAGATGGAGAGAGGGAAACTGAGTTCTGGGGACATCATATGAGCTCCTGGACCAAGAAGCATACATACAGACATATTCCTGGACTTTGCAGTTGTACATGTCAGTGAATTTCATGCTTAAGCCAATTTGAGACAGGTTGTACGTCATTTTCAACAAAGGGAGTCCTAATTGATAATATCACACATAAAAGTAGGAATTGCTAGTAACACAACTTTGGGCAACATGACATTGCAGACACAAATTTGGAAATGACTCAACTATATTGCCAAGTAGGACTTACTCTCCCGTCAATAACATCTTAATGTGGCAGATCCCCTTTAGGTGTCTGCAATGCCACTGAATAAAAGAAAATTCTAAAATTTTTGAAAAGCATTAACCCTAAGATAAGATATGAAACCAACATAGTGAGATAAAAATGGAGACTCAGGTCTAAAGAAACCAAAATAAGGACAGTAATGATTCATCATTGTTGTACAGAATGGTGCAGAATGTGTACTATTTAAAGTCAAATTACTATGGGGTTTCAATTTCAATAATGGTAAAGCAGCTTATATTGGACTAAATCATCAAGCAATCAGCAATAATGAACACTTTGTGAAAAAGCTGCCTGACAACAAAATCCAACCAGTTAGTGATGAATCAAATGGTGGCATCTGCATAGAGTACCATAGGACAGGGACTGGTGGCAAGTCCTGAATTCATTCACAAATCAAACCAACACTAAACAACTATGGAAATCATGATGATAAATGTGAATCTTATAAATATGGATGGTATAAACATAATAATCTATCAAAAACTCATCTCTAGTAGGAATAAAGGAGATTGCTAATGTTCCTATCTTTTAGAGCAGGAGGCCAACAAATAGTGCCTGAAATTGAACCAAGTAGTTAAACAAAGAAGCTGCAAGGACTCCAATCACTTAGCAATTCCCAAATCTCTCTCTTTTAGTATAAATGTGGGGCCGTCCATAGAGATGTTTGCCACCGCAAGGAGAAAGCTGGCCTGGGCATGAACCAAACCCAGAAGAAAACAGAGCAAGAGATACAGGAGTAGAAGAGAGATAATGAGAATTGATAATCTCATTGTCATTCCTGTATCCAGCTGCATTTAGAACTGACCACCAAGGCTTTCAACTTACATGAGCCAATAAATTCCTTTTTTATAAGCTAAAAAATTAATTTTTTAATGTTACAGAATCTTTTAGAAAATAATCTTTCATAGGCACAAGAAATTTTGTGATCCAGCAAAATTTTCTGTATACGATTTTCTTCTAATAATATATTAAAACAATGAACTCAAGTGCAACTCAAATAAAATCAAGTTTAACTCATTAAGAGTACGGACAGATTAAATGCATCTTTATCAACTATTTCTATCCATCTACCTAATATGTCTATCAATACCTCTTTATGTATATGTGGAAGAAATGATCTTCCCCTTTGTGTTAAGAATATTTGGTTTTGCGGGGTAGGATTTCTTGGGTATTTTTTTTATTAATGACTTTCATCTTTTTATTGTTCTTTAGTGAGTGCATGGGATTTTGTTTAATAATGAGCATGTATCACATTTACAAAATCAATAGCATGATTTTTAAAAGAGGGCAAGGGAAGAGACAGAGATTCTGGCCCTCCTTATCCGTGGGTTCCTCATCCATAGATTCAACCAACCATGACTGAAAATATTTGAAAAAAAAGAAACACAATAAAAAAGTAACCATACAACCATAAAAAGAATACAAATGAGAAAAACAAATACAATGTAACAAACATTTACATTGTATTAGGTATTATAGGTAATCTAGAGATGATTTAAAAGTATATAGGGGATGTATGTAGGTGATATGCAAATACTATACAAATACTATACAAATACAAATACCATTTTGTATGGGGACTCGGGCATCCTTAGATTTGGGTGTCCATGGGAGTCCCAAAACCAATCCCCTGCAAATACCGAGGGACAACTATATGTCAACCTATTAATTTGAGGTGGTGGAAATAAAAGGGTTGTTACTTTCTTTCTTATTCTGTTTAATACATCTCTAAAAATGAAACAAACCCATAGGGAACAAAGAGTCAATAAACCCCAGCATGAAGTCGGGATTCGGATATGTCACAGCGGGAGGGGTTCCAACCCCACCTAGATACTCCAAGCCAAGGTCCTGTGAGGCAGGTGAGTAAACAGGACCCAGAGGGGTCACGACCCATGGCAGGGCACCGCCGTGGGGGAGGGGCGCTGCCAGCTCTAGAGCCCTGGTCCCTTAACCAGCAGCTTCATGCCTTTTGCATTTTCTTGATCAAACAGGAATTAAGCCTATGTGTCTACAGATTTCCTGTGGGCAAAGCTAACTGTGAAGCGCCCGCATGGTGCTTGGGGTGCTTGTGTGCGCTGAGTTTTGAAGGTGCTGGAGACGCGGTTGAGAGCTTTCTGACAGAGCCCTGATTGTTTGGAAGGAGGCAGGGCTGGGGCTAGCAAAATCAGAGGAATGTGTAACATAAAAATTAGGTTAAAAAGGGGCTATTGTTCCTATAACTAATCTTTACATTGAATCTTTTCTAGCAACGGAGCGGATGCAGCGTCGGTTTCAGCTCCGTCAAGAAGACCTGACATTTCTGTGAGGGGGCCAAAAAACACACAGGTTACAGAGACGCGAACCTGCAACTCCGTCACACAGAACGCGTCCTCCACAGGCTGACAAACCGGTAGATACCTTAGAAACCGGTTCTCCCACGGGTGGAAAAGGATGCTAATCAGGACAGATAAACACACAGTTGCTTTGTGTAGTACACGTGCAAACCCACCCTACTATGCCCAGCCACCAGCTTCAACACCTTAGGAGTCAGACCACAGACTGAGGAGAGAGAAAAAGGGCTGAATGGCATCTGTATTTTATATTTAGCATACTGGAGGAGAATAGTTAGTATTTGGGGTTTCTATGGTGCATAGAAGCTGTGTTTGCCCCGTTTGGCCTTCTGGGTGGCCATATTGTGTTGCTAGGGTCTCATCTACAAGGGTTCCCAGCCTCCGGAATCACAGATGAGCAGAGGATGCCCGTCAGGTTCCGAGCGATGCTGTGCCGGACACAGGTCCGAGGGACTCTGGCGGTTGGCTCTGCAGAAGTCAAGATTGACCCTGATGACCCTCTCCAGACACTCTTGGGTGAACCAAGGCTGCAGACACCACCTGCACCATCTAAGTCCCTGAGAATTGGCTCCCCACAGCTGAGGAAGAGCTTGGTCCCGTCTGGGGAGGACCCTGCATCTGCTGCTGTAGAGACCTGGTTGTTTCTTCCACGAGGGAGTCACTTTCCTGACCATGTTCTTATTTCAGGTTAAGAAAGTGAAGAGCAGAGGCGACTGGGATGAAGACCAGCAGAAATGAGCTTGTCAAAGCTATGAAGAATAACGCTGAGGAAGACACCTTGCATGGGACTAGGCTCACCAAACAGTCAGGTACCGTGCCCAATGCTGTCCGTGTATCGTATTGTCAGTCCTCTTGAAAACCGTAAGAGGTAGATATTATAATTATCCCCATTTTGCAGATGAGAAAACTGAGGCTTGGAGGTAGCTTTCCCAAGGTCCCAATACCACTAAGGAGAGGACTAAAACTGGAACCCTTGTCAGTCTGACTCTGACCCTGCTCATTCTCCCCTCCCTGCTCCTTCCCCTTCCACCCCACAAATAAAACCCTTGCTCCTTAGGAAAGACCTGCTGTCAATTGTTCCTACCTTGCAGTCACACACTTGGAGCAACGAAGGGATGTATCACCTCTCACAGGACAGAAACTTTTAAAAAGTTCTCTCAAGTGGTCAAGAAGGGTATTTTACTACCAACTTTGCTTATGCATGATCTACATTTCCAAGAATGGTGGCTGATGGGGCAGGCATCATACATCAACTTTAGCTCGTTAAGGAGATCAAGTAATGGGCGCAACATTGCCTGCAGGGGCAGTGGCTCTGCAGGAGTGAAAGTCTATGTCAGCGCTGCTGCTGGCTCCGCATCTAAAGGGTCCGGGAGGGGGCCGAGGCTGGACGCCCTGTAGAGGGCTGTTTCTGCCCCGAGCTTTCTTCCTTATCTATATAACGAGGGGATTTGATGGCATGATTTCTAAGGGATGGCTAAGCACTATGATGATGTAATAGCTATAAGAAAGCAATAAAACTCTGCTTTTATAAACTTTCACATTTTTGTGGCATTTTTCATCATCAGACTGGCAAAGACTGAAACACATTGGGCTAATGAAGGGCTAACAAAACAGGTGCTCTTGGCCCCACTGGTGAGTAAATTGGCTCAACTTCTGTGGATATCTATAAAAAATATAATAATAACAATGACAGTCATAATAAATTGCAATGTATATGCCCATTTACACTAATAACTTACTTCTAGGAGATTCTCCTAGAGATATATTTGCACATGGAAGATTAATTACAGTGCTGTTTATTGTAACAGAGAGCTAGGAATGACCTGCATGCCCTTTGGTAAAGTCTGGTACATTAAATTGTGCTATATCCAAACAAAGAGGACACTACACAGTCATTAAAAAGAATAAGGTGGATGAACATGTGCGGTTAGAACAGGATCTCCAAAGCAGGTCACTATAGGAGAAAGGGGAAAACAACACAGTATGTTCCCATTGGGTTTGGCTCTGTGGTTTGACGGTGTGTGTGTGCTTATGCACATATAGAATATCTCTGGGAGAATTTGCTTTAAAAATAACTGTTAACATTGGTTGCTAGGGGACTTGGGGACCTAGGATGAAAGGGAAAGTTTTTTATTGCAGAGCTTTTTGTACTCTTTGAATTTCTTTGCTTTGTACATGTTATTACTTTTTTATCAAAAAAAAAAAAAAAACTAGTTCACAAAATGTTTTTCCGTTTATCAGAGGCCATGACAAAAACATAAAAATACAGCAGATAAATTATGTCAACTATGTTTATATAAATTATCACATATCCACATACATATGCAGCATTATATACAGTATTACATACATGCAATATATGTCCACTACACATACCAATGGAGAGTTTGTTAGCCCAGTTGGTTAAAAGTAGAAGGCTCAGGCCGGGCGCGGTGGCTCACGCTTGTAATCCTAGCACTCTGGGAGGCCGAGGCGGGCGGATTGCTCAAGGTCAGGAGTTCAAAACCAGCCTGAGCGAGACCCCGTCTCTACTATAAAAATAGAAAGAAATTAATTGGCCAACTAATATATATATATATATATATAAAATTAGCCGGGCATGGTGGCTTGTGCCTTTAGTCCCAGCAACTCGGGAGGCTGAGGCAGTAGGATTGCTTAAGCCCAGGAGTTTGAGGTTGCTGTGAGCTAGGCTGACGCCACGGCACTCACTCTAGCCTAGGCAAGAAAGCGAGACTCTGTCTCAAAAAAAAAAAAAAAAAAAAGTAGAAGGCTCATGAAATTTCAGGCATTGGTTTTCTCCTAATTTGGACACTCAGCCTCTCTTCCATAACCACCCGCTCTGCTCGGAGCTCAGGTCCGCCGTTGTGCACAGTGGACTCTCTGAGATGAAAGACACTTTCTGTTCCATCCGATGCCTAAACTTCTCTTGCACATGAAAGCGGTCACACGCGGCATCCATCCCGGACTAGGGCCAGAGCAGTTGGGCAGAAAGGCCTCCTTGTAAACCACATGGCAGGCCGATGGGCCTACGTTTGTTGGCCATGGCCTGAAATCTCCGATGTACACGCAAGACAATAAAACATCTCTGATTCATGTTTGCTGAATGTTCTTAAGCCCTGGGAGTAAAGGAGTCAAAAATAGCGAGGAGTTTTGAAGCCCTTTAGGAAAAGGCACTCTTTGGCATACTTGTTTTCTCAGCATTCAATGAACAAAAAGGTTCACTGTTTCGACCACCAAGAGAACAGCCAAGTTTTTAGAAACACAGTCACACTTTTGGCTGACATCAGGAGATTTTCCAACTGGGCTTTCATGCACACACATATGGGTGGTCTGTCCTACCTACCACAGGCTCTCCTGTGCCAACAACTTTGTTTGTAAATTTCAGTGTAATAACAAAGCTTGTATACTCATTGAAAGCTAGATGTTCAGGACGTTTTGTGAAAGGGGGAAACACCAAGGTCTATTTAGACGCCTCTATCATTAAGAAAACCTTGATTCTTTGAAAGATGAATAGTCACTTTCAACAGATCTCTTACGCCTTTATGGAGAAGCACAGCTGACTCACAACTCCTTCTACAGAGACTCAAGATTGATTTATTTCCACCAGGCAGATTAAAATATACAGTGTTTTCATGTGGATGACTGGACTTCATAAATTTGCCCCTGCCTGGCCATGTGCAGCCTTTGATCCTTTCAGTTGGGCCTTGTTATGAGCAGGGATCATTTAGCTGCTGTGTGTGACATGTGTCTCTGCAGCCATTCCCCCTGCATGTTGAATTTGGCTGTCCTCATCTGGAGGAAAGAGACAGGGCCAGCTCTTGAGTAAGGGCCACATGCAACTGTGAGCCTTTTCCATTTTAAAGTGAGGCTGCTCGGAAGCCCCTGGACCAAACTGTGCTGGCGTGAAGGTGAAGGCAGTCTGGCTGCCGCACCTGTCTTCCGCCTAATCTTTAGGGTGGATTCTGCTGGTTGGCTCAGTTGGGTTTTCTCCTATTCCCCTTTTCTCACCCCAACCCTTCAGTGTTCCATTCAAAGAGGGCCCCATCCCGCAAGAGAGAAATACTTTCCATCTAATCCATGCAATTCCCTGAAGTGCAGCACACAGCATTGAGCGGGCAGAGGGCTGGGCATGGTGCCGGTACCAGGAATATCAGAGAATAAGGTACAGAACCTGCCTTCATGATGTCCATTGGCCAGCAGGGAAGACGGACAGCCCAACAACAAAATGGTCAGTGCGTGAGTAGAGAGAGGCCTGTCCTGTGGATTCTGAGCACTTAGCAGACAGGTCCCCATCACAACCTTAGAGGGTCGTGGCCGCCGGAGGAAGGCAGGGCAATCAGAGAGGGCTTCCTGAGGAGGTGGCCCTGGAGCTGGGTCTTGGAGGAGCTGTAGGAGTGTGGCCAGGGGGAGGTGACTGGGAAACACCTTCTTAGAAGACAGCTAGTTTGTGAGCAGGTGTCACAGGAGAACCAGGGAGGAGCCACATGGCCACTTCTGCCCCCAGCCCAGCAAGTCGTGTGGTGGCACTTCACTGCATTCTGTTGGTTGCAAGTGAGTCACTAAGATAGGACCAGACTCATGGGAAGGGATATAGATCCCATTTCTCTATGGTATGAGAGTTACAGAATTTACAGCCATATCTTAAAACTATCACAGCATGAGAAATTATTTGTAATTATCACAACAACAAGTAATTTTTAATGATAATATTCAAGGTTGTTAGAACTGTGACGAGTGTACTTTTTTATTTTCCAGGAAACAATTTGGCAATACATTTCTAGAACTTTGAAAAAATGCTCATGTCCTGTGACTCCATAATTCCCCTTTTAGTAAGTGTACCAAGTAAATAATCAAATTTGCAAATATTTATTTGCCATAGCCTCATATACACTTTTTAAAAAGGACAACAATCTAAATGTTGAGCAAGCAGAGAATGTTTAAGTGAATTATGTTGGATCTATAGTTCTAGGGTTTATATGATAATTCTTGTTTTTGGTGAATATTTCATAAGATAGGAAAATGCTCACAATACAATCTGGGAAAGTATGGTATAAAATTAAATACAATATTTATAAAGTTTGTTTTCTAATGTATATCAATTATACATGCCCATAAAAAGACTAGAAGAATAAACACCTGAATGTTAACAGCAATTACTGCCCTGGTGTAGGAAGTAAGAGTGATTTTTGTTTTCATATGTATACTTCTTTTATGTTTTCCAAATGTTCTATAGTACATATTGTTTTGCTTTCGTGTTTAGAAAATAAATGAGAACCATTGCTTTTTAAAGTAAAGTGGAGAATATCTGATCTAGAGTTACTCATGGGTGGTGAGAAAGTTTTCTGGAGCAGGTTGTTCAGAAACATCCCACAAATCCACTTAAAAATCCTCCTCAGGGTAAGCAACATGTCTCTAGCCACATTTCAAAAGCACCTGAAGCTGTTACTTTGGGTCCTCTAGATATGTCAAATGGGCTTACTCTGGCCACCATCTGATATGTTAAAAATGAATAAATAAGACAAAAGAAAGCCAAACAACAAACTCTAAATCAGGATCTCCTGAAAACATTGCAAGGGCTCAGTAACCCTGCAAAGCGACCACAGCGATCTGGAACAATCTCAGCCCCACTTCCCATAAAGAGGAACGGAGAGGGGGCAGTGACAGCCCAGGATTTCGTGGAGTCAAAGTATTTTATCTGTGGATACCATGAAAGCCCTTTCCCCCCAGTTGAGGTCTTCTGTGCCATGAGCTTCAGCCCAGCTTTCTTGGAGGTGGGGGCCAGTCTGCAAAATCACTTTGATGGGGCGCACACCTCGCCGAAGCTCTGCAGCAGGCAGGAGAACGGACGCGGGCACCTGGGGCTGCTTGGACTGGGCCGAGGTTTCCCCCAGGATGGCGAAGGTGTGCCACACACGTCCATGCTCCTCCCTCCCGGGGCCTTGGCACCCAGCCATGATCAATCAGAACACTTACTTCCCTGCCACGTGCAGGGTCTTCCTGAAAACTCTCCTCTTGATGGTGCCCCAAAGGCCTAGTATGGGCCTGTGGGTGGAAACCGACCTGATAGTTTCCCCGGGACACAGGCCAGGAATGGGTTCCACCAGGAAGGTTTCTGCTGAGGTCCCCAGCCAGCTCCAGGGATGGACTGCAAAACCTTACTGCGACCTCTCTAAACTGCTGAGTCCACACCCATTTTCTACCGAATTGCACACAGTGTGTTAGGGATGCAGGAAAATTAGCACAATGCCCAGGTCCAGCCGGGCACCTCACCCCACTGCCAGCAGCTCTGCCACCCTACACACTTGCCTTCCCTTCCCTTCCCTGTCACACACACCGCCCTGGGCTCCTGGGTAAATTGTGCATGACTCTTTTATCCTCCCTCCTTTTCCCCGTGCCAGCCTTCCCAAGAGTCTTCGGGCTCTAGGACATTGGCAAGAACATGGTAGACACTCAGTAAATGTTAAAACAATTAATTCGATGACAGAAAACGTGGTGACAGCCCCGCTCATCTAAGTGACCATCAGACTGGATGAAGGTGGAGGTGATCCTGTGGTTCTATTCCCAGGCTCTAGCCAGATACACGGGGGCCGTGGGGTCTTTGGTACTGCGTGCCTTGAGCGGACGTCAGGGCCTCTTTGATACTCCAGAAGTGAGTCCTGCATGCAGGGCTATCAGCTCTCCGACAGCCCGGACAATCCACGCTGAAAATACCCTGCAGCTGGGAAGTGGAATTCAGAGTCCTTACAGCTGGGCATGGGAGAGCCGTCTGCAAGTAGGAAGGTTAAAACAAATAGTGACTCCAGTGAGACGCATCTTGATGAGAAGTCTGCACGGCATCCAGCGCCCTGGAATGTTCAGCCACTTCAAAAGGACAGTCATTGCCAGATATCTGGGAAGGCGGCAAAGGCCTTCAGGCCACTTGCTTTGCAAGGGCTGCACGGGAAGCCGTGGCCCAGACTGCCCAGGACCACGCAGCCTGGGCGGCAGATGTGTCCCTGCAGCCACCGCAGAGCCCCGGTCGCCTGACGTCCAGGGCCAGGCGAGGGGCCTCCATCCTACGTGGTCACCAACGTATTGCCAAACCAATTAGCATCATCCGTGACTCCTGGTAGGAGAACGTCCTGTTTATTTTCTTAACTGTGCTTGCGTGTTGCTGGTGTCATGGTAGGAGATCTATTTATAATCACCAGGCTCTTTCCATCCCACCCCCTGCCGCAAATCCCCACTGTTCTGTTTGGAATTTTGAAGTCTGGATCTCACTGGAGTTAGTGACATCACCGGACACACGCACGAGCTTCGGCTGCCCCGTGAACGCCATCTAGTCAGCCGGCTTCGGGCTTCACTCCATAGGTCAGTGTTTCCCATCCGCTCCCGTTAGCACTGGATGTGAATTTGTGCAGGGAAGTGGACCTGACCAGGCAATCTGATCTCAGTGTAGGGAAGTCTCAAGTGGTATCCCACCCCATGGGCCTCTCTGACCTTGGAAAAACAGAGCACGTTCCTTCACAGCCAGCCCATGGGTCTTGCCCTTCCATGCATGTGGATGCACACACACACACGCACACACGCACTCCTACCTAATTTTCATTCTCAGAACATTCCCAGCCTCAACACTGTCGGTATCTTGCACTGGACAGTTCTCTGCGGGGAAGGCCATACCGTGCATGGAGGGTGTTTAGCAGCATCTCTGACCTCAACCCCACTAGATCCCAGTAGCATTAAACTCTCCCAGTTGTGACAAACAAAAAATGTCTTCAGGTGTTGCGAGATGTCACTTGGGGAGCAAAAGCACCCCCGTTTGCAAACTGCTGCTTCATTAGACCTTTGTAAAAGGGGTGATATGAAACATCACTTCTAACTTCCTTTAGACACAAGAGATACTAGAAGTTGAGTAACAAAGTTTCCTTCTTACAATTTATTTCCTGGATTAAACAAATCAAGGAGTTTGAGGAGTTGGGAGGAAGCCCAAGAGCCCGTGTGAGCGAGCAGTGTTCTTCAGGGGGACGCAGCAGTTGCTCCTTGGAGTTGCTGGGATTTGAGACATAGTCCGGCGGGGCACCGGGACCCCTTCACCCCGTCCTCCTGGCTTACGGGAAGGGGCCCTGGAGACAGGGGGATGATGGGGGCCCAGCTTTCCCCTCGCTGTCCCGACTTCTCCGTCAGTATCGGCTCTGCCTCGGCCGGCCGCCTCCGCCGTGTCAGAGCAGGAATAGCAAGGTGACAGTTTTAGCTAAACTGAACATTTTTTATCGGAAGTAAGAGGGATTAAAGCATGGCTCCCAGCTAGGGGTCACTGCCGTGTAATCTCCTCCCCGGGCTTCCCGGGCCCCTGCCAGCCTCACTCTCAGACCACAGAGCACCCCGCGCCGGCGCCCTCGGTCTGCGGTCTGTCTCTGTCCCTGGACTGTGGACTTCCTGAGGACAATGGCTGCCCCTTGTCCAAATCGTTACTCCTTGAGCGTAGCAGAGGCTGGCCCACAGTCTTATTTTAATAGCAGCTGGTAGGTAGCGAATGCTCACCTGCACCAGGGACTGAGCACTAAGCACTTCACATACAGCATCTCATTCGGGCGTGCCCCACATCTAAGAGGTAGGTAGCAGGTTATCCCCATGTTACAGAAGTGGAGATTGAGGTTTAGGGGGTTGAATGACCTTTCCGACATCTCCTGACCTGTGACAGAAAGAATGCCAAGTCTGGAGCCCAGGCTATTCAGACAAAGCCTCCTAATCCCTGGCCACGCCCAGCACTTGATGCATATTTGATGACCAAATGGATGAAAGAACAAGTTGCGTGCCCCCGGTGATCTCGCCAATCAGAGTGTTCGCTAGACTGTGGCGACTGCCAGGTGGCCTTATTCTCTCATCAGAGGGCAATGTGGGGAATCCTGATTCTATCTCAGCTCTCCTTGCAACACTGAACACGCCCCGGGGGTAACTGGAAACGTTTTCGGTGGAGCCTGGTATTTTCTCCCGTTAAGAAGGAAGCAACAGGCGCCCCTTGGAACTGCCCTCCCCGGGCGGGCACAGAGCCGTGACCGCACCAGCCCGCTCCGTGGATGGGGAGCGCTCTTGGCTGTGAGTCGGGGAAGGCTGAGCAGAAGCCGGAGGGCAAACAGCTCTGGCCAGTGTCGGTCGCTCTATTTCAGCAAACGTTTATGGACAACAATCCGGCCGGCCGGCTCCTGGGCCGGAAGCTGTTCAGATGGTCCTTGGCCTCGGGGTTCCCAGGGCAGGGTAGGGAGGGAGGGCCACAGCCCCAAGCAAAGCTAATACACGCTGAGTGTTGGTAAATGCTGTGATCAAGGTTTCAACAATTCAACGAACCAGGGAGGAAGTAGTTCATTCTGCTGAGAGAGACCAGGAACCGCCTTTGATCGGAGGCTGGATGCAAATGAGGCCTGAAGAAGTGACGGTGGGTTGAGGGGCATAGGCAGAGGCCACGCCAGAGGGAGAAGGCCAGGGGAGCAAAGCCACAGTGGTGTGCAGAGGATCAGAGAAAGGTGCGGGGTTCCGGGGGCCAGGGAGGCTGAACGAGAGGCCGGGACCAGCTCAAGAGGACACACGTTTCTCTATTCAGTGTGGAATTCTGCCCACGTTGTTCAAAGCACAAGAGATTACTCCCAGGTCTAGTTTGCATGCCACCAGCAGCAGAGCCTGAAACAAGTGTTTGGGTACAAGTTATTTATTTGGGAGGTGACCCTAGGGAGCACTAGTAAGGTGTGTGGGGGGGTGGAGACAGGGAGGGATGCCAGCACAGGTGTGTTCACGAGCAGGTTACCCCTAGGGGCAGCTGGGCCTCAGGCCCATCAGCAGAGATGTGCAAAAGCCTGGGGAACTGACTCACAAGGGCCAGGTGCATGCACCTTTCCCCAAGTCCAAGTGCAGTGACATCTGCTGGGAACCTGAATTCAGCCACCGTGGGAGTATTCACACCACAGAAATTGGCAAATGCTACAAATAAGGTCTTTCCCTGTCTGCTACCTGCTGAGGACCCGAGAGACGATGTTGTCCTCAGAGTTGTCCCAAGAGTGCGGGGCCCTGGGGAGCTGGCCTATTTCTCTCCTGCACACATCAGTCCCCGGCAAGAGCTGCTCCGGTGGTGTCATTATACTTCCCTGCTCTCCAGCCTGCCCTGGCATGGGACGGGCACACTCCCAGCTGCAGAATGACCCAGGGGAGCCCCAGTGGCTTGCAGTAGAAAAGCATTTACATGTAAGAGGGTGGCCAGGGCCCTGACAGCATTTACTACGGGCCCACACTAGCCATGGGCAGTACTGGATAAATGTCCCCTGCCTGGGAAAAATTGCCGAGAAAATGGAGTGGAAGCCACCTGCTGTTTCCATCAGCTAGTTCCCTTGCCTGTGTACACATATTTACGCCTCCTCCTGAGAACAGGTCACCAATCTCTACAGATTCAGCTGATTACCAAGATGTGCTTCACTCAGGAGCTCTCACACGTCCTAGGGATATTTTCCCTCTAATAGGGCTCCAGACAGACAGAAAATTCTTCAAGATATCTCACCATGCTGAAATGTCATTTGTGGATATTTTAGGCCAACCAGCCCTGTCCCTCTTTCCCTGACATACCCACTTGCACAATAACTGACGTTCGTTCTCCACACCCCCCCCATTCCTTCACCCTGTAAGTAAATTTCTAAATACACAAAGCTTAGGGCCTGGAGGATGACATTGTGCCTTAAATATGTAAGGACGTGGCTCCCCAATGGCAGATAAGCCACTTGCTGGGTCCTCCAGAGAACTAGGTCTTGTTAATAGGCTTGTCGCCTCTGTGCCCCAGTTTTGCCACTTGGGAAAGCTCACAAGGCGTGCCTGCGACAACGGAAAGATTTTGGATTTGGCTCTTGTTTTCGCCTTGCAAACTCTGACACGTGCTCCGTTCCCCCACAGCCTGGGGACTTGGTGTGGGCAAAGGAGATACTCTGTCTCCGAAGTGCTGAGAGCTCCTTGGAAGCAAAGCCTTGTGGCCAGATAAGGAGAGTCACGCAGCAAATCTATTGCTGGCTTTCGGAGGGGCCACTGCGATCGGACCCTGGGTAAGGGGACAATACAATGGCTGCTGTACGATCATTTGCAGGGGCTGGAGCAGAAATGGTGAAATAAGGTCGGGGAAAGAGAGGATAGGTGATAGAGGTGACAGTGTCACAGTTCCAGCCTGCCTGTCCCAAAGAAATGGACAACTGTGTTCACTGACCCGCCCCCCACGTTCCCTATAAAATCATCCCTTTCCAGCTCGAGTCCCAAATAACTAATAAACAATGTCTCCTTTACTCAGAGCTCCAAAAACAATCCCTTTGTTTAACCACAATTCACAAAAACAATTTCTTCATTGTAAATAAATCCCTGGACTCTACAATATGCCCCGATCCAGGAAAACACAGGAACATATTTTATAAAGCTCTGTGTGTTTCCAAACAAGGGACATTGTTTCACCATAGAAACGCTATTTTAAAAAATCCTCCTGACAGTGAACCCCAGACAGCTCAGGAGGCACAGAGCGAGTCTCGCTGTCGAAGGTGACTCGGGGAAGGGAACGCGGTTATTTGCTCCATCCATTTGGCCGGTCACCCGGGGGTCTCGGCGCGTGACTCGCAGCGCTGGGGCCAGATTTGGAAAGGGCCCCCGGAGCCAGGCTGAGCCGGCTGGCTGGAAGCCTAACCAGCCGGGAGAGGCGGCAGACACAGCGCCAGCAGTGGTGGCCTCCCCAGGGACCAGGCTCCCCGAGTCAGGGTCCAAGGGGCGCCGGCCCCTGGCACACCAGCAGCCCTGTAGCGAAGGGCAAATGTGCCGCTTATCAGAGAGGGACACACACAGCAGCACCTCCCCTGACCGCCTGGCTGCAGTGGGGGGTTTGGTGGATAATTGAGGCGCTTTCTCTGCGTCTTTTTCCCCTTTTCCCACCAAAGACCTTGATTACCTGCACAGCACTGCCCAAGAGGGCCCTCCGAGACACCACGGTGTCCTGAGCATGCAGGGCACTGGGGAGCTGGGGTATCTGTCCCCTCGCCCACCAGTCACTGGCGAGAGCTGCTCCTGGTGGCGCTACCTACCCAGCATGTCAGCCGCACTAGATAGAGCAGGACAGGCACATTCCCAGCTACCTGGTGCCCTCCCCGGTGGGGGGTGGGGGTGGGGCGGAGGGGGAGGGGCTTAGCTGCTTGGAGTAATCATTAGCATATAGAGGAATGGGGACTGAGGGAGTGTGGCCAAGGCCCTGACAACATTTGCTTTGGGTCCGAACCACTCACAGGCTGTACCAAAATAAAATGTCCCTTGCGTATGCGCCCAGGGTTTAGCATTATTAATTATTTTTGCTAGAACCTGTTCTGAAATGAGACACACACCTTGCTGCCCTGTGGAGAACCTTCCAAACACAGCTGGTGGCCTTCCCAGTTACTCAGAGTTGCTGGGACCCCAAAGGAAGTAGGGCCAAGAGTTGGAGCCCATGGTCTCAGCCCCCGCCCGGCCCCTCAGACGGTGTCTGCTCGAGCCACGCAGCCCTCTGAGGCTGGTGACACTCCCACGCCCTCCTCGAACCGGGGATTATCTGCCACGTAAGTGCAAGGGCAGGGTGCCTGGGGAGGAGGGACCCTCAGCCACTGGGGCCTGCTCTTGAGCAGCCGTGGGGAGGGGCCACAGAACCAAAAGGCCTTCCACAGAGACGTGCCCAGCTCTCAGGCGGTGCCTCTGAACGTTTTGCTGCCCCCAGACTCCGTGGCCCCGAACTGCTGCCTTCCCCTGTCATTCCTAAGTCACCAGTCTCTTCCCTGCCGCCGCCTGCCATTTCCCATAACCTGAGCTTCCCGGCTCTCCAGCCCGATGCTCCTGTCCTGCTCCCGTTGTGAACACAGACGGCCACGGCCAGGGACAGGAACTCAGTTCACTTTAGCTTTACATGTGGTTCTCGGTCAATAAGCCGTACGTTTGGGGTCTGCACCCACCTTCGCTGTGGCTCTGTAAAGCGTACGGGGACTGTGGACATTTGCACGGCGGTTTGGGGAGTTGGCTGCTCCGTGTCTGCTGCTCTATTTTTGGCAGGCAGCATCCCTGACTGCTTTTTGGGGTCTCCACCCATCTCTCTTTCCCCCTCCTTTCTCTCTAGCCACCTGTTAAGGCGTGGAACTCCCCACAAAGGCCAAGCTGCCCAGCACTTCCCCTTCCTGTTCCAGGGCGTCCATAGTGGCCGTGGTGGGGATCGATCTAGGCTCGTCCAATCTGAGTGAATCTCAGTGATTTTACTGAGTATTCTGGGACCAAGGAACTTACTCCCTTTTGCTGGGCTGGGGGCTGCTAGCTCACAGAGGTAGAGGATGGAGCTCCCAAAAGAAGCAAGCCCAAGGCATGAACCCAATGTCACCTGAGCCCTGAATCAAGCTATGATTAAGCCAGGTGAACTCCCTGGACTTCAAGCTTAAAAATAAACACAAATTCCCTTTGGGCTTATGACACTTTGAACTGGTTTTTCTATCACTCATACCTTCAAAAAGAGTCCCAAACAAAGGATCTTGGAACAGGCATTTTCCTTGCTGTCTGGAGGAGTTTCCAGAGTGACAGGTGTTTCCCGGTGGTCAGCTTTGCAGGCGGTAGATGAAGCCACTGTGCCGTGGCTGGCGCTATGCCCTTGTGTGCCTCCTCCCAGCTTCCCTGCACCTTTGCTCCCAACCCGTACTGGAGACAAAAACCTGGTTGATTCCTCTTCTCCCTTGTTTTCTGAATCCAGCCAGTCATCACATCTGGTTAGTGCCACCTCTGGACAGCTCTCGATGCCAGCCACTGCTTTCTTGCCCCTCTGAGGTCACCCTCATCTCAGCCCCCCACTGTCTTCTGTGAGGGCTCCTGAAACAGCCTCTAAACCAGTCTCCCCATTTTACACTTGCCCCTCTAATCCTTCCTCCACTTAACACATACAGTGCAATTGCAAAATAGAAATCAAGTCATTATGTCCATCCCTTCCCTGCTTAAACCTCTTAAACGGTTTGTGTGTTTGTCTCACACAGAGTGTTTTGGCCACACCAGTCACCTGTTGGTCTCTGGAATGTAACAAGCTATTTTTGGCTCTAGCTTGTGTTAGGTTCCCATTGCTGCTTTAACAAATAACGTAGTACCTAGCTTAAAACGATGCGAGTCTATCATCTTACAGTTCTGTAGGCCAGGGCCCATGTGGATCTTACCAGACTAATATCTGTGTGTCTGCAGAGCTGTGTTCCTTTCTGGAGGCTGTGGGAGAGAATCTGTTTCTTTGCCATTCAAACTTCTAGAGGCTGCCTGCATTCCTTGGCTTATGGCCCCTTCCTTCATCTTCAAATGCACATCTGACTCTTCTATTGTCACACTTTGCTGATGGCAGCTGAGGAAGGGTCTCTATTTTTAAAGACTCATATGATTAGAATCGGCCCACCTGGATAATCAGGCTATCGATCCATCTCAAGGTCCATGACCTTAATCTGCAAAGTTCCTCCTTCTATGTTAGGAAGATATTCACAGGTTCCAGGGATTGGGATGTGCACATCTGTGGGGCATTATTCTGCAGACCACAGGCCCTTTGCACATGTTGTTTGCTTTACCTAGATTGCACGTTCACTCTTCCTCAGCCCAACTCCTCTACCCAAACGTTGCATCCTCAGAAAGACCTCACTAAAAATCCACTTTAAATTAGACCCTTCTGGTTTTTCTATGGCTCTTGTTTCTTTCCTTCATAGCACTTCCAACAGTCTATAATCAGATAAGTTTGTCTAGTTGCTAGTTGACTGTTTCTCCTATTCGAGGGCAAGCTCTAGGCTGATTTTGCTACGTGCCTATGACATCGTCGGTCATGTGATAGATGCTCTATAAATATTGAAATGAATGAACGGAGTGAAATTGGCCCTGAACTCTAAGTTCAGCCTTGTGACCTTCTTCAGGACCAATCCTGACCTGAGGCAGGAGGGATTTAAGGAGCTCCGACCTGGATTCTGGAATTCAGCATCCAGCCTCCCTCACGGTGACTCCATCCCTCCCTTGGGCCCCGTCATGATTCTGAGTAACCCCTCTGATGCTCTGAGCCCGAGAGCCTGCCTTAATCACCTGCCCTGCTCTGTTTTGTCCACAGGACCCTTGGGTGAGGGTTTACTACTCCTGAACCCCTGCTGGGGAAGGAGTACATTTTTTTGCAGCACTTCTTGGAATTGTTAATTATCCATGCTATCATCTGTCTGCCTCAGTTGCTACTCATGCCAGGAGGAGAGTGTTTGCATTTCTTTTGTTCACTGTTGGATCCGCAAGTCCCCACTTCATGCCTGGTCCCCTCCCCCGACACTCAATGCCTGCTGGTGAGTGAATGGATGCCTAGACTCTTCTACCCTGTCTGGACCTCCCAGGATTGCCCGTGGGTCACTGTCCCGCTCCGTGTGGGGGCTCCCCGGTGCCGAATGCTCTGCTGGCTGACCACAGATCCTCCAGGGCTACGTCTACACTTCCTGTTTCCAATCCAGTCCTTGTGCCTCTATGCCATGCTGCAGGAATTCTATCCTTAATGCCAATTCTGGGATTAATTCTAACCTCAGAAATAGGCACAACTCCAGAGAGGATATAGCATTTGGTTAAACAATATTTATCGAGCACCTAACCTGCACCAGGTCTGCTGTTGAGCATTGCACAAAAGTGAGCAAGCGCAGAAACTACCCTGAAGAACCTCACAAAATGGGAAGGGAACAAATAACTGCCCTAGAACAGTAAGTGTCCCAGTTCTGCTGCTACAGCTATGGGGGTGGGACAGGAAAAGACAATGGGGTTTTGTCTGTCACCAGACCACACTCGTAAGGCGAAAGTCATCAACAGGCTGCACCCGCTCTGGCTCAGGTGGAGGGGAACCAGTGTGGCTCCAAGAAAAAGTTTTGGAGTGGAAGCAAGGAGTGTTAACAAGATTTTACTTCTCGACTTCTCATTTAAATGTGATTCATGTCTAATCCCAGCCAGCTAGAGGCTCAGATTCAGATACTGCAATGACTTCAGAAACCGCAAGTTCCCTTGTCCAGTAAGCACCATCTCTCAGGTGGGGGTACGCCTGTCCAACTGCACAGGAGACCCACGAGGAGGGACGCAGGCAGCATACGCAGAGTCCGGAGTGGGGCAGAGCCGTCCAACTAGGAGGGAGGACACAGTCCTCCTGGGGCCCTGCCTCCCAGAGTCTCCTCCGCAGATGCCAAAGCGTTCAGTTGGGAAAATTGCAAAACAGTAGTAAAAAGGTTTTCGAGTTGGAAAAGTGCAGCCCTGGAGCGAATGGATAGGCATAAGCCAGGTTTTGAAGTTCCATCATTAGCCGCTGAGAGGGGAAGATCTTGGGACAGCCAGGGGACCAGCAGGCAGGGGGCAGAGCTCATCTCAGCCACCCATCCACGAAGCAACCCCATCCAAGGGCTGAGGGAAAGATATCTGTGGATCTTGAGACATCTGCCAACGGGCTTGCGAGCTGGCGTTAGTCCTTTACGCTGGGCCTGGGTTATGGCTGACACAGAGTTTCACTAACACCCGGCGATCTGCCGAACCATCTTGGCTATGTTTCGCTGGAAGCCAGAAAGAAGACAAAGAACTCTATAAAAACTAACAAGCAAAGCAGAATGCCCTGCCTGTCTCCCTGAGGTGACACCAGCGACTTTCCCATGAAAATAAAGAGAGCGAGGAATAATTAAGAGAAGGGGTGGGAGGAAACCCCGAGAAGCCCATCTGCAAAAACAGGAGGGTTTGCAATGACTTTTAAGTAGCAAAAGAACAATTATTATATTATTTTGTGGCCATTCGAGATTTTTGAAAATGGAAAGAACTTGAAAGAGAATTAATGCCTCTGTTGTGTTTGTTTCTTTAACCAGCATCTTGAAATGTTATGTGAGCCTTAAAATAAATTTACAGAACTGCCACTCTGCTCTCTGATGTGAGGGGCTCCGCGGGGCTTCTACCGTAATCCGGGTAAGTAAAGAGTGGATTAAGGCAGTAATTTTCAGTAGCTAAAAGAGAACTACAAAGGCACAAGTGCTACCAATTATATCTCAACACAAACCAGTACCTCCTTAAGCCCCAGTGCGGGGAAGGCAAACAATTTCATTGTCAACCAGGGTGTTCTCGGAGAAAGCCTCGGAACATGCTGGGCGCATTAAAGGGGAGATATCTCGCATGTGCAATTACTCAACACATCTTTAAAACTGTAAACACTTGTTCACATGTGGAGGAGTTTAGAGCCGAGAGGGCTTGGAAAACCCACCTGGCAGGCGGGTTCCCTGCGTTTCTCTCCAGTTGAGTAACAGACGTCGGCGGCGCCCGCTGCTCCGCTGAGAGCCAAGCGCAGGTCGGCGCAGAAATCATTACAGAGTGGGGAGGGGTGGGCAGGAGTTCATCCGCGTGCTATTTTTATCCAGAGCTCTCCCTTTGATCCTCTCTGGGTTGATCTCTGTGAGCCTTGCCTCCGTCTTTCTCCCCACACCTAGCGCACCTGGGAGCCTGTACCCATGCGGAAATGCCACCTGGCTTCGGGCTAGCTGCTTCCCCCGGCACTGATGGGCAGAGGCACCAAGGACGCTGACATTTCCAAATACACCCAGCAGAGGGGACGTTGCCCAGGATTGGTTCTTGACACAGCAGACTGTGTGGCCTCAAAGAGGATAACCTGCCACGCAGGGAAAAATAATCTCCCAACCAAAGAATGTGGCGTGCCCAAGGACCCCAGCCTGTAAGTATGGGAATAGAATGGAAAGAGAGCAAGGTTTGTGCTCGCCCATCGGCCCAGGCCTGGCTCCGAGAGCCATGCTCGCATGTATGTATGAATCACACGTCAAACACGGAAAAGACCCATGAGCTCATCCTGCTTAGCTCGCTGCCAACAGGAGGGCATGGCTCTTTCTTCTTTCCCAGGGCCGATGTTACACGTCTCTAGCAAGGAACTGATTGTTTTGCTTTTCTGATTTAATTTGCCATTGTGAGGCCGCTGGGGAGAGAGCAAAGCCAATTCCCTGGCCACTCAGATTCACACATTCTGGGCTCTGGAGAGATGTTCAAAGGAGAAGGGCTCTTAATTCAGGGGGGAGATAAATACACCCGGCCGTGGAAAGATGGCAATAAATCCATGAGAAATTAAAATTTCACTTGAAGTGGAAATTTTATCATCACCAAATTCTGCCAAATTTTGGGTTTGGGGATTGGTAAAGAGGTTTCCAAAATGAAATGATGTCTAAAAGTTGTTTGTTTTAAGGGACGTAATACATAGTAAAAATGAAATAATCATCCCACCCGAATAAGAGTTATTTCTTTCCTAGCAGAACTTTTCCAGCCTCAGTAATTTCACTTTTAATGGCAGAGGAAAAGTAATCAGCTAGGTAATGGGTACCCTAGCACTGAAGTCATTTAATTAGCACCAGTAAATGAGAGCTGCCCAGGTGCTCGGACGTAATTAGCTGTGCCCAAAACATCTCCCACATTGAGCAATTAGAGCCAGGGACGGCGAGCTAAGTGCCCTTGGAGAAGAATCCGCCCTAGCCAAGGACATTTTTAGGCTCCTGCTCCAGCCCTTCGACAGGCTGAGTGATACCAGAGCCCCCAAATCTTCAGGACAGCATTGCACTTGATTAGGAAGCAAAGAAACCAGTTATAGAATAACATAATAAATTATTAAAATAGGTATTTTCCATGTAATAATAGATGTTAGGTGGGCTCTGAAGCCATAATGTCTAGATTTAAATCCTAGCTGTATGCTAATTAAACTAGTTACTAAGACCTTTTGGTCTCAGTTTTCTCACATGCAAAATGGGCATAACAAGACAATCTACCTGAGATTAACACATTAACTGCCATGTAAGTTGTATTTAATTTATGCTAGTTTTGAGTCCGGGGCTTTGCGAAGTATATGTAACTCACACATCTCTTCGCCTTGGGAGCCGTAAGAACTATTTTTCAAGTTGTATAGAACTCATGCACAGAAAACAATTTTAAAAATGACAATTTTTTTATTAAATTAGAAAGGATGACTTTGTTTTTGAAGTTTGTATCCTGTCTTTGCAATCAAACACCTTGGCCCAAAGGAAAAATATTTTTTTCTAGGGTGGCGGTCAATGTGTTAGATGAGTTAATAGGTGTAAAGTGCTTAGAAGAGTGACTGGCACATTCTAAGCCTTTGGTTATTCTTACTATTTTTGATTATTTTTGTTATCATTCTATATTTATCTCACTTTATTCTTACACCATCAATCAATCATTGTAGCCCACGGGCACCCAGCCATAGTGGTAGCCTCGGCAGAGTGGGGATAATAATAATGGCTCCACTTACTGCCTACTGCGTGCCAGAGTTTGACCTAGATGCTCTATATTGGGGTTAGGGCCCATGGACCAAATCTAGCCTGCTACTTGTGTTTGCAAATAAAGCTTTATTAGAACACAGCCATGTGCATTCGTGTACACGTTGTCTATGGCTGCTTTCAGCCACAGCACTAGAAATGAGTAGCCGTGACAGACCAGATGGATTGCAAAGCCTAAAATATTCGCTCTCTGGTCCTTCCCAGAAAATATTTGCCAAACCCTGTTCCACAGCTAGCCTAAATTCGTTCTCCTAATAACCCTGAGATAGGTTTTATTTGTTTCCTGCTTCAGATAAGGAGACCAGGACTCTAAGAAGGTCCCAGGGATATTCCCAAAAGCTCCCTTATGGGGGCTTCCAGCCACATCCGCCCTTCCCGCCATGCCCGCCGATCCAGGAGCTGGGGGCACGTCCCCTGGGCTGTGCCCATCCCTGTCTGCACCAGTGGGACAGCCGGATACAGCCAGGTGTGGCGCCACTGCCAAAGGTGCCCTGCTGTCCTCCTCCATGGAAAGAATGACCGTCTGCAAAGCCAAGTCCTTCTGGGCAGCGACACTCTGAGTCACACACCCTTGCCCTCGCACACACAGTAGTCCAGTCACAGTCCCTGCCGTGGCTGCTGCGGGTGAGTCAGGATGATGGCAAACGCAGGTGTGCTGCCCGGTCTGTCCCCTGGATTGGCCGGGGACAGTTTCAGAGTTGTGACAAGAAATTGGCATTGAGTTACTCCTTAGAGACTGCTGGTAATACTGGTTTACCAAATGACGGGGTAATTAAGCAGAGATCTGTCAAATTTCAGATGTGTTCAGAGAGTGGAGGTTATTGCTACCATATGTGGTGGGTGTTAAGAAACATTCTCCTTGTTGGAAAAGTGACCCAGATTTTGCAGTCTTTGAAGATAAAAGGATCATCTCAACCCACCTTGGATGGCTGCCTGTCTGAGGGTTACGCAGCAGTCACAGGCTACAAGTGCAGTGGGAAGGGCACCGACTGCTGGGGACCTGGAAGTGGGAACACCACCTTTTATTAGCTGTGTGGACTCGGCAAGCAACTGCCTTTCTCTTCTAAGATTAATGACTCCGGGAACTCTGAAGTCCTCACGCTCTAAAATTATGTTCCACTTGGTGTGAAGACACCATTCTAGACAGTGTGACAGTTTGGTGAATGTGTGGCCGTCTAGGTTAAATCATCTGAGTTCACATCTTTGCTCTGCTGTGTCATCTTGGCTAAGTTAACTGCTGCTTTGTGACTCCTCTTCATTTGTAAAATGATGAGAACTGCGGTATCCACTTCCGTTTTTAGTCCAACTTTGGGTATTTAAAGAGACCCATGTAAAACCCATGAAAAACACTTAACCCAGTTTCTGGTCGAATCACATGCACGCAATCACACATGTGTTGTATGTCATTACTGTGTCATGGCAAGCAACATTTTCCCCCTTGGGATACGTATGCCACAGCATCCTTCAGCCGCCTACGTAATTCACGCACTCTTCACTTAGCCCCGGCTAGCTCCTGGCAATTTCTAGGAGGGGACAGAGAGTGGCAGAGGGCAGGAACTTCACAACGAGATGATAAGGAGGCATCCTGTGATCTTCACCCCATGGTGTACTGGATAAACTGTGAAGCCATAAATGGGTATGAGCAGATCATTCTGGAAAAATAGGACATAAGCAAATGACTGGAATTTCAGGGGCTTTAGTTTCTCTGCAACTAAGAAATGTAGCTGCTTGCTAAATTACATATTGAGATATTTAAGAAAGCAGGGGGGGGGGATTTAACAATTAAAGCTGTTTTCATTTTAATTAAAAAAAAAAAATAGGGATAGAGGGCTCTTGGCTCGGGTCCCAGGCTCCCAGCCTATCTGCCTATCAAGTTACCTTTAACTTGGCGATTACAATGCAGACGGGAGCGCCTGGACGTGGCCACACGAAAAGCACCTTGGCGGCTATCTCACCGTCGGCCGCTCGCGGAACAAGAGGGGCCTTTCATGCAGGGGTGCAGGCTCCTGGGAGCACAGCGAGCTCGGGGCCCCACAGCGTTCCAACGCGGGGCTTCATATCGCAGCCACTCAGGTGGAAAGGGGGAGCTGCCCTGTGCCCCTCTGCTCCCGCCTAGGGTCACAGATGAATGGAGCCCGATTGAGGAGTGGCGCTAGCATCACAGAGGCTCAGCGATGTGGGGAGGAGGTGTCTTGTTTGGAGATAAGGCTGGTGCCGGCGGCGGCCAGTTGATAGCGACAGAGACAACATGGCATTGTTGAGAACAGCCAGCTCCCTCCGGGACACCATGAGGAGGCCGAAAGGGTAGCATGGCTCAGGCTCGTGTGGGTGCTGGTGGGAACAATGTCTCCAACTGCTTCCAGGAGACCTAACTTCCAAGAACAAATGGTCCACTTTAAATTCCACCCACACACGCTTGTTTTGCAGCCTCACATAATTTTCTATTCTATACGACTTAAAAACTGTAAGTCACCATTTTTTGAGTGCCTCTGCCAGCCAGGAGCAAAGGCAGTGAGCACAGCAGTTGACAGCACAGGCTCTGCAAGCAGGCTCTGACTCCTGAATGGAGCAGGTGCTCAACCAACAGTAGGCACTCTAGTTGTTATGGCCAAACTGGGATGCTGGCAGCCACTGGGCGCAAATGGACATCTAAAAGGAACAAGTATGAACACGAGATGTCTTTCCATTTATTTACGTCCTCTTCGATTTCTTTCATCAGTGTACTGATGAAAGGACACATCCTTGGTTAAATGGATTCCTAAGTATCTTGTTTCTGTGATGCTATTGCAAATGGGATTGTTTTCTTGATTTCTTTTTCAGATAGTTTACTGTTAGTGTATAGAAATGTTACTCCTTTTTGTATGCTGATTTTGTAACCTGCAAATTTACTGAATTTATTAATATTAATAGTTTTTTTTTTGGCAGAGTCTTTTAGAGTTTTTTTATATATAATATCATGTCATCCTCAAACAGAAATTTCTTTCTTTCACTTTTTCCTTTTTGTTTGGGTGTCCTTTCTTTCTTTCTCTTGCCTGATTGCTCTGAGTAGGACTTCTAGTACTATGTTGAGTAGAAGTGGTGAGAGTGGGCATCCTTGTCTTGCTCCTGGATCTTAGAAGAAAGCTTTCAGCTTTTTACCGCAGAGTATGATGTTAGCTGTGGGCTTGTTATATATGCCTTTTGTTATGTTGGGCTACGTTCCTTCTATACCTGATTAGTTGAGAGTTTCTATCATGAAAGGATATGGGTTTTGTCAAATGCTTTTGCATCTAATGAAACGATTGTATGATTTTTATCCTTTATTCTGTTAATGTTGTGTGTCACATCTATTGACTTGCATATTGCTGTGATTTGAACATTTGTGCCCTCCAAATTTATGTTGAAATTTGATCCCCAATGTGGCAGTATGAGAGGTGGGGCCTTTAAGAGTTGATTGGGCCATGGGGGCTCTGCCCTCATGAATGGATTAATTCATTAATGGGTTAACATGGGAGTGGGATGGAGGCTTTGTAAGAAGAGGAAGAGAGACCTGAGTTAGCCGTTCAGCCCCCTCACCGTGTGATGTCCTGTGATGCTTCAGGACTCTGAAGAGAGTCCCCGCCAACAAGAATGTCCTCGCCAGGTGTGACTCCTAGACCATGGACTTCTCAGCCTCCATACTGTAAGAAATAAATTCCTTGTTTAAATAAATTACCCAGTTTCAGAGTTTCTGTTATAAGCAACAGAAAATGGACTATAACACATATGCAGAATCATCCTTGGATCCCAAGGATAAATCCCACTTTCATGGTGTATGATCCTTTTAACATGTTGAATTGGGTTGTTAGTATTTTTCTGAGGATTGTTTTTACCTATGTTCATCAAGGATATTAGCCTGTATTTTTTTTTTTTTTTTGAGACAGAGTCTCACTGTGTTGCCCAGGCTAGAGTGCCGTGGCGTCAGCCTAGCTCACAGCAACCTCAAACTCCTAGGCTAAAGCGATCCTTCCGCCTCAGCCTCCCAAGTAGCTGGGACTACAGGCATGTGCCACCATGCCTGGCTGATTTTTTTCTATATATATCATTTGGCCAATTAATTTCTTTCTATTTATAGTAGAGACGGGGTCTCGATCTTGCTCAGGCTGGTTTCGAACTCCTGACCTCGAGCAATCCGCCCACCTCGGCCTCCCAGAGTGCTAGGATTACAGGCGTGAGCCACCGCGCCCGGCCGGCCTGTATTTTTTTTTTTCTCTCTCTTTTAGTGTCCTTGTTTGGTTTTGGTATCAGGACAATTGTGGCTTTGTAAAATGAATTTGAAAATGTTCCCTACTTTTGAATTTTTTAGAAGAGGTTGAGAAGAATTGGCATTAATTCTTAAATGTTTGGTAAAATTCATCAGTGAAGCCATTAGGCCCCAGGCCTTTCTTTGTTGGGAGATTTTTGGTTACTTATTCAATCTCTTTACTCATTATCAATCTGTCCAGATTTTCTATTTCTTCATGATTCAGTCTTGGTAGGTTGTATGTTTTTAGAAGTTTATCCATTTCTTCTAGGTTATCCAGTTTGATGGCATGTAATTGTTGATAGTAGTCACTTATGATCCTTTGTATTTCTGTGGTGTCAGTTCTTATGTCTCTTATTTCATTTATAATTTTATTTGAGTCTTCTCTCTTTTTTCTTCACTAGTCTAGCTAAATTTTGTTAATTTTGTCTATCTTTTAAAAAAAATTCTTAGCTTCATTTTTAAAATCACTTTTCTAGTCTCAATTTCATTTATATCTGCTCTAATCTTTATTATTTTCTTTCTTCTGCTGACTTTGGACTTACTTTATTCTTCTTTATCTAGTTCCTTGAGGGTAAAGTTAGGTTGTTTATTTGAGATCTTTATTTTTCTTTAATATAGGCATTTATTAGTACCAACTTTCCCCTTAGAACTGCTTTTGTTGCATCCCATAATTTTGGTATGTTGAATTTGCATTTTCATTTGTCTCAATGGAAAGATATCCCATGTTCATGGATTGGAAGAATTAATATTAAAAATGTCCATACTGTCCCAAATGATCCACAAATTCAATGTAATCCCTATCAAAATCCCAATGGAATTTTTCACAGAAATTGTAAAAACAATCCTAAAATTCACATGTAACCACAAAAGACCTTGAATAGCCAGAGCAATCTTGAGGGGGGGAGAAAAAGACAAAGCTGGAGGTATCATACTACCTGATTTCAAAATATATTACAAAGCTATAATAATTTAAAAAGCATGGTACAAACATATAAACAAGACACATAGACCATTGGAACAGAGTAGACAGCCCAGAAATCAACCCATGTATTTACAGTCAATTGATTTTTGAGAAAGAACACACAATAGGAAAAGATGGTGTCTTCAATAAAGGGTGCATGGGAAGGTTGCATAAGATGTTTCTAAGGACCATCCCTGGAAGTGGCTTACAGCACTTTGACCACAGTTCTTTGGCCCAAACACAGTCACAGAGACAGAAGCTCACTGCCAGGAATGCTGGGAAATGTGGACTTCCACTGCACTAAGTGAAAGGAGACCCCAGGGGCAAACACAGGGCAGCGTTGTCTCTGCCACAAGTCACATCCGGGTTGGAATTCTGACCCTTCCCGGAGCTCTTTGGATCCATTTCTTCATCCATAACTTGGAATTAATGATGCCTACCCACCAAATGGACAGAATGTCACTTATATAGTAAGTGATCAATAAATATTTGCTTATCAATAAACTTAGATTGATTAGGAAAATTATATAGGCCTAAATGCTTGTGCTTAATTTTTATAATTATAGAAATATTAAAATATTAAGTAAAATGATCTAGAAACTATAGAATAAAATTTTAGACCAACAGGACAGTGGGATAAAATGGCACTTTTAAACATAAGCTATCCATCAACAATTGAACGTCAGTGCAAGTTACTTCCTTTCCACTCTATTTTCAAACATGGTCCTTCTCTAACTCTTCCCCCAGCAAATTATTCTTCCTTCTCTTGTGAAATCAGAAAACTATGAGGAATCATTTGCAATTTTTTTCTAATTTTAATTAACAGACTCTCCTATTAACAGAAGGCAATGTATTATAGTTAGACAATTATTAGGGAAAATCTCTTAATAATCCCACGAGGTTTAGAGTAGATAATTAAGAATTAATGAATCATCTACAAAAATTTCTATAGGGATTAACTATACCAGAAAAATCAGTAGGTAAAACTTGGGAATGTGGGTTCCCTGATTAATGAGAAAGACTTTTTTTTTTTTTTTATCCTAAAGGTGATAGAGTATAGGAGAAAGGGAAACCACGAAGAAAACTGAGAAGGAGCCCACAGATACATGCGGGCTGCTCCCGAGAGGCTATCCCATGAGCTAGGGGGAGTTCAGGAAGTGAAGAAGAACCTGGTTGGCAGCTTCCAGGGACTCAGATCCTCCAGAGAAAGGATGGAAAAGAAAATTTGGCAACTAGAAGTCTATGACTGCCCCTACCCTGAGCATTTGCACTGTTACTGAAGTGCCAGAGACAACAGGAGGCCACAGCCTATGAGGGATAAAAGCAATCGGGGTTGGGGAGGTGACACATGGAGCCTGCTTTTCAGAGAATTTCATGGTGAAGAGAACCAGATGGTAAGAACTGCACCTTGACAGACTGGCGAGGTCAAGAGAAGTTGTTTTGTTTATTGTTTGTCAGGTGTGCTTGTTATTTGATCATTTTAGGAGAATGAGCTTTGTAGAGAGGCTGAGGCAAGGATTAAGTAGAGAGGTAGCAACAGAATATACGAGGAAGAGAGGGTACAACAAGGTCCTGGGGTGGCCTTGGGAGGTAGAGTCCAGTGAGGAGTGGGGGGCTGGCCCAGGGGGAGAGAGGGAGAGGAGAAGGGGAGGAGGTAAGGATATGCTTGCGAGTTATGGAAAGGCAGTGCATGAAGTTCTCAGCTGATCCCACTTTCTCTGATCTCAAGATCCTTCTGTTAAAAAAAAGGCATGAAACAGAGAAGGGGATGAGGAGAGAGTGGGAAGGTTGAAAGGACAAAGGGAGCACGAATGGTGTATTCATGTGTTATTGCTGTCTAACAAATTACCATCCACTTAGCAGCTGAACACAATATTCATTCATCGTGTCAGTTTCTAGGGGTTAAGAGTCTGAGCAGGCTTCTAAGGGTTCTCTGCTCAGGTTCTCACAAGGCTGCAACCGAGTTGTTGACCTGGCTGTGTTCTCATCTGCAAGCTTGGCCGGGGAAGAATCTGCTTCCAAGTTCATGCAGGAATTGGCAGAATTCCTTTTCTTGTGGCTGAACGACCGAGGGCCCCGGAGTTTTCTACATGTTGGCCGGAGGCCACCCCCAGGACCATCCCTGGAAGGCTGCCTGTGCTCCCTGGACTCTTCAATAAGGTCATTCACTTCATCAAGGCCACAAGGAGAGTCTCCAGCTCTGGTTGCTAAGACAGATTCTTACATAACGTAACTCATGCACCAGGGTGACATCCCCTCACATTTTCCATACCAGGGGAAATCACGGGTCCTGCCCACACTTAAGGGGAAGGCATTATACAGAGGAATGAACACTAGGAGGCAGCATTCCTAAGTCACCTTAGGATCTGTCCCCCACCGACACTTACTCAGGGTGAGTGTCCAGAGTCAGAATCTAGTGCAGAGACAAGAGCAAATGCTCCTAGTACAGGTGCCTGTGAGTGAGCCAAGATGGATGAACCCAAGCTTCTTAACTCTCTGCTAGCCTGCTTCCTTGTCTATTCATTTAGAGGTCCAGCCATGCTGTTTTGCAATATATATTTTAAAGAAAGGGGAGGTGGAGTCAGTAATATTTATTTTCTGAAAAAGAAGACTCTTGCCACTTACAGGTTAAAGGAGTTGCATCATTTGTGCTTCCTTGGCCTGGGTTTTCCAGGGCCTGAGTAGCAAGGACCCAAACACCTTTGTGTGCCAACAGAATTACTTCTCCTGCTTAGGTGTCTCAGCAGCCCTGGGGGCCGACTAGGGGTGAGTGAGACAATAGTACCCCTGACCCTGACCTTGAGTTTCGAGTCTCAGTTTTCATTGACAGAGGCGAGCCTTTAGTCTTCACAACGGTACAAAATAAAGTCACCAGCACCCTGCCTACGAGCTCAGCCTGGCCGTCTTCATGGTTGAGAACAATGCCCTGTTGTTGGGCTAGAGAGCTGCAAATGGAACAGTGGCGCTGAATCAGCAAGTGTTGTTCAGTGTGTGTACACTGACACTAGAGAGATGACAAACAGATCCCGGGAACAATGAGCTGCTGGCATGTGATTCTGCAGGGGTGTGAATGTTTAATTCCGACTTGCACTCTTGGTAATGAAAGTGAGGCAGAGAAATGCCGAGAACAAACAAAGCATTTGCAGGCAATGCATTTGGACTGCGATTGTTTAGGTACTCTTTTAATCAAGCCATAATTGCTGTTGGGAAATTAACACATGAGAATCACTCTAAAAATCTTACAAGCTCTAATTGTACTCAACAATTTCAAAAGAGCACCATGTGGTACTGAAACAAAACATCAAAATTGAAAATTTGCTCCCACAATTAGGTTTTTCTGCTGCTACACGACGATGATTTCATTAAGGAGGTCCCATGTTGAAATACAAATGCCACAAAATCTGAGGTCAGCCTCCCCATTGTTTGAATCCTCATCTTCAAATACCTCATAAAGCGATCATCTACTCTCTGCTGGTATGAACCTCTAGGGATGGTGAACTTACTGTTTACTGAGGAAGTCCTCTAATGAACTGAACTCTGCCTCCTGATAGATTCCATACAAGATCTAAGTAAGATCTATCTTTTAGAGCTACACATTCAAAGTGTAACTTTTCTTCCACTTGACAGGCTTCAGACACTTGGTCTCAGACTCCCTCAAAAGTGACTTCAGGCATGGGCGCCATGTTGAAAATGGGATGTCTCAGACTGGGTTCCCAGAAAAGTCCCTGAGATGAAGGCAAGTAGTATATCAACATTTCAGGAGAAACAAGTAAAAAAGTAAAGGAAGCAGAACAAGGAAAAGGGGGGAGAGGAATTCAGGCAAAACCTCACAGAATCCTAGAGTTAAGTAAAGTTTCAGAGCTGTCCCATCTCAAGTCGAGGCTTTCATGTTCCCACCCAGTGAATAGTGAAAGCCCAAGGGCTTCCCTGGGCTGGGGGAGAGCTGAGCTAAACTCCTAGGAATTGCAACTCTGCACATATCAGCAAAGGGCTCTAGTATCCCAAGGGAAATCTCAAAAAAAAAAAAAAAAAAAAGTCACAGGTGGCCACTATCAGAGACAAAAGCATCTGATATCCAGAAATGGTAAAAAGAGATCCAGGGGGGATCTCTGTGGAGCAGCCACATATTGGCTATAAAAAATAATAATTGGAAGTTACACAGTGAGCAGTGAGAACTCCAGCTGCTTTCCATCACTCAGCAAAAAGAAAATCCAATAGCAACGCTCCCACCTCCCAGGTGGAAGATGGAAGGCCACCTCTCTGGAAAACTGGCCAGGCTGATAGAAAATCCAGTAGTGCTGCAGGTTTAGGGTTCCCAAAGGAAGAAGCTGGATCAACCTACAGTGAGTGTACAAATAGATGATACACACACACACCCCACTCATAAACTATCAAGGAGCACCATAAATTCAAGGAAAGCCTGTAAGCCAGAGATCAAAGCAAGCAAAATTTAAAAAAACAAACATGTGGGAAATCAAAGCAACACTTTAAAAAAAGAACATTGTAATTGCTATCCTCAGAAAGGCAAGAGAAATTATTTCACCCATGAAATAAGAATCAGAGGTTATAAAAAGAGAGCAGTCATAAAACACAAACAATTAAAAAAAAAGATCTTCAAAAGAAGACAGTAGAAATGAAAGATTCAATAAAAATTGTAGAAGATAAAGTTGAGGAAGAAGAAAAGACTAGAGAAGTAGGAAATAAGGAAAAAGAAAATGAGGGCAGAATTCTAGGAGAACCAACATCCTGGAAATATCTGTTCTAGAAGAAAGGACTGAGGGGACAAGATTATTTTTAAAAACTCAAGCATCAGGCATCTCAAACTACCAGAGAGTGGAGCAAAGCTTTCAAAATTCCAAGGAAACATGATTTGCAACCTAGAATTCCATTTCCAACCTCTCAATTAAGTTTGAGGGTAAACTAAAGACATTTTTTGATATGCAAATTCTCAAAAAATGTACCTCTTTTGCATCCTTTTCTTAGGAAGCTTTAGAGCATGTGCTTCAGAGGAAAGAAAGAAAGAAAGAAAGAAAGAAAGAAAGAAAGAAAGAAAGAAAGAAAGAAAGAAAGAAAGAAAGAAAGAAGGAAAGAAAGAAAGAAAGAAAGAAAATATAAGAGTAAGAATAACAAAGTAATAAAGTAGGAAGAAGAAATGGGATCCAAGAAACAGGGCCCCAAAATAGGAGAAAAAGAATCCAAGAAGGGATGACCACCAGAGAGCAGATGAAGAGAACAGACAGTCCTGGTGGGAATACAAGAATGTAGAGCAATAAAAGATGTCACCACAAAAAAGGATAAAATTGAAAGATCAGCTGATGAGTTTTAATCTATTTAGAGGATATTTACACTTCTGGTGAAATGTTTGAGTATGTATTAGTGGTAAGCACTAGAAAACTAAGCAAACATAGAAGATAATCATTAGCTCTAGGGAAAATAAAAACCTGTACAAGAAAAGAAACATAATCATAGTACACTACATGGCTCAGCTCAAAATACATATTATGACAATGAATGTTTTACATACTGTATATTCTAACTACAAATGTATGATGTAAGCTGGGCGTGGTGGTTTGTGCCTGTAGACCCAGCTACTCAGGAGTTTGAGACAGAAGGATCACTTGAGCCCAGGGGTTTGAGTCTAGCCTGGGCAACACAGTGGGACCCTATCTCTAACACATATTTTTTAAATAAAAATTATGATGCAGGTATCAGAAGGGTAAAAGGAGAGAAGTGGAGAAACAGTGGAAAGAGAGCATGTGTCATTTAAATCTTTACCTTCAACTATAATATGTCACTAGACAATCTCTAGAACTAAAAAGAAAAAAATCAAGAAATGGAAGTGTATATTAGTTTTCTATCACTGTCATAACAAATTACTGAAAATTTAGTAGCTTAAAACAACACAATTTATCTTAGTGTTCTTAAGAAGTCGAACACAGGTCTCACTCAGAGTCAACATTCAGTCAAAATCAAGGTGTCAGCAAGCCTGCATTTCTTTCCTGGAGCCCTGGGAGAAGCCATTCCCTTGCTCTCTGAGGTCCTAAAGGCCACCCACATTGCTTGGCTGATGGCTTTCTCCCTCCACTTTCACAGCCAGCAATGATGGGTCAAGTCTGACTTCCAACTTCTGCTTCTTTCCTCCACCTTCTGGATCTAGCCAGATAATCTGGGATAATCTCTCTATTTTAAAGTCAACTGATTAGCAACCTTAATTCCACTGGTGACCCAATTCCCCTTTGCCATATAACCTAACATATTCACAGTTTCTGGGAATCAGGATGCGGACATCTTTAGAGCCAATTATTGTGCCAACCACAGAGTGTAAGTGTGTATATTGGGAAGTATGAGAAGAAACCATGAAAGAGTGGAAAATAGCTCCTTTTGGCCTGGGGGACGTGGGACCTGGGGTTAGGGAGGGGTAGGGTAGAGGCAGCTGTTTTCCCTTATATTGAATACTACCCTTTGTCTGTTTTAAAAAAATGCTATGTTAATGTATAACTTTAATTAAAATAACAATGAAATCACAAAATAAAACTGCCATAGCCAGGGAAGAATTTTAAACAGGAAAGAGAAATGATCAGATTTGCCTTTTCAGAAAGTTCTCTCTTGAAACAATGTGGATTCACAGGTGAGAATTAAAACTAAAGTCACCCATTGGGGAAGCAGCTCAGGTAGATAAAAAAGAACTGCCTTTGCTGATGTCTGGAAGGTGCGATCAAATCCCTGCAGAGGAAAGGTGAGAAGGAAAACAGAGAACACACAAGGATGGTGCATTTAAACCCAGCATCTGGGAAGCTGTACCTGGCCTCGCTCTGCAACCTCGTCCACAGGACTTCCTACTGCAGGCCATGACCTTGTGGGGAGGGGGCCAGGCCGCCATCAGGGTCAGATGTAAACAAGCACCTGGGAAGCACTTGCACGAACAGCGACCCGCAGCTCGTAACTACACAGTCCTCCCTTTCACGTCTGCCTGGAGTTCCCATGGCTGCCAGGGGACTAACAGAGCATTTTTGTTCTTTTGCTTATTACCTTCTAAATATTTCCTTCATTTAAAATTAATGCAAAGTTCAGTGGCGACACAAGGAAAATCATACCTGAAGGGTTAATGGGCCATTGAAACACACACCAAGTCCTTTCACTGGCATTTTACATTATTGTATCGTAAAGATAATGGGCAGTGATTCTTTCAGGCAAGAAGGAAATAGTTCAAAGTTAAAATTCCTCTGGTTCAATTCCCGGCATTGACAGTGTACGTGCATATATTAAAACGGTCTGTAGAAATAGGAGACGCACCTATACTGGATGCTATGATAACAGCTAACACAGCCAAGCACTTGGTATTTCCTGAGGTTGACAAGATACTCTGGAGGTAAATAGCTTTACTAACGCCTGTTTTACAGAGGAAGGAACTGAGGCTTGGAAAGATTACAGAACTTTGTGAAGGTCAACGCCTAGCCAGTGAGTGAGATGGGGGTTTGAACCAACATCTCTCAGACCCTGAAATTTGTATCCTTTTCTCTATATCTTGCTGCATTTGGGGCAGTGAGTCTCAAACCTTTCTCATGGCAGCATCTCAGAAACACTGGTCAGAGCAGAGCCCAACAGACAAGGCAGGGGCAAAACGACTAGCAGAAAACACGCTGCCATTGTGTGGGTGTCACGAAAACCACTGTCATGAGCATCACAAGCACAGACAGCTCAGAATGGGCCACCTTCCGTTTGCTGCCACCTGTTCCCCTGAACATGCCCTGACAAAGAACAGAAACCAAATATCAAGGGCTTAAAAAAATCAATAAGACAAAGAATCATGATTTTAAAAAAGTTCAGTGCATTTTAGGAGAAGAGTGGCCATTCACACATCTTAGTGACCAAACACCTGGGTCCAGGTCAAGGCTCATCAGTGTCCTGGGGCTCTGGGTCCCAGACAGGAGTCTCATCCAGCATGGAGACAGAATTCCCTGGCAGTGCACGGAGGCACCAACCAACAATGTGTTTACTGAAACCACCTCCAGTTTCTTTTAAAAATTTAATAATAAATTGGGGGTATGTGGGTGTTATTAGTTAGTCAAATATCTGCTGATGAGCTGCTTGAAGTGCGTGAGACCAGTGACTTTTCTTGCAAAGGGCTGGACAGTGATATTTTAGACTTTGTGAGCCTTACAGTCTGTTATAGGACTTAACTGTCAATATGGCATGAAAGCAACCATAGACAATACATGAATGGATGAACATGGCTGTATTCTGGTAAAATTTTATTTCTGGACACTGAAATTGGACTTTCACAGAAATTTTACATTATGAAATATTATTCTTTTTTATTTCTTCCCTGACCATTTAAAAAATGTAATCACCATTATTCACTCACAGGCTGTACAAAAACAGGCATCGGGTGGGTTTGGCCCGCAGACCACAGTTTGCATACCTGTGTCCTAGGTGATTTCAGGTTCATTGTAAGCGTGGCTCTCTATCACTTTTCTTAGATGGTGACATGAGCTGGGAAAATTGCAAAGCACTTTTAAGACTGTATCATTTTAGGAAACAGTATCCTTCATGCCTCCCATTTCTTTAGTCGAGTCATAAAGGTAAGAACAGCCCTATTGCTGCCAAGAGCAGCCATCCACCTGGGAGAAACAATGTGCTAGGAGAAATGAATCAATCAATTATTTATTCTCCAATCTGTAGGGGAGGAAGAGAGGAAGAGGGTAAAAATGCAAATGAGGAAGTATACAAGTAAATACAGTCTAGGGTGGGTTGGACTTTGTGCCTAGCTGTTCCCCCGTGGGGCTGCAGGCTGACACCCTTCCATAGCTCTCTGCCCTCTTGTCTTGTTTCTGGTGTGCCATGTCCCTGGGCTTTCCTGCCCAGACGTATCATTTGTGTAGGTAAAGATATCTGTTCTATATGTGCTCATGTAGTTAATCTCTAAAGATGGCTCCAAGCACTTCTGTCCCTCCCTGGTTGCACGTGCTGCTCCTTCCTTCAAGAGGTAGTGCTTAGAGTCCCTCTTCTGGGATTAGGTCTGGGTCTGTGACTGTTTTGACCAATCACATGCAGAAGAAATGACATTCTTGGACTTCTATACCTAAGCATTAAGAAAGCTGCTTCATCTTTTGGAATACAGCCTCCGTGCTATGAGGAAGCCCAACCAGCCTTGTGGAGAAGCTGACTTAGAGAATCAAGACTCCTGCCCAACAGTTTCACCTGCACTCCCAGGTGAAAGCAGTACCAACTTGCCAGCCATGTAAGTGAGCAATCTTGGAAGTGGGTCTTCTAGTCCCAGTCAAGCTTTTCCTGAGCCACCTCTGCCACGTGTAGCAACAAACAATAGTCCCTGCGAGTTTTGCTCAAATTGCAAACCCATAAACAAATAAATGATTATTGTTTTAGCCAACTTGCTACCTCCAAATCTTCTCTTCCTTTCTTTCTTAGATCCACCACAAATAGGCTGCCCCACTCCTTCACTAAACTGATCTTATCAAGGTCATATCTGTATTTCAAATCCAATGATTCCATTCTCAGTCCCCATTTTGCTTGACCTATAAAAATCATTTGAACCAGTTGATCACTGTTCCTCTTTCATGATACAACTTTTCATGTGGCATCCAGGCACCACAGTGCCTTGGTTTTCCTCCTCACCTATTGTTCCCCCATCTCAATCTCTTCTTCTGGTTCTTGCTTTCTTCCTGTTTTTTCATGTTAGAGTTGTCCTGGGACCAGCCTTCAGCCTGCTCCTCTACTCTGTCTTCAGCTACTCCACCAGAGATTGCATCTAGTCCCATGGTCTTAAACATCATATATCATGACTACTTCTGTAATACAGCTCAAGACTCATCTTTCAAGCTTCAGACTTCATTTCCCAGTTGCCTCCTTACACCTGCCCTTGGCTGTCTGGTAAACACATCAAACATAACATGTCCACAACTGAACCCTCAATATCTCCACCAAACCAGCTCCACCTACAGCATTCCCCATTCCACGTGATGGCAACTCCATCCTTGTATTTGATCAGGCCAAAAGCTTTGGTGTTCTTCTTGATGCTTCCTTTTCTCTCCTACTCCACATCCAGTTTGTCAGAAAAACTTGTTGGCTCAACCTCCAAAAACACACCCAGGACCTGAGAACTTCTCACTGCCTGCACTGGTGTTGTCTGAGCTGACCTTGACTCTTGCCTTGACTACTGGGATGACCCCTACGTCATTCCTCTATTTCTACTTTTGCCCCCAAGTTCTCATCAAAGCAACCAGAGTTGTATTTTTTAAGTATCAGGTGATGGTACTCATCCACTCCCTACAATAGCTCCCTATTTCTATGAAAGTAAAAGCTAAAATCCTCAGATCTTATATCTTCCCCCTCCCTTACCTCTTTGTCTTTACTATTCTGCCTCTTCCCCTTTCTCAGTCCATTCTAGTCACAGTGGCCTATTTACTGTCCTCAAATAAGCCAGGAGCACTCCCACAGTAGGGCCTTTGAATGGCTATTTTCTCTCCCTGCCATGCTCTCTCCCAACCTCCGCTCCTGGCCAACTCTCCTCACCTCCTCCAAGTCTTCACTAAACTCTCATTTTCTCAACGAGGCCTGTCCAGACAACCCTATATAAGATTACATCTCCTTAAGCACACCCCAACTTCCTTACCCAAGCTAGAATGGGAGTACCACAGGGTAGGAATCTTTGTGTTGACCACTGATGTATCCCAAGTATACTTGGGATACAATATCTGGCACATAATAGGTTCTTAATAAATATTTGTTAAATGAATGAATAAATGAATGAATGGCAGACAGATTTAAGAGTAATTCCAAAGTCAAATGCATACAGATTATTAATGGAAGGACCTTATAAGTCCCTTTTCCTTTTAGAGCCCCAATTTCCCACATTGTAAACTGAGAACACTACACTAGGCTTCTTCGCATTTCAAAACACTGTGGCTCTGGTTGGATGGGTCTGTTCTCCGTGACAGTCTCCATGTCTCCCTCTTCGGCAGCAGTCCCCAGTGTTCATCCACTCCCCATTCAATCAGACCATGTGACCTGAAGGGAATCCCACATCCACCCTGGAGTAGGCTGGGACACATTGCCCAGGCCCAAGCCCATCAGCACAATGCATTTCCCTGGCAACTGTGATTGGTTCAGTGTCACTTCTAAACGAAAATGTGGGGGAAGCAGCAGGTCCTCTTCATCTCAATGCCAAGAGGATACTAAATCTAGAGTTGTCACCCTGAGGGCAGAACATGGCACTACTAGGGGGCAACCAGATTGAATGAAGCCAATTCTGTGGAATATGGACCCAAGAAATGGGAGGAAACCAAGTCCTGAATTTACCTGGCACTCTAAACTTTTCAGGGATGTAAATCAATAAGAAACCCCTATATGGCTTAAGCCAGTTTGAGTTGGGATTTCCGTCACTTGCAGGTAAAAGGATCCTTGTACCAGAGCTGGGGGGTGTTTGTGAAGCTGTCTTTACTGGTAGATAAGTTAAAAATTTGAAACTACCCCTCCTAACTGATAGACTATATAAATTATAGCCTTATCCCTAGCCCAGCACAAACACTGAAAGTTCATTACATGACTGGAACATGACGCAGTAACCTCTATCTGCCCTCATTCTTTCTTCCATCTCTATGTATGAAAAATAAGAGTCACCAAAAACATTAAAAAATAAATTCTTCAAGACTCTTCCATTTAGCCAACACACACAGACCATGACACGTAGAGCAGGCACTCACTAAGTACTTGTTGAATGACAGAATGAAGAAAGGAACATTGCTTGTGCACACTAATAAGTGGTTTCTTTTCCTCTTTCTTTTTATCTTATTAGTGCTTCAAACAGAGCAAATAGCAAACAAAAGTGATGATTCACTTTATTGAATTATAATTGGTGCAGGCTACATCTGTTGGAGCCAGTTCTGGCCTTCCCAGTTTAAGAGGGACACAGGGTACTTAGAGCACAGAGGTTATATCAGTGATGGATAGGAAAGCACAACACATTAGCCCAGGGTAAGAGAACTGATAGCAGCAAAAAAAAAAAAAAAAAAAAAAAAAAACTAAAGAGACACTTACTAGTCAACAAATGTGCAGAATCCCAGAATTTAGAGATCATCTGCCCTAGTAACCTTCTCATTTTACAGAAGAGGAAACGGAGGCTCTAGAAACTAAGGTGACCGGGAGAAATGCCCAGGCATGTGAGATGCGTTCTTGGCTACTATAATAGTTTTCAAACTGTGGGTTGACACCTATTAGTGAGTTGTGAAATTAACTAGCAAGTTTGGTTAATTTTTTTAATGAACAAATTAGGACAGAATAGAATAGAGAATAAAAACTCTGAACACATTTTCTATAATAAGAGTAGAAATTATTGCAAAAAGATTTGTTTCAGTTTACAGACACACACACACACATAAATATTGTGCACTGGGTCAAGATGTAAAATGTACCTCACACTATAAATCAAGCTTTTAAACGTTTGCAAACCACAGATTGAAGCAGATGACAGATTATGTGTTGTGTTCAGAAACCAGCACAGAGGACCTGCCCTGGCTGTGCCTTCATAGTCAATACCAGTGGATGCACACCTGGCCAATGATCAGAATCACTTAAGGAGATTTTTTTTAAAATACAGTTTATTGAGCCCCACTTCCAGAGATTCTGTAGGTCTGGAATGATTTGGAGATTTTAAAAAATATTTCCCGGGAAATTCTCATACACAGATTAGTTTTAGGACCAGATATCCCTTGGAAGGAGAAAATCAGCAGAGACTCATTCTCCATTGGGATCAATCTACAAAGTGCTATAGGAGTGACCAGAGAGAGCAACTCCAAGTTGTGACATGGAGCACTGATATATAGGCTCCTGCACAAGATAATGTTTGCATCTGACACCATGTACAGATGTTCACAAACAGGGATTTAAGATCTCCTGGAGATCTTGAGAGGCCAGTAGGGAAGGAAGGAAAATAAGAAGGGCAAGAATCCTCTAAAGAGGCCAGCACTAGCCTGATACCAAGACCAGACAAAGACATCACAAGAAGAACAAAAAGAAAAACTACAGACTAATATCTCTTATAAATGTGGATGCAAAAATCCTCAAGAAAATACTAGTAAACCACATCCAGCAATACATACAAAGAATTATATGCCATGACCTAGTGGAATTTATCCTAGGAATGCAAGGTTGGTTTACTATTTAAACATCGATGACTATAATATACCATATCATTAGAATTAAAATCCAAAAATCCTATGACCAGCTCAATTTGACAAAATCCAATACTCTTTCATGACAGACTAGGAATAGGAAGGAACTTCCTTAACTGGATAAAGGGTATCTATGCAAAATCCACTGCTAATGTGATAATTGTGAAAGACTGGATGCTTTCTCTCTAAAGTCAGGGACTAGACAAGGATGCCTATTCTCACCACTTGCATACAGCATTGTATTAGAGATTATAGCCAGAGATATTAGGAAAGGAAAAGATAAAAAGGACATCAAAATTGGAAAGCAAGAAGTAAAACTATCTTTATTCATAGATGACATGATCTTGTGTATAGAAAATCCTAAGGAATACACCAAAAACTATTAGAATTTACAAATGATCTCAGCAAGGTTACAGGATGTTCTGTACAAGGTCAATCTACAAAAACAAAAGTATTGCTATGCACTGGTAAGGAACAGTCTGAACATAAAATTAAGAAAACAATTCCATTTATAATAGCATCTAAAAGAACAAAATACTTGAGCATATATTTACCAGAAGAAGTGTAAAATTTATACTCTAAAAGTTAAAAAGCATTGTTAAAAGAAACTCAAGATGATCTAAATTTAGGAACTTAAGGAGAGTGGACAGCAAGATGACAGAGAAAGGCAGGAAGAAAGAGCCTGGGTAGTTGCTGAGGTCCTCTGGAACAGACAATCAGGCATCCCAGCTACACACATTTTATAGTTTTTGATAGATGCTGTTTGAAATGTCGTTTCCATGCAAGATGACTGGGTTTTGGGCCATTTAATCCTAGAATTTTATTATGGACTGTTTGTTTCCCCCTCAAAGTTCATATGTTGAGATCCCAACCCCAGTGTGATGGTATTAGGAGGTGGGAACTTTGGGAGATAAGTAGTGAAGGGTGCTAGAATACACCATCCCAAAATATGTCACTTTGGTAAAATGATTATTTTGAGCTGATTAAAGCACTTAAGAAAACAGCAGATACAAGAAGGGTCTTCTGGCCTCCCCTTTTCCTTTCTAAAAGCTAGAGATAAAAATACCCATACAAAAAACGTCCTCCCTGTGCCAGAGGGAGGTAACATTCTGATCATCAGAGACAGAGATTCAAGGCCAAGAAAAATCTGTACAAATGAACCTTGTTCAAACAACCCTTCCTAGTTACTTTTCTACCATTAAATGCCCCAGCCCAAGCCCCTTTATCTGGTCACATTTCCATGATTTACCACCCTTTGTCCCACTCAGTATGTAAGCATTCAACTCTAACTGCTTCTTGGGGACTTCAGCTCCCTCTGAGGACTTCTGTGTCATGTAAAATTCATAGTAAATAAATCTGTATGTTTTCCTCCTGTCAATATGTCTTACATCAATTTAATTCCTAGGTCTAACCAAAAACCCTAAGAGGGTAAAGTTTTGCCTCCCCTGCAGTAAGCTTGGATGAGGTCATCGGGTAGAGCCCCCTCGATGGGATTAGTGCCTTATAAGAAGAGGAAGGGACCAGAGCTCTCTCTCCACCATGTGCGGACACAGCAAAGAAGGCGGCCGTCTGCACGCCAGGAAGAGAGCCCCCGCCAGGAACGGAACCAGCTGCCAACCAGATGGGGGGATTTCCCAGCTTCCAGAACTGTGAGAAATCAATCTCTGCTGTTTAAGACACTCAGTCTATGATATTTGGCCATAGCAGCATGAACTGATTAATACAAGTTGCTCCTGCACATGTCATGCTTCCTTAGAAGGTAAATTCCTTAAGGCCAGGGACCTCACTATCTCACAGGAGAACTCATATCTAACTGTGACTGGACAAACTCTGGGAACATAACAGATGATCAATAAAGACTGGGAGAACGATAGAGTCTCCCTGAAGGTGACATCTGTGACTCCCGAAGGTGTCACCCTGAAGGTGACATCTGTGTGGCTCCCGTATCACCCAATGGTGTGCTCTGCCATCACTTTCTGTCTATGGAATGGAGATTAGCATTTTTATACATGGATTCAATGAGGTGGTACGTGTCCAGCACTTAGCAATCTGCCTGAAATATTGAAAGCATTAAATCTTAGGACACTATTGTGCTATTGTCATTATTGCTGTTGCTATTATTTTTGTTGTTGTATATGGTAAATGCTCCATAAATATTGATTGATTCAATAAACAAATGTAGATGAAGAATGAGAAAGAAATCACATTTAAAGAGGATTGTTCAACTCTGTGCCCTCAAAACAAGAAACCGTCTCTTGAGATCTCCAATATGCACTGAATATTGCAATCTGCTGCAGGAGCCCAGTCTTAACTTAGGCGAGACATAAAGAGACACCCAGAGGGCCCGCCAGCAGACAGGCTATTATCCATGGCTTCTACGCACAGCATGAGTGAAAACACCTCAGAGTGGCGTCAGAGGGACAAAGAGAACACTACTCTGGGAATTTTCCTGAGGAAAAAGTAATAGTCCATATAAAATTGCCTGTTTGGTTTCCAGAGCACTGACCAAACGCACTGCTCACCAGCAACTCTGCAACATTCAGCTCCCAACTGGGGTTTTTCTAACCCAGGAAAAAGGTCGCACTGTGCTGTATTGTACACTGCATGCTTTTTTTTTTTTTTTTTTTTTTAATTTCATCTTGGCAAGTAAGAGCTCCAGAAGTCAACACCAGGGTTTGGGCAGTCAGCTCTTGCTTAATTGCGCCTATAGAATGTGTTGGAGCCAAAGCCAGCATTTGGAACCCACTCCGGTGACCACAGTGAAAAGTGCAGGACACACACAGGAGCTGGTGCATGCAGTGTCCCCCTGGCGTATATGAGGTGTCTTCCACCCACCTGCCATCCACATGTTCTGTGGGGTTGGGACGATAAACTTGGGGCTTGAATAGCCCAACCTTGAACTGGTGGCTTTGCCTTCCCGCAGGTAGCTGTTCCCAGGTGTGCATGTCTACGTTGGTGCATGCAACACCTAGTTCAAAATGTATTCATAGTTTCACTGCTGGTGGGGGTTGGGGGGGAGGTAATCTTTTTTTTTTTTAAACCCATACCAGTTTCCCCATGACCACGTAGCATTCGTTTTACGAAACACAAAGCCAAGCTATTGTAGAGAGTGTGCTTGCTGGATTCTTGTGGGTGAAATTAGAAACTTATCTAAGAACAGGGCTGTCACCTGCTAATGGTGAAGGATATGCAAGAAAATCTATGGTGGTGATTTGCTGTTTCGTACAAACCAACAAAAGTAATAAAAATCAATGTGTTAGCTTTCTTTATTTAAATAGCCTGTTGAATGAATTTCACCTGAAGATCTAAACAGAGCATGAGGAATATTTACAATACACCATCACATGAGCCTCAGGGCATCTCAGGATCTTGGGTATAGTAAACCCAACCTGCTTGAGGACATGCCAAAAGAGATCTGATGCCTTTTCTTGACTACCCAACTACAGCATTGTCTATTTACTTTTTTTTACAGAAGTAAAAAGGATCATCTGAATTTCTCTGACATTTTCCTAATAATACCCCCAGCATATTTTAACAAACATTTGTCCTACGGTAACTCCAAAGCTTAGTTCAGAGACAAAGATTTCCAGGTTTGACAGCAAAGAACTGAGTTTGAGCTTCAGCTCTGCCCTTTAATAACCAAAAGAGTTTGGGAGAATTTCCCAACCTTTTTGAGCTTCAGGGCCCTCATTTATAAATGAGGATATCTTCATTTTAAATCCCTGTGACAGGATTAAATGAAACAAGGGATGCAAAGGTGACTTTGAGCAGTGTCTTCCAAACCATTGCCCCAGAAGTTGCAATCGTTTCTAAGTTTGCAATCTTGCTTAATATTTCTTTTGTTTTCTGTATTCATTACATAATTATAGTAAAATGCAATTATTTTGGCTTAGCACCAACCAACACAAAGAGTTTATAACTATGGTTCAAGGTAAGAGTTCCTGCTTCTTTTACTGAACATTCTTAAGTTTGCCTTTGGATGCCCAAGGACAAGACCTAACACCTGGACTGTGTTATTATGGCCTGTATAACTCCAGTGGCCCCAGTGGGGGCCTCTTCACTTTAGGAAAGACAGGTCAAGGGTCAGAGGGCACACACAAGGTCTCAGTGTCTTCCGGTGGAGTCATCCCATTGGGGTCAGGACCTCAGTCCACAATGTGGCCCCCAATTTGCTGTTCTAGGAATTTCGTTTCCACAGGTTTGGTTTATTCCAGGAGTTAGGCAAACCCTACATAATAACTCTTGCTAGATAAACTTCAAAAACACTGATAAATAACCAAAACATCAATGAATGGATTTGTAATGAGAAATGGTGAACTGTTAGCAGCAGACTGGAATGAACACATTAGTAGGTCAATGTATTCCTTCACTGAAATAAGGAAAGCTACCCTAATTTGCTATTGAGTCAGAACAAATGAATACAGGTGTTCTTAATGCATATTCCTCACCAAAGATATTTTGAGGCATTCTTCCCCATTCTTGAGTAGCTAGAGAACTCTAGAGAATGCCATTGCTTGAACTATTTGGCTGAGTCTTCCAGACAGTGTTGGGCACACAGGGAACATGTTCTTTATCTGTTCCCCCAAACATGCATGGCCTCTACACCATGCTAGGCACTGTGCCATGGGTTTTGAAGACATTCCCACTCAACCCTTGCAGCAATGAAATGAGGAAAGGTGTATTGTTTACAGACACGAAAACTGAGGTTTCAAAGAAGACACCTACCCAAGGGCACAAAAATAAGAGGCAGAGCCAGAATTCAAATTCAGAGTTGAAGGCTCATTCTCAGTTACAGACTTCTCCTGCTCACACTGGACTAAATTAATATAGCCATTCTCTGACCAAAGCAACCCTTGAATTCTTGCTGGTAATTTTGCTGTTTCTGAAACTCCTCCTTACAGGGACCTATAATCCAACCATTTGTAAAGTTACTGTTTGAAAAGATACTTTCACTGCCAGAGCTCATCTGTGATATCTCTCTCTTCCATGTGTCTTTCTACAAAGAGAATCACAGTCACCAACCACTGAAGCTAGGATGGACCTTTGAAACCACACACTCCATATTTATTCTCTTATGAATACCAAAAATGAGACCCAAAGATTTAAGTACCTTGTCCAAGGTATTCTTAACATAATGCTCAACAAATATCCACTGAGTGGCCACTAGGCACAAGGCACCAAATATAAGTCACTGGCAGAGTCAAGACTAGCTCTGATTCTTATTTCAGCAAATGTTCTCCACGCTATGCTGCAGCAGTCCCAAAAACTTGAGTGGGATTTTTTTTCTAACCAATATGTAACCCTTACCCCTGATAATGCAATGTAAATTGTGCCTTGGGTCCAACTGCTTGTCATCAAGTTAGGATCTCTATCCCTTGAGACATCTGGAGCAGTAACAGGATCCCTCTTGCCTAATGCTCTCTGCCACATGGATGTCCCAAAGGTTGGAACACACTGGCACCATGCTGCAGTGAGGCCTTAGGAGGAGCCTGATGTCACAATTAGTTCCTTAATATAGTTCTTAACCCATCCAATGGCTCTGTAAAGACAGCTGTTGAATGGCTTAAGAAATTAAAGAATCAATGAGTACGCAAGTCACCCCAATTGCTGCTTGTGGGATCCCCGTTAAAAAGTCCTCTGGACTGAAAAGCAGGTGTGGCCACCAATCTGGGCAGCTGACAACTACAGATGCCCCTCCCATCTGTCCCTCTGCACAACGGAGCCAGCAGCAGTGGTTGACCAGGACCCATCAGTAGACCTGGGTCTCAGCTACGCACATATGCCCCGATGGCCAACATCCACCAGCCTTTATGCCCCAGTATGGGGTGGGATGGGGACACAGTGACAGAAAATCCAGCAGGAAAAGTCGAGAAATTCCACATGCCATGAAAACAAATAAAATCTTTGTTGTTTCGTTGGGACTTGGTTTTCATGCTTTTAACCAGAGTGGGATTTGGTCTTGTTGGCAAGTCCATTTGGAACTTCCCCCCTGAAAAGGTTTCACCGAGACGCACCCAAGGGAATAACAGGGCGCAGCTGCAGCATTCGGAGACAGCGCAGCACATCGCCGGGGACTTCTGAGCTCTGACGCTTCCTGAAAGTCTAAATAAACTTCACATGCCTTCTGCTGCTACCCTGTAGCAGAACGAGAATTGGGGGGAAAAATGAGGCCATTCAATTTTCATTGAGTGGATATTTGAGTACCTATCATATGAGAGTCACTAAAGATATAAAGATGGATACAGCAGAGTCCTTTTTCTCCAAGAATTCAGAGTCCAGGGTAAGCCCCCAGTACCGTGAGGAGTGCGATTACCATACTGAAAATTTCATGTCAGTGTACTGCAGCGAAATGTCTTTCCCCAGGAAAGCCAAAGTTAAATAACATTACAGGAGGAGACAAAGTAGTGCATTAGTTTTATCTCTGAACTCTGGATTCAGCCCACTGGTGATTTAATTCTCAGACCCACAATGTATGAGCTGTGTGAAACTGAGCATATTTATTTTAGCCACTCTCAAAATCTCGGTTTCCTCCTCTGTCAGGTGGGCTGACTGTAGTCCCTACACACAGTTACTGTCAGCCTTCGATGAGCTGAGCCTCTTTAAAATGTTTAGCACAACGCCTGGCTCATTGTACCAGCTCAATAAATCTTACCCATTATTATGATTTTAATTATTAATCTGTAATGCACCTAATGCAATGAAACATTCTATAAAGAAGGAAAGAAAAGAGGGAGAGAAGGAAGTAGGAGAGAGAGGGACAAAGGGAGAGATAGAATAAGGGGGGAAGGAAGGAAGGCTACATGCTTGATCTTCAAATTGTTCCTAAAGAAAAAATAAAACCCATCTAGAAGTGAAAAACGCAATTGGTGCATGATCAAAAGCCATAACCACCTCTTTCCTCCATATAGCTTTCGTCACTGGCAGGCTCCCTCCACTCTCTCTGGACCCATCTAGGGGTCACAAGAGCCTCTTGCTTGTGCGTAGAGCAGTGACCCTTTGGGCACGGCACATAGACTTCTCACCTCCTCCTCTGCTCTTCTTCAACAGGTAGAGACCTATTTGTAAACGTGACAGCTGTTTGGCAGCTGAGAGGCTCTGCAACACCGTGCGGGCCCAGGGCGTGAGTGCTGAGCTCTGCCATCCACCCCGCGGGGCCTCTCCCGCCGGCTTCTGCACAAGGATAATTGATGTTTGTTCGTGGGCAAGTCCAGATTCGTGCACATTTTAAAATTGTGAGCACCTCCTACCTGTCAGATTCTGTTTCAGGCCTGGAGATTGACAGCCTCTTCCCTGATATCCAAGCAAGAAAGAGCCCAAGAAAACAAGTCCATGGTCATTTCAGAAAGCCACGAGTGCTGTGACGTAAGAGCAAAACTTTGCACGTACATATGGCAGGGAAGGAGCTTTTTTTCGAGGGGTGGTCAGGGAAGTTCTCTGCTCAGTTAGCACTTTCCGAAGTCTCAGCTAGGGACACAGCACAGGGGCTCCTGTTTCTCAGTAATCAGGTAAAACTTCACTGCTAAGTGGATTTTTCTCTATTCGAATTCTCAGAGAATAAACATTGATTTAGGGCAAGTGTTTATTAATCCCAACACTCGTGCCCTTACAATGCTGGATAACCAGATGCGCGCCATAAAACCTCAGGGCACATGTAACGACAGAAAATTAAAAAACAAGTTGCATGAAATGTGCTGTCAAGCTGACAGCACCAGGCAGGGGGACATCGCCTCCACCACCTGTTGTCCCAGGTCCGTCTCGTGACTGTCCCATCTCTGGAGCACTGGTCCCATCTCCTAACCGGGCTCCCACTCTCATTCCCACCTCTCTCCAGTTTGTTCTACTCACAGTGGCTCCACTGACCTCTCTAAAATGCACCTCTGATCAAACCACTGCCCTGCTTAAAACTCTTCAGTGGTTCCCTGACTTTTTGTCTAAAGAGCAGGAACGTACACCAGCCGGCAACCAACGCGGGTGTTCAAAATACACAACGCCCCAGCAGTCAAAATGCGAGCCGGCCAAAAACGACCTTTGTGAACACACGACCCTGATCTGTGTATATTTACTTTAAAGTTATCTATGTGTACTACCGTCAATTCGAATGTTAAATATCAGTAAGATTAATTTTTTTCTCATAAAAACAAATGTCAACATAAGTTCAACTATTTTCCTTTTTCCCAAGGAATTTGTACGTGTACCCCGACCACCAAATTTGGGGACCACTGGCACAGTGACCTCTTGTGAATGTGACATAGAAACTAACAGAGACAAAATTGCATTGTTTATTTCCACGTTGCTGTTACAGTGCACCTAAACCCCATGCATTCAGACCCGAATGTTCAGTATAAACCAAATCTTAGCAGAATAAACTATATTGTAAACACAATGAGGGAAACTGGCTGTTTAAAGGAATCTTCTCCAGGCATCCCTTTTGTAAAGTAAATAAATATTTTCTAATTAAATTAGTTCCATACAAATTCACTTACTTTGTAACCTTCTACAATGGATTTTCTTAAAACAATCTATCACCACTAAAATGAAGCCAACAACCAAGAGACTCAGAAGAACAAATTTTAGTTCTTGACCATTTGCAATCTAATTATTACATTATCTACCAGTGTTGAATTGGAAGAAATTACCCCCACAAACACTTTGAAAGAGCTTTTCCATGACGACAGCAATAATGGGTGTGCTCTTTTGAAAAACCGTTGCAGACACAGGCAGGCTTGGTAGACGACGTTCCAAAGGTCCAGAGGATGGGAACAGCCAGGGGTAAGCAAAGTTCTCGCTGTTCTCCAGGTACTGCCTCAGTTTCCCACTTCTGGCCTTTTGTTTATGTGCTTCTCTCACCAGAAATACTCCTCCTAACAGACTCATCCCCCTCTTACACTCACATGCCCACGTGTGAGTACGTTGCATGCACAAGCGTGCACATAAACACACACACTCCAGCTCAGATTGCCTGAGCCCTACCCACCTGCAAAGCCCATCGCAAATACAGTCATGTGCCACATAACTGCATTCTGGTCGACGACAGACCGCACATATGACAATAATACCATTATTTTTACTGTGCCTTTTCTCTGGTTAGATATATTTAGGTACACAAATACTCACCATTGTGCTACAACTGCCTACGGTATTCAGTACAGTAACTTGCTGCACAGGTTTGTAGCCTGGGAGCAATGGGCCATACCAAACAGCATATGTGTGCAGTAGGCTACACCATCTAGGGTGTGGAAGTGCACTCTATGGTGTTCACACAACAGAATCTCCCGACCATGAAGTTCTCAGAATGTGTGTCCATCTGTAAGCAACGTGTGACTCTGTAACTTTTTCTAGGAATTCTCCCTTGATCTGTGCCCACTGAGACCAGAAATTAGGAAAATCAACTCATCTGAAATCTTCTATCCCTTTGTCCAAACCATACTTAATAAGAATACAAACTTAAAAGTGCTGTCCTGTTTCACCCCTCCTACTAAATGCTGACCATGTTGAGACATTTTCTTGCATGTTTCCTACAGCATCAAATGCATTGTCTTGTAAATGGTTGATGCACCATAAATCTATGTTTCGCAAATGAGCAGAGAGCAGCTTTACCATCAAGTCAACTTCCATTGCTGGTATCAGCCCAGGTGGTTTATGGAGTTTCTGAAAGTATTACCTTTAAAATGTAAACGCCGGCTGTCAAATCATAGATGAAAATTAACCCCAAAGCTCTGTGGCATCATGCAGAAGGCTCGGACTGTACAGACAAATTTGAACGTTCGCTTTTCACTGTTTATCTTGTTGTGATAACACCTTTCTGATACAGTTTCTGATGTCAGTCAGGGCTGTCACTCCAGGCCATCTCAGAGCCCAGGCCAGCAATGACAGCATCAGACCCTGCAGGTGACGGTCAAAATCCAGGCAACTCCAACATGTTCCACGTCCCAGGACAGCCCTTGGTTTTGGAGGTGCGTTTCAAAGCCAGGCAAGACCTGGCTGTTCGAACTTCACAACCAGCTTTAAAAAGTCCTGGTTCTAGGCTTTTTACCACAAATAATGCACCCTTCTATTTATAGGGTAATTAAATCTATGCATAAACCTCAATTATAAAATGAGTTTGACCCAAGGAATAGCTAAATCATTCCAAGCTAAATTTATGATTCTGTGCATCCCTCAAAACTGTGATATTATTACAATCTTACCAGTGGTAATTTGCAAATAAAAAGGATAATACATCCCCTAAAAAAAAAGACACAGATGGAGAAAGGGGGAAGGGGAGAGGGAAGCATTCTAATTATTTATGGTGATTGGTTAGCTGTCTCTTTTTAGCACTGACAATCTAAGTTTTTTGTGAAAATCAATTTTTAAGAATATGCTAAAATCACTCTTTCTGAATCAATTCCCAGATACATTGTATATTACTTGGATTGTTATTGTTTTATTTTTTTTAATCATTAAGATGGTAACAAACTCAAGGTGAGCTGAAATAAAGATAACTGAATATTTTTTTTAAAAGTCAAAGTTCTGTCGGCTCCCCATCTAAATTTGGAAATCTAAATTTATTTTTTGTGTGGATTATGAATTATACCTGAAAAAAGCTTACTTCTACTTTTGATTTATCTGTTTATTATGAAAAACTTCAATGTCTATTAAAGCAGAGAGAGCAGTTTAATGAACCTGGAGATACTGTCATCAGCCTTAAAAATTACCAATTTATGACTAGTCTTGTTTACCTATACCCCACATATCTCTCTCCCCAACCTTCAATTTATTTTGAAATAAATCTCAGATATCATATCTATTTATCTATAAATATCCCAATATGCTACATCTAAAAGATAAGAATATTCAAAAATAATCACTTTGCCATAGCTAAAAAGAATTAACAATACTACTTAATATTGCCAAATATCTAGTCCATATCCCAGTGTTCACATGTTCTTAAACATTTAAAAAGGATTCAAATTTGGTCCACACAATGGGATTGGTTGTTAGTTTCTAACATCTTTTTTAGTTTATAGGTTCCTCCTTATCTCTCTCTTTTATATCCTTGAAATTTCTTTATTGAAGAAACTGCGTCATTTGTCCTGCAGAATTTCCCACAGTCTGCATTTTGCTGATTGCATCCCCGTGGAATTAACCTGCTCCTCTGGCCCCTGTGCTTTCTGTAACTGGCAGTTGGATCTAGAGTCTTGATCGGATTTGTTTGATTTTTTGGGTAAGACCACTTCATGGGTTGTGCTCTGCCATCAGTTGGGTTGTTTCTCTTTTCGTGATGTTGGCAGCATTGGTGACCACTGCGAGATCCGCTAACTCATTAGGGTTTGCAGAGTGATCCTCTCTTCTCCTGCTTCTGTCCCCGGACAGGAACATCAGAAACTGGGGCTGTATTCTCCCTGGCTGCATCGCCCCATCATTCCTCTTCATTAGCTGTAATACTTCTATAAAGAGAGACTTCCTAGCATCAACTCTTTTGCTCCCTGAGATAGAGTTCATATAGAAACAAAAAAAGATAAATGCTTTTCTCTGTCTTTTATTTACCAACTTCAAACTCATGAGTTGTTCCCTAGCATTCTCTGAGAGTGACCAGTGATTTTTTTTCCAGCACTGTTTGGAACTCATGGATTAAAACATATTCGGTGTGTTTCAGTCTATTTTAGTTATTATCTTTATTGATGTTGAAGTATGTGCCCTGTGGGAGCTTTTGCAAGTTGGCTCCTGAGTCTTCTTGACATGTTTCCTCTAGTCTTTGATAGCTCCCCAGCCAGCCCTCAGTTAGGACAAGTTGCCCCGGGCTCACCTTGTTTATTTCCTCCGAGACTTGGAGTTAGTCATCCTGTCAAGAAGCTTTGGGTCCTTAGGGTAGAAACACAATCTGGTGGTAGGTGTTTTAGTTGCTACTGGTTTGGTCATTTGTTCTAGGGTTTTTGAATGGACAGAGACTGAAAAAAAAAAAAAAACCCTATCAATTGAGTTCATACTAATATTCAAGACTGCAAGATTTTCCTTGAATTTCTTGATCTTACATCTACATCGGCAAAAATCCCCTTTCTTAATCATGCCAACATGATATTCAATTTGCTTTACCCCACACCATACTTATAACAAGCTCAGAATAATAATATGCGCAGTAGCACCAAATATATGATTACCAAAAATAGTTTAAGATTTTTTTAACAGTCTTTTTGTCCTTAGGGTGTTCAGGGACATACAAGGAGCACACAATCAAATTACTATATTTAAAAGTCACTTGAAGGACTCCCTCTCCTTGCTTACACCATCGGCTCAAGCCACAGTTAGGTGTGTTTCATTTTATTTTCAACGTTTAGAGATTGCCTTTTAAATTTTAATTTTATAATTTAGTTTTATCATTATATAAAACATTTGCATGGTTCCAAAGTTAAATCCACAAAACAAAACATATTTAAATTAACAAGGCTAGCTTTCATCTCTGTCCTATCTACACTAGTACTTCTTTCCCCCAAAAGTAGTCATTTTTAAAATAGATGGTCTGTTCTTCCATTGTTTTCTTAATATAAGCAAATAGTAAATATTATGTATGTACCTATAAGTTTTATATATACCCCCTTTTTTGATCAATAACAGCATGCTATTTTTCTTTCTACCTTTCTTTGCTCACTTGACATCCCCTGGAGGTCACTCCACAACTGTACACAGGGGTCATCCTCATTCCTTTTGTTGTTGTGCAGTACTTACTCAAGCACATGGATGTCCCACAGTTTGTCTAACCAGTTCCCTATTGATAGACATTTAGGTTGTTCTCAGGCATTTGCTGAGAAATGCCTGAGCAGAAATAGCTCAGGCATTAATAATAAATAGCGCTACAAAGAGTAGCCTTGTGCATCTGTCTTTTCACATTTTCACCATGGTATCTTGGTGCAATTGCAGGGTCATAGGGTAAATGCACATGTGATTTTGCTAGATAGTGCCAAATCTCCACGGGGATTATACAAATTCATATGCCTACCCGTTCCGAAGGACAGCCCCTGTTTCCCTGCAGCTTTGCCAATACAGTGAGCCCGTTGTCAAGCTTAGATTTTGGTATCTAAATAGGTGACAAATGGTATCTTGTTGTAGTTTTTCTTTTATATTTATCTCATTATGAATGAAGTTGAGCATCTTTTCATATGGTTAAAAGAGATATGGATTTCTTTTTCTGTCAATTATCTGCTTATATTTCTAACCCATTTTTCTACAGAATTGTTGGGGGGGTTTCCTCCCATTTTCAGGAGCTTTTTTTTATTATTATTCATTAGGGCGACTAACATTTCGTCTCTAAGTAGCAAATATTTTTTCTAGCTTCTCATTTGCTATATTTTACTCATGTTGGTTTTTGTTTTAATTTTTTGATATTTTTCCATACAAAGTGTTTTTTTTTAATTTTAATACAACCAAATTTATCAATTTCTTCCCTTATTGTGTCTGGATTTGAGTCAAAGTTCAGAAAGTTTCACAATCTCCAAGGTTTCATAATCTCCAAGGATAATAATTGCCAATATTTTCTTTAAATCTTTTTATAGTTTCAATTTTGACATTTAAGTCTCTTATCAGTATATGGTGTGAGGAAGGGATTCAATCTTGTTGTGTGTGTTTTTTTTTTTTTGTAGCAATCTACTTATTCCAATGCCACTTGTAGAGAAGTCCATTCCCCCACCAATTTGAGAAGCCACCTTTTTCATACATGAAGTTTCTTTATGCAAACAGATCTGTTTCTGGATTTTTCCACTCTGCTCCATTAGTCCTCCTATTCATATGCCAGTACCAACATGTTTTGATAACAGAGGTTTTCTAATATGTTCTGATGTCTTGTGGGGCTTTTCCCTTTATTGCTTTTGCTTTCCAGGGTTTTCTTATCTTCTTATTCATATGTTCTTCTAAATTAACTTATCTAACTTCCAAATGAAATTTTTGGCTATCAGTCAATTTTCCAAAAACGAATTGGCAGCTTTGACTTGATTGACAACATGACTTGGGTGCTTTGGTATAGCCTGGTACAGATTAGGTGCCCAATAAATGTTAATGGAAGTGAAGTGCCTAGAGGGCTTCTGCTAGAGGTCACTGAACAACCTCAACACTCAACAGTAAATGCTACTGCATGATGGAATCTACAGTGATTTTCATCCCAATTACTTCAGTACAACTGAACAAAGACTAGGTTGATAATACTTAAGAATGTTTTTTAAAGTAAAACAATACTTTTCACATTGGTGTGTCTCCAATGAGGGAATTGACCCAACTTTGGGGTGGTGTGGGAGGGAGTCTTTTCACTGGGTACCCTTCTAAATGTTTTGAATTTGTGCTACATGTATACATTAACTGTTTATGTAATTACTCAGCCAATTTCATATCATTCCTTAATCAAAGCTATTACATTTCAGTTAATTCAAGTGGGGAAGTTCTTTATCTTGTACTCTATGCATATGACAAGTGGGACATTCAGCATTTGGTGAAAGAGAGAATGTCAGGCTTCTCTCTGGGGCAGTCTTTGGGTGACTGGGCTTGGTATCTCGGCTTTGCACTGTGTTGCACTTTTCACAAACATATTGTTTTAGGAAAGCAAAGCAAAGAACAGCTCCTTTCTTTAATAAACGACTCAAATGTTGGAAATAGGGAAAAGAAAACATGGCACAAAGGAGCACATTTTCCAGGTTGCGACTCTTCTATTGGAGAAGGCCATGTCAACTGACCCCACACTGGCTAAGCGTGACCTGCCTGGTTCTACCAGGCTGAGCTGGCACACGGGGTTTGAACAGTGGGTCTGTGTCAAAGGAAGCCAAGAAAATCCAGGCTCACACAAAAGTCCAGATAGAAACGAGAAGGAGCAGAAGCCCACTCTGTCTGGATGTGTGTCCTACTGATAGATGGACTCCCAGGTTTTACCCTGAACAGTCTTCCTGAGAAAACAGAAGGATTCAGAGAACATCAGACATGTGGAATTTCCACGACAGTCTGGGGATGGTCCGTACTCATCTCACTCAGACTCAGCAAAATCCTCTTAGTGGAGGCCTGGATTCAAATCCTGACTCGGTTTACCAGCTGCACAAACTTGAGTCCATCAGAGACTCAAGTCTCATTAAAAGAAGAACAGGAGATATGTGAATGCGTGATAGATCAGTACCCAGCATTAGCTTGTACTTAGTAAAATAGGTCTTGGAACTTTCTAGAAAGTGCTCTTTAACATGAGAGAAAAATGGGGCCCATCTTTCCCCCTACTTTAAACATCATCTGGTCTCATTTCAAGCTATGAAGAGACGAGAAAAGCCCCCTCTCTGTTTTCCTCCGTGGTCACAATCCATAGTGTTTTCAGTTGAGAAGATGCATGTCTGCCTAGTGTGTGTGCAGCAGGTGTGATTGGAAACGACAATTATGCACCACTATCCCGTCCATCTAGTCCAAGGGCCTGAAAGCTTCTTCTTCCTTGCAGATGTCCGAGGCCCTTGTACCTACGTGCACACAGAGCCACACCAGAGTGCCTGCGGACACTCGCATGCGGCCACATCGCCTGTGGAGCCGCCTGGGGGAGAGGGTGCAGCTGCAGACGCCCGAGGACCTCACTCACCGCCCGGCCTCGACGCGTCCCACACTGCGGTGCACTGAGTATCCACCGTGCAAAACCACTTCTCGATTACTCATGATTGAGTTGCAGAGAGATTATTATTCTTTGCTGAAACTTGACTTCTCATCCTGGAAGCAGGTTTTTCTCATTTGGGGGTGGGGGGAGGAAAACAAATTACATTAAAATCTCCTGGAAAATTTTGGTTGGGACAAGGCACAAGAATGTTCCTTGTAGGGTGCAGATGCCTCAGTTGTCATTCTTTAACGAAATCAGGGCTCTCTTTATAAAAACAAACACGACCCAGGCATGTTCGCTCTTTCTGTGGAATGTATCCGTTGTGCTAAATTAGATTTTTTCAAAAACCCTCACCGACGGCCCCGAGGTTGTGCGTGGCTGTTGCTGACTCTACAGAGGAGGAATTAAGGGCTAAATCTGTCCTGCGGAGTCCCCGGGCCTCTGCGTATCCACAGGGCACTGGGATTCATGTTGGAAAATTCTGCAGACTACACACAGGCGTTCTTCCAGGGATAAGTTAAAGCATTTAGGAGACACCCAGGCATGTGTCTCAACACACTGGGGGGGAAAATGATGTCTTCTAGACTGCCCCAGTGACCCTAAATAGGTAAAATGCCTCCCAAGGAAGCACTTTTCTGTAAAATCTGGTGTTTAACCCCTTCACCTCTTCCCATTCTCAAAACTACACAAGAAGAATCACGGTCTGAAGTTCTGCTGCACATTCACACCTTATTAACACTGTCAATACATTAATGGGAAGTGTCCAGGACTAGAGATATTTCTTCTACCTCCCTCTTGCTTCCTGGTTCCATCAGGATTCCAAAAGAGAGGAGGAACTTGATGCTGAACATATAGGGAATTCCCTGAGTGTGAAGCCTCTACTGAACCATCCGGTCTGCTCAGGAAGAGCGCATGCCCGAGGGCAGCTGCCCGTCTCCTGCACGTGGGGCCTCACAGGCAGCCCGAGGTCTGTCGAGAGGAGCTTGGCCTGTGGCCTGATTCTAGACCCTGGGGTGCTCCTCTCTAAGAGGTCAGGGTGCAGACCTGCCTGGAGCATGGCTCCCTGCACCTCTAGGGCTCCCCTATGAACCCCACTCCTTTGCTTCCATTTATCTTCCCCTCCATCAATTCCCTGTCCTCTCATTTCCAAAAACCACAACCATCTCCAAATTTTAACCTATAAGCCTAAAAATTCAGAAGTCAGGCAGCTGTGACATTCCTGAGTTTTGCCCGGTGTTATTGTCACTGTGTTTGTTTTCTTTCTCTCTCCTTCTACAGCTGAAGAAGGGCACGTTGGCAGCCCAATACGTGAACAGGTGATGGTTGCATTGCTTCAGTGGCAGCTGCCCTATGCCGACGGAGGCAGACTGACAGAAGAATCTTTTGCCATGTGGGTGAATTTAAAATGTAACCCTGGGCATTGCCATATTTTATTATAAAATGCAGCAGCCTAAGGCCCTATCCAAAAGACATGCTGTAACTCTTGCTCTGTTGATTCAACCGTATAAACATACAAGGGCAATGGACAAGGGCACACATTCCAATAAACATATCTCACACAAACACACAACACAGAGACAGGACGCGGGCGGGTGGGGGGAGCTGTGTAGGGCCGTGGGCCGAACAAGCTGATAGACAATAATACAAAATACCACTAGAGGCAAGTTCCAGAAAGTCCAGATGATAACTTCATGAGCAAGGCAGTCGGAAGAAATAATTACCTATGGCAATATGGGATTAAAAATATTTTTTTTAGAATAGTTTTAAAAATATTAGAACACTGAGGACTACTCTTTTTAAAGAAATCTGGTACAGGCCGGGCGCTGTGGCTCACGCCTGTAATCCTAGCTCTTGGGAGGCCGAGGCGGGCGGATTGCTCAAGGTCAGGAGTTCAAAACCAGCCTGAGCGAGACCCCGTCTCTACTATAAAATAGAAAGAAATTAATTGGCCAACTGATATATATATATAAAAATTAGCCGGGCATGGTGGCGCATGCCTGTAGTCCCAGCTACCCGGGAGGCTGAGGCAGAAGGATCACTCGAGCCCAGGAGTTTGAGGTTGCTGTGAGCTAGGCTGACGCCACGGCACTCACTCTAGCCCGGGCAACAAAGTGAGACTCTGTCTCAAAAAAAAAAAAAAAAAAAAAAAAAAAAAAAAAAAAAAAAAAAAAAAAAAAGAAATCTGGTACATAGTGAGAATAATTTCGAAAACCAAGGAAAACTCCAAGGTCGGTGAAAAGGAAAGCGTGGGAGGATCAAGTGATGGATGGGTCTCGTGGTGGCCGTGCACCTGTGCTGAGCCGGGGGAGGCCGGGGCACCTTCCTCGCTCATCCCTTTCCCAGCCACACGTCTGCTTCCTTTGCAGTCCTCAGCACCCTGGCGACCTCTGATCACGGAAATAGCCAGCGTTTCTGTGCTGCTCCACAGTTCCACACATGACCTCACCTGAACTTCGCCATCACCCCGTGGGGTAGGAATTACTGCCTCCCAGGTTACAGGGAGGGAGACAGACTCGGGTGGGATGCAGGCTTCCTGAGCTCAGCCCAGTAAGTAGCAGAGCAGGACATCCACCCCTGCGTGGTGATGATGCTCTCTCTCCAGCCCGGCTCTCTCCGGGCCACACTGCCTAGCCTGGCCTAAAGCTCTGCCTACAAAGCGGCCAAACACATGAAAAACCCTCACACGAGTAACACCGAACATCTACTGGCGTTGTCCACAGTGACATCCAGGATGGAGACAGTGGGAAACGTTCCTGGAGACACTGAGGCTGCCCACTCTTCACGCAGCAGTTCAGAGACAAGGACATAATCAGGCCCATCTGTATGCAAAGCGAGTGCTTGACCCTGGAATACAAATACAGTGCTTAAACTCTCTTTTGTCCACATTTGTATTTTTCTGACAAGTTTAGTTTCTTGTTCTGAAATGTATTTATTCATGAGTCACGGAGGAAAGGCTGAATTGAAGATCATTAGGCTCATCAAGGAGGCGATCGTAGCAAGCCACATCTCTGCTGGAGATTTGCAAATCTGGCTTGTAGTTTGAGGTCTTGGAACGCCACTGCTTTTCCAGCACTGGGTCTTTATGTGAACAGGTCTGTCTTTGAGCCAGTGACTATTTTGCTTGATTTAAAAGGGGAAAAATAATCTTGAATAGGGCAAAAAACAAGGGCTGCACATATGATTTAAATTACAGTCAGATAATCACCATTCATGGCCAGTCCAAGCTGGAAGGAAAGCTTGAATTTCTCCTCAGAGACATTTCCCAGCTTAAATTTTAACAAGGGCCACAATTGAATGTGGCCTTTAAGTGAAAACTAAAGAAGTTCAACCTATTTAAGGCCTTTACTGACTTCTCCAGCTTGCAATGAAATTAGTCTTTTTGGAAGAAGATCATTTATGAGTTTCATTGAAAGCGATAAAAATAGCTCTTTCTCCCGCTCCCTCCAAAAATGTTCTAAAGGAAGTTGTTTCAAACAAATTTTCCAAGCGACAATGCTGAGCACCATTTCTCAGCTGCTCTCTCCGCTTGGGGAACTTATATCAAAGCCTAAACATTTGCTCTCTGAAGGTTTTCTTTCCCTAAGCTCGATTCCAAGATGACTAGAAGTCCATCTTAACCTGTGGACATTTGGGAGTCATTTAGGCACACAAGAAGGTATGAAGCAGAGCATCCCTTCTGTGGTTCAAAATCCCAGAGACATTTCCTCCAGCAACAGTTCCTTTTCAGAAGCTCAGTCACCTTTCAGAGACAAGAAGGAATGAAAACCAGAGATCCATTCCCAATCGGTAGCATCAAACAAGGTGGGGCTGGTCTGCAATAAAGCCTGTGTGTGTGGGCAGCACGGCTTCAGGTCATGGTTTCCAGCCCTGGTGGAACCGTAGAACCACCTGGGGAACTGAAAACACTGTCCCAATGCCCAGGCTGTCCCCAGACAAGTCACGTCTGAATTTCTGGGGATCTCACTGTTTTAGAGGAGAGATTCTGGGCTCTGGAGTCAGAAAAGTCTGGTACATATCTTATTTTTCCTGCTTACTGGTTTTTGGACAGGTTACTTAACCTCTCTGACCTTAGGTTTCCTCTTATTTAAAAGAAACAAGTTAAAGATGCTCACTGTATAAGATGAAAATGCGATATAATACTTGCAAACAATGGCTGGCTTATAAGTGATCCATAAATGTGTGATAGCTTAATGTTTTGAAATATTTAACAATGCTTTTCCCCAGAATTTCCTTCTCCCATCCTCAATCTTTGCCTTTCCTTAGAAGCTTAGATCGGCAGGGCATGATGATGGCTCATGCCTGTAATCCTAACACTCTGGGAGGCCCAGGCAGGAGGATCACTTGAGGTCAGAAGTTCTAAACCAGCCTGAGCAAGAGCGAGACCCCGTCTTTACTAAAAATAGAAAAATTAGCTGGGCGTGGTGGTGTGTGCCTATAATCCCAGCTACTCAGGAGGCTGAGGCAGGAGGATTGCTTGAGCCCAGGAGTTTGAGGTTGTGAGGCTGATGCCATGGCACTCTAGCCCAGGTGACAGAGCGAGGCTCCATCTCAAAAAAAAAAAAAAAAAAAATTGAGGAAGGAAAAGGCATAATGGAGTAGGTAAAGGATTAAGGAGGATAACTCACAAGCACCAACACAATTTCCTCAAGAACAGAATCAGACTTCCTGAAGGCCAGGAGAGTTCGACACAAGGATAAAAATCCACAGGCCCCAAGAATGAAGCTCCCGACCACCTCCCCATCCCAGGCTCCCAGTGAGTCCTAGAAAGGAATCACTTCCCAGGTGAGTTTGCAGGAGCCAACAGCAGGGCACACCTGTGACCCATTTCCTCGGAATGGCCCCAGGAACAAAGAGATGACAGCGTGGAATTTCTAGGTAGATGAAGTCTTAGCCTCACCAATTTTCTATTCCCTAAAAGCTTTTGGAGCCACAAAATGATTCCTGTGCAGCATGAAAGCAGCAGACAGAGCCCCAGGACCTGGAGTGGCCTTGCAGATGAGAAAAGGAGCTAGGGCCACACGGACCAGTGACCGAGAGCCAGCCCAAGTGAGGAGGGGGCCAGCAGGTGCCCAGGCGGAGCGGTGGCATCAAGGACTGGACGCAACCACCTCACCCCCACCCGGGCACTACGTCAGCTGCCTCCAGCATCCTTAGGGAAAACCCAGGGTAAGCAAGATGAAAGCGAACTGAGAAAAACAAAGAAGCTGTATCTCTTACACCAGATTTAGTGACCTGAGTGGTATACCTGCCATCAGCATGAGTTATATTTTTCCTTAATAATTCTTTGGTGTATAGTGCCTGCATTGCATAATAGGCCTCCAGGGAGAAGACTTTCATAATCTTCATGCAAGAGCGAGGGAAAATAAAATGGGCAAGATGAATTGTTACTGCCACATGAGGGCTGCACATCCAAACTGAGAGAACTCACATCAGCACGGCCTGAGTCCTTTTATGGTCTCTGGTAGAGCTAGGACCCAAGATATCACACTACACTTGACTCTTGACACACCAACCCAACAAGATAAAGAACAGACATCTGGCCAACCAAACAGGTAGTTCTGATTACAAAACAATACCTAGGACTTCTGATTCTTTCCCCTCAATTGATATGTTTGACCAAACCAAGTAGTTCTAACCCTTAACCTGAGGCTTTCTGGCCCTGCTTCCAGACATATCTTACTATAATGTATGGAATAAAAGTCGTGTGCTAAAGTTAACAACTTCTGAAATGCAGCTATAACAATTATTTGATTATACGTTATCCTGGATTACCATGTGGCCCATAATCCTTTGATATTATAAAACTCAGCTGTACCGTGAGATCTAACGAGCTTCATTTAATAGAAAGTTATTTGGTAGTGTTACATGCCAGTTGGTTGTTCAAAACATTTATTGGGATTTAACACCAGGAAGTAGATAAACAAGTGTTCCCCAGCTGCTAAATCTCACTTCATATATTTTAAACAATCCACTGTGCTGGTGATTTCTGCAATGTGAAAAGATGTCATCTCCAATGCACATTTTAAAATGTTGCTTCTGAAACTACATCTGCTTCACATCGCTTGCTCAAAGTGTTCCATTTTCCTCCTGGGTTACTTAATGATCATATTAGAATGGGCGAAAGTCAAAGACTGCATCCACTTTCTGAAATGTAGGTCTGGATATTGCATACTTACCTAATGCTTTTTCTAAAAAAAAGAGAGAGAGAGAGAGATCTGAAACATTAGAAAATGTGTCAACCAGGCAATGAAGCTGTGAGGATTAACAAAGTCAAAGTTACAAAGTAAAATCAGGTTTTCACATGAACGAGGGAGGTGTAGAGGAATTTTTAAAGCTATAATATTGCTCTAAAGTGACTGGGTCATCCAGTGAACTTTGTGCAATTTTTCAAGCTGTTCTGAAATGACGCATAATGGCATGTAGTGTATAATATGCTGAAATGTGTTGAAACTTTGGGTAACGTTCCCGGTTTGATATTTAAAACACTTGGTCAGAGAGAACACACCACAGAGCCGACTCGCTGCTCTGCGCCCTGGGCTTTCACAATCCCTCTCCCATCTCGTTTCATCCCGTGAGTTTGGAAATCTTGTCCGTCTCCCTGCATTTCAAGCAGGCCCTTGTTTTGCCAGCATATTTTACAAGCAAGGAAATTAAAGCAAACCATCAATAAGAACACAGTTCTATGAAACAAAGAGAATGGTGTTATGTTTGACATCCTTACTGGTCTCCTAGAATTTGTTCCGTGTTTTGGTTAGCTGAATCTACTTGGCGCCCCAGGAGTCTGGCAGCATGGTTACTATCACGAACAGAACAGAACAAAACAACAACAACAAAAAGGGATTTAAAAAAATTCAGTTTGTATGTGTAGCTCTTTTTGAGAAAAAGGAATGGATTACATAAGCAGATGCTTGAGATAGTTATTGTTCTTTTGTAATTATACAGCATGTGTAACCCCAAGAAGCCCAGGCCTCTTTAAAAACAACAAAATGAAGGGGGTGTCAACATATCAGAAAGGAAGGGGTCCACCTGGCAAGTGGTCAGCTAATTTGACCAAAGTAAATAATGTGCTGGCATGACTTACACTCTAAAAATAGCTCGAAATAACTGCAGGCTGTGGTCAACCTCCCAAATATTATGGAATGCAAGCAGAATTTCTGGAGCCTGGATTTTAAATATGGCAGCTGAAAGAAGTATTTGAGACCCTTCAAGCAACAGTTAGATTTTCATCTGAATGAATGTCATGAAACAGTTGTTCTAAAGCAATGGGTAATATTGGCTAAGAGGCAAAATGTTTTTAATTAAAGAACAGTAAGAGGTAGTAACTGGAGAAATTTGCCTACCCAGGGAAGAAGTTCAATAAATAGTGATTGAAAGAATAAGTTAATTTTTTTCAATATAAATTCTTCAGAATCAGTCACTGAAGCCTAGAAAAAAAAATTGGCCTCTGTATAGTTACTTAAAGCTTCATCACCCAAGCTGATGACCACTTCATTCACCCAGTTTTGTTTCTCATGATGTCTGGTAGGTGCCAAAAAGTCCAATGCACCCTCAGAGAGCTGTGCTGTGCTTCTAATGAGGATGATTTTAATGCCATAAATTCTGGGGATAATTCTCAAAAAGAAATGGCTGCATCTTTAGAAAAAGTGAGGGCTAGCCAAAGGTTACAATTATGGGGCCAAAACTCTTTGGTTTATGTGGTTCTTCACAGTCATATTCTCACTCACTAATTTACCAATGAATAAAACTGTCAGGTGATGGTGACACCCCTTTGTCTTTGGAAATTCTTCCTTCTCTTGAACCATGGTATTCTTGTTAGCAAAGTACAGTCTGTACACACAGAACAAACGTGCAGCCCACCTTCCTGCCAACCAAATTACACGGCCTGCATGCTTCATTCTCCCATGGCCTGACCAAGCCATGCAACCTGGCTAAAAGGGCTGGGTATTACAGAGAGTGTAAGAATGTGTGGGAATATATTCAATTGCATATTTTAAGAATTGGCATATGTGCTTAAGAAGAAAAACAAGGTGATGCAAATATTTAAGGAGGATGAAAGCAATACAGTATAGAGAATTGGTTACTAAACATTTTTAAGCAGAACCCCTTCTTAAAATTAATTCTTCTGTGGAACCCCAGTATTTCCCACATATAAAGTGGAATTGGTCCAGTTGAATCTAAGCAGGGACAGGTGCAGCATCCATCCTTCAAATCATTGTCCCAAACCACTTTATTTCTCCAAAGATTTGTCACTCTGGTAGATAGGATAGCCTCTGAGGTTGCTTTATGGTTGACCCAATGATATTAATTAGCCTTGGCAATAATTAACGGTCTAAAGTGTTCAATCACATAAAGTACTGCAGCATTCAAATGCTTGCGCAGTGCTTTTAACTCCCCCCCAGAGAAGCTGCATTAGAAAGACTTGTCATGTTATTTCCCTTATATAAAAATTTTGCAATGAATCATCTCTAGGCACACACAAAAAAAGACAATCAATTAAAACCCAAGATGGAACCATCCCCCTGGAATTCTAGCTTCTAACTCTACATATGAATTGAACCATTCACCAAAAACGAAGTGAGATTTCTACAGCAGAGACAAGCTTTTCATTTGTTCCCAGCTGAAGCTGCAAATCCCTGGTGCCAAGTGTTTTGCTGGTGTCAATTAAGTCAGGCTTCTCACATTTCTACCAGGAAATTGCAAGGATCTTATACTCTCTTCAGAAATAACATTTAAGATTTTTGTTAGGGAAACAATGAAACAAAGCCCTGACAAAAGTATTGTTAGGGGAAAACATGCTTGTCATGATAAAGAAGTTCTCCCCATCCAGAGATGCAGCAGTGGAAATTACGTATCCAAAGACCTCGCTAGTGACCCACATTAACTGGAATCATTCATGGTTAACTGAGAGATGACTGCAGATGCACCCTTGGAGAATGAACCCATGCTCTGGCCTTTATTTTTGGAAGGCTTTCTGTGGAATGTTAGATGTGATTTCCCCCTTCTTACACTGCAATGCCGTAAATACCTTTGGTAATTTAGGGAGAGAGAGAGAGATGACTCACTCCACATCCAATCCAGCACAACTGTGGAAATGGCAACAAATGCCCGTGGAGGGGGAGCCAGGAATCAGGATGGGCTGTGCTTTGTGGTCCAACAGTCCCTGGTGTTGCCTACGATCCGTCTCCCAGAGGTGGCTGTGCCTGGCAAACGCCCTTCCTGTTGCAGCCAAGGGTGGAGACGTTGGTTGGCATCTCAGCGGGGATTCACTTTGGGCTGCTTTCAAAATGTCAGAAAGAGAAGAAAAATGAACTGCAGCAAACCTGACCACAAAATTCCGAGCAGTCGGTACAACCAGGGAATTTGTTTTTCCCTTCAGTGACAAAGTCTCTTTTACACCTTAGAAGGAATCAAGCATTTCTTTGAAGGTATTGAGAAAAAAGATAAAACTAGCGATAGAGTAATTAAGGGCATGTGCCTGGTAGAGGCAGAGCTCCTTGGGTCTTTGTTGCAAGCATCACACAGGTGAGCTGTGGGCTGGGTGGATTCATGTCTTCTCATCTGGACCACTGTGACAAACAAGTTGGCAAGAGAGCTGGAATACGTTTCGGCCTCGTGAAGAGCCTGCTTCAACCCATTAATCTGTCAGCCACAAATAGAAAACCTAGGAAGGAGTCCAGTATGCATGAAGCCCACCTGGCCTGCTACCATGCTTGCGTGCTTTCCTGAGAAAGAGAGTAACAATCTCCTTGGCCAGAAAACTTGAAAAAGAAGGGAGACAGGTGCCTGCTTGGACTGGCCACAGATCTATGATGGCATTTATCACAAAACATTATAATGTCTATGTAGCCATCTTCTTCAACAGACTATAGAGTCCCAAGAAGAGAGCAGCCGGGTCAATATCTAGCACAGTTCTTGGCACATGATTGAGATTCAACAAATGTTTATCCAAAAAGTAATCATTTCTGTCTAAACTAAAAGACTATGGGCAATTTAACCTCTTAAAATTCCCTTCCAACCACCAAATGCAATAATGTAAGGTTGGAAAGGAGAACAGATCTTAATTTTACATTTCTCTGATACAAGGCTACATGGACAAAAACAGGTCTAACTGAATTTGATCACAGAATTGTCACCTGAGTTTTATGTGGATGGCTGCCTGATTAACCTGCCTGGTCAAGTCGAGGTTTGAGTGTAACATTTTATACTCCATTGTGTTTTGAGTCTTTTGTAGGCTTTTGAGGACTGCAACAGGCATTTCTAAGGGCAGTTTCCACCATTTTCTGTCGGTGACACCAGGTTCCTCATAATAGGGCCCAGACATCAGAAGACACAAAATCAACATCCTCCGCTCCTTTCTAAAGGATCATGCCCAAAAAATTCCATCTGGATCCCAGTGGCACCAGGGCCTCATTCCTCCGCTATGGATTAACCTAGACTGTAGGCTGGGACAGGTGCATCTGGGCAGTGCTCCTGCTCTGGGCCACTCCAGGAACAGTTTCCCGGCTTAGCTTCCCCCGAGCTGCACAAAGGCCATTTCGTCTCTGTCAGTTATCTGCGTCCCTTGCAGCTCTGTGCTCTGGCGGATTGTTCTGGGCTCCTGAGCACCACAACCCAGAACAATCATCATATCTTGATGGCCCATCCAGAGTGGGGTGGGCTTTTTGGTCTTGAGTTTTGGGGGGCATGCTGCAAAGACCAAGTTCTGCCCCCTGTGCTCTCTGTGTCCCCATGGGACATGGCTGGGAAGCTGCTGATGCCACTCAACAGAGAAGAGAAGCCGCGGCCACCGAGAGATCCATTTGGCCCCGGAGCACGGGACTGGGCTCAGGCACCGCAGCTGGCCTGTGCAGTTGACCCAGGGCAGAAAGCTCCGCAGCAGCACTGAGGCCGGCCCAGGGGTGAGCCGGGGGAGTGAGGCCAGACCGCCCAGGGAGGACGTGGTCCGGTGCAGCCGTGTGCAGGGAAGCAGACGGAGACGCACTTATGGGCTTTCACTGTGCCATCCAGAACCCAGAAACGTTTAAGGGGTGTTACTGGAAACGATTACAAGCTTGAGCTACAACGAGGCCGCTGCAGGGGAGGAGGCGCAGGCAGGAGCAGGACTCCTCACCGGGGCATCCGTGTGTTCCCGTATTCCCACACGGTGGCTCCGTCTTACAGCACTTCACAAAAGTGGCAATAAAATAAACCTTTATTCACCACGTATTGGATCAGCTTCCAGCGCCGGCCCTCGGCTCCGGGCCACGCTCCCTGGATCAATACAGCAGAGTGATCCAGCTGGATCCGTTCAAACGTATCAACAGTGGCTTCCTGGAGCCAGTTTCCTGGGTCAAAAGTGATTTTCCTGATGTTCGGGGCAGGTTGTCATTGGAATACAGTTATTTTATAGGCCCAAATTACTAGCTACTAGAGTCTACGGAAAAGGGTTCTTTAAGTAAACTTCTTTTCTTCCTTTAGGCCTCAGGGAAAAATAACAATTCAAAAGATTTTTTTTTTCCTAAGTTCTTTCTACATTAAAGGTTTTTATTGCCAAAAACCATTTGCTGTGTGCAAGTACTGTGAAAGGGGCACCTTATCTCGGTACTATCTGGCAGACCAGTTGCTGCAGGATAAAAAGCCCAGTTTCCATTTAACTTCAAGAGCTGGCCCAGCCTATGCTGCAGGAGATAAGGCCGGGGGACAATGGAGCTACCCACCTCGGAGACAGTAGAGATAAAGGCAGAGTGTCTCCCGCTGCCCAGAATCTTCTGTAGAATATGAAAAGCCCCCTCATTTGACCGTTCCAGTTCAGAAATCCTTTTACATACCCCGCATCTACTATTTTGTTTGCATTTCCCTTCATTGGATGCATCGCAAGCTCATTTGCACACTGGGCTCCTTCACCTGGATTCCTCCCTTTTCTCTGCTCACCTGAGCTTCCCCCACCTTTCTAAGTTAGCTCAACATTTAGAATTAAGAGACCTTCGGGAAATCCCAGCCCTGGCACCCGCCAGCATCAGCTACCCTCTGAGGCTCATCTGTAAAACGGGCCCATCCACTCTGGCCTTGCAGGGAAGTATGAGGCCAAGAAGGAATAAGGAATGTCACAATGCTCTGGAGAGTGACACAAATGCAAACAATCATATCTTCTTCTCCAAACCCAGAGCAGGAATGTCTGCACCACTCACTTAACAATTAGTCTAACCACTTACTCTGGTGTTTACATTCCTTTTGAGGGGAAGACATTTGGTATTCTGTTTGCCTCTGCTCCGAGGTTTCTTGGGTAAGGAAGAGTTATCAGAACACAAAAATATTCACAAATGAGCAGAAAGGATGGACTATTTATAACATTAGAAGAAATATATCATTGCATTGTGATTTATATATAATGATGTCATTCTTATTCAATTAGAACAGCTTAGATCAGAGCCATAGTCGCTGATAAGGAAGGAAATGGGAGATAGGACCGGCTAACAATTTAAGGAAAGGAAAGCAAATGACCCAGAATGCTGGCACATGGGCACTGTGGGGAGCAGGAGATATAAATAGCGAAGGATGAGAAGGGTCCCAAGAGGAAATGGAAACGGCCTCAGATATTTTTGCCAAAATGATCTTCTTTGTGCTCTAGTGCTCTGAAAGTCGTATATGAAGGGAAAGATACTGGTATTACAAGGCAATTTGTCAGAAAAAAAAATTATGCCCCAGATGACCCAATACTTGACTCATTCTTTGTTCAGACTAAGAAATCAGCACATTGGCGCACAGTTACCTATATTCTTCTTACTCTAAAATAAACCTTCTTACTCTGAAATAAAACAGTTTTTAATTTTTTTCACTATGTAAGATTGCATTTGGATCTTGGTTTTTAAGTGCTTTTGCTCTTTCTAGAACCAAGGATGCTCAGATAACGAGCATTTGTACACACCTGCCTCCCAAGGACCAGGTATGCCCAGAAGGGCAGGAGCCTCAGCTGAGCTGTTCCTAGAGTCCACCCGGACTAGACTCCAAGCAGGAGGAGATGATCCAATGTGATTCAATGACAGGTTGTACCTTGCAAGTCTTCAGGGAACGATCATTTCTTATAATCTTTAAAAGATACAATGTTATCAAGTACAAGTAAAGATTTTTTAAAAAAGTTTTCTAGTTGTTCGTTTGTTACAAAGAGGAAAGAAGTTATTTCAATGGGAAGAGAATTATGGTCACATACAGGATCCCAAGCTGGGGCTTTCTGTGTGATAAGCATGTCACGAACTTGGGGGCTGTCCCTCGAAAGTCTCCCTGTGGAGGTCAGGGTGCACAGCGTGTGACTCAGCGTCCCTGCTTCTGAACCCAGCCGCCGCCTTCAGGACCCACGGGGTGGTGAGTCACTAACGTCAGCGGCTCCAAAAACGTGTGCAACATGATGAAATGTCAGGGAGGAGAAGGCAAACGCCGAACATAAGATGCGATACACTTCAAGGCTAGACCTGAAGTTCTCCAATGCAGAATGTGTCTGGGAGGAAAGATGGGAAGCGAACGGCGGTGATTTTCAGCATTGGATGACGTCAGCATTTTCAGGATGACGTCAAACTCTTCCTGGTGTTAATCGTTTTAAGACACCGCAAGTCGATGCGGCGTAACAAGTAATGCCATGCTATGGGGTGGCCACCGGGCGCCCCTGCACGGTCCATCATCTCCACGAGTGCCCCGTTACTCATCAGTCTCCCCTCCACCTGTGAAACACGAAGGACGCCGCGGCACAGGGGACAGCGTGAATCGGCTTTGCCAGGCCCAGCAGCTGTGCGTTGAAGCAGGAATTAAGCTCAGTGTGGCGTTAACCTTCCAAGGCACAGTGCTCGGCAGGCACAGGGGTCACGCCCAGCACCCCCTGTCTTGCTGGGTCATGGCCACGGGCGATGAGAGGAAGCAGCAATCCAAGGTGACCTTCAAAAATACAGTAAAGACCAGCTACCTGGTTTGGACCAGTCATTCTTTTTCATTTGCTCACTCTCCCTGCTTTCAAGTGAAAACCATATCTATTTTCAAGAACTCTCCCTAAATGAAGATTTAAGAGTGCAGGACTGGAAAGGAGTCATGGGATACACTTTAATTAAAAAACAAGTCACGGCATCATCAAGGGTTTGCCTTTCTCTACCAGCTGCCAAGGTGTTTACTTTAACTACATCTAAATTAAAGTTCAAAATGAAGATTATAAACCTTTAAAAGATAAAAGCAGCAGCATGCAAACCAAATATTTCTTTATCTTGGATACAGAACCCTATGGAATCAGTCCCTGTACAGCCAATTTTGGAAGGGAGGAGAGAGATTATTGATTCAATCAAATTCCATAAGCAATCTGATATTTGGAGATGAGGCATCACCTGTCCGTGTTTATCTACAAATCCGGCTTTCAAATAAGAAAACGACACATCTATTCATCCAACTTTTATTAAATGGATTTCCAAAAATACACCCCACAAAGATGAATGGGGCCATATCTACATTCTTTGATGCGTTTGCAAGCCATGGGTGCTGCTCCAGGGACCTGACTGGCTGGCAGAAGAGCCGATCCACCCTGAGTCACCATGGAACTCTGAATGTCCCGCCGTCTCAATGTCCAAGTCAGCAGCCCCAGGCCGTGCCTCTGCAGGTCTCCTTAGTCTCAAACTCACCTCTGTGGAGCTGCTGCTCTCTCCACAGGGAGATCAGATAAGCACCTTGAGAACAGGATCCAGACATGGTCTCGCCTCTTCCAAGTCCTGGGATCAAACCCACAGCAGAGCACGGCCCAGAGCTGGCCCCTGTCAATGCCAAATTGGTCGTTCTAAGGAGGAAAAGGGAAAGGCCTTCCCTGACCTACCGTGAAGACAACATTGAGAGCAATACCAAGAAGTCAACAAATCCGTCATCATTTGAAGACATTTGTGGAGACTGGCAAAGAAAGGTGCTAACTCCAAGACACAGTGTCCGTTTCCGCTTCCCACTGCACCTCTAATGACTCCAGCCCCTGCCGGGCCATGTCCCGACTCCCGTTCTCACCTGACCCCATGGTCCTCCCGGCTCGCCAAGCTCTGGCCACTGGCCTTTCCCCCATCCCTCGTTTCTGCCTTCAGGACTTGTCCAGCGTCCTCCACCTGGAATACTCTGCCCTGGGCCCCTTCGTGGCCGACCCCTGCGCACCCTTTAGGCTCTGCTCAAACACCACCTCTGCCCTCGGGCCTTCCTGGGGCTGCCCACCTGGACACATACCTGGCCCCCTCTGTTTCCAGTTCAGCAGTAACTTTGTGAATGAGTGACTATGGGAGTACACGAATTACGGCGGCACGTTCACGCGCGCAGTGAACCCGAAGCCCACGCAGAGATGAGAAGTGGGCCTGGAGCCTCTGCCCCCAGCTAGCGAGGTGTCCTCCCCGGCTGGGCCAGGAAGACCCTGCGTGCTCAGGTGTCTCCATGCTGCTGTGTCCATTTCTTCACCCCTCCTGCCTAGCTCGGCCCCTCCCAATCTGACCCCTGCCCACCACACCCCTAAAGGGCCCTGGCCAACTTCCAGAGGGACGGTCCCAAGGCCCAATCTCAAGCCTCACTCTAGGTCATCCTTCTGCAGTATTTGACACTTGCAACCCCAGAGTGACTTCCTGACGCTCTCTTCACTCTGCTTTGAGGACGCTGTTCTGCCTTCATTCTTTTTTTTTTTTTTTTTTTTTTTTTTGAGACAGAGTCTCACTCTGTTGCCCAGGCTAGAGTGCTATGGCATCAGCCTAGCTCACAGGAACCTCAGACTCCTGAACTCAGGCGATCCTACTGCCTCAGCCTCCTGAGTAGCTGGGACCACAGGCTTGCCCCATCATACCCGACTAACTTTTTCTATATATTTTTAATTGGCCAATTAATTTCTTTCTATTTTTAATAGAGACGGGGTCTCACTCTTGCTCAGGCTGGTTTCAAACTCCTGACCTCGAGCAATCCGCCCACCTCGGCCTCCCAGAGTGCTAGGATTACAGGCGTGAGCCACCGCGCCTGGCCCTGCCTTATTTCTTATTCTTCCTCCAATTGTGAATCCTGCTTCCTCCTAGTCCCGCCTGGGAGTTCACAGGCCCTGACTTCGATCTTCGCCCTGTAACGCTCGCACCTGCCCCACAGGTGCCCCTCACCTGTGTCTGAAGCTGCCGGCTCTCTGCAAAAGCTCCTTCAGCTCAGGGAAAACTTTACCCTCCTCCTTCTCTATGTTGAGCCTTCTTTTCTCTGGATTTTGTCCTTTTAGCCCTCAGTGGCTGAAAGAGTAGATGTCAAACTCCTTAGCGGGCTCTCAAGGCCCTTCCCGTTCTGACGTCACCCCCTCGCCTCCTACCTGCTCTGCCAGTTCTCTCACTTCCCTTCGATCCACTCTACCTGCCAGCTCCTCTGCATCTCTCTCTTCTCCAAACTCACCTTGTCCTCTCCCGCAGCCACCACTCTGCACACAGACTACAATGAATCCCACCTCCTACCCACTCACACCCAGAGTTGTGCAGTGCACAACCTGCACAGCCATGCATAGCAGTCCTCCCCTTTACTTGAAATGGCTTCACTTCTCTTCATTGTCCCCTCCCTAAAACCCTCTCCCATCTCCTCCGGGTAAAATCATTTACTTCCCTTCCCCGACTCTTTCAGCAGCTTAAACAACTTCAATCATCACACATTCTGCTCTGATGATCTGCTTGCTTGGCTGTCCCGCCCATGAGTGTGGGAGCAGAGACATGCCCCATTCGCTTTTTTGTTGTTGTTAATCCCAGGTACCCAGCACAATACCCGACACCTAAACATGCTCATGAAATGTCTGTAGAATAAATGAGCCATTTTTCTAAGTGGGGTTTAGCACAAGCCTGGGCAAATGCTCCCTCATCATCCTATGCAGAAAATAATCAACGCCAGTTAAGTAGTTTTGTATAAATAATAAAGGGTCTCTAAGGCGGACTCCATCACGTACAAACTGTGGAAAATTCTAGAAGTTGCTCAGAGTCATTTATTTATTCCACAAGTACTTACCGAGCTCCTGCCGTGCCCTGGGTGCCGTGTTCGGGCCGGGACACCACGAGGACTCAGCAGAGCCCGGCCCCCCAGCTGTGTTGTGGAGAAGGCTGGTGGGAGAGAGACCATAAGCAAACACAGGGCAAAATTCCTCCAGTGCGTAGATGGCAAGAGCGACTGGGGCACAGCTGACTCAGGCCGGGGTGCTGGGCGGGGCCGAGCTGGCAGTCGTGGTGACGGGGGAGTTGGCCCTGTCAGAAGCGGTGGCCAGGGAGGGCTTCAGAGAGCAGAACATCAGTGAGGCATATGCAGGAAGAAACTCATTATTTCAGAATATTTTGGGCACCATATTGGTGCTTGGCGTTGCCAAATGTTTTCTCCACTCCCAGAAAACGGCTTTTACTTCACGCACACGCCCTCGGGTGCCAGGCGGGCAGCCTTTGAGGTGGCCCCAGAGGACTCCGAGGAGGCCGACCCGGGGGCCCTGTGGTGGCCGCAGCTCCAGGTCTCAGCGTCATGGGGAGAAAGAGGACAGGACACCGGGCACTGGAGGGCCTCACTTTGCTCTGTGCTTTGGAACATTTTACTGGGGGCAGGAGGGCAGAGGTGGAGCAGCGGTGGCCCTTCAGGTGCCCTGAGAGTGTTTCCCCATCTGTAAAACGGACATTTTAATGCCAATATCCCCGCCTCTGGCTGCAGAGGATAAAGCGTGTTTTCAAGGCAGGTTGTGGAACAGGGCACGTGGTCAGCAGCCTTCCCCCTCCTCAGGTGTTCTGTCCCCTCCTGGCCTGCACACTTTGGCGGCATCACCTCTCAAGGTTCCCTTGCCCTCACACCTTGTACAGGGCTTCTCCCACTGCCTCAGGGAACCATCCGCCCCACAGGGATTACGCCTAGAGATGAAGGGATTCCGCCGCAGGGATTCTGCCTACTTTAGAGACCAAGGCTCCACACCCAGAAAAGGGGAATGAGGTCAGCAGCTACCCTGAGACCAAGCAGAAACTCAGTTCTGGGTTTTCCAATTCCTCTTTCCCTCCGTAACTGCCTTTTCAGTTTCAACCTCCCTGCCCAGGAAAACATAAAAAAAAAAAAAAAAAAAAAAAAACACATGGGGTTCCATAGTGGCACAGAGCTTGGGTCTGCAAATAAAGGCTATAAAAACATTGCTTTCCAATGATTTCGACAATGCTACCCTCATCAATGAGTTTGATGAAGCTTATCCTATATTTGGGTTCCACGTGATGTTTAAGCTTAGTTTATCAGTGTAGACAAAGGGCACTTTCAAGGCTAAAAGATTTGCCTAATACAAAGCTAAATACTGGTGAGTTCAAAAAAATATTTTCAGAATTGCAACTTTCCTGAATCTGATAAAACTCTAATTGAGGCAGTAATTTGGGCAGATAGGAGGCTGGCTTCTTCCCTAAGTGATTCTGGCTCTAAGCACCAGGGAACGATGCAAATGTGGTGAGTGGCTAATAATTAAAGGATTTAATTAAGCGTCGGCTGGGAACGTGTCTAGTAGCTCAGGATGTGCCTTGGCAGCTCCTGGCAAGCCGGGTGTCTACAGGGGGAGAGACAAGCATTGTTAGAGGCAAAGAAACTGGTGCTTTGGGGAAGATTTTCTAGTCCAAGGGTGAAAAAGAGACACATGTTAACTATTGATAATACGCATTGGGGGCCAGATTTCAATGACGGTGGTAAAGATAGGATGTTTGACGTCCAGTTATTTACTGTCATGACCCAACCTCTACCACCTGTGTTGACAAACAGAGGACAGGAACACCCTCCCAGTCATCTCTCTGTTTCTGGACCTTAACACAGTGTAGGTGCTTGATGGATGCTCAAGACCGAAGTACTAAATGAATAAATAAATGCTAAAAGGCAACTCAAAAAGCAATCAAATTATCATGTAACATTCAGCCAAAAAACCAAACAGATGAAACTTGCCTGGGATACAAAAATCCGTGCCTACTGTGATCCAACAGTGTAAACCAATACCCTTGACCATTAAACAACATGGGGCTTTGGGGGCACCAAACCCCTGTGCAGTCAAAAATATCAAGTATAAGTTTTGACTCCCCCAAAACTTAACTACTAATAGCCTACTGTTGACTGGGAGCCTTATGGAGAACATAAACAGTCAATTAACACACATTTTATGTGTTATAGGTCTCATATACTGTATTCCTACAATAAAGTAAGCAAGCGAAAAGGTTATTAGGGAATTCATAAGGAAGAGAAAATATATTTACTATTCATTAAGTGGAAGTGGATCATCATAAAGGTCTTCATCCTCCTCATCTTCACAGGAGTAGACTGAGGAAGAGGAGGGGGTGGTCCTCCTGTCTCAGAGGTGGCAGAGGCAGAAGAGGTGGGGGAGTTGCACGGGGAGACAGGAGAGGCAGGAACACTCAGTGTAAATTTCATTGAAAACAATCTGCATATAAGTGGACCCATGCAGTTCAAACCTATTGTTCAAAGTTCAACAGCATATGGAAAAAGAACTTGAAGGCAATGTTAGTAGTGGTTATTTTTGGTGGATGAGATCATGGTGTGTGTTTTTTTTTCTTTATTGCTCTTTAATTTTCTATGCTTTCCAGCTTTTCAATATTTTTACATATGTGTATGTGTGTATATACACACAACTCTTAGAACCCATAGAAATAATGTATATCAAAGAGAAAACAAATGCTGCTAGTTTTGACAAGACACCAGATTCAAAGGTAGATGAGATCTTAGCAATGATCTATTCATTTTCTTTTTTATTCATCAATTCGTTCATTCATTCAATCAACTAGCAACTGGGCACCAACACCTACTATGCCTGGCACCACTGTGTTAGGTGCGGCCCTGTGCTTACTACATGCCTTGCTCTTGAAAACTTTTGCGTTCATCTCAGTGAGTCCCTGTAACCATCCCTATGTGGTGGGTACAAATTGTCCTAATTTACAAGTGAGAAATCTGTCCAAGGGCACACAGCTATTAAGTAGGATCCTGTTCACGACCTCTACCCCAGCTGGACCTTCTTACCTGCTCTACCACATGTGACTTGTGGAGGCCAGGGCAGGCAGCTTCCCACTGTGACTTCCGCACTCTGTCTTCCTTCACCTTCCACCCCCTGGCTCTGTTCTGCCCTCGGAACCACATAGACGAGGGGGCTCCTCCTTCACTGGATGACTGTGTGTTCTCCTCTGGCCCTCCAAGTTCTGGACTAAGCATTCCTGGGTCCTTCAACCACTGTTCAGGGTTTTCTAATACCCTACCACCGTCCTCCACGCAGCCTCAGTTTAGCAACATCCTTAGGATGTGGCTGTCTGTCCTAGAGCCCCTTGGGGTTTGGCCACACAACTGACCACACCCTGTGCTGCTCTGTGTGGTCCCCCCAGCACAGAAGGATCATCTCTCTTGAGCCAGACACTGAATTTCTATGATCACATCTCGAAAGCATGCTCATTTTGGCTTTTCTGCACACAATTTTTTTAAACATTGAACTTGAAGTCTTCAGTACATAGCATACATAAATTAAGTTCTTTGTGACAACAAATGCTAAACTAGAGAAGCAAGTAATTCCCAAATTCCAGAAGGCTGTGATCTAAAAAGTCATTTGTAGGCCATTTATTTGAAATCAAAAGTTTAATAGAAATAGGACAATAAATGATGATTATGACCACAGGTCAAATTAAGCCTACTATAAAGCCCTGCCATAACTGAAATAAATTATTTGAAATAATGTATAAAACGTCAGTAAGGACTCATATGTTTCAGCACAAAAAACCATCTAAACATCGAGAATACCCAACAATGCCTTAACTAAATGTAGAGTTATTTTCTGGCATGTTCATATTAATTATTGGAACAAAAACATTGAATGTGATATGATTTTAAAGCAAGTTTTATTAAAGCAGGAGTAAGAGGTGGTTAAAGATTTTAGGTGCAGAGCCTGGGAGGATAACTGGAAGGTTCAAGGGCATGAGAGACCCATGGTGCTGGTACTTTGGGTCTAAATCAATTTCTAAACATGCTCTTCCTCTTTTTCCCAATACAACCTGCAGTTGCATTACTCATGATCTGAATGTCTCTCTTTTGCTCTCTCAGAATGTCTTGCTTCTGGTTCCAGAAACCCTGTGGGTTGAGTGTCAAGATGAGGATTTAACCTGGGACGTGAATGTCTGGAAGCTTTAGATTCCCCTGAATCTAGGGGCCCAACTGAGTTGTCAGTACCCTTTCTGCATCACTGGACTCCACTTTCTTTGTGATAGCTTCGTTTCAGGCAGGCTCTCAACCCTCAGAGACAAAGAGGCCGCCAGCATCTCTAGGCTTATATTCCCGTGCCTTTGCCACCCCAGCCACAAAAGAGTCCCTCTTGCCCATGGTTTCCCACACAACTTCCAGGTATGACTCTCATTGGACCAGTCTGAGTCATGTGCTCATCTCTCAGCCAATCCCTAGGGCCAGAGGGGTGAGAAACAAGCCCAGGTCATATGACCCGCCCCTGAAACAGGTGGAGGGAAGAAGGGAGCAAAACAGTGGTCAGCCCATCTAAACCACGGGCACGTGGATATGGAACTGGAGAGGGATGGCTCTCAAGGTGAATGAAGCTGCTGTGACCTGTGGAAGGGCGAGTGGATAGCGGATGGACACAAACACCCAATATCTACCATAGGGAAAAAAGGAACTTACCTTTCCTGAGGACCTACCACGTGGCTAGCATGGTGCCCTACAAGGTATCGGTCATCCTCCCACAAGAACAGAATGTTCCCGGAGAGCACACCCTAATGGGTAAGCACTTATCAAATCAGCCCACGGCTAGGAGAGAAGCAAAGCCAAGGCCGTAGATGCAGATATCCTGGTGGCAGGATTAAGGAGGAAGAGAGGCGAGGGGAGTTTCCAGGTGAGACCATGGCACTGGAGGCAGGAAGGTAAGATGTGAAAGGGAGGCTCCTAGACCTCACGTCCGTAAGTCAGGATCGCCTGCAATAATCACACTACAAAGAGGACTAGCACAAAAGCCCAAGTTGAAGACCACCCTAGAAACACTGCAGGGGGACAACTGCTAAATAGTCCTTTGTCAACGTGGCATCACCCTCTGTACCCTCTAAGGTTTAGGAAACTACAATTCCCAGAATGCCTTGCCCTGCAGGGTCCACGTCAGTTTGCCACTGAGGCTGACCACAGTGGGCTGGGAGCAGAGGCTGTTCTTCTCCGGAGATCAGTTCAGCAGACACATGAGCACATGTGAGGGCCACGGAGACTTTTCAGCCAGTGCTTAGGAATTACTCATTTTGCTACTGCAGACTAAACCAGTTGGAGGGATTTCTTCAGAAACTTGTGAGCGCTACTGTAGTTTTTCCTTGGAAGCTTTCGAGAAGCATGAGGTCTTTCGTGTCTACTTCCCCAACCTTCTGGCTGCAGCTGCCCTGGGTCTTCCGTAGTGACGCCCCCCAACCTTTGCCACTCTAGCTCCTGTAATACTCACATAAGCCCTAATTCCTAGATGAAAGCTCTTCATTCCTGCAGTACTTGGATCAGCTCCATTTTCTTGACTAAACCCAGAAGGATCGAGAACTCATGTGTAAAAAGGATCCTGCTCTGAGATCAGGGTCTGAAGTCTGTGAATGCCCAGCAAGTATGCATGGATGCCCTGGCCAAATTTTACTCTCTACATATATACTTTTATTTCCCCTCCCATTGAGCTGGGGGGAGTGATGAATAAACGGCTTCATTTGGAAAGTTGACTTTCTAAGTTACAAAGGATGTTGCCCTGTTCAGGATCAACAAGAGCAGGGTCCTCTCCAAGCACCAGCAATAGGGGGATCCACACAACACACACACACACACACAAACACACGGGAGAACAGAAGTCTCCTACGAAGTTTTGGTCTCTTAAGCTGAATATTAATATATTTAATTCAAATCAACCCCCTAGCAGCTAAGATAGCCTACAGGACCCTAAGTGTATACAGAAAAGATTAACAATAATTAAGGGCTTAATACTTGTTTATGTACATGTTTATTGTCATTTCTAAACTATTACCCAGGCTTAAGTGCCCAGAGAACAGGGCATTTTATTTTATTTTAAGGAAGAGTCTTGCCCTGTCATGCTGGCTGGAGTGCAGTGCCGTGATCATACTGTAGCCTCCAACTCCCCAGCTCAAACAATCCTCCCACCTCAGCCTCCCAAAGCTCTGGGATTACAGGCATGAGCGACCGCACCCAGCCCGAGAACCACGATGAATGAAGAAATGTATGAAGTAGGGCTCTTCCCTGGGGCCTGTCACTCAGCTCCTCATTCAACTGTGGAGTCCGGACCATGCTGTTCCAGACCTCTCCACTAAAATGCTGTAGCCTGAAAATAACATTGTACAGAGGCAGGAAGGTCTACAGAAATTACTCAGATTGTAACCCTGCTGATTTTAACTCCACGAATATTCATAGAGTCTGCAAGATATGGCAAGAGGTGCTTGGACTTTGCAACTAGATAGGCCTAGGTTAATATCCTGATTTTTACATTTATTACATGTTTCTACCACATTTAAACTTTGAAGCCTCAGTTTTCTTCATCTGTAAAATGGGGGTAATGATGGTATTATTGATGAGGTAGACACAGTTACTTTTACCCATCAGGGACTATCTGAAGAGCAGTGACAATGCCAAGGGGTAGCAAGATGGGAGGGACTATACACTCTTCCATAATTTCTGCCAGTGCCCTCCCAACGAGCCAAGCCCTCCCAACTGAAAGTACAATCTAAGTAAAAGCTATGAACTTGTTGCTGAAATGTAATTGAATGCTGCAAGTCAATGCTGAAATGAAATTCAAAGGAAATTCCCAGCCTTCTCCTAGCCAAATGCTATCTCTCAGCCCTTCCTTTGTCAGCCACCACAAAAGAAAATCAATTTGAAACCGAAGTCATCTCTCTAAAATAGTTCTTTTTGTGACACTGTTTCACCAAGCCCCAATCTGTTGCTTCCTCTGAATAAAATCACTAGGCTAATGATTTTAAATATCTGGCTTAAAATGCTCCAGTTTGAACAATTCCAGGAGACAAATGCGAGGGTGACTAGGAATTGAGTGAGCGTCGTCACTGAGAATAAACGCAGTCTGGGTGGCATTTCGATCAGGATCCGTTGCTGCAGTGGGGAACCTGCCTGTTTATAGCAAAATTTTAAAAACCTCCCCAGCTCTGAAATCATTCACACACTCCATAAATAGAGATTAATTAGTATATTAGTTACCTAGTAAAGGTTAATTAATAAAGATTGTTGAGTCTTTGCCATATGCTATCCTGGGTCACCCGGGGGACATGCCAGCGAACAAGGCAGACACGGTCCCTGCACTGCGGTACGGTCAGACTCCCGGAGCTGTGGTTCCAACTTTTTCTTTTTTCATTATTTCCCCCACAAAGCGCTTTTTAAGACTCTTTTCTCAGCCACCTCCCATAAGATACCATGTATCTCTCTCTATACTGTATAGATTGTAAATACCACAGATACACTGTATACCTACTGAAGTCCTGAATATATATCTATGCTTTATTCATTAAAAGAATAAGATATTTTTTTCATCCTCTCAAAACTAATTTTTGCTTTTTCAGGGGTAATGTTGCCCCATTGAGGATGCTTGTCTCATGGCATGAAGACACAGCAGAGCAGAACCAATCCCAGACGCCGAAAGACCCTGGGAGCCCAGTATTCTGTGCCAGGGTAGGGGTGGACACAGGGAAGATGGGCAACAAGCAAAGTTTAAAAAGTAATCAATCAGAAAGGTGAATGTCCACCAGGCGTCCCCCGCTGGGCTGGGTGTTTGTGGATCCAAAGAGGAAGATGGGCACCGCCCTGCCCTTAGGAGCAGACTCTGACTGGACTCTGTTTGGAGACCCGAGCAGTCACACAGGCTGGTTCGAGCACCATGGAACCCGCGTTCTAGAAGGACTGCAAGTGCAACAGGGGAGGTTGGAGACGGAGCAGTCCCTGTGAGCTGGGGGCCGGGGGGGGCAAAGCAAGGCTTCCTTGGGGCACTGGGACCCCAAAGACCTCAGGGAATAGAAACTGGATGCATTCCTTTGGAAAGCCATTAATTTAGCACCTACTATGTAGGGCGCTAAGCTAGGGACTGGCCTTCCAAAGATGACAAAGACCCTACAAGGCACTGAGTCTGGTGGAAGAAGAGATGACAGAGGAATAACTCTCCACAAAAACAAGTGCCAAGGGAGGGACGAGGCTGCATGGCAGGCAGAAATGGCAGGTGTTGGGCCAGAAAGACCTAGTTTCAAATCCCAGCTGAGCTTCCCCTATAGCCTCAGCTTCCTCATCAGGGAAATGGGCAGAAAAGCGCCCTCCTTGTAGGGTTGCTGGGGGATGTGTTCATTTGGGTCCTCGAGAAGCAGACGCTGAGGGAGGATCTACTATGTTGCTGGGGCTGGGGCGGAGCTGCAGGAGGCGGGAGGGCCATGTGACCACCAGGCAGGTCTGCCCGCGGAGCAGACAAGACAGGAAGGCTGGCCGGGCAGTGTAAGCCCTGGCATGCTTCTCAGTTCTGTGAAAGTATCAGGAAGCCGACGGGGAACCCTGGAATCAGAGTTGCCCACCAGAGGTGCCTCATACTTCTCAGGATTACGATCCTGCCAAACCCAGTCGCTGGCTGGGAGCAGCCACATACATGGGGTGGTGGGTTCAGAGCCAGCAGCGAAGGCCATCAACAGCTGTGCTCCCTGCAGCGGGAGGGCTTAGGCGTTTGCATTCTTGACCGTTACAGGCAGGTTGTATGAGAACACAGGCAGACCCATCAGAGTTACATCCGGCACAAAGTCAGACCAGCCTTGCCAATGACAAGGCGCGATTGTAATTATTATGAACAAAATGCTGAGGGCACGCCAAACACAGGGTGTCCCCATTCCTTTCTCCTGGCACGATTTTAGAGGGATTCATGGAGGATGTGTGGGTCGAGCAAGGCCTTGGAGAATAGCTAAGGCTTCTACAGGGGAGGCTCCCATAAAGGGTTAACTGCCTGGGAGCTGGGGTCAACGACGGGCATGACCCCCACAGGCTCACTAAGCAGAGCCCTCCAGCAGTCCTAATGGGGGAGGGTTATGAGGGTCCCCTTCTCCTTAGAGCAGCTTTGACCAGGCCAACAAAGCGCAGAGGTGGCGAGGGGCGTGGCCCACCCCAGCAGGCACCCTTGGAGGAGACGTCTCCCAGAGCCACCACATGGGAAGTGAGGACACCCTCGGCTTGACGTGACTGTCTCCAGTCAGGCCAAGACTTGGTGACACGAAGCCCCCGGACCCCCACCATAGCAGGTCCCTATTTAGAGTCAGCACACCCTGGGTGGCAGGCTCTGCAGGCCACGTGTGGCCTGCTCCGCCAACCTCCCCCAGTAACGCCAGGGAACAAACCCACGCTTTTCCCTAAGCGTCTTCAAACCGAGAAGGACGGAGTGCCGTGTGCATTTTAACCTCTTTCGTGTCATGTACAACCCTCGGCGAGGTTACAAGTAAATCATGCCAGGACTGGGGACTGACCTGGCCTCCCCTGGACAATCGGCTCTGAAACAAAGCTTAACCTCTCAGAAGTGCCATGGGAAGACGACAAATTCTGCACGCTGTCCCTGCTTCCATACTGTCCCTGCTTCCAGTAACTGCGAATGACCACTGTGTAGGTGTCGCTTTCCAACAGCCCGGAGCCACACGCACGCACTCTCCGCATTTCCTTCTCTGGGTGGAACGCCTTCCGTCCCAGCACACCCGCTGACAACCCCTCCTTACCCTAAATCACCTGTCACCTCCTCCAGGAAGGCCTCCTGGGCCCCCAGGCTGGGTCGGGTGCTGGCCTTGTACTTGACATACCACGCTGTGACCTCTCACCTTTACACGGCTGCTCCTCCAGGACAGGGTCTGTCGTCTCCACGTCGGTGCGGCTGGCACGGAGCACTCGCTCGCGGCCTGGCTCCCACACGCCCTGGGCAGCAGCTCCTAGAACGAATGCGGCACCACACGATGAAGTGTGTGTTGGTGGGGGGCGCAAGGGTGGAACCTGATTGCACGAAATGATGTCATTTTAAGACAATTCAGATGGGGCTTCACAATCCCTGGGGAACAAGAGAAAAGCTGAAGTGATACAAGGAGCAGCGCTATACAGAGAGGAGGTGCAGAGAGTCCCCTGGGTGACCACGGAGGGAGGTGTCCCTGGGCTGTGACCAGCCTCCGTCAGTGGCTTTCAGTCCCACCTTCCTCCCTGGACATCGCCAGTGAGGCCACACCCTGTGCCCAGAACCTCTGTGAGTGTCGTCTCGCCCTAGCATGTGTCTCTAAAAATCATGCAGTTCTTCCTTAAAGCCCTCAGTTCTAAGGAAGGAAATGAAAACATTTGTGCGCCAGCTCATGAAACGTTATGTTTCGAATGCCTGCAATAAAAGCTCACACGTGGCTCTGAGCACCTAGCCTTTTAATGGTTCTCAATGTGAGACTCACTTCACCAGCACTGTCCAGTGTGGGGCGTGAGCTACTGAAGGAACTTGAAATCCACTTTTAAAATTCAAGTCCCTCCTATGTTGAGTTTGATCTGCCCACTGATAAAGGTGCCCTAGGAACATACCCAGTGACAACACTGGATGGGGCCATGCAGTTAGAGAAAACGACATCAGAGACCTTCTAATTCAGGGTCCTCATTCCATGGATGAGGAAACTCAGGTTTAGAAGTTTCACGACCTGCAAAAGACCTGCTCACAGATGACAAGCAATGACTGGAGAAGGACTTGGGAGTCAAGCTCTCTAGTGGTTGAATTTTGTCCCCCAAAGCGATACGTTCAAGTCCTAATTCCTGGTACCTGTGACTGTGACCTTATTTGGAATAAGGGTCTTTCAATATATAATTCATGAAGATGAGGTCAGACGAGAGTAAGGTGGGCCCTAATCCAGTGCCTGGTGTCTTTATAAGAGAGAGATTTGAACACAGAGACACACGAGGAAAACACCATGTGAGGACAGAGGCAGAGACTGGAGTTATGCCACCACAAGCCGAAGGACACCAAGGATTGCCAGCACCTGACAGAGCAAGGAGGGAGGCATGGCACAGATCTGAGCCGCCCGAGAAAGAACCAACTCTGCTACACCTTGATCTTGGACTTCCAGCCTCCTAAACTGTGAAAGAATACATTTCCAATGCTTTAAGCCACCCAGTCTGTGGTACTTTGTCACAGGCGCACAAAGGACACTAATACCAACCCCAGGTCTGGTTTTTAGCCTTCACGAGCCCCAGAATTAGAACCTGAGGGTAGAAAACATATTTCTAACCCAAGGCTCTTGGTACCATGTCAAGAAGAAGGAAGAAAATGTGACCACTTTTGACCCCAGTTCTGAGGAGCACACAGATCTAAAACAGGGAGACGTCCCTTCTCTCGGGCACAAGCTTGAGGGGTTAAGTCAGATCAGGACTAAAGAGTTGAGTGTTACCGTCAAGGAACCGTTGTGTGGTAGTGCACACTCGGGAAGCCACGACACAGGGGGCGTCCTCGCAAAGAACTCAGAAAGATATATGGCTGTCCAGTTCCCAACCCAAACGATCACAGTCTCAGTGGACAGCCTGATTCCATGAACTCCCATTGTTACTCTGGGGTCACGTGACTGGCTGCACATATACTCTTGGACTTGATGAAAAACACAGAGTGTTCCAAGAATATCAGCACCCAGACTGCCAAGATGCTTCTAAATGGAGCTTGCAATCACCGAGGGTTGAGATAATTGTCTTCCCCCTAATCAGATAATCGCTGCCACCCAAGCAGTTCCAACACCCAGGGCAGAGGAGAGGCTGGGAGGGGAATAGGGCCAACCTTCCCCAGCCCCACTCGGGGTTTCCAGGGATGTGAGGAGCCGGAGAGAAATCCTCAGTGGTGTTTCACGTTTCCCAGAGTTTTGGTCTGAGTTCATTTTTCATCTCACAACTGTTCTGGATGATCCAACATGTGTGAGGGTTTGTTCAGACTGTTTGGGGTTCTTTTGTGAAACTGTCAAAACAATGACCTCATTTGGAGCCATCTGCTGGCACGCGGGATTGGCAGGGAGCTTGCTGCTGACTTGTGTCGCCGGGGCAATCAATTCAAGATGGCCACTCTGCGGTTTGCTAAGTGATATTGATGCAGATAACCGATTGCTCCATCTCTTCCTCAAGTTACCAAACATGTCAGTGCTCACACAGCCTCCACCAAAGGCTGCCTGCCAGGCGTGGCAAAGGGAAGACATCATCCGCTGACCCAGAAACAAAAACCCCTCCATTTCCTGGATTGGGGGGGGAGTGGTGGGTTCCCCAGCCAGGTCCCTGTCTGAGCATTAACTTGCAAAGCAAAAGGAACATGATTTAATCAGAGAAAACTGTTGTCTTTGGAGCAGAAAGCATGTGGGTACTGTCAACATGTGGATACCAACAACAGAAGATGACCTTTATCTGACGCCATGTGGCTGCACCAGGGCTCTCCCAGTAACAGCAGAGCCCGTGGGAAAGAATCACTTGGGGCATAATTCAGACTCCGTTTGTGATCTTCTGAAGAGAATGAACTGGGACATTCTGTAAAGGCGTGAAGCCCATAGGTATTTGGGAATTGTGACCGAGGTTGCTGAGCACAGCGTTTTCGCAGCCTGCGCAATTAGAGAGCAGGTGCGTTTTTAATGCTCACGAAAAGAAGAGTCCTCATTTTTTATTGCAAGTTTTCCCTCATTTCTCTGGGCAAGAAAAGAAAGCAACTTAAGAAATATGCAGGAAAAATGATTTCTGCTTCAATTTGTTGTTGTGGCCAATTTGCTTTCTAAAGTACCTAATTGGGCAAGTTCAGCAGAACTTTCTGGTTTCTGCTGGGGAGCCAGTTTCCGAACATTTTTGTGCACTTCTTCCACTGAAGGATGGGGTAGGGACACTTTTCTCAGATTTTCTTTTTTGTATTGTATTGCGGCATAGGTAGTGTAGGGCGAGCTTCATCTCACATGTGAAAACCAGCAACTAGACCTTTCTCAGAGACCTGAGCAGTTGCAGACCTCTTGTGCAACTGTTAAGTCTGGTGTGAGCCTGGAATTGTAGCCAGAAGAGGTATAATTACTGGAAACTCAGTTCAAGTAGGTAGTAGTAATTTGTAAGAAGGTCACTGTGACATTATCAGCACAGCAAAATAAGAGAAGGGTTTCATCTCAATACACAGGACAGAGTATAACATATATATATATTAGGACTAGAGAGGGAGCCAAATGAGACAGGCAGGGATGGGGAAATGACAAGACTGCCCTTGGCCAGGAGACATCACTCCTAAATTGGCCAACTTCACACTAATGGGGGCCCAGATACCTTCAGGAAGGAGGGAGCTTTGCAGAATCTCCCTTTAGCATGGACTAGGAGCCCTCGTGCAAAGCAGACCTTCTAATAATAATGCACTTGGTGGGGTGGGAGGATTATACAAAGGGAGCACATTAGTAAAATTACTTCTTGACATCCACCCACCACCCCCCAACTAGAGTTATAAATGGTGAGAGGATCCCAGCCATTATACAACTCCAAGAAATGCTCATTCCCAAAGGGAGACCTAAATCTCTCCTAAAGAGGTTCCTGAGGATTCAACCCCAATAAAACACAGTTGAACTGGAAATCTATCTAGACTCAAACATCTCCCTGTCTTTAGAAAATCCAAACTGAACCATATGCATTTGACCGTTTTTAGAGGACATTTTAATCAATACCCACCCAAGAATAAGACCAGAAAAGATAAACTGCTTCTTGCTACACATAGTCTTGTACACAACTTTTGAGCTTCTTTACTTGCGCTGCACCAAGAGTCAGAATTCACTGTGCTTTGGGCTATTGTCATTAACATAGCATCGTGATTTAAAACACCAAATATGATGACTTTTCTGAAACTATCAAATACAGATTTTTTTATTTTTTTGTAATTTTTTTTAAGTTTTTAGTCTTCTTCCTAAAAATAGCAATTTCTATATACTGAAATCCACTATAGCTTTATCACATGTAGATTTTTATAACTCACTTTAAAAATCACATCTCACTCATGCTTCGATACATCTTTTAGCCAAAGCAATAAAGCAATGAATTGACCCAATAATTAACTATAATGCAAGGAAATTCGTGGTTTGAAACAAACACAAATTTTAACGGGTTTAGTTATGTACACAAGTATATGTTGAAGGTCAAAATCATCTTAGTATCTTTCATGATGATTATTAATATTCACCATTTAAGTGAATGTGTCTTGCATTTAAATACTCATAATTATTATTACTGGTTTTGAAATCCAGCCAGAATAATTTCAGGCAAGGCAGTGAATGCAAAAGTTTCTTTCTTCAATGAGATGTAGAGCAAGAAGAATTTTGGTAGCTTTTTTTTTCCAGTTAAAGATGGAAGTAGGATCACCGTAACTATCAGCAGTCTACCTCTGCTTCCAAATCCACCTAGTGCCTGGGGGCAGAGCTTTCTAAGGACAGGGTTGAAACTGGCAGTGACAGGGGCTCCACACCCTTCATCAGTGCCAGCTGCCATGAGCAGCCCACTGGATGCACATGGTTCCGGGCTGACATTGGCCTGTGACCAATGTCACAGGAGCTGAGATCCTCATTTCCCAGGGCACTGGAACCCCCAAATTCAAAGTAAAGAGCACCTGAACTCAGGTGAGATGGAGCAATAGTCTGCTTGACACACTCTTTACCTCCTGCCCACTATCACCCCCAAATCAAACTGCAACCTCCCACTGGGATTTATGGATCCCTGGGATATAAACTGTGCTGGAAAAAAATAGAAGGCCGGAAAATGTGGTACAAATTTGCAATAAGTATTTATGTGGCCAGAGATGTCTCAATTCAGATTTATGTGTCTGTCCCTTCCAAGGCTGTCCCCATCTAAAACAAATTCCTTCATGAGCTTACTGCTCCAGGGAGGCCAGAGTGGAGTGATCAATTGCACCAGCTTTGGAAACAGAATTTAATTCTTAGTCTCCCATGAATTGTAACTCTGACAAATTTCTTTTCCTCTCATGGCTTGGTTTCCTCATCTGCAAAATGCAGATACTACTACCTGCCTCAAAGAGCTGTGGTGTAGCTAATGTAACATGCTAAGTTATTTCCGGCCCTAAGGACTTTTGCACCCAACCTTGTTTCTGCCTGAAAGGGCCTGAAGCTGGTTTTCCCAATGGTGGAATTCTTCAGGTCTCAGCTTTGATATCCACTCCTTGGACAGAGGGTACCTCTTGACCCTATCTTAGTTATCCAGCATACAGTTGTCCCTAGGTATACACAGGGCATTGGTTCCAGGACCCCCACATATAAAAAATCACTAATATTCAAGTCCTGCAGTCGGCCACGAGGAACTGCATATATGAAAAATGGGCCCTCTGTACATCAGGTTTCATATCCCAAGAATACTGTATTTTCACTCCATATTTGGTTGAAAAAATCCACATAAAAGTGGACTCTGGAAGTTCAAACTCGTGTTGCTCAAGGTCAGTTGTATTTCTTTTACTGCATAATAATTATCACATTCTAAATAATCCAGTTTGTTAACTTATTTACTGTGAACTCTCTCTGTCCCTTCCAACTCTTTCCCTCTCTCTGTCACACACACACACACACACACACACACACACACACACACACACAGTGACCTCTATGAAAGTTGAGATTTCACCAACCCCATTCACAGCCAGATTCTTAGAGCCCGCACGAGGCCTGGGACAGAGCTGGAGCTCAATGGATGTACATCATTCAATGAACAAATGCACATGAAGTGCTGGACATAATATCAGGCCCGCAAAAACTAAGAAAAAGAACTTGAGGGGTCTAGTCCAATTACACAGGTGGTGTTAGGAGAATCTTTCAATTGACCGAGTCTCACGCTTTCCACGTCTGTCTCCCCAGGATCAGAGGTGGCCCCTCATGCAAGGCCCCCTCTTCTCAGCTGTGTGTGGGCAGAGCAGGCAGAGAGAGGCTCAGAGGCTGTCACACAAACTTTCCAGTAGGACTGGCTGCAGAATTTGCAAGCCCCAGGAACAGTGAAAATGTGGCACTTTTGTTCAAAAGTTAAGAATTTCCAATTGGTGACAGTAGAGCATTAAACCAAGCCCGAGGCCCTTCTGTGCTCGGGGATTGTGGGACTGTGGGACCGCGCCGGGCTCGCCTGTGATGCTGGCTTCGCTGCCCAAACTCATGTCTGGAACGCAGAAGAGGTCTAACAAATGGGTGTCTTTTCTTCCTCCTTCCCTTCTCATTAAAAATCTGATGTAATGAAATGAGACAGATTGTAGCTATTGGCTGAACAAAAGGATCCTGAGCCGTGGCGTTTCTGGTAATGCTAACCCTTCGAGCTAATTATCTAGTGTGTGAATTATTCAGATACTTTGCTTGTCTTTCTTTTCATGCTTTTGAGTCATGCCGCTGCTCACTGATAATTAAAAATAAATCATTCCATCCCCTATTTGTCTCTCGTACCTTGATAAATGACCACTGAAAGAAAAGTTTGAAACTACAGACTCACACACTTGGACTGAAAAATCCCATACTAAGTTTATCCTCAATGTGTTCATTCATTTGATATGCATTTATTGATCACCTGGGATGGGGCAGACCCAGTACTGCATTCTAGTAGGTAAGAGGGATGCTCCCTGAGATAAGGACTTGGTATTTCTCAGGACTCTTGTGGTTGCAAGACACAGAAACCCAACTCAATTCATTTAAGAAAAAGAGTCTCGCTCTGTTGTCCTGGGTAGAGTGCAGTGGCATCATCATAGATCACAGCAACCTCAAACTTCTGGGCCCAAGTGATCTTCCTACCTCAGCCTCCCAAGTACCTGGGACCACAGGCATGTGTCACCACACCCGGCTAATTTTTCTATGTTTGGTAGAGATGGGGTCTGGCTCTTGCTCAGGCTGGTCTTGAACTGCTAAGCTTAAGCGATCTTCCCTCCTCGGCCTCCCAGAGTGCTAGGATTATAGGCATGAGCCACTGCGGCTGGCCAAGCAAAAGAGGAATTTATCAGTTCACTTGATTATTAAGTCCTGGGGTCCAGCTCAGGCATAGCTAAGATCCAGAAATACAAATATGTTTAGTCCTGCTCAACAACGACCATTGATTCTGAGATTAGCAAGATCTGGTCCTATGTCCACATCTGCTTCTGGAGGGCAGGCAAGACACCATGACCAACAATTGCTCAGGCCTACTGGGGATGAGAACACAATTGCCCAGTGGAAAGGTGGGCACTGAACCCCAAATTACAATAGGTGACCACTACTGGTTTCGACGGGGAAAAAAAAATCTGAGAATCAAAACTCTATGAAGAACCTAGTAGTTTCTCAAAAAAAAATATTCCAGCAGGGTGGGCTATGGAAGGAAGCCCTGATCTGAGATATTATGAAAATACAAATGATTTTTAAAATAAAATCTTTCATTCCCTGATATTCTGGACACAGAGACTTTGTCTCCATGATTTCAAACATCTGGAATAAAAACAGAGAAAACATGTAGACGACCATCGAAATGTTTCCAAATATCCAGATGTCTGACATCACTTAGTCCCTGCCACGGTGTGTAGGAGTCTCTTTCGGCAGCAGAACGGGAATCACTTCCCAGAACCAGCTTCAGATAGCAATTATCTGAGAACAGAGATACCTTATTGTGTGCTGTTTCTTGCAGGAATCAAGTAGCCCTACCCTAATTAGAGAGCCAAGTATAAGAGTGAACATGAACACAGGAAAAAATTTTAAGTAACCACATTTCTGAAGGTAAAACTGACATTCCGTTTCCCTGGTCTACCTGAATTCCATTATAGAAGTAGATATTTAAAATCATCATGGTATCTCCTCCCAGCCTTGGTGATGAAAAACTTGCTTAAATAGCGGGTGTTGTAATGGAAAGAACACCCGACGAGGGCTTAGACCTTGGTTTTAGTCATTTCTACCACCCTGAAGCCTTGGGCAAATTATTTAACACGTCTGGGGCTCTGCTGCGCTTCCTGTAGAACACAGGTGTTAAACAGGATGAGCTTTCAGGCCCATTCCAACTCCACCGTGATTAAGATGAATAAGTGTTTATACGAGCCCTACACTGACACTCACATTTCCACAACATTTTGCCGTTTACAAAGCATTTTCATGCAAGGCCCATTTTATCCCCACAGCAAGTCTGTGAGTCATATATTCAACCAAACTTGTTCTCCAGGTAGAGTTGCAATGTGACTTGTGCGGGCTCCCTCCTTCACCTGTGTTGTGAAAAACATCTCCAACCTTCCTAACTGGGTTCAGGTTTTCGTGTACTTTATTAGTGTTATCTTTTGATATACCAGATAGATTTCAGGAGCAATATGATAGGTCATCTTGTCCCCAATGGGTTCACTGATTTTCTAAATAAATTAGATCTGAAGTTCAAGGTTAAAATGATGATGTGGTACCCTACAGTTTTTCCTATTTAAAAGTCACTCAGTGATTCCACGGCTGGAGCATAGGATGAGCTGGGAGCATTATAGGGTGCCAGAAAATCAGGGAGTGCTCAGAAAATGATAAGGGCTTCTGGAAGGTGCATGAGAGCCAAGAAAAAGAGTACCTGGTGGCCAAAGCTGGAGATATTTGAGCCACAAAACAAATAACACTAACGTTGGACTATATAACCATACTGACTTATTCCCATTAATAAATATTAATATAATAACAAGGGGAGAAAAGAATGCTCTTCCTTGGAGCGGAATTCCAATTAACAAGAGAAGAAGAAAAGAGGGAAATAGGAAACTTTATGGTAATAATAGGGAAAGTCCACAGTAATCATTTTTGTAGATATTAGACACCTAAAATTTTTGTAGATTCGAGATGCTAAAATTGGCGCATCAAAGTTAGAAGAGAAAGAGCATTTTCTTAGTATCAAAGTATCTCCCCCAACATGCGTATTAACTGCAAAGGCAGCAATAGCAACCTCACGTCAGGAAAACGGGCAGACACCATCCCAACCACATGGTCAGGGGCCACAGCAGGAACCCCGTGATACCATGCACTGAGGAGGAAATGGCATCATTTCTGTGGTGTTCTTGTAAAATATGCACAGCCTCATTGAAATCATGAGAACATATCGGACAGATCCAAGCTGAGGGATAATCTACAACATAGCTGATCAGTAATCTTCAAAAGTTTCAAGGTCATGAAGATAAAAAAAGACTGAGAGACCATTCCAGCATGTAGGAAACAGAGAAACATCACAACTAAAGGTAATGTGAGATCCTGGGCATCAGTGGGAAAAGTGGAGATATTAAAATAAGGATTTTAGTTTCATTAATAGTATAGAATCAGTGCTAATTTCCTTCTTCTGATAATTATACCAGTTACAAAATATGCCAAGCTTGGGAGAAACTGGATGAGGGATATACTATGTACTGTTTTTGTAACTTTTATGAAAGTCCAAAATTAGTTCAAAAAAATTTTAAGATATCTCAGAAGCCACTTTGGGTCAACATATGGAAGATCTGCATAACTCAGTGAACTGATATTTTCCCAATAACTAATGCATGATATTATAAAATCATCAAAGGGTAAAAGATCCACCTAAAGTAAAAGGTAAGTTAGACCAATAGATTATGTATAATAAAATATAAAAAGTTAATTGATATGGTTTCAGGATCCATACTGCAACTAATCTTTCAGAAACTACCACTTGGAAGTTTTAGTGTAATATCACAACTATCTGAAAAGGCCATTAAAATAGTCCCTACTGTTTCAACTATGGACCTGAGTGAGGCCAGATTTTATTTATATATTTCAGCAAAACAGCACATTGCAACAGAGTAAATGCAAATCACATATGAGAATCTCCTCTATTAAGCCAGATGTTGAGGAGATATGTAAAAACATACAGTACCATATTCTTGATACTATTTTTTGTTTTGGAAAATTTTTCCCCAAAATATATAAATTATGTTACCATGCAGTAGGCTTATTTTTGTTATTGTTAAATAAATTAATAAATTAATTTTATAAAAAATAAAAAGAAGCCATCTAACAGTTTTCTGAGTGCCTCAAAAAGTAAGTTAGGTTGCCTGAGCTGGCCAGAGTAACTGGAATTCTCCATCCTGGCTCTTGCTCCAAAGGGTGTCTCTCTAGAGAGTGAGATCCATGGGACCCTGAAACCACATTTTGACCTTGCCAGTTTGCTGACAATCCAGCTATTGGAAACCATTCTGCGTTCTGGACAACCCATCCATTGCAAAGACTGTGTGAACTTAATGCTTCCTTGGAGACAACGTAAGCACTGTCTCGCACTGAATGCAGAAAGGGCGAGCCAAACGGTCCCAAAGATGTTAATAAGAAAAGCATCTTCTTAATTTCAATCACATTTATCCTCATTCATTTCACACGATTTCAAGAGCAAAGCAACCCGAATTCTGATGCAATAAATTCTATCCTTAGTTCCCGACTCCAACTACGTGCACCCAGCGATTTCTCTGCCATCGGTATCTGTCTGTTCTCATCCTTAATGGGTGGGGAGCACATGTTATTACTTAACATTTTACTGGTTGTTGGTTTTTCTTAAATATACAAAAATCTAACTCCATTGTGCATTACCAGAGGGTGTGAACTGGCAGCAAATGTCAGTTCCGAGCCACGCACACACAACACAACTGACAATTTAGTGGCACTACTCAATTGCACACAAAGATACATAGCTGCAGAGCTGAATGCACTGGCCAGAAATGACTCAACCTCCTGCAGCTGGTGCTAGACTTACAGCTCTCCTCATCAGCCATGGTCTCTGCTGTTCCTGGGGACTTGATGAATAGAGAAAGGGCCCTTCTTCCCAAATTCATCCCTGATCACACTTTGATCAACTGATATCTAATGGACTCCTTTTATCCAAGATTGGGAGGCTTTAAGAGAACTGTAAGATTTGGTCCTTGGCCTCAAGGAGCTTACAGCTCCTTGGTGTAAATTATAAATTGTCAATTTTAAACCATTAAGTCCCAAACAAGAATTTACTATACATAATAACATTTGGCACAACTGGAATTCAGAGGGAGAAGAGCTAAATAGAAAAACTTCAGGCAGGAGGAGGGATTTCATGCATTCAGAGAGCAAATATTTGCTAAGTTCATTCTCTGTGCCAGGCACTATCCTATCTCTGTAGGAGACAGATAATAAAAACAAAAACAAACAAACAAAAAACAAAAATAAAAAAGTTTATTTCAGGTAGGAAGAAATAAATTACGGAAAATTAGATTAAATTTAAAGAAAAATTATGACAGGTGAAATGTATTCAGCTGATCTGCACACTTAAGCATGGAACTCCAGCCAAGCAAATCCAATGCAATTTATATTCAGGCTTTTGGAACTCCTTCTCCGGACCGCAAATCTCAGGTTGATTTAAAGGTTCTGCATCTTTGTAGACCATGTGCCATCCCCACACAGAAATAAGATTTGCACTCAGTGAGATCCAACCAGTGTTAGCTTTGTCAGTTTTCTTGTAAAATCTCAGGACCCAAGGACCAAGGTGATTTTTTCCCCATATTTCTAGGAAAAGGAAACTTCTGCCAAAGAGGAAAATCACTATTTTTTCAGGGATCATGAGCCTCTCCTATCACTTCCTTGGCTAAATAAGTCAAAGCTTATTCATTCAACAATTCATTCAATTGATTGAGCACTTACTATCATAATTGAACTCTCAGCACCCAGGACAGTGTCTGACACACAGTTGGTGTTCAATAAATGTTTGTCAAACTAAGTTGTCATATAAAGCTTTGATCTTGAGTGCATTTAAAATGATATAGGATATGAAAATGTGATGAGGTTTTTTTTTTTTTTTAATGTGGCTATCTTAGTCTATTTTCTGCTGTGATAACAGAATACCACAGACTAGATAATTAATTTATAAAGAAAAGAAGTTTATTTGGCTTATAGTTCTGGAGGCTGGGAAGTCCAAGAGCATGGCGCTGACATCTGATGAGGACCTTTGTGCTGCATATCATAACAGGGTGGAAGGGCATTATGTGGTGAGAAAGTATGCATGCGAGACAGAGAGAAAATGGAGGCCAAATTTATCTTTTCATCAGGAGTCCATGTCTGTGATAACTAATCACTCCCATGATAATGACATGAATCTATTCATGAAGGCAGAGCTCTCATAACCTAATTACCTCTTAAAGGTTTCACTTCTTTAAGAATACTGTTGATACTGTCACTAAATGGAAACTAAATTTCAACATGAGTTTTGGAGGGAACATTTAAACCACAGAATTCCACCTCCAAATTTATGTCCTTCTCACATACAAAGTACATTCATTCCATCTCAGTATAGCCCTTAAAGTCTTAACTTGTTCCAGTATCAACTCAAAAGTCAAAATCCAGAGTCCATCTAAATCAGACACGGGTGAGATTTAAGACGTGATTCATCATCAGATAAATTTCCTCCAGCTGTGAGTTTATGAAATTAAATAAGTTATCTACTTCCAAAATACAATGATGGGCCAAGCATAGGCTAGAGATTCCCATTCCAAAAGAAAGAAATAGGCAAGAAAAAAGAAGTAACTGTTCTCACGTAAGTCCAAAACCCAATAGGGTGAATAACATTAAGTATTAAAGCTGGAGAATAATCTCCACTGATTCCATGTGACACATCTTGGCCACACTGGAGGGGGGCTGGGCCCCCAGTACCTCAGACAGCCCTGCCCCATAGCTTTGCTGGGCTCGGCCCATGTAGCAGCTTTCATGGATTGGAGTCTTATGCCAACAGCTCTCCCAGGTTGAAGTTGGACACTGCTTGCCCTACAGTTCTGTGGTTTTTGAGGTGGCCCCATTTCCATGGCTCCATTAGGCATTGCCCTAGTGGGGGATTCTCTGTGGAGGCTCCACTTCTGTAGTAGGCTTTTTCCTGGGACCTCAAGATGCCCACAGCATCCTTTGAAATCTAGGTGAAAGAATCCATGCCCTCACAGCTCTTGCATAGTGTGTGCTTTTGGAATTAGCACCACCACATCATGCCACTAAGGTGTGTGACTCATCCTTCTGGAATCATGAGTTGATCAACACCTGAGCCCACCTGAGCCATGGCTGAGGTACAAAGGAGCACTGTGCCAGAATGCAGGGAGCAGAGACCAAAAGAGGCTCTGAGCAGTGATCCCCTGGAAGGTACCCTGGGCCCATCTCTTGAAACCATACTGTCCTCCTGGAGTTCTCAGCCTATGCTGAGAGGAGAAGTCTTAAAGATCTTTGAAATGTCTCTGGGGTCTTTCTCCTATGCTCATTATGAGTAGCACCTGACTCCTTCCTAGCCATGGTCATCTCTTGAGCAAAGCATTGCTTGGCCACATCTTTGGTTTGCTCTTCACATGGCCAGGATGCGAGTTTTCCCAATCTTTCCATTTTGTTTTTAATTATAAATTCCATCTGTAAGTCATTTCTTTATTATATGCAGTTAAAAGTAGGCACACATCAGCCCGAATGTTTTGCTTCTTAAAGATTTCTTCCCCCAGATATCCTAGTTCATCACTCTTAAGTTCTATATTCCATAAAGTCCTGGGACATGGACACAACTGCACCAAGTTCTTTGCAACTGTGTAACAAGGATGGCTCTCACTCCAGTTCCTGATACCTGTTGCTCATTTCCCTCTCAGACCTCATCAGAATAGCCTTCAACATCCATATTTCGACCAACATTCTGATTACAACCACATGTAAGTAATCTCTAAAAAGTTCCAAACTTTCCCTAGTTTTCTTGTCTTCTTCTAAGTCCCAACCTGAATTATGGAGAGCCCTCATGACCCTGTCACCTTTTAAAAGTCCCCCCTCTTAATACCATCCCAATGGTAATTAAATTTCAACATGAGTTTTAGAGGGAATATTCAAATAATAACAATAGCTTTTATACATTTATGGATCTATCCATTAATGTAGCAAAGAGCTTTAAAAATAGAAAGTATAACCTCAAGGCAAATGTTCAAGTCATTATTATTCATGGAAATTGAAAGGCAATGCATCTGACCGCCAAGAGACTTAATGAAAATGTCCACTGTGGAGGAAATTATCCGAAGACACCCACTGAAATCCATCCTATAATTTACATATCAATTAATGTCTTCAACAATGATCATTAAAACAAGCCTTACCGGTAAAAAAAAAAAAAAAAAAAAAAGTTCTGCAACCTTTGTGGTTTATTTGGTTAGAAAGGGCTTCCCCACTAAATGTACTCCCCTAACCAGCTTGCTATAGCACTAGACATGTATCACTGGTACCTCCATCTTTGCAGTAAATGTGTTGGATCCTTCAAGCATATGATGGTAATTAGCAAATGGGACCAAATGAACCCTGCCCAGAGAAATAGCAAGGTCTTTCTTTCCCCCCTTACATAAAGCTGTCTCTCCCAGGTTTATCACCTTAAAAAAAATGATACTTTTATATACTACCCTAGTCCATTTTGTGCTGCTATAACAGAATACCACAAATGGGTAATTTATAATGAGCAAAAATGTAACGGCTCATAGTTGTGGAGGCTGAGGTGTCCAAGACCAAGGAGCTGGCATCTTGCAAGGGCCTTCTTGCTGTGTCATCCCACAGTAAAAGGACAAAGTGGGGCAGGGGAGAGGAGTGCAAGAGCGAGCATGCTCACACAGGCATGCAAGAGGAGGCCAGACTTGCCCTTTCATGAGGAACCCACCCCTGTGATAACAAACCCACCCCCATAATAAAGGCATTTATTATAATCCATGCATGAGGGTAGTGTCCTTATGACCTAAATACCTCCCATTAGGCCCCACCTCCCAACACATAAACTTTGGGGGATACATCCGGACCGTAACAACCTCTATTTCCTCATGCCAAAAACTTGAAAGCCATGCATGATTTTTTTCTCTCTCTTGGTTTCTACATAATACATCTCAAATCCATCCATTTCTTTCGATCTCACACCACAAACCTACTCCAGACCACCACAATGTCTAGTCTGAGCCCATCATGGGGCTCCTTTATCCCTGCTGGGGATGGATTAGCTATGAGTGTGTGATGTGCTTCGGATTGATGCCGTGAGAGAGGAAACCTGCTGGGAGCTCCTGAGAGAGGTCCCCACACTGCCAAGAAGAGACAGTTTGGGAGAGATGGCCTTTGCGCCAATGGAACTTTGTCATTTCTGGATGTGACACCTGATATCATGACAACCTTCTTGTCTCCATGAGAGAAGTTAGCTGGGGACAAAGCCAAGACTCCAAGACAGGCAGAACAGAGACAGAAAAAAGCTGGGATCCTAATAAGACTGACAAAGCACCGAATTAACTACAAGTGTCCCCCCCTTATCTGCCATTAGGCCCCAGGTTTTGTTTTCTGTGGTTTTGGTTACTCACAGTACAGTACAATAAAATATTTTGGGAGAGAGAGGCCACATTCACTAACTTTTATTATGGTACATTGATTTAATCATTCTATTTTATTATTGATGTTGCTAATCTTTTACTGTGCTTAACTTATAAATTAAATCTTATCATAGGTACATATATATAGGAAAAAAACAGAGTATTTATATATATATATATATATATATATATATATATATATATGGTTTGGTACCATCTGAGGTTTCAGATTTCCACTGGGGTCTTAGAACACATCCCCCATTGTTAAGGGGAGACTACAGGACTTTTAGAGCCACCCTACACCTGGAATTCTTAAAAGATGAGTTAATAAATCTCATTATTATTTGTGTTAAGTCATTTTCAGTTGGGAATTTCAGACACTTGCAGCCAAAGGCACTCTGACATGCCCAGCTTCAGACGTGCTCATCTCTTCTGCTTCCAGCCATCTCCAAACCATTCTTCATGCAGCAACCAGAGTGATTCTTTCAAAAGAATAAATCTGATTAAGCAATGGTCCTGCTCAAAACAATTCAATGGCTTTCATTTCCACGTACAAAACTTGAAGTTTTTTTTTTTTTTTTTTTTTTTTGAGACAGAGTCTCGCTTTGTTGCCCAGGCTAGAGTGAGTGCCGTGGCATCAGCCTAGCTCACAGCAATCTCAAACTCCTGGGCTCAAGTGATCCTTCTGCCTCAGCCTCCCGGGTAGCTGGGACTACAGGCATGCGCCACCATGCCCGGCTAATTTTTTTTATATATATATCAGTTGGCCAATTAATTTCTTTCATTTATAGTAGAGACGGGGTCTCGCTCTTGCTCAGGCTGGTTTTGAACTCCTGACCTTGAGCAATCCGCCCGCCTCGGCCTCCCAAGAGCTAGGATTACAGGCGTGAGCCACAGCGCCCGGCCTTGAAGTTCCTTAACGCGGTCTACCAAGCTGCATGTATCATTTACCTATTGCTGTGTAACAAACAACCCCCAAAACTTAGCAGCTCAAAGCAACAGTCATTTATTATTTCACAGTCTCTGTGGGTCAAGAATCCAGGAGTGGCTCGGCTGGGTGGTTTTGGCCTGGGTCTCTCATGAGGTTGCAGTCAGGGTGTTGTGTGAGATTTAACAGGCGGGAGAATCTGCTTCTGAAACGGCTCACACACATGGCTGTGGGTGGGAGGCCTCAGCTACGTGGACCTCTCTGTAGGGCTGCGGAGTGTCACAACAGCGTGACAGCTGGCTTCTGCCAGGGCGAGGCGTCCAAGAAAGAACGAGAAGGAAGCTGCAGTCTCCTAATTCTGTTCTAATTTCAAACATCATCCATTGTCACTTACACTATACATTCTAGTCATCAAAGATAGACTACACTTAAGGGGAGAGAGATTAGTATTTGCCTTTTGACATGATGAACACCCAAGAATTTGTGGACAAATTTAAAAGTTACCCCACAGGCTTTGCATGACCTGGCCTGGTCCTACCTTCCTGTGCTCCTGGGACGCCACTTTTCTCTTGGATAAGCCTCGACCCAGGCTCACTGGTTCCCCGAGTTCAGCCACATCAAGCACTTGTCCACCTCAAGCCTTTGCACGCGGTGCTCCCTCTGTCCCCAGCGTTCTCCCGTGTTCCCTGCCTGCCGGGACACGCCTCAGTCTCCGGGCCTCAGTTGAAATGCCACGTCTTCAGAGAGGCCTGCCCAGACCCCCAAACCTAGGTGAGACTTCCTGTCATTTTCTTTCACAGCTGCCTATACTTTCCCTCATATCATTTCTCACAGTTTCATTTATTTAAAGTATTTATTAGTTTGCTTTTTAAAGATGAGAAAGAAGAGTTGATAATGCCAAGCAGGGTTAGGGCTGGGAATGGACACAGGGGGCAGTCTGCCAAGCAGGACTGTGAGGTCAAAGGGCAAAGGGCTGGGGGGAGCGGCATATGGGGGAGGGATGCCTTTGTGAGGTGATTTTGCCAAGAGCAAACCTTCAACTGGCCAAGGGCTCCATCACCCTCCAGTGTCAGAGGAGCCGGGACTGCCCCTGGTTCCCACAGCACGGCCCTGAGGGAACGTCCAGCACGTGTAGAAACCCGGTGAGGAGGGGGCCGGTCGGCTCGAGCTCCGCAGCGTAAACCCGGGGGTCTCTCAGCCCAGGAGCCACAGGCGGGACCAAGGGCTCCGTGCTGCTGCTCTACCTGCAACACCTGGCTGGGACTGGTGACTGGTCAGAGGGTAGCACGGAGCTCGGTAAGGAATTCACAATCGCGATACACAGAGAAATGCATACTTCTGAAAAAGATTTATTTTTAAAAAATAGAAGAAAATTGTATGTTCTAAATCAAATTGAAGGCACGAAATCTCCGAGGTTCTCAGTGAGACTATTAATCACGAGAGAGGTACAGCAGCCAGATCCCAGTCGCCGCAGTTGACAGACAGAACAAACCGGGCAGGCGTGAGGGTCAGAAAACGAAATGGTCTCCAACCCACCCGGACCCAAAATTCTCTTTTTAAAATAAAAACTTAAGGATGCCCTCCTTATTCACATGAAATAAATTTCATAACTCTATGAAATTAAAAGTTAAATAATTTAGGTCGAGTGTGTGTTGGCTCACGCCTGTAATCCTAGCACTCTGGGAGGCCGAGTAGGGGGACTACTTGAGGCCAGGAGTTCGAGGCCAGCCTGAGTGAGAGCAAGACCTCGTCTCTACTAAAAATAGAAAAATTAGCTGGGTGCAGTGGTGTGAGCCTGTTACTGGGAAGGCTGAGGCAGGAGGATCGCTTGAGCCCAGGAGTTCTAGATTGTGGTAAGCTATGATGATGCCTCTGCACTCTAGCCAGGGTGACAGAGCGAGACTCTGTCTCAAAATAAATAAATAAATACATCAATAAGAGTAAAAGAATCTGTATTTCAAGACATAAGTGCTGGGTACATCTACTCTCAAGGTGTAATGTGTAACCAGAGGCTTATACATACTTATAAATACATTGGGATTTAAGAAAAGTAATTGTGGGTACTTTCCCTTTATATTTAACATTTTAAAATAAGACCTCAAAAGGTGTCTTTGTAAGAATACACTCAATCACTCAAATGAGACAGCTGTAAACACAGACTTACGGAGGGTGTTATTTTGGACACTCAAGCACCATGCTCAGTGCAGCCATGGGTGGCATGGGCTCTTGGGGTTGTTCTGAACAAAACAAAGTACTATTGTCCTTTTTTTTACTTGGTTAGTTGCATTCCTTGAAATTTTGGTGTATGTAAAAACCATGCACAAAATACTTTGTGCTTACATGTAAAACAGAGTTCACTGCTAAGTTTTCCACCTCCGTGGATGTTCAGCAGGTTGTGGGCCAATTTTCCACAGTGAGAGACCACCCTGTATTGGGGTCATCTAATACCTCTGGGCCCCCCAATACCACCAGCAAATGCCAGTGGTGCCCCCACATCACTGTGATGAACAGAACCACACCCTGGGTGGCAGCACCTCCGTGACTGAGACCCCGGGGAAGGACAGGGTCTAATGTCATGAGACCAAGCTCCCAAAGGCGTCACACTCATCCTTAGAAATGTGCTGAGTGTCTACTATGCGAGAGACTCCACGCTGGGCACTAACTGTAGGTCTGATGGTAAGTCCACGTTTAGGACTCTAGCTACCAGGAGAAGAATGACAAGCACAATTAGACCAGAGAGCCCAGTGCTGAGCCTTTAAAATGGCAAGCTGCTCCTTCATCATGGGGTCAGCACCCAATAACACACGCCCTCTGCATCCCCATCTTTGCAGCCCAGATTCTCATCCATTTCACCTCGTGCCCCATCGTGTCCCACCCGTACATATCCCCAAACTCCAACTTTAGCTCCAGCCTTGAGCCTTGGTCCAATGACAAACAAATATCATTTCTCTACTACCGCCCTTGGCACCCCTCCCCAGGGTGGATTCAGGTCCAGCCACCCTTGGTTATAACACATCCTGGTCCAGCCATTTCCCCAGGGCCTAACTCCCCAGTGGGCCTTCACCTACCCGTGTAGGAAACAAATACTAATAACCAGACAAAAGCAAACTGCTAGCCCGTCCAAACTCTGTCTCAGAAGGTCTGTCTGTGAGGGTAATTCCAGGTGTGGGAGCAGGCAGGGAAACTGTTCATGAGACTATTTCAGTTTAAAGACAGGATGCTATCCCATGGGAACTGGGAATTAACATGAAAATAAGGCAGGAAGCATCTTCCTGCAGAACTAGATCCCTAGCAAGACTGGGCCTGGGTCTCCTGTCTCCTCACCTATCTGTTCGCCCAAATACAGGCCAGGACTGGCTCTGAGGGGCTGAGGTGTGCTGAGACTGCTGGCCAAGGCCAGCAACTCCCAGCCATGAGGGTGGGACAGTGGCAGGCACACGAAGCCCACAGAGGAAATGGAGACACCGAGGATTGGCCCTTAATGTCTCAGGTCAACCACTCCTGCCAGACACTCTTTCGCTCAAAGCCGCTCAACGGCCACCCCCCCAGAGGACCAAGTCCAGGCTCCTCGGCATGGCCAGGACATCTGGCCTGTATACCTCCCTCCCTGGTCCTGCCTGCCAGTTGTGGAGGGCAAGAACCAGGTCCCATCCCAGTTGAGGCACAAGGGGGTGATGGGAAGCAGGGAGCTCTTTTGATAAAACCACATTTCACCTCCTTCCTCATCAGCCTGCCTTCTTGTAGGGTTACTGAGCGTCCGATGCAGGAAAGGAGCATGTTAGGGTCATACTGTCAAAGATGGTTTTAGGTGGGAGGGTTTCAGGTGGGAGGGTTTTCAGAAACTGGCAGGAAGCTGAGCCTGCAGATGACAGAAGGAAAAAGTCTTCATGGGGTGGGATGTGCTGAAGACCAAGCCCTAAGGCCCAGGAGAGGTGAGCGCTCATGCTCTGGGGGTGGGTAAAGTAGTTCCTAGAGCAAGGAGGGTCAGGCCTGGGGGCCATACGCTGAGGGTGGCTCTGGGCTGTTGGGGAGCAGCAAGGGGTTCAAGGATGTTGGGAGGTTGGGATGGTGGGAGGGGGGAAAAGGAGCCTGCCTTGGAGTTATGCAGTGTCAGGAAGAATCAACCAGAGCCTCCCTCCACCCTACCACACCCTCACTCTACAGGCAAGATTTCTCAAACTCACTTAGTAGTGAACAGAAATCAAAGCACCTCTCTATAATGGAAACATGAACTTTTCTGAATTGAAGGCATAATATTACAACTAATTATCACCCATTGCTATGATCAAAAATATATGTGCCAGTTTCTTTCACTAACTTCAGAAGATTTTTAGAATAAAGGAAAATCAATCTCTCTCATTTTTTATGGTCATTTTTCTTAAATAAGAAAGAATTTGACATTTTTAATGAACTGTTATTGGTTCCCTTTAGTCATTCAAAATATAAAAGAGTATTTTGTTACAGTGACTTTGAGCTTCAAGAAGTTAAACGCTAGGCAGAAATCTACTTCCAAAAAGTAGAAATGAGAAATAGCATCAGAAAGTGTTCTGACAGGCTTGCTACTCTTTATAAACTCATACAAAAAGAAACAAATGTTGGAGAACATGTGTGGATGAGGAAGATGGGGAGTTTTCTTATCCAGTATCATACTCAAAATTCATGCATTTTCCACAAATTTGCATGTAATTCAGCTGTTATTTTTTATTTTAGTTTTCTCACTTATAAGTGGGAGCTAAACACTGGTCATACATGGTCATACGTATAGAGTGGTATAATGGACTTTGGGGACTCAGACAGGGGGAGGGAGAGGGATCAAAAATTACCTGTCAAGTACAGTGTACACTACTCAAGTGACAAGTACACTAAAAACCCTGACTTCACCGCTATGCAATTCATCCATGTAACAAAAAACCACTTGTACCCACTAAATCTATTGAAATTTAAAACGAAAACAAAAAACACTTCAGTCTTCATTTCCTTTGGGTTCTTTGCCTGTAATTATAGCAAGGTCCACCAGGTGGCAGTGTGGTGGTGGCAGTTTAGACAGGCTGTGTGGTAAGGTAGTAGGGTGCTGTAGGTGTTCTTGAAGATTGAAACATTTCATTACTCACATCACCTTTTATGCAAAGATAATCACATGGTTAAGGGGAAGATTTTGACAGAATTTGGTGCTGTCATGGTTAGGGCCTTATAAATAACCAGTCCTGCCTTCCCATAAGCCCTCCTTCCCACTGGCCCCCTCTTGCTGTCCTCTTCCCATGGTCCCCTTCCCCAATGTCACCCACCCTCCCTCTGTCTTCTTCTCCCATCATCAGCCCTCCTCCCACCCATGGGGTCCCTATCCATCCTTCCCCTTCCTCTCCAGCCACCATCTTGACATTGTCCCATCCCCTACCATCTTCCCCCCACCAGCCCTCCTTTCTGCTGGGCCTCCCCTCCCCCATCTCCTGTCTGTATCTCCTTCCTCATCAGCCTGCCTTCTTGCAGGGTTACTGAGCGTCCGATATGAGAGAGGAGGAGCAATGGCAAAATGAGGATCTGGCCCCCTTTGCCATTCATGGCAGAGTCTGGAGGACAAAGCGGGACAGGCAGCTGAGGGTGAAGCCCAGTCAAGGCTCTTATTTCCCCACCCCTCACCCCCAGTATCTTATCTTCTGGCCAATCGTATGGAAGGAAGTGAAGGGAGGGAAAAGTTTAGAGATCAGATATTGGTAGCATTTCTCTACCCAGGGAGGTGAAAGAAAGACTCTGCATCCACTCAGCCACCAGTGGGTGAGCAGAGACAAAGCCAGGTGGGACGGGGTGCAGAAGCGTCCCCATCCCGGATCACTTCCCCAAAGAGTCAAGCATGCAGCACTGAAGCAAGGTTTTGTTTTCTTTTTTAAGAATATATGTATAGGTTAAAGAACTGTTTCTCAAGCTTTCCTGGTGATACTAATCCCAGGGTACTCCCTGGAGACAGACTCCTTAGGTCTCGGATGGCAAGTGGGATTTAAACTCTTTTCAGCAAACATACTAGGTGATTCTGCAAGAATCTTTAGAGAAAGGTGGATCCTTGAGTACAAGTTGGCATACATCTCACTAATCCTGAACTGTCTCCCATCTTAACTATGAATTTAGTGACTGCTTAATCTGACCCTGGTTTTATGCCCAGACTTGATTAGAACCAATCTAGATTATCTGACCCCTCAAATCCCGTCCTCCCCGGGAAGAAAAGCAACTGGAGATGGTTTTGTTTGTTATTAATAAAATCATGCAGAGATCCCGGGTCGCTTCCATTCTCACCTTCTGTGAAACTCCAGTCAATAAATGTGTGGGTTCCCACAACCGCAAAGCCACTGCCCTTCTTGGACCGTGAGTGCTCACAGGGGCGGCTCTCCCTCCTGCCAGGCTCACGTTTCCACCACGCTGGCAGCCTCACGCCATCAGAGCTGGTTCCAGCGCTGCTCGAATTCCTCTGCGGACCGGGAAGAGGCACTACTTTGCCCAAACCTCGCCTCTAAGTACATCAAATGGGATAGAACCACCCACCTGGCCTTTTCTCTCTGCATGTCTGTCCTCCTTGTGGAAGCTGTTTCTGGTTACCGTGAAGATAAACTCTCAGGGCGAACTTCTAAAGTTGCTTTATTCCTAGCAGGACAGTTTGAAAACAATTCAGACAGCAAGCACCAAGAGGCTCTAAAGAACGGCATGTGAGGGAAGTATAAGGGCCAGACGCAAATCAGAGATGCGCCTGTGGATGGGAAGTCATTTAGTCAAGTCCTTGACAAATAAGTGCACAAGGAAGATGATGTTCTTGGGGTCTCACCCGGCTTCTACTTGCAGGAGCTTTGGGCCATTAAAGTATAAGTCTTCTTTATCTATTTTAAAAATCATCCAAATCAAAGAATAAGAAAAAAATTAACCAAACCATTTGCACACACACACGAAATAGGTTCCCCTAACAAGGCAGCTGTTTATCGGGCTGGCATTGCGGAGCTTGAGGTGACACATGGAAATCCAGGGGCTCTCAGGGTAGGGTTTGCCAGCCCCAGCCCCTGAAGCTCTGCCCAGCGGCCCTTGCCCCATGGGCAGCTGGCCCACAGGAGGAAGTCACAACCCTGGCGGAGGCTCAAGGTGGCAGTCCGGCTTCTTTGTGGCTGCCTCTGTCCCGTCTCCACCCCGTCGTGTCCTGACTCACCCCAACTCCCTGGAGCTGAGAGCTCTGTTCCGTAACTCATAACCCCATGACTGGGAGGTGCCCTCTGACCCCTCCCATTCGGCAGCTCATGTGAACTTCCCCCATCCAATAGACCGGACCGCTCCCTTCCCATGCCATGGTCAGAGCTGCCATCCTTGGGTACTTGTCCCTGTGGGCAGACTTGCCCCCTCCCCACCAGCCACCATCAGGGTGGGAGGGAGGCGGAGTCTAACACCAGGAAGCTCTCTTGGCTTTAGGCTTCAATTTTGGAAAGTTCCTTATTGCAGCTAAACCCCTCACCTTAATCCTCTTGGACCCCACCCCTCCTGGGACCTGCCACCTGTCAAAGGAGAGTATTTGCTCCCCTTCTATTTGCCTTTTTGCCCTGATTTGGTGTGTGCCCTTTTCCTTGTTATTAAATAACCAGGATATGTGTTTATTTTGCTCTGGCCGAAGAGTGTTCAATACATAACAAAACAATAAAAGCACCAAAGAGCACCTGTTGCGTGTTCTGCCCAACCGTGCTTAACTATATTGCCCGCGTATTCAAGGAATGATAATCTCACCCAGATACAGCAGCATCTGGCCCTTGGCGCTTATCTCCCTTTATGGGTCCTTTTCGGTGGCTCACAGGCTGCCAGCTCCCTTTGTCGTCTCCGCGAGGCTCTCGACACATCTTTCCGTATTCCCCTGCAGTTTGCTCCTTCAGCCATGCGTTTCATAAGAAAGATTAGCGCCCCAAAAGTCTTGTGGAGTAAGCCAGGTGGGAACCCAAATCTCCATTTTGCAGACAAGAAAAGCACAACTCATTCTACAGACAATGAATCTCAGAGAGAAGTTGTTGTTGTTATTCTTTGGGCCAAAGAACTTCCTGCTATAACACTTTGCCCTAGAGGTTGGACCCATGGGAGGACTCCTGGGGACCTGACTTGGCTCGAAAGCTGTTGGGACAGAGGACCTGCATTCTCCTCCAAGAGGACTCCAGGCTGGGTGCTACAGGACCTGTGTGGAATTGGACATGCCAGGACCAAGCAGAATTTGACTTATATGCGACATGTTCCCGATATGAGCCAGAGACGAAGCTAAGAACTATTTCCAGGTAAATATAGTTATTCCAAAATTGTACTGGAGCCAGGTGGGATAGACGACTTAGAGCAGAACTCTAACTCGAACAGAAAAAATGGCTCAGAACCACCCATCCCCAAAGAGACCGAAGGGAAGCAGGCAGGAGGGTGCAGCGAGGATGAGGATATAGCCTCTGAAACCTCAACATGTGGCTTCAGCGAATTGCATGCTCTGGATGGACGTGCAGCTTCTGTTTTAAAGAAAGAACAAACTCAAACACTGTAGAATTTGAGGGGCTGGCTACTGGCAACATTGCTAAATTTTAAATGGCTCCCCAGTTCCCATCAGTTTCCCTTGGCTATATGGATAATACTAACAGACTGAGGTCTGGAGATTTTGCAGTACAGTCTTTCACTGGGTTAAAAAAAATGATCTTTGGCTAACTCTACCCTGAAGCACTCTAAAATGTAAGTAGAAAAATCCAAAAGGAGTAAACAAGAGAATCACACCAAGATCACACCCCCACCCTGCCCCTTAGTCTTTAGGTCGGGAGGACGAAGCCCCTGCAAAGTGGGCACAGCAGTTCCAAGCACCTGCACTTCCCCTGCTGTGGGCCAGAGAACAATGATTGCCTCCTTCTCATGGCGCTTTGCTACATTTCAGGATATGGGACTGGGAAAAGGCGCTCTTCTGATGGTTGTACAGTCCCCTGCGGTCCACCCAGGGATGAGCATCCTCAGAGCTGGTCACGCTGGCGGGTGTCACTGCAGGGAGTTGTTGAGAACTCTACAGGTGGGGCGAGGCCCCGGCTCGTGTTACCCAGGAACACTCACAGACACCTTCCCTCGGGCTCTCTAACCGCCAGGCAAGGTCCTCCCCAGCCACAGGTTCCTCCGTGGACCTGCCTCTCCGACAGGTCCGGCGAGGGCCGAGGAGCAGCACGTTCCCCGCAGCCCGTGCCGGCCTCCTCCTGGCGGGTTGCAGAGGCAGTGAGGCGAGAGCATGTGCACGGCTCGTGATGGGGGCACCGAACAGGAGCCACGGGGACACCCCTGCCTGGGTGTGCCTTCCATTCTGTTTGCTTTCAGATAGGACGATGACCTCAGCACATGAATCACCCGAGAATATGTCTGTACACCTCGCCACCGCCGGTTTAAACACAGGGTTCTGCACGAGCTCCAGACGAGCCTCCAGCATCGTCTGACCAAAGACATGTGGGTGGCAGCCACCAGACGAGGGGTGAACTCTCCCGCGGTCACCCTGACGACCGCCGCCTGCTACTAGACCGAGGCAAAAGGCAACTAGAGATTCTCAAGTGGAAGAACTCAAAGGAAGAAAAAGCGACAGGCACAGACAATACTGCCCTTCTTTGTCCTCTTTTCCTCTGTCCTGCCCCCCAGGGCACAGTGCGTCCATAGCGCTCTCTCCACGAGTGATCTTACCCTTAAGGACCCATCCGCTAGAGCTGGAGTTGACAAACTTTTTCTATAAAGGGCCAGAGAGAAAATACTTCCATTTTGGGGGATCATACAGTCTCTGTCTCAACAACTCGACTCTGCCACTGTGATGTAAAAGCAACCACAGACAATATGTAAACATGGCATGGCTGTGTCCCAGTAAAACTTTCTGTACCAATGCTGGCTGGGGGCTGGACTGGCCCGTGGGCTGCGGTCTGCCAACTCCTGCATTTGCTCATTACCTCTTTTTTTTAATCAATCACCTACCCGCCCTGTGTCCCAGGCTGCCGTGATTTGCTTTCTAAACCCAGTGACAACCTGGTTGGAGGTGCCTAACCTATTCCTGGTTGGAGGTGCCTAACCTATTTTCCTTCCCAGGTGCCACCGGTGCATGTATTAAGTCCTTCTGATTGCTCAGTGAGTCTCAAAGCAAGGGCTTCGATACTGGCGATTCTAGGCACGTTAGAGACCTGGAGGTGGCTGAGAGCAGAGACCTTCGGTCAACATTAACCTGTCCGCTCCTGCTTGGATGGCTTGGCGTAGTCATCTTCCGTGAGTGAGTGCATTTCCTCCTTCCTTCACCTATGCTCCCCTTTGACAAATGAAAATGTCATGTTCTCTTTTAATGTTCTTTGAAATTAAAACTATATCCAAAATCTGACCAACAGGGTAATGAATTTTTTTTTTTTTTTTTTTGCAAACAACACACACCCATTTCCTACCACCACCACCCCCCAACCAACTCAAATCCTGATGAGCTTTTCTGGGGAGACAGAGCCCCCAACCCTCCCTTGGAATCACTGTTCTAAGTAGTTGGGATGATATTGGCAGGATCCCAGAGTCTTAGATAATCCCAGAATTTTAGGATGGGAAGGAATCCAGAACACACAGAGTAGAACACCACCCACCTATTTAAGAAGCCCAAAGACTTTCTTCTTTAGAAACTCTATGGGTCAAAAGGTGCACAGAAAAGGCCACGGAGCGTCTGCGTGTGTTCGGGGCAACTTTTGGCATCACGACGACGACGTGCCTTCACACAACAAAGCAGAACACGGCGGTAAGTGTTCTTGCTGCTTAATTCAAACAACAGCTGTCCCTGTGGTTTCGGAGCTGTGGTTCACTTCTTAATCAAAAGGCATTCGGCCTACAGGAAAGGGGGCCTATAAATCTCAGGAAGTTTCAAGAAGTCAACAAAAGGATTCCAAGCAGGAGGCAGCCAGAAAGAGGGAAATCTGATCTTCGTCCGTATTATTAAGTTAACATTTTTCTACCGACATTTGTCTTCTCCCCTCCAAAATCCCTCAACTGACGTGAGGGCTAAAGAAGCAAACCTATGGCTGGAAAACCTAGAGTGGGTGGGCTGTGATTCTGCCGCTCGCTCAAATATCAGCTTCAAGTCAAAATATAATAAGCCCAACTTAGCTCTTCTTCATGAGCAATAAATTATAAATAAGTTGAAGTTCACAGCCAGAGAACTTGAGACAACCCTGATACAGGCTAAAAAAAAAATATATATATATATATATCACATCTCAGATTACAATATAAAAGCCCAGTCTGGCTTTTTACTCAATATTATGGTTGGTTTAATGGCCGTACACGTCCAGAGACTACCTGCTAGTGTTTTAGGAAACATTTCACTCTACCCTAAATGGGAGCATGATCCCCCAAAGCATTCTTCCTGCCCTGGAAGAAAGCAGACTGATGAGGCAGTTTAATGCCAATTCTTTGCATTTCTTATAACCATGAAAATATTTGGACGCCATCACTCCTGAGCTTCCTTTTCATTGTTCTTGAGTGAGAGAATTCACCCACAATTTTGTGTGCGTGCACACCTGCACACAGGTATTTTTGGCACTTCTCCCAAACATGCAAAGGTCCTCTCCCCCTTTGAGGCACGTTGCACAACTGCTACAAAGGGGCTGGAAATGATTTAAAAAAAAAAAAATCAGAGGTTCAGGGACTCTCACAGTCAACTCGTTTTACTTCAAACTTTCAAGGGAACTGGGTTTGGGGAGCTGGGCCCCCAGTGCTAAGAACTGGAGGGTTTAGCTCTGTGAAGACAGTCAGACTAGTTTCACTGCATTTTTCCTGTGCGTGGCTTTTCTGGCTTGTTACCTGGCTGGCTGGAAGCTACAGCCAGTGATGGTCTGGCAGACGCAGGTACAAGCATGGGTGAGGCCCTTTACAATCATTCTTGGTAAATAGAGTCGACATGTGGGTAAATAGTATAGCAGTCATAGTTGCTCAAGGCCAGGTGATGGCTTCCCAGGGGCTTTACAGCCTGGGAGATAGCCCGTCTGACTGCACCAGGAGAGCCACAGGCTTGGAACCATTCTCTGTCCTTGTGGCTGGCTGTGAACTACAGCCAGTGAGCCTATTTGGACCTATTAACTATAAAGCGTTCAGTGGGACAGAATAATGCAATTGATTTATAAATAATTACCTGCCTAATTCTTAAAAAGGTTTTGAGGCCTATAAGCATCAAATTGTATACACTAAGACAGGAGTTGACAAACTGTAGCCAGAGAGCCAAATTCTTAGTAAATAAAGTTTTATTGAAACTCAGCTATGTTCATTCATTTATTTATTATCGATGGCTGTTTGGCCTCTGCAAGGGCAGAGTTGAGTAGTGGTAAGAGACCATATGGCCTGAAAAGCTTGAAATATTCACTACCTGGACCTTTAACAAAAAGTTTGCTGGCTCCTGCACTATGGAAATGCTAACAATCATTTTGTCTCAGAAGTAGACATTCATTGTTAACTTAAGGACTAAAGTAAAAATTGGATCCGCCCTAAATAGCCAACAGTAGTGGGATGGTTGAGGAAATATAGGCACCATATTGCAGGCTAGCATGCATTAATCAAAAGTTGCATTTATGAATGATTTTAATAGCATACGGAACAGCAAAATTTTGTTCAATGAAAAGTGCAGAATACAAAATACATTACCATTTCCACTAAGCAAAAAAAGTTTTTTTTTCAAAGAAAAAAATATCAGATGGAGACAGTACACCAAGACTTTAGCACCTGGGAAGTGGGAAATCGGAAAATATTTATTTTCCTCGTTATACTTTTTGTTTGTTTGTTTGCCATTTCTACAACCGATATTACTTTCATGAGAAGAAAATGATTATTATTTTTTTTTATTTATTTTTTTTTTTGAGACAGAGTCTCGCTTTGTTGTCCAGGCTAGAGTGAGTGCCGTGGCGTCAGCCTAGCTCACAGCAACCTCAAACTCCTGGGCTTGAGTGATCCTTCTGCCTCAGCCTCCCGAGTAGCTGGGACTACAGGCATGCGCCACCATGCCCGGCTAATTTTTTATATATATATCAGTTGGCCAATTAATTTCTTTCTATTTATAGTAGAGACGGGGTCTCGCTCTTGCTCAGGCTGGTTTTGAACTCCTGACCTTGAGCAATCCGCCCGCCTCGGCCTCCCAAGAGCTAGGATTACAGGCGTGAGCCACAGCGCCCGGCCAGATTATTTTAAGAATGAGAACAGAATAAAAAGTTTATAAACTATATTATAATGGGAGAAATTGTTCTTGGAATAAAATGAGCTTTTTGCTGAGCTCCTCGTTGCCAAATGAGAGGGAGGAGGAGAGGCAGGCAGAGAGGGAGAGGCAGACAGAGGCCCAGAAAGTGGTATGATTCTCTGTTTACTAAAAATGAAATTTCAGTTTCCAGTAGAGAAGCAATGTTTTCCTGGGCAAAAAGTTTTAAGGGGCAAAGCTTCTCTGTCCATGAGCAGGGTCTCCAGTGACAAAAGCCAAGTTTCCTGAGCTGACTTCTAGCTGCTCCTCAGGTGGGAGACATTCTCAGACCAGGGGAACCACGATGACACTTAGGAAGAGTTCATAGTAGCCCCTCTCTGGGTTTTAGCGGGGGGTGGGGGGGGGAACATCTCTAAAACCTCTTAGAAATGTTAACAAAATATTTGTGCAAAAAAAAATGGCCTAGAATGTTTAGTAACACAATATCAAAAACAATGCTAGTGTCTCAATTTGAATTCATTGTGTACTTTTTTTTTTTTTTTTTTTTTGAGACAGAGTCTCGCTTTGTTGCCCAGGCTAGAGTGAGTGCATGGCGTCAGCCTAGCTCACAGTAACCTCAAACTCCTGGCTCAAGCAATCCTACTGCCTCAGCCTCTCGAGTAGCTGGGACTACAGGCATGCGCCACCATGCCCAGCTAATTTTTTCTAGGTATATTAGTTGGCCAATTAATTTCTTTCTATTTATAGTAGAGACGGGGGTCTCACTCTTGCTCAGGCTGGTTTCGAACTCCTGACCTCGAGCAATCCTCCCGCTTCGGCCTCCCGGAGTGCTAGTATTACAGGCGTGAGCCACCGCGCCCGGCCAGTTGGGCCAGTTGTGTATTTTTCTGTTGCACTTGTAATGGTGCAGAGCCTCCTAATAACAAACTGGGGCTATAAGAACTGAGAAAGTGTTAAAATTATAGATTGTGCTGCTTTTCCCAGACAAGACATTGAAATGCTACATAGCAAAGCAATGGGAGGTTGCAGAAGATGTGGTTAGCAGAGACCTTCCCATGGATGTGTCTTTTACTCCCTATTTATTCCTACACAAAGCTTTTGACCAAAGGTGCAGAAAACGAAGCAGATGATTATTAGATTGCCCAAGATAACTTCAAAAATAAAGAAAAGAGAAAGGCAAAGAAAGCAATCTATTCTAGAAAAGCTTGGCAACTCACTTCCTCCTAGTGTGAACACTAAGAAACACCGGTTATGTCTCCCTGACATCACAAGAAAACCCTTAGAGTTAGAAGCCAAGCCAGCTTGAGCCAAATTAAATTGAAGAATGAGGTTTGATTACTGGTAAAAGCAGAAAGTAGGACAAACTTAGAGGCAGTCATATATCACCAAGTTTCTGCAGCCCTGAAAGAGAGTCTTTGAACTCTGAAAGGAACTACCCAGAATGAAAAACAGAAGGAAAATGTGTCGAAAGCATTTAAATCCCAGTCACACCAGCCCCGCCGTGCACTCCTAGAGATCTAACTCGGCGAGCGGGCGCTCCCGCACCTCTGGACCAAGTGCAGAATAATCCTTTTACCAACAAGTCAGTAAGCCTTCTGGTCTTGATTTAGATGAAAAGGGTAACTGGGAACTCTTATCCAGCGAGCCCACGAGTTAGCAAGTGCTCAAAAAATAACCATGGTCCAAAATAAAAATGTTACTTGCACCTTGTTATGCATCGCGAAGAAATATGCTGACCAAGAAAAGGGGATTTTGAGGCTGTTTCATTAAAAAACGCAGAGACTTACTCAAAATAAAATTGCCTCTCAATTGGCGTGGCACCACTGATCTCTAATACAGGAGAATCGTAGGCTCAGTAGTCTGGCTTGAGTGGGGACAGAAACTTTTCTTAAAGTCACATGTGCACAACAAATGTACTGTTCTCTTTTGGAGTTTTTGTTACTAGTAAATCAAAATAAAGACGTTTTTATTCATGTTTTACATAAGTTTGAGGAAACATCAATTTTTCGTGTTCAGGAATATTATTTTTACTTGGGGTAGCTTTGTGAGGGAGTGATGGAGACTATGACCATAGACCCTCTGCAAAACCATCCCAAGTCTCCACCATTAAAAGTAGAATAGCTTATTTTAAAATACCATATTTTCGCAAAGGTTAAATGCTATTAATGGAATGCTATTAATCCATTAATCCATTATCTATTAATCCATTAATCCATTATCCATCCATTAATGCTATGAATGGATGTGCTTTTATGTGAAAGAAAAAAAGGAAGAAAGAAAAATTACCAATGGTTAAGACACCGTTGATTGTAAGACACATCCTGATTTCAAAAACATTGAGGGGGAAATACTTGTATCCATGTGTCTTAGAATTGAGGAAGTATGTTAGGTCTTCAAATGGTGAATATTCAGAGTCGCTCACAACTCACCACTCCCTTCAGAAGATGCAAGGGTCGGAAATGTTGTGTCTCAGATATTTCAGGGCAAGAGACTGCTTATTTATTCACTTACCAGTAACTCCTTTTTATAGCCAGAAAAAGGAGAATGGTAATCTGTTACCTGAGTTGGCTGGAGACTAAATAGATACATGGCAATTACACATGCTGATTAATAAGGAGTTATGTGTATTATAACAAATGTACCATTTTTAAGCAATTGAAGCACAGTATCATGTATTTAACATCAAGATGATATTAAACACTGGTTACTCTTAAATGATATATTTAGTATCTCAAGGTCATTAATTATGAACATTGTTGTCTATTATTACACAATGGTAATAATGAGAAGGTCCTAAATAATAAATAATTCCAATAGCAGATAATTTAGTGCCTACTCTACTTCTAGAAGGTTCTCATCAGAAAATAGGAACTGCCAAAATTTATTGACCCAGGACGTGTCCTGCTCAATATTCTGTTGCCAGTAACAGCCCACGGTGGGAGGGCACGGCTACGCCCTCATATCGGCTTCTGCCATAGAGGCATGGCTTAGATACTCTACTATTCGTGATTTTATAACCCACATGATTTTCCAGAACCCTTTAATTCACATGTTTTTCCGACCTGTACTGTAGCCTCATAAATAAAAAGAGGGCCTTTGACAGTAGCCAAGCGTCAGCTGCTACAGTATTCCTGAGAAACTGTTGCCCAATCCCGTGTCAGGCACAGAGTAAGCCCTCAATAAATCGCTGCCAAAGGAGGGATCACGCCATTTCTGCATCAATATTCAAGGTAGAGCCTCACCAGCCCAGATAAGAAATGGAAGATCACACCCTTGGTTTCAAACACTTTATGTCTATTGACACAGCTTAAGATCATGTTGCCATGAATTCGGCTGTAACCTGCCACTACCTCATACTGAGTCAACTGAGACCTCAAACAATACATGAACCTTGCCCTGTATGTGTGGGTTTGGTTCTGAACCTAAGAATAGAATTTTATCTAAGTCTCCAAAGGCAAGAGGTGTTTAGCTCTTAGGGCCCCGGGCTGACCTGTGATGACTCCTTTGTCTTCAGGGTACAAAACAAAATAAGCTCCTGAGGGCAGGACCTTGGCTAGATGGTTTACTGCTGTGTTGCCAGTGCCAAGAATCGTGCTTGACACTCAGTGGTGCTCAATGAATATTTGCTGAATGAATGAATGAGTCCTATCCCATTTTATTTCATTAGATTTGGTTCATTATTTCAGTTGCTCAAGGTTCTTGGGGCTCTTGGATCGATCCTGAGCTGTGACAGGAATCCACTCAAGCATCCTACTGTTTACACCAAATGTTGTCAGACTATACCCTATAGGCCAAGTCTACCCCACCACCTTCTTTTATACAGCCCTCGAGCTAAGAATGACTCTTACATTTTTAAACGTACAATTGGGGAGAATGTGCCAGATCCCTTCTGATCGTGGAAGCTAAGAAGAATTGGTGATGGTTAATACTTCAACAGGAAACCCCCTGAGAATAGTAGGTACTGTAGGCTTTTAAAAAATACATAAATAATAAAAAATAAACAAACAGTTGTAGGGAAAACTCAAATGAAAGAAAAATTTTCCAGCCAGTGCCATGGCTGATACCTGTAATCCTAGCACTTTGGGAGGGCTGAGGTGGGAAGATTGCTTGAGGTCAGGAGTTTAAGTCCTGACTGAGCAAGAGTGAGACCCCATCTCTACTAAAAATAGAAAAATTACCTGGGTATCATGGTGTGCACCTGCAGTTCCAGCTACTCCCTTGAGCCCAAGAGTTGGAAGTTGCTGTGAGCTATGACGACGCCACGGCACTCTACCCAAGGCAATAGAGTGAGACTCTGTCTCAAAAAAAAAAAAAAAGGAAAGAAAAAAAAAAGAATAATCTTTCATGATCAGTGAAAATGATGATAGTTAAATTTTAGTGTTCAAAAATAAAGTTTTATTGGGACACAGCCACACTCGTTTGTTTATGGATTACCAATGGCTGCTTCTGAACTACAGCAACAGAGTTGAGTAGTTGCAACAGATCATACAGCCTACAAAATCTAAGCTATTTGCCAAACGTCCCTTTACAGAGTATGTTTGCACACCCCTGGTCTACGGATGCCCATTAATGTCCTCCTCTGAACCATTAGTTAAAAAATTTAAACCAAGCAAAGGCCAAGACTGAAGTCTGAGCCATGTGCACAGTCTGGAGACCGTCTCCAGCAGGGTTCAGGCCACTAGCACCAGCTCCCTGGGTGGTCTCTCTCAACTCAGTGTGGGCCTTGGACTCTATCCAGCTCCCATTTCCCCATCATGTCCCCACAGGCTCCACTGGAGGCTGCTAAAACCCAGGAGGTGGAGATCAGGATGGGTTCGAGAATTTCCTGAGTGTCCCAGCGCCGATTGTAACAGCTCTCCAGTGTAGGAAATAGGGCCGGGGACATTCGCTCTCAGGCAGCTGAGGTACTTGAGCAAGAGCACAGGACCATCACGTGCAAGACTGCGACTCGACTCCAGCAGTCAGTTCACCTGAATAACGCGGATGCCTGCGCCGTGCCCAGTAACGCGTGAGACCTTGGAGAAGCAAGTCTGCGGAGAGGAGTCCCGCCCAGTCTCTGCCTTCCCCCGGGCTCTCAGCCCTGCCTCCCTCACACCCACTCACTGCTCCCTCTGCAGTCGATGCCTCCTTGCTGGAGCCTTAAACCTCTTAAAGGAATCATTTCTGAGGCTAAATGACGCGGCAAATTAATATCAGCCTTCAACAACAAACCCCCTTTGGATTCCAAGGTCAAAGGGGGGGAAACCAGCTTTACTAAAGCACAGAGAGGACATGAATTAATATTCTGAATCAATTATCTTTTATTTCTATCATGGAACGTATCATTTGGTTTCTATAAAGTCCTACCCATTGCCTTCTGGAAAAACCTACAGGGCCAACAAGAAAAAGGGGGGAAATGATTAAAAAGAATGCTCTCTCAATGCCACTAATTTGTTGAAACCCTTTCAAAGCTCTGAGCAGTGGCCCCGAGAAACTTGGACCCCGACTCTCTCTCTGCGTGCCCGGCCTCTCGCTCATCCTCTGGCAACTGCCGACTCCCAGGAGAAAGGAGATGGGGTGCAGGGACACGTTTGCAGGTGAGTGTTTGCTCTGGAGGGCACAGATGCTAGGTCCAAGGGAAAAGAAACCTGGGAAGACGTCCCATGACACATTGAGGAGGGACTTGCCCAGCAATGAACCACAGAATGCTAAAGTGGCACATGCCATCGTTCGGACCACAGAATCCAAGGGGAAGAAAGAGCCAGCGGGAAGTATGAGCCAGAGGAGGGGCCATTTCCCCCCTGGAAGCAGTGGCTATGAGCTGCCGAGCATGGCATCCAAATGAGACCTGCTTCCCCCAGGAACACCGCCTCTTCCAGGGAGCCCTCCCAGGTCCCTCCACACTTCACAGATCTCCCCCCTTGGCAAACCTTCCATAGCACTTGCATCCTACAATAATTATTTTCACCCTTAACATAGGACTGCTCTGACCAGTGAGCTAAGTCTTGGCTAATAATATAATATTTATCAAAAGAATGAAAAGTGGGAAAATGGCAACTTTCTTCCTTTGATAAATCTAAAATGGGCATTTTCTAAAGATGCTCTCTGAACAAGACAGACAGAGCTTCTATATTTCCGGTTCTTGTCTGACAGCTTTTAAAACGCTGTTGATTTAAAATGCAGCTTTTCTTTCAAATAACTGCAGACGTGATTGACAGCTGTGGACCTCCTGAGCCACTGAGACAGTCATGTGCCAAAGGAGGGTGACGCTGACTGCAAGCAATGGGCCTCACTTCAACCGATGAAGCGTATCAGTGCCTAGACCGCAGCGCATTCGCACAGAACTGACATAGAGATGAACTCTTCGGCCAGTGACATAACCCTTCCTACAACTGCTGATCTCATCTTAGTAACATCAGTGTTCCCAGATGCTGAGGGTCTTTCACCCAAATAGTTAAGTGACATTGTCATCTTCCTTCTTCTGTCTCAACACAAGCAACTTAAGACTAAAACCTGCACTACAGGGGGGTTTTACATTAAGACATTCTAGAAGGTATTATGCATCACAACAGATAGGAAAAAAAAAAAAAATATATATATATATATATATATATATATATATATAAAGGTGGTCCTATGTTGTTCTATTTTATTAAACGTTACTTTATTCCTTTTATTTTGGGTTAGTTATAGACTGTAGTATGTATTCATTAAAATTTAAAGATCGTAAAAGCCTCCAGCTCGGATGGAATTGTGGTAGAGCTCAGCAGGAGCACTCACTAAAAAGCTAGAAAAAATACAAAAGTCACATGTTTAAAGACATCAGAGAACTGCCGAGGCAGCCAGGCCCAGATAAGGCAGGTCCTGGGAGGGGAGAAGTTTACTGAGATGAGCCCAAATTTCTGCCCACTCTTTTCTCCTCAGAGCATTTACTGGCTTTTAGCACGAGGAGAAAGCAATGAAGCAAAGAAGCAATGAAGAAAGAAACTACTAAGAATTAGAGAAACTAGCAGAGTTTAGGCGATCTCAAGAGCTGGGGAGACAGAACTTGGAGTTTGGGGTTGTGAAGACAGCCAGAGTTTGGGAGTTAAGATCCCAGACAGAAGCAAGGTACAGAGGAATGAGCCTAGAACTCAGTCATTTCCCCTAGAGGCACTTTCTGGTTAAGTTGCACAGAAAAGAAAAAAACGGCTAATAAGTCAACAATGAAGGGTGTGAGAGTGGAACACAATTGTTTACTATCTCAAAGTAATGAAAAGATAAAACATTGAGCTTCAGATCCACAAAGAGTAGGGGCTCTAGGACACACCTCAGTCACTCATCTGAGAACCCAGGGGATGACATTCTAGAAACGGGAGGAAACTAGGGGAGGATTAGTCCCTAATTAGACCGAAGTGACCTGCTTTTGTGTTGCTTGACCAGCAACACGGTGCACTTTCCCTGGAGAAAGATAACATTATGCAAAGCTGCTGCAAATTCATACAGAAGTACCTGGAATATAATTAAATATTCTCTAATTATACCAAGAAACAGAACCAAGACAAAATATTCACAATGAACACAGAACCATATCTGGCTCAGATATTAGAACTATCAGACACAGACTTTAAAATAACTGTAATTAATATGTTCAAGAAAAGAGAATTGGAATATATATTTTAAAATGGAAATTCTAGAAAAATAAAATAACTGAAACTAAGAACTCAATAGAGGGCTTTCACAGAAGAGTAGATAGAGATGAAGAGAGAATTAGAGTACTTGGAGATTCAAATGAAAATTGCCAAGTCTGAAGAAGTCAGCAAAGAAGGGCTGGAAAGTGCAGAAAACAATATGAAAGAAGGGGCATGACGAAAAGGTTTAAAATACATGTAATTGGTGTCCCCAAAGAGAAGGAGAAAGGAAATGGGTCAGAAGCAATTAGTTAGCTGAGATAATGGCTAAGAATTTTCCAAACTGAAAAATAACATGAAGCCACAGATTCAAGAAATGCTATGAGCCCAGGGAGGTCAGATACAAAGAAAAATCACATCTTAGCCCAGGACAGTGAAATAGCTGAAACCAAAGACAAAACATATATATATATATACACACACACGTATATGTATATATTAATGCAGATGGGGAGAAGAGGGAGACTCATTGTCTTTCAAGAAAAAAAGAAACCAAAAGAAATGGAATGGCCGGGCGCGGTGGCTCACGCCTGTAATCCTAGCACTGTGGGAGGCCGAGGCGGGCGGATTGCTCGAGGTTGGGAGTTCGAAACCATCCTGAGCGAGACCCCGTCTCTACTAAAAATAGAAAGAAATTAATTGACCAACTAAAAATATATATACAAAAAATTAGCCGGGCATGGTGGCACATGCCTGTAGTCCCCGCTACTTGGGAGGCTGAGGCAGGAGGATCGCTTGAGCCCAGGAGTTTGAGGTTGCTGTGAGCTAGGCTGACGCCACGGCACTCACTCTAGCCTGGGCAACAAAAGTGAGACTCTGTCTCAAAAAAAAAAAAAAGAAATGGAATGAAATCCTCTGTATTTTGGGGGGCAGGAGGGGAGGAAAGCCAGACTTGAATTTCTTATGCAGCAAAAATATCTTTCAAAAGTAAAGGTTAAACAATTAGAAAATAAAATTTAAAATATTTATATATTATTTCAATAGTGTCAAAACAACAAAGAGGCATACATCAGATAGAAGACGTGCAAGACTTCTACTTATGTAGTGAAAACTACAAAATGTTGCTAAGAGAAATTAAAGAAGGCTTCAATAAATAGAGAGATTACCATGTTCATAAGTTGGGAAACTTTATCTAGTTGTCAATTCTACCCCCAAATAATCCATAGATTTAATGCAATCCAAAACGAACACTAGTAAGTATTTTCGTGGAAGCTGACAAACTGATTGTAAATTAATATTGGAATGCAGATTGATATAAATCGAGGGCTTAGAGATGATCTTGACAAATAGAATTGAAGGGAAATGCAAACTAAAACCATCGTGAGACACCATACACACCCACCAGAATGGCTAAAATGTCAAGGACGAACATTTCCAAGTGCTGATGACTAGGTGGGACACTGCTGGTGAGGGTGCACAGTGGCCTTACCATGTAGGACGTTCTTCCACAGTGTCGGCTAATGCTAAAGATGCCTGATGGCCCAGCAGCTTCATTTCCAGGCAAACACACAAAAGAATTGCACTATGTCCCCCAAAGACATGAGCAAGAAGATTGACAAAAGCACTATTCACAACAGCCAAAACTGCAAACCACCCGAATGACCATCTGTAGTAGAACGCATACATGATGGTGCTGTCTTACCATGGAATACTATAAAGCAATCAAAATAGAAAATTACTGCTATGTACAACAATGTAGATGAAGCTCACAGACACAATGTTCAGCAAAAGAAGGGAGAAATAAAATGGTACCTAACATATCACTCCATTTATATTAAAATATTTTAAACAGGTAAAACGAATCTGACTTACCCATCTAGAGGTCAGAGTGCCTGATTTTCTCTGGGGAAGCAGTTATTGATTTGGAGGGGCACCAAAAAAGTCTGCTGGGATGCTGGAAATGTTCTATATTTTGATCTGGGTGGTTGTTAAACAGGTGTGTCCATATATAAAAATGAATCAAGCTATAAACTTTAAATTTGTGCACTTTATTGTATGTAACTTGTACCTCAATAAAAGAGATATGAAACTAAAAACAAAACTATAAGTAAAACAAAGCCATTTCTAGGATACCAAAAATTAAGAGAATTAATCACTCGCAGATCTGCATTAAAGGAACTAGTAAAGAGAACTGCTTTTGTTTTTGTTTTGTTTTTAGGCAGAAGAAAAGTGGTCCCAGATGGAAACCCAGAAACGTAAGAAGAAATGAAGAGAAATGGAAAGGGTCCCTGTGTGGGTAAACCTAAATAAAATTAGCATATATGTAAAATTATGACATTAGCATATATGTAAAATGCATGACAACAGTAAAAAGAGGGAGGGTGAAAAATGGAGTTAAAAATGTTCAAAAATCCTAGCATTGTCTGGAGGAGGGAAGGCACCCATTTAAGTTGGACTCTAATAAGTCAAAGGCACATGTATCTACATTAGCCACCAAAAGGAAAGGAAAGAATGCACAAGAGAAGAAAACATGGTATGACTTTTTAAGACTTTCTTTAAAACACTTAAAAATAGGTGGGCAAAATATAAAATAAATGATAGAAATAAGAACAGATAAAAATCTAAATGCATCAATAATCACATGAAATGTAAATGGTCTAGACTACATAGTTTCATTAAAAGATATATATATATATTCCATATATATATATATACACACTATATAGCCCATAACAAGATACACATACACATACAAGAGACACACACACACAGAAAATTTATGGTAAATTTTGGAAAGATATATTAAATATATGATGCAAAAGTTAGGCAAAGCAACTATGTATACTAACCTGAGACAAGGTAGACTTTAAGAAACATTAAAGAGAAATATTTCATAATGATAAAAGTATCAATGCAAATGTAAAACATAATAATTCTAAGTCTGTAAGCATCTAATACAAGCTTCAAAACATGTAAAGCAAAAATCAATAAACCTAAAGGGAGAAATACTCAAATTCACATCACCCAAATGCACACTTGTGCTCAGAATGATGACAGTAAGAGATTACGAGCACCTAAAAGAATTTCTGAGTTAAGAATGGAGTTCCGCTCAGTAGAACTCTGATGTTCCATGAATATTATTGGGTGCACACCCTGGATATTCAGAACGTGCATAGGGTACATACGGTAACTCAGTTAACTGGATTCCTAATTCGACAGAACTCCAACTGCCAAACACATTGGCCATCGGAGAGTTAATGGCAAGTCTCCTCCTTACCTGATACCGTGATGGTATATACATTGAGAGTCACGACCTGGATTATTTCAAATGTTTATATCAAAAAACAAAGGAGGTTCTAGATTGCTTCTGAAAGTACTAGAATATGTCCTGTCATTTCCTTGACCACAGCCACCAATGTGATCACATGGTAACCACATTAATTCTCGGTTCTAAACTAAATAAACTCTTTTGACTACAAGATTTGCCTTTCAAAAATACTCTACAAACACATATGCCTTCTCTTGTAAAACAATTACAGCTTTCCATAATGAGAGTGAGATAAGATATAATTCATTAGCGTCATTAACACCTGCTGCTTTAGAAAATGTTAACTACTCCATGTCATCTTATTATCTTGAACTAGCAAATTATTAAATCCCAGATATGACCAATTTTCCAGGGATTAAGTTAAACCATCTGAATTTAGATGTTTTCCATGTATGCACCCATAGGCCATGTAAATCTCAGGCTTTGCTTAGAGGGCTTAGAAAGCAACTATCTTTTTGAAATTCCTGGATTATTTTTATATATTTTACCAGGCAAGCAAAATCTCCTCATATTTTATAGTTGTAAATTGCTCCACTTAATAAAGATATATCATTATTTTAATAATCATAATTGAAGATTATAAGTTTTTGATATAGTTCATGTGAATTAATGAATTCTGTCTCTATTCATTGATATATTGATGTTTTCTTAAGATAATCCAAACCACAAGAAACTAATACATTTAATTAAATGACATGAAAAGGAAACTGTTGCTACTAATTCCATTTTACAGATTATGAAACTGAGGCACTGAAGTTCTCAATGATGCACACAGATCCAGGGAGCAGCAGAGTCAAGGTCTGAGTCTACTCAATGTGCTCTCTGGGCAAACAAACATAAAATAATTACAAATTGTGATAAGGGCTACAAAGAAAAAAATTGAGTTAGGGATAGGATGGAACAGTTGTTATACTTTTACTAGTGTTGTCTCTTGGATCACTGGATAGGAAATCCACTCTAGAAGCGGTAGTCAGGGAAGGCATTTGTGTCCTGAAAGATGGGACGGATGCAGCTGTGGGAAGAGCAAGAGCAAGTACATTCCAAGTAGAAAGGCAGCAGGTGCAAAGGCCCTGAGGCCAGTATGATTGCAGCACAAAAGGCATGGGGCAGCACAAGATCTGGTTGGAGAGGCAGGTCAAGGTCATGCACATGGTCTTAAGGGCCTTCTTAAGGAGGAGACCATCTCATGTGTATCCCCAACGTCTGGCATGGTGCCTGCCACATACGTGCTCAGTAAAAGATAAGTGAACCCTTAAGTTGAGCTACAATTAAACTTGTTTAAAGGCTGAGTCATTTTGCGTAGGAGGTGGGGGCTAGGCGAGAGGGCCAGGTCTGTGTAAAAGCCAGTTGGCTTTGATTAGCCTCCACATCTGCAAGGAGCCATCCTCATGTGAACCAGGATCAACACTGACAGCCAGTCACATACTCAACATCTGGTTCACTTCCAGCTCAAAACGGGAACTTTCCATTGCCTCTGGTCACTAGACTCCTCTGGTCCCCAAAGGACCTCAGCAAAGCAGGCATGCTAATAGGATCAAGTCACAAATCAAGGTTTCAATTAGGTCAGGACACTCCTCTCTCCACGATAGCTCCAGACAGGCATGCCACCGAGGTAGATGTAGCCTTAGGCCAAGCACCCATGGGACAAAATTTCCTTATTTTGCCAAAGCCAGTGCTGGGCCCAGTTGGATTTTCATTTAGAGGCATGCCTGGATTGCTACACGGAACACTCCCTGGCCTAAAGGATATAATTCATGGTCTGCACCTTCCCAGGCTGGGAACAAAGCAATAGTGTCCTCACCTGCGGCCTGGGCCCTTCAACTGTTTCTCTGCTGACAGTGACCACAGGCGGCCTTTGACCAAGTCACACTGCACATCCTTGACCTGGAGCACGCATAGCCCCTTGCTCTTAAAATCTTAATCATGGCTTTGTGATTCTCTCTTAGATCTTCCCCCTGCCCCCTGCCCACGCCGGACTCCCTCAAAGTGCCTGAAACATTCCAGATCTGGGTAAAGAAGTGGTTTGGGTCCCCAGCTTCTGGCATAACACGACCCCTACGCAGAACGCCCCAGACTCTTCTGGAACTTTCACCGCCTCCCTCATCACCTCCCAGGAACTGAACAGCTCACTGGAACGTGTTGGCGGCAACTCTGGGTCCCCCAAATGGCTCTGTGATAGGAACTCATAGAGTCGGTGCCCTATTCTTTCCCTGTTACTGGAACGGAGGGAATGGGGAGTTTAAAGGCCCTTGTGTTGATTTATGGGACTTGTCTCTGAGTCTGATTGTTAACTGATATAGCACTTAAATAGTAAAACCAAATTTAAACAAACGATCGCAGAGCACGTGGAAGATTTTCACACACACCCTTCCCTGGTGCTCCCAGAGGGGTTGTTGAGAGGCTCAAAGAGACCCCCGGCCACTCAAGGTGCTGGGGGGGGGCTCCCAGGGTGAGGTCCGGCCAGCCCCTCCCCAGGGCAGAAATCCTCCTAGTTGCAGGTGGCTCTGAACCAAAACCGACCTTGAAAGTGGCTTAGCCACAGGAAAGTAGGTTGGGCAGTTTTCTGATCCATTCCATCTATTTAAATGCCTTCTCGTGCTACTGTAATTTTTTTTTGTTTGTTTTCCAGCAACTTGGTTACTTCACAGATTCTGCTTTCTTCCCTTTGCCTCGTATTTTACTCACGGGACTGAGCTGTTGAAAGATTCGTGGAGCAATATCTGTATGTTATTTTAAAACAGGTGGGGAAAATCCTTTATTGAGCCTTTATTGTTCTCAGGAATTAGGTAAACTGGGCTCAGAAACAGACTTCAGCACTGAAAAAATGATTGCATAGAACATCTTTTAAAACACAGTTCTGACACACAGGATTTATTGCTTTGGTTAAGCAAGCCCAGCCTGGTTTACTCTGCCTGGGTCTTTCCTTCTCTCAGGGAAGGCAAAGAAAGCAATTGTGAATGTGGCATCTTTCTTTATTGATTTCCATAACGGATGTCGGAGAATTGCACTGCACTGCTAGGTACTTTAACTCTTTCCAAAAGTGGTTCCTTGGTTTCCTTGCATCGAGAGAATGTTGCCCCCTTTACTGCAAGGAAGGAACATTCCTGATCCCCTAAAAATCTTTGATGATTTAATAGTGTTAAATACACACCCTACTGAGTCTTTAATTATATCAAGCTACTGTAGTAGTGAAATTAGCTAAATTGCAACTCCGGGAGGAGGGACCTGGGCATCAAGTGGGGTGGGTTGCAAACATCTGGCCAGCTTTCCCAGCCACTTGTGATGGATGGAAGTTTATTAATAAAAAACAGCTGAATGAAAAGCGGGCCTGCCTTTTATATTTATTTTGTGTCCTAGATGTATAATAATACCTGATCCCTTCTCGGCATGATTACATAAGGATTTCTTTCTTTCTTGGTAAACCTCAGATTTGCCCATGAAATTCATTTGGCCTCCTTTAATGATTCACCTACATAGGGCTTTAACCTGCTAATAAGCACCACACTGGTGCAATTAGTAACCCATTCTAAAGCTCTTTCCTAAAACAAATGTGATAAGACAATATTTAATTCATGTTTACCTCTCTGATATGTTTCCATAAACAACAGAAGAACAAAAATAGAAACATTACGTTATTACAAACGTACTTCAAAGAAAGAAAAGTCATACCAAGCACTTGAATATGAAAATATAATAACCAGGCATAGAAGATTTTTAAATCAAATAAGACGAGGCACAGGAAAGTTTAGTATAAACTGCTTGGAATATAATAATTTTAACAAACAGGGAATATATGGATCAAAGAAAGTATAAAGTGCAGGTTTTGGGAGATTTTTTAAAAATGCAAAGATTACAAGTATAGTGATATTTGGGGGTTTATTTTTTTTTCTCCAAATATTGTCAGCGAGAACACAGTTCTCAATTTACTTAAACACTCTAAAGCTGAATTGCTCAGGCAATCCATTCACTTAAAATATGTCAACAATCGCTTGAATAAACATGTCTCTGACCAGTAACGTCATACATCAAATGAAAAGAATGGATGAGGGAAGGTGATGTCTATCACAGGAAAACTTCGAGTATCGAATAAAGCCCAGACACACCAGTTATCTTAGAATGACTGGAGCTAAACTCCTTTGTGTGGCTACACTTTAAACCCAAATGGGAGAAACAAGCGCAAACCGGTTGAGCTCATCGCTGCCCTTATCAGGTACGGGGTCCAAACACTTACAGCCATGCCAGCACCTCAACAGAACATTAAATCTGAATCTTTGTATGCAAAACAAAGAAGGCCACTAAAGTCATTAATAATAGAAATAATCCAAGTTCTTAAAAATCTCATTTACCCCAATTATTTGGCTCTAACACGAAAATTCGGGCAGAATTGCCAGGAAAATTGTCTCAATATTTTATTCCCTTTGTGCGGTGAAGACTGTTTGCAAGGGCTTGAATTGCTGAGAACACACAGGCCCCAGGAATGCCCGTGCCTCTCTTATCTCGAATTTATTTTTTTAAGTGCTCTGACAAGAGTAGCAAGTGTGAACATCTGTCTCAACATGTAGTCACGGGCTTTATTTTCACTAGGAAACGTTTGCCTTCCAAACACTAATGGGTTGAATTCGCTTGTATTTATTTTCTGTCGGCCCATGCATTGCACCACAAGGAGACAGAGCATTTTCTGAGCTTGGGGACATGCAAAAACCAGTCCGCTTATTTTTATTATGTGACTGTAAATGACGCGGTCCAGGACAGCTCCAGGCAGCGGACCCGGAGGTAGGAGCCGGCGTCGGCAGCGCGGTTCTGCTCCACTGCTCGGGAATGGGAGGCGACTCCCCCAGGAGAAGACAGGCAGACATGGCCAAGGACAGCTGGACAGAATGATCTGTGTGTACATTTTCTCTGGAGGAAGCCCAGCAGCTCCGTGCCCAGATAGGTGGTAAATTTTACTAAGTCACTTACAGGATTACAAACTGAAATCATAACTTTATGTAATTGACAAGGCCAGTGTTTTTTTGTTTTTTGGGGTTTTTTTTTTTTTAACAGAATTGAGATACAATCGATGAACAGACACTTTCTGCCCATTCATTCATTCTAACATTTCTCAGGGGTGACCAGGCACCAGACAGAGTGAGTGGCAGGCACTGAAGTCAGCAATGCTCAGACGTTGGTGTGAAGAATCACCTAGAAGGTCTGTAAAAAGGCAGGTTCTCTATGACGCTAGGAAGTCAGGACCAGCTGGGTAAGGCTCCAGGTGGCTGTCATATAGGTGGTCGGCAGACCACACATTTATTAGACTTCGGAGATGAAAGATGAATCGACTTTTATTTGTTTATGTCTGCCTGCCTTCTCGAGACTGTCAGATCCTCTAGACTAGGTGTTGGCAAAACTTTCCTATACAGAGCCAGGTAGTAAATACATTCGGCTCTATGGGCCAAGAGACCGCAAGCTCTGCCACTGCAGTAGGGAAGCCACCACATGCTGTACGCAGAGGAACGAGCGTGGGGGCGTCTGTGGCCGGCACAAAACGGGCAGCGGACGGGGTCTGGTCCCGGGCCAGACATGCCACCCCCTGCTCTGGAGCAGGGACCTGGTCTAATTTGTCTTGGTTCCCTACACCTAACACAGCCCCGGCAGATGACGGATGATTAAGAAATGTTGGGTGAGTGAGCGGACATGGTTTTTGCCTCAGGGATAGGTATTGTGGTAGGGAAGACAGTAAAAAAATAATAAATCACCACAATATAAGAGGAGCCATGAGAGATGTGTGCGCCCCCTGCCCTGGGAACATTGAGGCAGAAAGAACGCCAGAGGCGGGAGCGCCAGATAGAGCGACTGAAAATGCAGGACATCAGGTTAATTTTGAATTTCAGATAAACAATGAATAACCTAGTGGGGACATACACTTGTTAAAGTGTTTGTTGTTAATGTGACATCCTACACACTCTGTGACAAGGAACCGGGAGAAGTTCGCAGCAAGACTGATATTTGAGCTAGACAACAAGAGGGTGTGTACCTGGTGGAAAAAGAGGGCAAAGTGTTCCAAGGACACCAGGCAATGCCAGGACACAGAATCCTGAGAGCCATTTCCTACCCAGAGACCAGGTGGGCTGGAGGGGGTGGAATAGCTAGAGGTCAGGCTAGAGAGGGGGTCAAGGTCTAGCGTTAAAGGGCTTGACCCCAGGACTCAATTCTGTAGACAACGGAGAGGGAACTGAGGTTTTTAAGCAGAGGAGTGACCGTTCCAGTGGTTCGTATTTAAAGGCACGAGTTTTCTCTCTTAAGATTTGCTAATAGGTTGAATGCTAGTCTTATCTTGACCTAGTCTCTTCCAGGCCATGTGGGTTGGGTATTCCTTATCACAAATTTGCTGATTAAAACACACGCTTTCACATGCACTCACATACACATACTCATTCACATACACACACAACACATAGTGGTGATTTAGCACTTTTTTTTTTTTTTTTTTTGAGAAAGAGTCTCGCTTTGTTGCCCAAGCTAGAGTGAGTGCCGTGGCGTCAGCCTAGCTCACAGCAACCTCAAACTCCTGGGCTCAAGCGATCCTCCTGCCTCAGCCTCTCGAGTAGCTGGGACTACAGGCATGCGCCACCATGCCCGGCTCATTTTTTCTATACGTATTAGTTGGCCAATTAATTTCTTTCTATTTATAGTAGAGATGGAGTCTCGCTCTTGCTCAGGCTGGTTTGGAACTCCTGACCTCGAGCAATCCACCCGCCTCGGCCTCCCAGAGTGCTAGGATTACAGGCATGAGCCACCGCACCTGGCCCATGATTTAGCACTTTTAACCAAGAAATAAAACATGTTACATCAGGAAGACCATTTGGACCAGGCAGGACTGAGGCCCCAGGAAGGAGGTTGCCAGCCTCCCTGAGCATCCCCCTCTGTCGTCACTGCTTGTTGGATGCTGACCTGAGGACCACACCATGGAAGGGAGGTGAGGGACCAGCCCAGAGATGCCAACCTGCTTCTGTGTCTTGGTCAGTTTTATAGTGTCCGCCCTACCAGAACACTGTCCCAGGCCACTTCCTCATTGGTCAGTCTGAGCACGTGATGCAATAGCTCCTCCAATCACTAACAAGTTTAGAGGAGAGGCAAAGTCAACCATTGGCTGCCTTCAGTTGGGAGAAGTCTGAGACTGACAACTGCTACTGGCCCATTCACCGTCACATGATCCTCTTGTCTGGCAGCCTGTGGAGGATGAACTTGACTGCAAGGAGAATCGAGAGGGATGGAGCAGTTGGAAGCTACTGTAGAAAACAGGATGATGAAGGGCGGGCTGTGTGGGACATTCCTGGAATAGAATCCACAGGATTTAGTGACTAACCAGACAGCAAGAGGAGGATAGAGAGGGCAAGAGTAAGCAGCATCCTGCACAGTTATGAAGTTTGTTGATTAGGAGATTTAGGGATACCACTGGCCAAGCTAGAAAACACAAAAGGTGGCTCCAGTTTGTGGTAGGGGAGAGATGCCAAGTTGATTTTGAAGGATTCTTTTTCAGGGCTTCACAATCAAGAGGAGATATTCAGTACATAGTTGGCAATGCATTGCTGAAACTTGGAAGAGAGGTGGATGAGGAAGCCCTCAGCCTAGCTGTGGTCCCCGAAGTCATGTGAGTGGATGAGACCCCGTCGTGCGGAAAGACTGTAGAGAGAAGAGACGAGCTAGGAAGAACCCCAGCATTTGTGGGGCACCCAGAGGAGGAAGAGGGCAAAAGAGATTGAGACAGACAAGACAGGGTGGTTAAAAACTGACAATTTTGTCCTGAAACTTAACCAAGTATGGAGGTAAAAAGAGACTGAAAGAGGGCGTTGGACTTGGCAGTCCAGCGGTCATTGGTGACTGTCATCAAGCCAGTGCCTGGATAGAGGTAGGGACCAGAGACCTTGAGCTGGGTACTCTCAGCCTTGTCCTGTTTGACATTTTGACTGATGTCACCCATGAGGACATTGCTTCATTTATTCAACAAATACTCACTGAGCACATACTCTGTACCAGATGTGTGAGATAAAACTTCGCAAACCAACGCATGAGAAAAAGCTGGAAGGGACCACGTGAGATTGATTCTGATGGGGAAACTAAAACCATCAGAATTTTTGACAAATAGTGCTAGGACCAGGTTAGCCTATTGGCAATCCAAACTGATTGTTTTTGTGGCCCAATGAATTAGCAAATGACAATGCTAACTCCCAGTACTTCCAGGAAACCGCCAGTCTGAATTAGAAGAATGTCTGAATAAGTAATTATGTTTAATGACAAGTAGTTTAATAACTCTCAAGAACTAAAATAATTCATACTTTGCTAACATCACTGCCACATGGAGCTCCTGTAGGAAATGCTTTATGGAAAATGTAATCTGATTCGTAACTAATATATCAATTGGCTGGCAATAAATTTTGTTTCTCTGCGGCTGAAGCATTTGCTTTCTTTAGTAGATTAAGCACTCTCTTTGCAATATTATTTACAGTGTTAATTTGCCTTTTAGTCAAGTATCCAGAAAAGAGCAAGAGCTTGAGTCAGACTGACACAGGTTCAAATCCCAGCCTGGCTGCTTACCAGGGACATGACTCAGGGAGGAGTACTCAATTTCTGAGTCTCAGTTTCCTACATGGCAAAATGGGCATAATATTATTTGTCTCAAGGGGGCATTGAAAATTAAATAACATAGCAACTGGTACCTATCCCGTGCTGAATGTTGTTCTCGTAATGACTGTTGGCTGTTATTAGTCTCAGACACCAAGACAAACAGCCGCAATCTAGTCGCTGGGTGTTTGGTGAGGTTTTCCTGAAGTTCCAAAGACAGTATTCAGTACAGGGCTCTGGGACAATAAAAGAAAAATGAGATGGACCAGGAGGGACATTCTGTTGCCATAAAACATAGCAGGGAATAGCAGCTAAAGAAAACTTGCACTAGTTACCAGAGCCCCGGCTGGGTCAGCCCGTCTCCCTCCCTCACCCCTGGGAGGCACTGGAGTGTGGACGGGCCATGGAAAGTGCAGGTGTCGGATGTCTTGCCAGGTGTTTTGGTCAAGGTCAGGGCGGCCTCCCCACAGGGATATGCTGCATACTGCCCGATGTGAGGTCAACCCTGCCTCCTTCTGCAGTCAAACCTCGCCTCCCGGGTGGGCCTGAGGAGGCCATGCCACCACGCTCTGTGGAGGATGGTGGGGACGTTCCCAGAGGAGCAGTGGCACAGTCCTGGCTCCAGATTCAGAACCACAGTGGCAAGAGAGCGGGCGCCCGTGGGCATCACAGGGCTAAACCTGTCTCGCCAACGGCGTAGTGCGCCCTTTACTGATTACGGAAATGGGAACAGTAGGAGAAAAAAACAATACAATATGCTTTTTGTTGTTATTTTAGAGGGAGGAAGTCAAAATCCTACTGGGCAGGATCCTGGGGCATTCTGGCAGCAATTGTTAAACTTTTATTTTCCTAACCATTGAAACACAGGTATTGGGTATCTAAGATGTGCATGGATGGGGCTAGGCTCCATGACAAAGGGGGAGAGATAAGAAGGACATACTCTGTGCCTTCCAAGGATTTCCCATCTATTAATAGTTAGGAGATGGAAGAAACACAGGAAAAGAGTTTAACAAAGACCCACAGATAGTGGTTAGACACGATGCAGGCATTCTCGCTATTTTGTATCAGGGTAGGAAAAGACAGGCTAGAAAATTAAGTGGTCCTTCTTCAACCATTAACCAGTGCCTGCCCTGTACCGGGTACATGTGTGGTCCCTTTGGCCGTGACAGAACTAATCACCTGATTAGTTCTAGATGTCTTAGAATAGAGGAAACAAATCCAAGTTGTTCCACTAGGAAGCTTCCCACATTTGGGAGAGGGCAACGAATAAGCTGGAAGCACAATCTAAAGTTACCATTGCTTTGATTTGTGTGATTTGCTAAAATAACGATAGTTTGCTTTTTTAAATTTTTTACCGATGATCAAAGAGGACATGAATTTTTACTTGGTGAAGGAGGCATGGGTTTAAAAAGGCAGAGGGATTATTGCACCCAGATAGGAACTCTTCGAGGCAGAAAGCGAGTCTTGCTGTGACCACAGAAGGCCCTGGGCATCCAATGCACATGGATTGAATGAATGGACCGACAAGGGCATAAGGGAATGCTGCGCACAGGCTCAGAGATCCTGTGTGCTCAGGTGTCCAGGGATAGAGAAAGGGGATGTGGAGAAACGGGGTTCCACCACTCTTTGCCTCTCGCTGTGCAACAGGTAAGGAGGAGACAGGAGAGCAGGTGTCCCTCTGACCAGCCAGTCACAGCTTGCTTCACAGACTGAGTGACAGCACGTCCCCAGGCTGCAGGTGGTGTCTCAGAGCTGTGCCACGGAGCCCACGTCTTGACAAGGGACAATCGAGGCAGAAGCATGGTCGGTGGGAAGCATGAAGAAACCAGAGTCTCACCTCTGTCCTCCAAGGGCAGGGACTTCATCAGGGGCTGCAAATGTCCCCTGCAGAGACGAGTCCAGGATGTGAGGCGCGTGAAGCAGGACTTCGCAGTGAGGAATTCTGCCCGCTGGAGGCTCTGAGCCTACAAACATAACCCTCCTTCATTTTGCGGTAACGGAATTGAAAACAAACTCTTTCTTGCACTTAGAGAGTTGAGCACTGAGCAAAAGCAACATAGTCACCAAAACCAATGTCTAAACACCGCTTCGGAAAGGGTTCTCAAGCACTCCCGGGTCACTCAGTCTGAGCAGGGAGGTGTCCCCCAGCTCATTCACGAAGCCTCTGCTTAGACCCTCCCAAGCTCAGCGAAGGCCCGCAGTCGGTTGCTGAACACCGGGGACTGTTGACAAGTCTCTTAGTACCCCCGCCAGCCACCACCACGGGTACCATTTGGAGCAGCTGGCGTAAAAGGCACAAGTGGGAAGCAGCTGGCAATGGCTCTGGGGAAGTTGCCCAGGCCACGAGAAGAGGCTTGGGGCAGGCACACGTGCGAGCCTATTTGTTAATCTTGGGACAACGGAGAGCTGCTGAGGGTGCTTGTGCAGGGCAGGCTGGGCCTGCGGGGGACACATTTAGAAAGAGTAAGTGAGAAGTGACCCCCAAGCCGGGCTGCCCATCAGGACACCTGGGGAACTCGTTAGGGACGGAGATTCCGGCCTCAGCATGGCAGGGTTTTGCTCATGCAGGGCTGGCATGGGGCCACAACGTGTACTTACTATGTGCTATGGCGCCTCTGCCTGGGATGGAAAGGATTGGGATGGAGGGGACAGGTGGCTGGAAGGTCGGACAGGAGGCTCTCACTAGGGTTGGGGTATCATCCCTCCACTAGGTCCCCCTACACCCTTCCCCTTAATACTCTACAATCCAAAGCTGTAGCCAGCACCCAAGCTCTGCAATGACAGAAAGGAGCAGGGAGAATTGGAAAGCTCCAAGGGAGAACCTCTGCAAGACTTGGCAATGTGTTGAATACCTGTAGGTGTCACCCACCACCCACCCCCTGAACAAGAAGAATGGCAAAACCATTCAGAGAAATAGGTGGCTAGAGGAGGGGCTGGCTGAGGATGAAGACAGGTACTCAGTTCTGGACCTGATCCCTTTGAGGGCTTCCTGGATGGCCAAAAGGAGACTCCAAAGCTGGTCTCTGCCTGCGTTCATGATTCTGGTTTGGATCCTTACTCAGCTGTGTCAATTTTCTTCATTTCTCTAGGACTCAGTTTCCCCATCGGTCAAGTGGGGATATGATAGTGACCCCTCCATGGGGTCTTTGCGAGAATTAAATGAGTTCATACACATGAAGCATTTACAGCACTACCTGGCACATGCTAAATGCTATCACGGGTTGCCGTCCAGGTTGCCACACCTTCAGAGAGGAACGTCGGTTGGTTGGAGGTGTCCATCGGGGCCTGAGGAGTTCGGGCAGGACTGGGGATACAGACTTTTTCCCTCACTTTTTTGATTCAGTCATATGTCACATTAGTTAGTAACTTGTCGCTAAGTGACCTGTGCAAGAAGGTTGACCATGACTTCCATGCCATCTCCGGCGGATTCAAAGGTAATGGGCTTATCTCTACAATGCAGACCCAGCTCTGAGCCAGACAACACAGCGCCAATCCCTCTGGAAATGGAACAGCCACTGGGAAGCAGGAAACCCTGGGTTCTGATGCCGTCTCTGCCACCAGCTGGTAGCCTTCTACGGCCTTCTCTCATTTATTACACCAAGACTTAAGCTTTTCACGCTCAAACGAGTTCTCTGGCCTTTTTACTTTGATTGTTCCAAAATCAAAATCACGGATATCTTGAAAGAAGAAGAAGGAGGCCCCTGGCTCTACTGTCCCGGTGTTTTGTGTGACTCAGATAAGGTGCACGATTCTCCACTGAAGCAGTGGATAATGAAATGGATTGAGCACCAGCAGTAGAGTGGCAGGCGAGGATCTCCTGGTGGTGGTCAAGATCTCAGTCTAAAATGTTATAGAACAATAACCTGTTTCCTATTCACATTTGGCTGGAGATTAAAAACGACAAGCAGACAAAACCAAAAACAATGGTCACCCACCGGGTTGATAACCACAGAAAGTGGACAGCTGCCAAAGCTCAGCCGCACTTCATGCTGTGTAGACCTATTCCCTGGGCAGGTGGAAGTGAGGGGCTGTAGGGAAGTCAGCTAAACCTCTATCCTCTTAACCTCTATGCTCCTGTGGAACAAAACCAAAAGCACAGTCCCCTCTGTTGGTGATTAAAGAGCATGGTTTATATGGGGGTGATAAAGCAAGCTCATTCAACAATAAAAAAAAAAGTTGCCATTTTTAAAGTAGCTCTTTTATGTGGAATTAAAAAATGAGAATATTCCGTGAACCGTGGATTCATCAACAACCAACTAAGCAGAGCCCTCAATTCACTGGAATTTTTATACCCTCTGTGTTTAAGAGAACATTAATGATAAGAAAACTCTCACCTAGTGGGCTTGTGGCTTTGGTGTGTGCGTGGCTAAAAGGACAGCCACGTTTTCTCCCATTTTCCTTTTCGAGTTCTTTCTTATGAACCACAAGGGAAAGAGCCCAGGGTTGAATTCAGATAAACCTGAATTCAATTCCCAGTGCGATCCTTGCTGGTTACAAGAACTTGCTTTAATAATCTAATCTCACCAACATACCGTATTTCTCCTTTGTGAAAACGCAACACCTGTTCCCTGGACCTGCTTTGCTGATTACAGTGGAGCTGCGATTTCAGCTGGGGTGGGGGAGTTAGGTTATAAAGTTAGCACATATAGTCATATTTTCCTTGAAAACTCACTAAATTGCCCACTGCTGTCCAATAGAAACATAATGAGAGCCACATATGTAATTTAAAATTTTCTGCTTGCTACATTAAAAAACATAAAAAGAAACAGGTGAAGTTAATTTTCATAATGTATTTTAAACCCAATATCTCCAAAATATTATTTCAACATGTAATCGATATAAAAAATGACTAACGAGATATTTTACTTTTTTTATGCTAAGTCTTCGAAATCCAGCACGTATTTTACACCTACTGGACTAGCCACATTTTGGGTGCCCGGTGGTCACCTGGGTCAGCAGGACAGTGCAGCTCTGGACCACTCCTGGGCCTACTGGGGCCACGTCTCCATAAAAGCAACCCAACCAGATTCTCTTCAGTATGGAAGCAGGTCCCCATTTCTTCAGTTGAGCACCACTGTGAAGAGGATGGTTTGCACTTAGGAACCCGAGATGGAAAATAATCTTCAAGCATCAGCACTGCACATTGAGCAAGCAGCCGCCACTTCTTGGAGGCACCGCTGGACATGACGGTGAGGAGCAGAGTCTCCTCATTTCTTACACACTGGAAATCCCTGAGACTTAATTGCTGGTTTACTCAGCACGTGTCTTTGAAATCACAAGTTAAAGACATATATAATATGACTTCAGTCTGTGAGTGGATGAAATTTCAGCTCAGGGGACATTTGTCGAACTCCTATTTTATGGCAGAATCTAGAAATTACAAAAGTAATTTGCCCGCTTTTCAAATCCTGACTTAGTTACTTAGTAGTTCTGTAACCTTTGACAGATTATTTGATTTCTTAAGCCTCAGTAACCTCATCTGCAAAACCAAAATTATGATAAGGTCGTTTTTGAAAATTAAATAATTATAACAAAGCACCAGGCAGAAAACAATGCTTAATTCAGTTCCCCTTCTTCATAGTGATTAGGATATAGTGCAGTAAATATTTGTTGACAATGAGAGAGCTAAGCAGGACTGGCCTAATTTGGGTATGTTAAGGGGATGCAGAAGACCTCCAGGTCCCAAGACTTCTCAGCCCACCCCACCACTGGCAATTTCTGAAATGATCCAGGGGACGATGGTCCTTTTAGCTTATATCACTCTCCCTTTCAGTAAAAAGTGGAAGAAGGATGTCAGCTGGAGCCACAAGTGTGTCAGTATGAATGTGTTTTGTTCACTTTTCCACTGCCTGGCATAGCCCCAAGAGTCAATGGTGCTCATAAGGCTCAGTGACAAGGGAGTGGCCAGCCTGGGTTACACGTTTACATTTGCTCACGGACAACAGTCGGCCCCCAGAATGCTTGGACATGTTGACTCTAGAAAATGATGGGAGTCATTCCATTTCCCTGCAGACATGGCCAGGGAAAATTGAAATAATCTCATGTCAGCAAGGTTCCAAACAGACAGGAGGTTATGGTGACTTTGGACAACTTTCTAATCTGTTTGTCAAAGTGTTTCCCTTTCAAGAAAAGTGAAGGCTTAAAGAATAATTCCTCACCAAAAACACATTTTTTAAACAACCAAGAAGAAGAAAGAACTTGGGGCAAAAGCATTTTATGAAACATTTGAAAAATAAAGGAAGAAAGTAAGTCCAGGCCTCTGAGATCTTGCCAGCAAGACATGCTGAAGTCATGTGATACCAGCCACACGCGTGTATATGGGCACACATGCGTGTGTGTGTGTGTTTGTGTGGTGTGTGGTTTCCATTAGCTCCACACCTCTCCTGCAGGTAGGAAGCTTGCTGCATGTTTCGTATTATTTCAGGGCACTGTTTAAGAGCAGAGCCAAGAAACGAGGTGCCAAGTAAAGAGAACATTTTGTTGGAAGAAAGACAATGGATCTTCTTTCTGCGCTCCACCCCTCTGTGAACGCAGGGCAGGACACTTCACACCTGGTGTTAAGGAGTCATCCCTCCCGGTCAGCGTTTCTGCTCCTCAGCACATTCTTTGCAGGAGGCGGTCCCGTGCGCTGTAGGATGTTCAGCAGCAGCCCTGGCCTCTGTTCCCTAAACACCAGTAGCGCCCACCCTCCAATCGCCACAACCAAAAACGCCTCTAGATGTTGCCAAATGTCCCCTGCAGGCCAAAGTCATCCCTGAGTGACCTGCCCCGGATAAGGGCACAATGGAGCGTACTGACCTCCTGCTGGACCAGAACAGTCAGGAATTCTCTGCTTCCTGAGCCCATGGAAAAGTCAGTTAGCTAAACCCTGACCCTCCCCTATACCTTCTTCTTTCTCTGTTCCAACAAAAGGACAGCTCAATTTAGGAAAGCAATGAAGAATATAAAATACAGCCTGGCAGAGGGGTTTCTAAGCCTGCTTTGGTCGTCTTGGCTTCAAAGATCATGAAACCTCTCATTTGTACTCCACAAAGCAGCAATTTCTCACAAGGATACGTTCCTTTGACTCTCTTTTAAAAGTCAAGTACAGCTCGGTAACCACAGAGGACAGAAAATACAGGCTTTCTGCAAGAAGCAATTATTCAAAACCCAAAGCCTTAAAAAAAATGAACATGTCAAGTCGTGTCAGTTACAACATGTAAGACAACTGGATTTCTTCACTTATAAGCAACAAAATGGTCTGGGTTTGTTTTTTCTTGCTGACTTTGATTATTTCTTAGAGATATAACCCAAGCTGTCTAAAACTGTTGACACCGGGTTACTGACCTTTTAATTTAAAAACGAGAAGTTTCAGGTTTAGTATTTAGGCTTTTTGCTTTAAATGTTCACCAATCATTACATCCATAATTAGACTTTGTGCTGGAATGTACCAAAATCTGCCTCCTGGATCCCTTACACGGTCTGTAGAAGCCACAAGAAAACTGAACACTTCAGCAATGGTAAGATTTTTCAGGGCTGGCACAGGAAAACTCAGTTCATGGAATATAAATCAGCAACCCTACACTCTAATTTCCACCCTTCAATGTAGCATGATTATACAACTGAGCTGTACAAGTGTCAAGTCAAAAACCGAGGTTTGTTTGCCAGAAGGAAGCCAAACCTTCAATTCTGTGGTTAATGCCACCTAGGGATATAATTACACAAGCTAATATCATCTTTCTACTAAAGAAGGGAAAAGAGATCCTCATGGCCAACGTTCATATGAATTAACCATTTTCGGTTTCATACCAAGGATATAGTCAAATTCCTAAGGTTTTCTTATTCAGAAGTTTAAAAGTAAAAAAATTAATCATCTGATAGTAACATGAACATGCTTATAGTACATCTTCTCCAGTTTATTAAATGTCTGTTTCAGAAATGTTTTCAAAACACTGCCTTCCCATATAATTAAAAAGGATTTTCCTTAAGATAAACCAATTGTATTATAGCCCTCACATACACAGCAGAATTCAAGGAAAGTTCAAACATTTAGTGAATATTGATTCCCCTCATTGGGTTTCAAGGAATCAACATTAGTATATTTAACTGAAGGCAGGCACAGAAATCATTTTTATTAGAAGATTCAAGTAGAATATTTGTTCAGAAAGTTTTTAGAGGGGGAGGAGTATTTCCTTTCCTTTGCAAAAACTAATTCCTAAAAGGTTAGGCATTTAAAATTATAGGAAGATTCATAAATGGATCATGTCAACTCTTTCAAACCATTACTGTCCTTTACAATTTCACTATTACACAAATACACTTAAAAGCTAAAGGGAAGAAAACACTCAATTGAACAATTTTTTATAAAAAAAAATTCACATTAAAACTTCCTTGGCTTGAGGAACTCCTCTAACACTCTACTTCCTTACCCCCAACTGGGGTCATTCTTTTTGCCCAAGCTGATGCGAATATACCCAAACATCATCTCATCCATCTCCATGTTTCTTAAAAAGCTAAACATAGAATTACCATACAACCCAGTAATTCCACCCCTAGATATGTCTCCAAGAGAATTGCAAACATAAAACCTCCAAGGCTTATACATGAATGTTCATAGCATCATTATTCACAACAGCCAAAAAATGGAAGCAGTCCAAATGTCCATCAACTGATGAGCAGATAAATAAAATGTGGCATATCTATACATTGAAATATAATTCCTCTATAAAAAGGAACAAAGATCTGCTACATGGTACAGCATGGGTGAACTTCAAAAACCTAATGCTAAGTTAAATAAGCCAATCACAAAAGGCCACCTACTATATAGTCCCATTTATATGAGATGTCCAAATATAAATATATAAAATATATATATATATATATATATATATATATGGGTTCAAATATAAATCATTTTTCCCAAAATAAAATTCACTTCTCTACCTCCTTATACTTAAGTTTAGCACCATGCCTAACAGTAATTTTTAAATTTACTTCTTAAAATACATTACTTCCTTGTACCAAAATGAGAACTGCAAGCATACTTAACAGAAACCACCAGATGAAGTAGAACAATGATGTTTAATAGGAAATTCTAATTTTTACCAAAAAAAATTACAAATGAATTCTTTTTAAAAAGATAATATTACCATTGATGTTTGCTCTAACTACCATTTCCTAAGCATCTCAACTTGAGATTCTTCATTAAATATGTTGAGAAGCAACAAGCATTTCAAAGTCTCCCTGAATTATCAAAGAACCAAAAATAAATCCCAAATTGCCTTTTAAGTGTAAAACGTGTTTTTTTTCCACTCCCAGTTGAAAAATGGCTGCAGAGGTTGTACTCACATTTTCCAAGCCATAAATCCTCTCCAGCTAGGACTGGCCATGAACGTTTTTAGCCTTGGAGAATATTTTTGTCAGAAAGATACGGCTGAAGGAATCAGGGAGTTGTGGTGGCCAATCTACACGTTTCCTTGGCTGCAGAGGTTGTTGCTGGGAACCAGAAGTGGTAATGCAAGGGCATTACCAAGATACAAGAAAGAAAGAGACACAACAACAACAGCAACAACTCCTAGAAAAACTCACACAACCCAGTCAAATCCAACAAAAACAATATGCATCAAGAGCCATAAAAAAGGTTCCTGTCCTTTGGCCCAGTGTTCCTGTTTTTAGTAATTTATCCTAAACGAAAGCAAACCACTGCAACATGATTTATAATAGCAAAAGATTATAGGCAACCTCAACATGTGACAATAAGGATCAGATAATTAAATTACAGTATGTCCTTTTGATGGGATGTTATGGTTCTGTAAAGACTACAAAAAGGCATGGAAATGTACTTATGATATAATGTTAATGGGGAAAGGATAAAATACATGAACCCTATAACAATTATGCAAGCAAATATGTATATATGGAAAAAGATTACAAGAGACTACATAAAAGTATAAATCATTGTGCTAGCATGGTGGGCCTACTCATTTTTTCCCCATGTTCCCAAATCGCTGAACTATTATCACATAGTCTTTAAAAAAATTAAGTCAACCATACACATTTTATGAGAAATAATTTCATTAATCAAGCTACACTATTACTACCAACTATACTTTTACTTGTGCTTTTTATGTCAAAATAATGGTCATCGGAGACCCCCAGTCAAGAAGCAGGGAAAGGAATCCTCGGGCCTTAGCTGAGAGTCTACTGGGATTCTGTTATAAACTTAGCCCTGAGAATAATTTTCTGGATAATGGAAGTCACAGAAGAGGCTCCTTCTACTTTCTGAACTCCACACACGTCCTGCTAATTTTTCTCATTAAATTTCTATTCCATCTCCTGGGAGGAAATTGCATGGGAGGAAGGTCAGAAGCCCCTTTTGTTTCCTACTGAGCCTTGGCCAGTGACTTACCCATCTGACCAGTCTATAGGGACATCCCCAAGCACTCCCTAGGCATGGCAGCCCCAGGCAGGTAAGCACGGACTGGCAAGAGGGCCAGAGGGACACTTACCCGCAACCTCAACACTTTTGCCCAGCATGCAACAAAAACTCCATGATGGTTAATTTTATGTGTCAACTCAGCTGGGCCATGGTATGCAGATAGTTGGTCAAACATTTGTTATTCTAGACGTTTCTGTGAAGATACTCTTTTAGATGAGATTAACACTTAAATCAGTAGACTTCAGTAAAGGAGATTGGAGTGGGTGGCCCTCATCCAAAGAGTTGAAGGCCAAGATGGGAAAAAGACTGACCTTCCCCAAAGAAGAGAGAATTCTGCAAGCATAGGCCTTCTGACTCGAACTGAACGTTAGCCCTTTCTTAGATCTCTGGCCTGCTGCTCCACCCTGCAGATTTTGTCTCTCTCTACCCCTCTTTGTGTGTGTGTGTGTGTGTGTGTGTGTGTGTGTGTGTATATATAGATATATACACACACACACACATATGTATAAAACTTCTGCATAGTCATGCACTGTATAACAATATTTTGGTCAATGATAGACTGCATATATGATAGTAGTCCCATAAGATTATAGTGGAGAGGAAAGATTGCTATTGCCTAGTGATGTTATAGCCGTCATAAGGTCATAGTGCAACACGTGTTCATGTGTTTGTGGTGAGGCTGATGTAAACAAACCTACTGTGCTGTCATATAAAAGTCTAGCACTACAATTACGTGCAGTACATAATACTTGATAATGATAATAAACAATTATGTTACTGGTTTATGTGTTTACTATACTTTTAATCATTATTTTAGAGTATACTTCTACTTAATGAAAAAAAATTAACTCTAAAACAGCCTCAGGCAGGTTCTTCAGGAATTATTTCAGAAGACGATATTGTTGTCATGGGAGGTGACAGCTCCATGCACATTATTGCCCCTGAAGACCTTCCAGTGGGACAAGATGTAGAAAAGAGATGGAAGACAGGGATATTGAGGATCCTGGCCCTGTCTACATAGGCCAATATGTGTGTTTGAGTCTTGGTTTTTACAAAAAAAGTTTAAAAAGCTTAAAAAAATTTTTTTAATAGATAAAAGCTTATAAAGATACAAAGAAAGAATACTGTATATGTTTATACAACCATACGCTTGTGTTTTAAGCTAAATATTATTACAAGAGTCAAAAAGTTACAAAAACAGCAAGTTTATAAAGTAAAAAAGTTATAGTAAGCTCAAGGTAATTTATTGTTGAAGAAAAAATACTTTTATAAATATTAGTGTAGCCTAAGTGTACAGTGTTTATAAAATCTGTAGTAGTGTACAGTATGCCCAGGCCTTCACATTCACTCACCACTCACTCACTCACCCAGAGCCACTTACTGTCCTGTAAGCTCCATTCATGCTAAGTACTCTATGTAGGCATACCTTTTTTCTTATCTTTTATACCACATTTTGACTGTACTGTTTCTATGTTTAGATACACAAATACTTACCATTGTGTTACAATTATTTATAGTATTCATCACAGTCACATGCTGTACAGGTTTTAGCCTGGGAGCAACGGGCTACACCCTATAGCCTAGGTGTGTAATAAAATATACTATCTAGGTGTGTGTATGCATACTCTATGAAGTTCACACAAGGACAGAATCACCTAATGATGTGTTTCTCAGAACACATCACGTGACTGTATATGCTAAGAGACACGTGACTGTATGTGTGTATTTTATATACACACACACATACACATGTATGTACTTGCTATTATACATACACACGTACTTCATCTCCTGTTGGTGCTGTTTCTCTGGAGAGCCCTGACAAGCACAGAGCCCTAATCCCTTAAATCCTGTGTGCACTGTCACCAGGTGTTTTGAGGACACCTGTTGAATGAGGAGGGAAGCAGAGAGCCACCCTTGGGTCCTAGAATGGATCTCTCTCAGGCCAGCTGCTTGCATCCTTCTGGGAAACTCATGTAAATAAAACACTAGCAAAATGATCAAAGTTACGGACTCACAGAGCTCCTGTCCCTTTATGCATGCAAGTTTTGTTGATATTTTCAATGTTTGTTAAAAAATCTTGTTTGACATTTCGTTTCCCACACCTGGTTCGCCTGAATCTGAGATCTATAACTGCACACCTGAGGATTCAACTGAGGCTGTTAGTTGTGGTGTCCAGTGAAATCACAGTTTTTATATTTACAAATGATTCGCTGATTCAATATGAAGTCCTAGTAATTACCAGACTTGGTCCTGTTCTCCAGTTTCCACCTTCCATATAAACATTGGTAGTACAAAAACAATATACTCATTTTTCTCTAACATGGGATTAATATTTAGTCTGGAACAGATAAGACCACCCCATCTTTTAGTGTTCTTTCTGATGAACCCTATTAATTAGTAATACATTAAAGAATTCTCACATTTCAAGACATATAACAGCTTATGTTTGAGTTACTATTTAATTTTCTACTCCTAACTTTTAAGGATTAAAATCTTGTAGTTCAGTCCAAGTTACACATTTTTGGTATTAAAAAAAATTACCCTATAAAGTTTTTCTTTTAATGGTAATAACAAAAGTTCTGATTTGAACACGACCTTTTACATAACTGGTTTCAATTAACAAAATGTATTCAAAACACACTTACTAGGTTAATGCATTTTGCTGAAATGAATAATTTCTTACTTAAATGATTAAACTGCCTGATTGTTTTATTATCCTTAAACCAGCTTACCCAGAGGAACACACACCTTGAACCCCAGGAGGGCAGCCATGCCAAGAAAAGGACATAAGATGACCCCATTTGAGGCTTAGGATTTCACTACCTTCATAGGCAGAAATCAAAAATTAAAAAATTTTCCATTTTTCATTCTTTATTTTACTTTCAGTGAAGACTATTCTGAGGTTCAGTCTTTTATTAAAAAAATGGTTAAGGGTCAGTCTTCTTTGAAACACTTGCTCTGGCATGGAGCAAATGAGACCCAATCTTCTTTAAGGTAGCATTACATTTATGCTTTGAGGAAGTCAGTCTACGGACAGAGGACATTAGAAAAACCACGAGTGCATTAGCTCCCCAGGAAGACAAATCCTACACCATGGACCACAAACACGGCATTTGCAACATGCCAAATATCCGTTTACATCCCCATGGCTGGTCTTGCATCACTTTTCTCTTAGGTAGCTTAAATTAAGTCTGTCAACATCAACCACCAGCTCACCTTCCTTAGGCCACATCTGGGGTGTAGATTGGAGATTCTTAATCCTAACTGCAGTCATCAATCAGACTGCAATGGTCTAGGGGGACTTCCACAAAGTGTGACTCCTGAGTCCCCCCCTGTCGGATCAGTTAGATCGGAACTGATTGGGATGGAGTCCGGGCTGACTCTAATGAATCAGGTAAGGTGAATGCCCAGACCCACAAGACAGACGGGCTCGCTACAGCAGACCTTGAGAGTCAGTGCAAAGAAACCTCATCTGAAAGCTGCGCCACAAATTATTCCGGGCCACATGCTTCACTGCCCAGATAACGAGAGGCGCTGGCTCCAGAGGTTCATCCACCGTACTCTTGAGGTACTTTGCTAAAATGACAAACCTTCCAAAGAATTCTCCAGAGTTTTATGTGTGCAACAGTTGAAACTATGTTGTGTTGGGTTGTTGTTTTTTTTCTCCCCTGAAAACACATGTGTCCTTTTGTTTCACGGTCTCACTTGGCACCAAGCACCGAGTTCATTTGCCCATCAGATTAGCTCGAATTACATGCTTTCACTGCTCCTACAAGCTAATGCAAGAGACCTACAATTAACTGTGGGCTGGTTTAAGCCCTAAATGGAACTAATGTCTGCCCCGACCAAATGCCTCAGGACCCGCTTTTTTTTTTCTCCCATATAAATTGCTATTTTTGTAGGCTGTCTTCCAGAAGTGGAGCCCCAAAACAAGTTGGAACTGTAAGCCTACTAGATTCTACTCACAATTATTGTTGAATCCTTGCCACTTTCACTGTCTCCAAAAGCTCAGCAAAATGCACAATATTGTCCTTATGATGGAAGATAGAATTGCCACCTTTAATGTCATCTCAAGTTCAAGTTTATATAATTGCAGAAGTGAGAGGAAACCACCAATACCCCTTTTTTCCATAGGTAGGTGTCATGTGTCAAGACATAACACGGCATAATATCGCCCATCTTTGTATCTGCAAATTGAAGAGCTAATTCATTTCTAAGGGAAAAAGAAATCTATTTGGCACTCATGTTGAAAATACCAGGAATGTTGGAAAATTCCAGCGCCAGTTCTAAAATGATGACAGGGTACACAAATTTGTTCTGGCTGGTTAAATTTTGCAAACTTCAGAAAGAGAAAAAGATGAATGGATAATAAGCATGATCCTTGCTTATGGGCCCCCATGGAAAAGTAGCATAATATCAGTATTACATTACCTTTCATTTCTATTACCAATGAGTTACTCTATGTCAGTCCCTGGGAGGAACAATCAGATAAAACCCTACCCAGCGCCTGTGGAATTTGCCGCTCCTGGCACCGGGACTGAAAGACCAGGAGTGAATCAAGCACAGCCACTTGTGCTTGGGGAGGTGGGAGGGTGGGGAAGAATGTATCTATGTAACTCTTCAGCAGAGCTGCAGGCTTCATTGGCCAAAGATCACGTTTCCCTCAACTGCTATCATAAAAGAACCAGCAAAGGCTCTCAATAATAGGAGTTGGAATTTGAAAGCAGGGTCCTGAACTTTCGTCTTCACTTGCTTGGCTCTGAAACCATGTCTTCTGTGATGACTTTAATGGAACGAATCGTATCCATTACTTCCCCTGAGATCCAGGCTCTCAGCCTGACATCCTTAATAGCCAAATTAGACTGCCATTTCCTGGGGCTCAACTTTTATTCTTGAACAAACCATACTGGGTGCATGGTCAAATGTTGGATTATACAGAAAGCCAATAGGTCCATTTGATGCTAAAGAGACAAGTATCTTTGTACTACTTGAAAAGTATCCACCCCTCTCTCATTTTAGCATTGAAACAAACCTGGAAGGGTATCTCCTAACCACTGTGGACCAATAAGCGCACCTGCCCTAAAAGCATGGTCTGTGTCCTAAGTAATTATACTGTCACCTCTGTGTACAAATTGGAAACCTCTGTGTTTCCAAATATGTGTAAATGATGTCCTAACAGTAACATGCAAAGTCATTTAAAAGCATTTCATCATCTAGAGTAGCTTTTTGACATCATGCATTTCATAACATTGGATACTAAATATACAACCACAGTCCATGAGCACCTGCAAGACTTTTTGATGTTATGTGTAGCTCTTCCATGTTAGGAATCTCTGAGCTAGGACGCCATCAGATCTTGTGGCTGTTTGAAGTTACATTCAGATCCCCATAAATGTTCTTTCAACAATTTGAGAAACAAAATGCTCCAATCTTCTCCTTCCTGTTACACATGCTGGTAGTGACACATCATGATGACAGTAATGACAATGGCATCGGGAACAGCATACAGCCACATCATGACAGTAATGACGATGGCATCAGGAACAGCACACAGAAATAACGATGACTTGCCTGAAGCTGCAGAGATCTTTAGGTTTGTGAGCTGAGGTCTCCTCCTTCAGTGCCCCTCCCACCCCATCATGTGGCCTCTGTTGGCCATTTCCATGAGATCAAGCTCACCTTTGCTTAAGGAATAGCTGAGAAGACAGGCTTTAAATCTCAGTTCTCCCTCTCACTAGCTGTGTAGCCTCAGGATGCTCATCTGAAAAATGGGTCCCCAGTGAGTTGGGCCATGGAGGGCCTTGGCCTCAGAGCCTGGTCAAGTGTTTGCTAGCCACACTGGCTGTTTCCTTCTCATAATCCCCTCTTGTCAGCTGATCTGTTCATCGTGCGCTCCTAAACAGATCATTTCAGAACATCTCCTCCAAGCCAGGCACTGACCCAGAGCACTGCTCTGTTTCTATCTCTTCTAGAAAATTCCCACATTTCACTTCTTCTCCCCCCATTTTCCACATTTTCAAGCTTTGCAGATTTGTTCACAATACAATGCTTTACAGCTCTGGATCTTTATTTATGGGTCCTTCCCCCTCTTGCCCAGGTAAGGAATATAGAATATGCTCCCTAGTTGCCTGCAACGACATGGTGAACCAGAGCCTGCATGTGTGCACACTCTTACACACACACACACACACACACACACACACACACACTCATCCAGGTACACATCAGAGACCTGTCAGCACGTAATTATCTTCCATGTTGATGGCTCTGAATTGCTGGGTGCCTTCCAGCTACATTCACTCTTCAAACTTCAAACTTGACTTCCTGTCCTCTGTGCAGCTGTTTCTGACTTCAGGAGCCCTGGGGCAGCAGATCTGCTCAGCCCTCTCAGTCTTGCCTCTTCTTGCCCCTATAAAGATTTGCTGCCCTGAGCTACACAATTTCCAGAGCAAACATGTAAGATGCTTTACAACCCAGCCTAGTCCAGGAGCAGAAAGCTATCTATCTTTCAGTAAAGCCAGTCCAACTGTTATCTTATTAATTTGTATTTTATTGGCCAAACAGTGCTTGCCCAGACACAGTGGGGCAAGTTTTACCCAGGCTATCCCTGTACAGGTGTGGCATGCAGTGCAACCTGGACCTGGGTGGTGTCATCCAACACAGGGATCCAGGGGGAATACAGGGGTGGGTTTGCTGAAATCAGCCACCTATGGGATACTCCTGCCCCTTTTTCTGCTTTGTGTTGTCCTCCCCTTCCCCTGGTGGCTTGGTGCAAGAGTAAATTAGGAGAAGTTACCTGGCTATGATGCCAGGTAAATAGGAAGACTATTTCAATGTACACTTCCCAAGGGAATGGTGGATAAGAGGACAAGCTGGAGGAGGGGTTAAGTGGTTCTGCAGAGCTGGTCTGACATCGAGGGGGAACAGTCAAAGGATCACTGTTCCCGCTGCTAGTCAAATTGTGCCAAGGTCTAGGTCTGCAGTATTATTCTGCAGTCCATCTGCACTTGCATGATAGCTTAATGCTTTCAAAGTTGACCTTGTTATAGGAAAATTGTTTGCATTTGGCACTTTGGGGATAATATGTAATTTCCAAGCCAGGGTGTGAAAGAATTGTAACTATTTGAAATTCCATATGCTAAAATTCATTCAAAAACTTTGTGTGTGACTCTCTCACTCTTTCCATTCCCCAAATAACCAACCAAATGAGCATTGTTGTTTTTTTTCTCCAAGCTTTCTGAGATCTTCACTAAAAAGCTCAATATGTGCTCATGACAAATACACCCCTGTGGCTACTTGCTGAGTGAAACAAACCCCAGCCTGAAAATACCAAGGCTTTCCTCTTTTCTTATGTAAATAAATCTCCAGATGGCTCATTTGTAAGACTGTGTTGACTAATTCGTGTTTTCTTTGTAGACAATCTGTTCCTGGTAACTATTCTATCATTGAAACTGGAGGTAATGCTTACAATTGCATTTAATAAAAAGTCTATCAGAACACTTGGTCCACAGGGGTAGAGCTGGTGGTGCCAATGCCACACACACACACACACACAAAGCTAACAATCCTTGTGCTGTTGCTATTGTTGTTGGACAGGAGATATTTTAAATTAGAGTCAGAAGAGAATAATTCAAACTTAGTATAATATCAGAGCTGGAAGGGGCCATAGGCTCATCTAGTCCAGCAATAGAAATGCATGCCATGCACACTCTTCACCCTTACTCCTGTCTAGTGCCCATGGCAGACATCACCAATCAATCATGCATGTCATCCTTTCCCGTTGGCTGAGAGGTAATTTCACAACTTGCCTCACCAAGTCACTAGCAATCGATCACAGGTAACATGTAAGATGATACACCTTTGCCATCACTAAGCCCTTCATTTTACTGATGGGGGCAATTGAGATGGTGACAATGGGAACAATATTATTCAATATCTCTTGGCCAGGCGGGGCGCTGTGGCTCACGCCTGTAATCCTAGCTCTTGGGAGGCCGAGGCGGGCGGATTGCTCAAGGTCAGGAGTTCAAAACCAGCCTGAGCAAGAGCGAGACCCTGTCTCTACTATAAATAGAAAGAAATCAATTGGCCAACTGATATATATATATATAAAAAATTAGCCGGGCATGGTGGCGCATGCCTGTAGTCCCAGCTACTCGGGAGGCTGAGGCAGAAGGATCACTCGAGCCCAGGAGTTTGAGGTTGCTGTGAGCTAGGCTGACGCCACGGCACTCACTCTAGCCTGGACAACAAAGCGAGACTCTGTCTCAAAAAAAAAAAAAAAAAAAAATATCTCTTGGCCAGTTAAGAGCATGAGTTTAGAGGCTGGGAAATTCAAACGGCAGTCTATGATATCAGGTGGGAAATTATATCTTCACTTTTGCTACCGCAGCTGTAATCTAGCATTTCTTTCATTTATGAAGGAAGGTGACAAACCACTATAGTATGAGCATATCTGACTTTGCCACCAATAGAAATCACAGATAGTTTCATGGAATATTCAGTTGTTACAGATTTCTCAAAATATCACTAATGCTCATTGCGAATTCTAAATTATAGGAGTTACTAGACTTGCAGCTAGATCTTATATTTTCATGTATTAAAAGCACATATATTACTATATCACAAATTTGTTTTTTAGTATTTTGATAATTATATTTCAATATATTTGGCTTCCTTTGTAACTATATATATTTCATTTAATCTATGTAAGGCATTGTTCTGAGAAGGGATCCAAAAATGTCATTGTACCATCACAAGGGGCCATGGCACAAAAAAGATGAAAAACTCCTGGTTAGGAGTAAAACAAAGTCCCTAAACTCTTACCTGCATGTTCTATCCACAAGAAAAGGGCCTCATCATAAGACCCCTGCCAATTTGGGCTGACCTGATATTTACTTCCGTATTATTAGAGATTTTTTTTTAGTTAAAAAGTATTCACGCTGAGTAGACAGAGGGGGGCTGGGGGGAAGCCAGAGATACATAAAAATAAAAAGTACAAGTTCCCAAGCTCCATTTCCCCAGTATAACTATCATGACCAATTTGGTATATGGCTGTTCCGACACTACACTCATTATGTAATAAAAATGGAATAAAACAATCTACGCTCTTCTACAGCTGGCTTTTTGCACTTAACAAATTGAAAGAATAAAGAATGATATTGTGGACATCTTTCCTTTATATAGCTTTGCCTCATTCTTTTTAGTGACTATAGTGTGTTCCACTACCTGTATGTACCCCAATTCATTTTACAAGCCCCAATAAAGGAGATTCATAATCCAAGGTTTTCCTGACCAAAGGTGACAGGGAGAAGTTATCATCTGAACCTGAGAAGCTTAGCAATCTGGCTTTCACATCTGCCACAGAGCTCTGTGAAATAGAGTCTACGGTGACGAAGGCAGTAGCGGAAGGGGTCACTGGTGAAATGAACCACAGGCTGCAGCTCTCCAGCCCAAGGAAGGGGCACTTTGTCCTTCGTAAACAGATGTGGCCATTCCAGCCCGCAAGCGTGTGGGGAAGAGTTGGAACAGAGGTAGGGGAGGATCAGTCCCCCAGCCTGGGGACTCCTGGGGGGAGTGGCCAAGTCCAAGAGCAGAAACCAGGCTCTGGGCCCTACCTGGTCCCAGGAACGCTGCAGCAGGCACGGCCATCCACATGTCACGGTTGGCCATGAGTCTGTCAGGTTCCGTGTGATAGGATACCCACTCGTGGCAGTGGGACAATGCCCCCGCAATCCTCTTTCCCAATTCTATTCCTTCCAAGGCTGTGCACAGCCCTGCAGCTAGGCAAACCCCTCCTACTTCACAGCCACTCGTGATCTGCAGGTTTGGGGAACTATTGTCATCACTTGCCTCCTCGGGGTGGATAAAACGGGGAGGAAGAAACTCTTGGGGCACAGTCAGTGAAAACATAACCTGGTGGACAGGGTCTGCTGAACACTCAAACCAGAGAGCTCAGGCAAGGCCAACACGAGACCAGAGGCCCCAGATGAAAGGGGAGAACTTGGTTTGAGAGAGTGAAGGGGCGAGACGGCAAGGCGCCCGGGGCACACATGGAGACCCCGGAGAAGCCAGCTCCCCGTCCGGTGGCTCCTGCGCGCGAGCACTGCTCTGGGAGCCACAGGCCCAAGCAAGCGCCCGCTGCTCCGCCAGGCCCCTGTGGTCCGGGGAGCGGCTTCCCCGCTGGGTGCTCGTTCCTCCAGCCACGGAGTCGGGGATTGGACGTGAGAGCACTTTTCACTGGACCCTCGGCAGGGCCCACCGCCGCCCGCCCGCCCCCATGCCTGAAACCCTTCTCCCCTTTCTGTGCCTGTGCGATTCCCACACGCCGGGCTGCCGCTTTCTCCCGCCCCTGCCTCGGCGAGACCGTCTCATTTCCCTCTGCAGATGCGCTCCCCTTCCCATCGCATCTCGCGTCTCCATCCTGCTTTGGGTTTCAGCACTTTCGAATTCCCTGGCTGGGAGTCAGCTCCTCTATCAGAGCCGGCGGGCTCCAGCCTGCGCCGCCGCTCCGAGCAGGGACGGAGACAAAGCCCGGCTTGTTCGCCGCTCCACAGGCTGCGAGTTTAGGGAACGGGGGCTTCAAATCTTTTCACGATTTTGTTTTGGCACCAGAGCGTCTGTGTTTAATTCTGCGTCTCCTGCCAGACCTGGGAAGCCGAAGTGATAATATCAACACGCGGAGGGACGGGGAGCGCGCCCGCCACCCCCGCCTCCCGCGAGGGTGGGGAGGAGGGCCGGGTCGCGCAGGCGCACATGCTCGCACATGGGAGGCACACGCTCACGTGCACGGGCACACGCACGCGCACACTGCCTCAAACACATTCACCCACGCACACGGACACATGTGTGTGCATACACACATACACACACGCATGCAGACACTGATACCCACACTCCCACAAATACACAGCCACATGCACACACAGCCATGCATACACACAGACATACACTCACCCACCCACAGACATATATTCACACCAGACACACACAGACTCACATATACAGACGTGTGTGCACACTGATACACACATATACCCAAACACATGGTCACACTCACACACAGGCACATGTTCCCATTTAACCATAGGCACACAGCCATGCACACACACAGACACACTCATACATCGAGACACACGTACACGTACAGATGCGCATGTGTGCACACTGACGTACATACACACACAGGCAAAGGGAGGTGTGGGCTCTGCACAGCAAGGAGTGCAGAAGTGTCACAGGGTGAGCTGTCACAGCTGACTCCCAGCTCCTAGGACCTGAGAGAACACAGTTTCTGGTCACGAGGCATCTCCGAGGGGCCCATCAATTAAGTTCAACCAATTAAGCAGACAGTTTCTATGGCGACGTTTACTTTTCTCAGCTCTGAAGTTCAGCAGCGCCGGTGTCCGGCAGATACGAGGTGGGTGCAAGCTGTGGTCAAGCGCAGCAAAGCGAAAGGCCCCTGATCTCTCTGGATTACTCTGCAGATAACTGAGTTTATCTGCTCTATTTTTAAATAACAAGACGTGGGAATGAGATGGCATTCGTTGACCTAGCGCACCCAACAGATGTCCAGAAGGTGTCAGCAAGGGTTCCGAAGCAAGGCCACCCCAGAGACTGTCCCATCATCCACTCATGACAACTGCAGTAAGATCCCCAATTCTCTCATGGAGCAAGAGAGGGCAACAACTCCCTGTCCCATGCAGTGGGGAGGCGGGAGGCCAGGTGAGATGGACAGGGCAAGTCTACCTACAGATTGGGCCCATGTGGGGACACAGTTGGCTTCATTGTCATTGTCATCTACCTCCGCAGTACCCAGGATCCCGGACAGAGGAACTTCAGATCATCTAAAAACTCACGATCAACACATATGCACATACGTGTATGCACACATGTGCGTGTGTGTGTGTGTGTGTGTGTGTGTAGCTGCAGACATCTTTTCATGCTTTCAACAGGAGAACCAGACTTAGGAGAAACAGGCTGCTGTGAGGAATGAACAACGAACATGCAATGCCTCACAGGTGCCCAGCACCTAGGAGCTGCCTAATCAAAGCGGCTGGTGTGGTTCTCATGTTCTTTAGGGTCCTAGTTATGCTTGGCTTCAGTCTCCCGCAGAGAGCTTCGCATCCCTCAGAGAATAAAGAATGGCCATGAAGGTGGGGGGGGCCCAGTACCCCAGCGTGGAGAGAGAGCGCTTGGGGGCGGAGGCCAGGCAGGCGGGGTTACAATTGGGCACTAGCTGAGCTGAGAAAGGATCAGCCAGCACCGACTCAAACCTCTCTTCTATCTGATGCATCAGACCGATTTTAAATGTGTAATATATAAAAATATGGAAAGGAGAACATTATCGTAGATGTGTTGAATAATGTTTATGAAATAGGTGAAATCAAGGCCGCTGTCTTTTCTGAACCGAGTGCACTGCCAACACCACTTCCCCCTAAAGCTGCTGGCCTGGCCGCCAAGGACTGGGGAGGGAGGGAAACCACCAGCCCGGGTGCCAAGGTGGCCACCCTTTTGTGCACTCTTTCTCCTGGGGCTTCACCTAAGGTGTTTCCCGGGACGCCTGCCTTAATCTCTTGGTCGCCTCTGGTTCCTCATGGACATGGAGACCCGCCCTGAATCTCAGTCCACGGTGACCCTTCTGGGCTGGAAAGCAGGGTTTTGGAAATGTATCTGCTTATCCAGGGAAAGCAGTATAATGTACTGGGTCTAGGATTCCGACAAACCCCCATTTAAATTCCACTCTGACACTTACTGAGGACCTTGGGCAAGTCACTAACCACTCTAAGCCTTGGCTTCCTTATCTATGAAATGGGGAGAATAAGACCTGATTGTGGAGTTACTGTGAGCATTAGATAAGCTTTTCTTTATTTGTTTATACTACATCTCCTTCCAGAACAGGGCTCTGTGTGTGCGTGTGCACTCGTGTGCGTGTGTGTTGAGCAGGGTGAGAAGAATAGGGACAGATAAATAAAGCTGAATCAGGCATCCCATAATGACACAGAGCAGGCCACCAACACAGCTCTGTCATTCTAACGCCTCCCCTTACAGAGTCTCTAAGTTAAGGTTGTTCAGCAGAATGCCACATTTCTTACTGGTAAGATCAGATAGAACTTTCTCCCAGGGATACACTTTTTAAAAAAAATTATAACCCTATTCCAGTCGACGCCTTATGATCAAAATGGATTCAAATAATCTCTTTGTGATAGTGATTTAAGGCTTATTAATCACTATAAATTATTTTGACACCCAAGTGAAAAGTCCTCCGTAACGCTTTTAGAATCCCATTTTCATTTAACGTTAATTAAAGGCCACTAACCGTAAAAGTATTAATAAAACCAAATTCCCAAAAGTAGCTCCCAGCTGACAGGCTTCAGCTCTGGGCGAGTTACGGGACCCTGAGCAAAACACAGGCCCTAATGAAATTTTAACCACGGAAATGTAATCAGCAAGACCGTGATAAAGAGACAGCATTTCTCAGGGAGATAATAGATACTTTCGATAATAAACTTTATGATCATCATTAGCCTACCTCCAGTGGTTTATGGCTATTTAGCAAAAGACTTTCAAATCAAACAGCCTTACTGCCACACTTTATTGTTGTTTGGGGACTGTATTTGATTATCCTACTATTAATAATATTGGGCCCAGTACACACGTTGAGGGCAGAGGAATGTGAGGCTGAGTCCAAATGACGATCAGAAAACAGAAAAGGTTCGTGCCATTCTCACGGTTTATGTCCCGAAAAAGTAAAGGTTGCCCACGGACTCCGTTCTGTAAGAAAGAGTGAATGTCAACCACTTTGCCGTTTCTTATTTATTTATTTGTTTATTTTTAAAGAAATTTGGGTTAGTCCTAAACACAGTGATGTCTGGAGCATAAGGATTAACTTTGGTTTTTTGTTTTGTTTTGTTTTTTGTTTTTTTTGAAACAGAGTCTTACTCTGCTGCCCTGGCTAGAGTGCCGTGGTGTCAGCCTAGCTCACAGCAACTTCAAACTCCTGGGTTCAAGTGATCCTCCTGCCTCAGCCTCCCGAGTAGCTGGGACAATAGGCATGTGCCACCATGCCCAGCTAATTTTCTCTATTATTAGCAGAGAGGGGGGCTTGCTCTTGCTCAGGCTGGTCTCAAACTGCTGACCTTGAGCGATCCTCCCAATTTAGCCTCCCAGAGTGCTAGGATTGCAGGCAAGAGCCACCATGCCCAGCCTCTGGTGTTTCTTTGATCTTGTGTCACTGGGGATGGACTGGTTGATCACAACACCCAGCCCAACTGCTCGGTGCCTTGTGAATGGCTGGAAGATAGAGTTCATGTCCTTTGGCAGCTCCACTTCTGAGGCAGCACCATGAAGCCACCATAGCAAAAGTCACGGCGCTGAGAGGAAGGCGCTGGGAGAAGATGGAGGCAGGCAGGCAGGTTTAGGTGCTGCCAAAAGGGCTTCAAAGTGTTTGCCATATTGTCTTTCCCTTCTCCAACTGGACAACCGAATGGAACCAAGAAATTTTTAATCTACATTTCAGGAACAAAAAGCCCCAATTGTACACCTTAAACACTTTTTGCTTTAGCCCACTGTCATCTGGAATTCCACGACTTACTGGAAATAGAAGCTGAGGCTGTAGTTAATAAAGATTTTAGCTCAGATTCTGACCTCACCTTTAAACGCTAGGGGCTTTGTTACTATTAGACAAGGCTCTTTGGGGGTGATGAAAGACCTCCCCTTATCTTGAATCCATAACGTTCTTGTGGAGATCTATTTTTAAATCATTTTTGAGTGCTGCTCACCACAACTAAGGACACGGTGCAGGGAGTGCCCATCGTCTAAAGTGAAGGTGCCCGTTGTAACAGCTGATACCCAGAGCAGCCCCGCAAAAGTCCTAGAAATCTGTATTCAGGGCCATCTCCATTTCTAGAGCTGCCGGGGGAGAAGGAAGAACTCAGACGTCCCCCAACTGCGTCCCTTCATGTAAGATACATCTGCATAAAATGAATGCGGAGCCCAAATTTTTGCTGGAGGGGCACACTCAGACCTTCCTCTGGGAGAAGGAAAGATATTGAGAGATGCCAATTTCAGCTATGAAAATGTCTGGGCCCATGAATACCATTCTTCCCAGCCATGGCAGTCACTATTTGGTCAGGGTCCCCTAAAGCACAACTTCCCAAAACATGAAACCCCAAGAGAACACTGAGATCCCTTTTGACAGGCAGCCCTGTCCACTTAGGTGGGCAGTGAGATCCCCCAGTGCTCTGCCCTCAGGTTTGCCAGCTGAGCAGGCAACAGTGAACGTGCAGAGCAGATGGACAGCCCCATCTGCTCACAGAAGTGGTGACAGGCCAGCCCCCGGCCCCCACCAAGTCACTTGAAGATAGGACTCAGTGGGCACATGACCAGCGTGTTCATAAACCCGTCAGAACTTACCCATCCGAATAATGGCTGTTCTCAAAGAGATCACTTTAAAAGGAATTATAATTGCTCTTTTCCTTAAAATCACTTAGCAATCCACTCTCCATAGTCAGTTCCCAAGCCACTGGTAAAAGTGAATCTTGACGATTAAATGACATGATTAAATAAGGAAGGTCTGCATGCCTACCATGGTGCTAAGTATACAGCAGGCACTTAATAGATGTTGACTGTTATAATTATTACCCTTCTGACCTCTTAAGATGTGGCTGGATACGCTTGGACAAGGAAGTATAAACCTCAGTGAGTAGAGGCTGTTGGTCACCCAAATTACTTTCCATCTTATTCCCATGAGGCCCTGGGAGCACATGAGCAACAAAACCACAGTCTCGAATTGAATAATGTCACTATGGTACAGAGCGATGACAAGGTAAGCGTGGGTCAACGCCTTCAGGAGCACAATGGAAATCACACATTTCATTCTGAGATCTACCCAGCTATGCCATGAGGGCTGAGGGTAATCATTCGGCCTCTATCTCTTCTTCCCTCCAAAGCAGGAGACAGGTTTCTACGGCAGAGATAAGATCACTTGCTCACCAAACCTGCTTCCTCTTCCCCCCATGCAGGAGGGCTGCATTCCCAGCATCCCTTGCAGTTTGGTTGGAACCACACAATTTCTGGTGCCATCTTCTTGCTCCCCCTCTCTCTCCCTCTTCTGAGCTGTAAGCATGGATTCTGAGCTGAAACCAAAGGATGGAGAAGGCCTGGTCACAGCTCAGAGAAAAGGCTCTTCCCCCAATGAGAGCCACCAAACCAGGAATATCAACGTAAGACTTTGTGAGAGCGAGCCATACAATTATGTCTTAAATCACTGAGATTTGGGGGGCTGTTATTAGCAGCTAGCACCAAGTATACTGATTACTATAATTCTCTTCCCATTAAAGTTCTAGGCAACTTCCTATTTGTATGACAGATCCAGGTGGAGAAGTAGATTAACTAAGACCTGGGTAAGGATGCCCAAGACTTTTCCCATCTAAAGCAACTTGGAGCTATAAACTGCAATCCAAAACAAAAAAAACAAAACAAACAAACAAACAAAATGCTGCTTTGTGTTTGTGGAGAAGGACTGAACACATAGACAATGATGGGTATCTTTGTAGATTATTTCTTACTTGCAAACTACTTTTGCAAGCAGTTCAGATAAAAATATCAATCATAGAAACTTAACTTTAGAGCTAGAAATTAGAGTCACAGGAAGCATTTGATTTTTCTGACCTAGAGAAGGGTTGATGGTTTTAGACCCATGTGAGATGAGGACACTGAAGCCCAGAGAAGTTGAAGTGACATACCTGAGGTCACTAACAGTTAGTAAAGGGGCCAGGGGCCACATCCTCCAGTTCTAATCCGTCCTGTCCCTTGCCTTTATAGTGTAAAAAACTAAAGCCCAGATTCTCAAGTGAGAGCGAGATGGTAGAATCAGATTTGTAGATTTCTAGGGCAGGCCCCAGGTGGTTGCATCTTTATGAACTGCATCTTTGAAAACCCATTTAATGGTTGATTCAGCACTGTCAGGACCTGACTTAAGACAAACAAAAAATCACTAAGGAAAATGGTGACGGAGACAAGCAGAAGGTAAATAGCTTCTCAAAGAAGCTGCCCACCTTGCATCTGGGGTACACTTGGAATTTCACTACTGAAATGGCCTCGATTTGACACAGAACAAATAGGATCCATCTCTGAAAAAGAGAAGGATATTGTTCTTTCACCAATGCTTAGGCCAGTTCAAATACTGGCTAAAGCAAAGAAGATATTTTCCAAACTGTCTATACGAAAATAATTAACAGGCTGCTAGGTAGTGAGTTGTTAAGTAAGAAGGCATTTTGTTCAGTTGCATATGCACAAGTAATTAGAAACTAATATGGATGCTTGGCCTTGCTCCTCAGGGAAAAGGCTTCATGTTAGAACAAGTGACCCAGAATGGAAACAAAGGCAGAGGAAAAGTCAAAGTCCTGCATCTCCTCTTCAGGAATAGGGAAGAGTAGGTGGAATTGGAGAAGGGGCCACAAGACAGTCTTGATCTTGAATGTCTACTTGGGGGAACCCAAATCCCATCCAACCAACCCAAGGTCTGGTCTTTCAGATGGAGACCATGAACCTCTGAAACCCAGGCCCCTCTGTATGACTCACATTGGGGGGCTGAAGAATGGCCCCCCAAAAGATATATCTACATCCTGCTCCCCAGAAACTGTAACTGTCACCCTGTTGGAAAATGGGTCTTTGCAGATACAATTAAGTTAAGGATCTCAAGACGGGATCAACCTGGGTTACACGGGTGGGCCCGAAACTGAATGATGGATGCCTTGGGAGAGAGAACACGAGAAGGTCACGTGAAGACAGAGGCAGAGACTGGAGTGATGTAGCCACAAGCCAAGGGACAAGTGAGCCACCAAAAGCTAGAAGAGGCAAGGAAGGATCCTCCCCTGGAGCCTTTGGAGGGACAGTGGCCCTGAGAACACCTTGACTTTGGACTCCCCACCTCTGGAACTATGAGAGCATAAACTTATAGTTTGTGTAATTTTTTTACAGCAGGCCTAGGAAATGAGGCAGGAGGCTGCCGGGAAGGGAGCCCCATGAAATATCTGGGAAGTTCCTCCAATCAAACCCGGAAGGCCCTGCTTCCTTGTAGAGTCCCTGGGAGATACTCAGCCATGACTCATGTATTCATTCACTCAGCAAACATTTGCCAGTGGGGATGTCTCTCGATCTTCGTCTAGTTCACAGGTTGGTGGAGAAGGGTGGTCTTGGGAAAAACTAACCAGAGCGCTGGGAGAAGCAAGAAAGGGGATACGACATGGATGGAGGCTGGAGTGGGGCTCAGCCACCAAAGGGGTCTCCCAGAGAAGAGCATGCAAGGTTGCCCCCTAAGGTCCCACTGTGAATGGATAGTTTTCTATCCTAAGAATGCCAGAGTTGTGAGCAGTATGCCTGCTCTATATTACTCCTCCTTCTCTTGCCTACACCCCTGACTCTGGGCAGGGAAAGAGGAGTGGAGGGTGGCAAGTGGTCTCTGCGGAGAGTTCAAGGCTCAGATTTTCTCAGAATTCTCTCCTGGGTCTTGGGTTGGGACCAAAGCTGCCATCGGCACAGTGGCCAGGTGGGAACACCTGGAACTTCACACAGTGGAAGTCGAGTCTGTCCAACAACACTGCAAGCAAAGGCGCCTAGCAGAAGCAAGAGCCTGCATGAGAAAGTCGTCTTCCTCAGCTATCACAGCCATCAATTAAATATGAAGGCAAGCAGGAAAAAATCCTCCAGAAAACCCACACTTTCCACTTGGTTTTCCTCAAATTGGAAAATGAAAGGCCAGTCATAATCTGCTGAAAATAAACTGTTGGGAGAATTCACAGAATCTGAGCATGGAAGATCAAATGTTGCAATCGAAGGGAATGAGGATGTTTAATCTAACCGGAAAAGAAAGATCCACACTGTAGAACAATTGGAATTCACTCTGTCTGTGCTTTTGTGACAGGAAACCACCAAGCTGAACATTAGAAATGTTCATTCAGAAATCCAAGTCTTGGTTTTTGATGGCTTGGGTCCTTAAAAAATAATGGCAGGCGCCAGGTCAGCCCTGAATAGAGGGTGCAGCGTGGAGAGCAGGCAGATGCCCACGTGACCTCCAGAGTCAAGTTCAAGGAGGGCCCGGGGTCAGCGACCCCAAATGAAATCGCACAACTGGTCAGCAGCCTTTGACTAAAACCAGTTCTGGGAAAGAGACGATCTCCCTGGAAATGTTTATAGCACATACTGGCTCCATCCTTTCCTGCTCTCCGGCGAGGACTGAATCCATTTTGCTCAACGCAGCATTTTTAGACAATGTGGGTTTTATGGTTTTTGTAAAACAGGGAGGAATGAATTGCAAAACCAAATATAACTAGAAATGGCTTTGTAATTTTAAAATAAAATAAATGAAAACAGTTCAGACCAAGGATTGCCCTCCAAGAGTGGAAACCCAAACACAATCACTTTCTGCAGAAATATAGGGGAAGGAACAGAAGCAAATCCAAAGGGACTGAGATCCAAAACTTAAACCCAATAAACTCAATAGTAGAAATTAAATACAAGTTATGAAAATCTTACCAACCCTAGAGGCTAGGAGTAACACACACAAAGAAATCTATTGTCCTTTCAGATTTTCATGGGCAAGAACCAAATTTGGATTTTAACAGCTTCCCAATGCTTTAGGAGTACAGACATTTATGTTGTGATAAGCATTTGTATCTGAGCAATCCTGTCTCTAGGAGCAAAAGAACTAAACGAACTGCAAATGCTTTGCAAACCCCCCGCTAAGGCACGTTGTAGGTCTGTCTAAATTATTCTGCTACCAGGGTAAGTGGAGGCATAAAATCTCGGTAGTCTATATTTACTCCACCTGTCTAAATGTCCAGAAGGAGAATGATTGAGTAAATTCAGAATAGCCACTTAAGAGAACGATATGCAGTCCTTTAGAAAACGTTTAGGAAGCCTGTATTGCTAAACAGAGACTGCTCATTATATAATGTTAAGTGAAAAGCAAAATTAAAGATTGGGGTGGAGAGGAACTACCCAAAACATTATCAAGAGCTGTCCTTGGGTGCTAGGATTAGGTATGTGGGTTTTTTCTATTTTCCAAATTTAATAATGTCATTAGGATAAAGAAAAAATGATTGATAGAAGCTTTTAAAAGCTTCCAGAAAAAATATGACCCTACATTATTAAATGTCGCCTTTCTTATAGGGATGCCAGGCAAGAATTTACAACACAATAAAACATGGAATTGTTTCTTACCCTAAACTTTCCTTGTTTGGGTCCCTGGGGAGCAAATTTGGAGGAAATTAATTAAGTGTCTCGTCTTGGACACTTTGGGTCTGAGATCTCTGAGATATGGAAATGACAATACCAGCTAAGTGGTTGAGTCTATAAACCTTCAATGGAGATTCTTTTTACTTTAAATATGGCAATCGGGGGACTATCCAGGGGAAAAAATACATTCCATCTTCACTTAATGTTTCTTTTGCTCACATACAAAATTATGATACAAAAAAAAAAAAAAAGAAGAAGAAGAAGAAGAAGAACCTGGCCAAACTTTCACATCTCACTTTAAATGCATTTAGGGTTTTTCTTTAAGTTTCTTCCCAGCTGAAATTCTACAGTTCCTAGGCAAATGCAAATCAATATTACTGAAACAGGATTCTTGCTTGCAGGGACTAGAAACCAACAAGAGAAATTATTGGGAACAAACAGAACTGAAGAAAGGGGTAAAATACCAGGCGTCAGAGAAAGAAGAATCAGAGAACCATCAGGAATTTGGGTAAGAGGAAATAATGACAGACCCTTTAGGGGGCAATTGTTAAAAGAATCAACTCAAATGGTGTCCATCCTTGTTCGATATGCAGATTCCCAAGAGAGGTCATTCTGACTGGCTTAGAACTATCATGAGCTCAAATCCTGGCCAAGAGAGGGCAGGACATCCCAACTGACAGTCCCACCAAGACTGCACATGAAGTAGGAAGATGACACATAACTTATATGAGAAGGAACGCATGCCAGGTAGGAAGATAACTAATATCCCTATCATCATCCAAACCCAGGACCCCATGCTACGTTTTACACAGATGTGGTGCAAAGAGAAAACAAGAGCAATAGTTACAACTGGGTCTATGGAAGCCCCTGTATGTTAAAGCCATGTGCATAACCACTGACATGTGGATGACTCTGCCTAATAAATACTTTGAGTATACACACTGCACACAAAACCCATGGCTCAGAGCTTCAGAAAAATCAAACAAGAAATTAATAACAAAGACAGTGACTTTGCAATTATGTTTATAAGCAAGGAGTTTAAAGTTAAATGAGCCAAATAGTGAGGGGGGAGGAAAACTCTTTTGAATTCGGTGCCTTGAACAATAAAATTAACAACAGAAGAATTCCCATTGTACCATGAGGCTGTGTTTTATTGACTTGTTTTTGAACTCTACTTTTGAACACAATGAAAGTTGTGTGTTTTGCAAACAAAATAAATATTTTTTTTTCCTCTCCCAATACTACATAGAAACCTTTAGGGCAAAGTTAAAATAAAACCTCATTATTTCAGATTCTACTCATTCCAGAATTATAATAATTTGGCTTGGGCTATATTGAAGCCTGCCTTTGTACTCTCTCTGAGTAGTGGTTTTACTAAACAAATCAATAATACAAACAAGATTGCTGGGAGGCATGGTTAAGGCTGCAGCCACAGCTTGCATGCAAATGACAGAGCTTCTCAGAGAGGTGTCTTAATCGTCCTCAAAACGGAACTGGCAGGGCTTGTTAGCAGCAAGTTCAAATGTCCACAGGCCCCCTGCATTTCTTCTAAAACTCTTCTCTAGTTCAAATCCTCACCCATTCCAGTGTTTTCTTTCCCTCTGTTAGTTCAATCAAATGTTGTTTGGCGTGCTTTTTAGGTGCGGAAAAAGTAGAGAGTAAGGAACCTGTTTGCCAGCTAGTCTTAAAGACAGGCTGCTGTTTCTACATCAAGGTGAGGCAGCAATAAGAAACGGTGAGTGGGCACAAACGCCAGCAAATGCATCTAAAGGAGCTCATGTCTTGAACGGAATGTAAAGTAATATCATCCTCTTACCAACATCACAAATTATTTATAATGTACTTTATTCCACCTCACCGGTACATCACAGAACATATGAGAGACAAACATGGCAACAACAGGAAGTGGTCACCACATGGTCCCTGTGCTCTCTTCGAGACATGGAATGTGAGCAGAAGTAATGAGTGGCACTGCCAGGTCAGGACAGGTAACGGGAAGTGTGCTTCCTCCAGCTTCCCCCTTTTCCCTGCCTGGGTGACTTTGGAAGCCCCTTAGTGAAGTAGTGAGAAGATGAAGACAGCCTAAATCTCTGACTTAGACTCTGATATGAGTTGCCAGATGGAAGAGGGACCCTGAAAAACACCAGCATGAGATGCCCAAGGATTAAATAAATACATTTTGCTCAAGGAAACACTGAAACTTTGTGACAAAGCCACAAGGCCTTGGAGTTGTATTGGTTGCTGTGATGCAGTTTAGCCCGTTCTGGCTAACACACTACCTATTATTATTCCCATCTCACAGACAAGCAAACTGAGACTCAAAGAAGACATATGATGTGCTGAAAATCATATTGACAGTAACTGGCAGGGCTCAGAGTATAGCTCAATTTCCCTAAGATCCAAATGTTAAGATGCTGCCTGACTGCATAAATTAATGACCAGCTGGTATTCAATGACAATCTGTACAATTAATACATGATGCCAGGAAAGACACCATCATTCTTAATATGTTTGTTTAATCCAGGGCCTCTTTAACTTTTTCATTTGCAGGCATTGGGGACTAAAGAGACGCTACACGCCAACAAAGCCCAGAACCTTCCACGAACCTCTGCTGCATTTCATTTTTCTTTGTGAAGGCTTCTTCATAAAAATCAAAAGAGTATTGTTAAGGGTGAGTGGTGAGAACAGACTTGGGAACCAAAAAAAAAAAAAAAAAGTAAATATAAGTCCAATTTTTCATTCTGCCAAATTCAAACAAACATCATTTTAATGACCTGGCAGCCCCCACAAAGTCAGCAGCCACCAGTTAAATAAAAAGCCCATTCATTTAGGAAAAGAAGTGTCAACATAGACATTTAACATAAGTCAGGTTTCCATAGCAGAGTGACCCTGTGCAGGGTGACAGGCACATGAGGGCTGGGGTTGGTTAAACAGCATCTCCCAAAGTAAATGCAAGGAACATATATAAATCTCCCCTCTAACCTGGACCCAACTCACACCCCATCTCAGGGGCAGATCTTAATGTAAATATGGGAACTTAGCTGGGATTTTCAAAGGTCTCCATAATTCATCAGTCTGGGAGGTAATGTCTCCATCAGTGTTCAGGAGGAATAAAAAGTAGCATCTACCAACTTTTCTTGGTAAGAAATATAAATTGGCATAGACTACCCAAAACAACCCAGCATACGCCTTGTAAACATACAAAGCTCCTAGAAGAAAACTTAGGAATACATCTTTATGAACTTAGAGTAGGCAAAGATTATTGAGAGAGACAGACACAGAAAGCAATAAACATCAAAGGAAAAAACAATTATTGAACAAAGTCAAAATTTTACATTTTTTGCTTGTCAATAAACACTGTAAAGAAAACAAGTAGGCAAGCCACAGACTGGAAAAGAACATTTGCAGCACACATTTCTGATAAAAGACTTGATTCTGGAATATACAAAGAATTCATATAACTCAATAATAAAAAGGCAAACAACCCAATAAAAAATAAGCAAAAGATTTGAACAGACATTTCACCAAAGAAAATATTCAAATGGCCAATAAGCACATGGAACAGTACTCAACATCATTAGTCATTAGGGAAATATAAATTAAAATGACAACGAATACTGTCACATACCCACCAGAATGGCTAAAATGTAAAAGACTGCTAACGCCAGGTATTGGCAAAGATATGGGACTATCAGGACTCACACATTACTGCTGCAGTATCCAATGTCACAGCCACTTTTGTTACATGGTTAAATAAGCATCTATCCTATGACCTAGCAGTCGACTAAGTATTTATCCAAGAGAAAGGAAAATACATGTCCACAAAAAAACTCATTCATAGCACCTTTATTCATACAATTACAGACTGAAAGCCACCCAAGTGTCAATTAACAGTAGAATAGATAAGTGAATTGTGATAGATTCATACAATGGAATACTAGACACCAGTAAAAACATTCAAATTGCAGAGACATGAAACAATATAGATGAATTCCCAAGACATAAAGTGCTGAATGAAAACATTATGCTGAGTGGAGCCAGACACAAAATAGTACATGCATGATGATTCCATAGAGTGTGGAGGGGGATTAACAGGGAAAAGTTACAAGGATACTTTTTGAGATGATGGAAATATTCTATATCTTACTAGGCGTCTGGGTTACACAGATACATGCATTTGCCAAAATGGATAGAACACTTAAAATCTGCGCATTCCACTATATGTAAATTATACTTCAATTTTTAAAATGCATTAGGGAAAAATTATCTTTTCTATATTAGGCCAAGGCTAAGGACAGACCGGTAAGAGAACTCTGGAAACATCTGAGGACAGAATCCCACCAGGAAGCAAAGGCCTCATCCAATCCGGGGGAGGTGGCAGGGGGTTTCTCCCCAACTAATTTGCAGTCTTCGACCAAGACCAAAAATACGATGATGACATTAACCAACCCACAAATCACAGTGAAAGCATATCTCAGACACCTCCTGTGTGTGCACCTTTTCAAATCTTCCCATTCAACCTTGCACTCCAGGTTCCACCGCCATGACCTCACGCCACGGCAGCCTGCAGTGCCTGACCAGGCCCTTAGCTCAGAGCTCCCACTGCCCGCCTCGGTTCTCTGATGCCCTGGGGCGGGAGCCAGCACACGCAAGTGCCTCCAGGAAGTGCAGGCGAGTTAAGAGCCTTGGGACCACCTTGGCCAGAGCCAGACAGGGAACTGGCAGTCAATGCGTCCCTCTGAATTGCTGTGCAGGCAATGCTAAGTGCACTTCCTCAGGCTCCTCGGAAGTTCCCTTGGGATGGAGCGCCCGTCACCAAGACAGTGGTCAGTTCAGTCACACATCCTGTTACTGACCTGTCCCCGCCTTCCCTTTGCCTCTCATGCTCCCTGGGACGACTTTTCAAATAAACCATCTGCAAGCAAATCTTTGTATCAGGCTCTGCCTTCAGGGGAACTAGGGCTAAGGCAGGCTTGTGAATGTACAGAAATTCACGTCTACATGCACAGATGCTTCCCTGGGTGCTGAAACCTTGTACAACACAGGCCCCCATTCGACTGGCTGCTTGCCTGGAATGCTGTCCCTTGTATAAACTAGCAGGAGACCGATGGTCTCCTGCTAAGAGTCAGCTCTTGCTAAGGTACACACCTTGATAGGAAGCATAGCAAGAATCATTGCCCAGTGTCGGCTCCAGAACCAACCCCTCTCTACCTCGGTAATGGACCCATTCCTGGGCTGAATGCAAGCCTGGGAGGGTCGGGTCACTGGGATTCTACCACTGATCCTGCTGCTACTGACTAATAACTAATAACTGAGTGAGGAACAGAACAACACTCCAGGGAGGCACCTACCTTGTCAAAGACAAGACTTAAAACTTGTGATTTTAAACTTTTAACACATTGACTGCCACATTAGAAAATTTTTCTGCCCTGGGGCTACAGTGTTTTATTACAAAAATAGAATAAAAACTTCAAAAACAAAATGAGCCTCTCTAATTTAATGAAAAATCTGTTAGTTTTTATTGTTTTCTGTGTGTGAGTTATATGTAACTCATGCAGCACTAGAATCAATTTTTACACTGCACGCCACTTGAGTTGTATGAAACTCACACACACTTATTGAATTTGTTTCAGAGAATTGAGTCTTCCCAAGCTTCACAAGGCCCCGGGCTCAAAACTAGCGTGAGTTCAAAACAATTCACGTAGCAGTTAATGTGTTAAATGGCTATTTTTCTAATATACAGTGAATTATGGTAAAATATCAAACAAATATTGAAAGAACACCAACACAGTGGCAGGCACCAATGCTGTTTCTGGTTGCATCTCTTGTCGGGCTCCATGGCCCAGCCAATCCTCAACCACCACCAGAGAGTGTGGGCTTGCGGGCTCACCTAGCCCTTCTCCATTCATCTGCTGTATTTACAAGGCTGCAAGCAAGGAATTTCACCCTTTGTATGTCTGTCTTTCTCCTGGGCAGTGACTCACTTTTTTTTTTTTTTTTTTTTTGCTTAAAAAGAGACTAGTTACTGAAAGACACAGTGTAAATATGACAAACCCATTCAATAGGGATAGTTCGTTAAAGTCAAATGGCTTGTTCCAACAGGTTTTCGGCTGAATTGCTTAATGTATGTTTTATGAAACTTTACAAGGCATCTGCCAACGTTTAGCCAGAATGGCGGGTTGGTGTGTTGGTTTTCCTCTGCAGGGAAGATTCAAGAAAATGGTAATGGGATGTGAGGACAATTACTTAGAAGCATGTTGATGAAGACTGGAAAACTAGATGAGGAGCTATTAAATCTGCTGGAATCGGAGCCAGGCTGTGACTATGCGTGGAGACAGGCAGGCTCAGACTCTGTCGAGGCACGTTGAGATCAAGGCCGGGGAATTCGTCAGCCTCAGCTCTCAGCTCCATTCTCACCCCGGATGCAGGCAGCGTCAGAAGCACAGAGAATCCGACAGAAATGCAATTTATATTTTGGAATTCCGGTGTATGCAGAGGAGGGAGATGAAATGCATCCTGGCTTTGATTGTGTTCTCTCTAGTTTACAGACTAAAGAGACTCTGGGTTTTGTGACAGCCAAATAGGATACAGGTCTCTACTGGGAGGAAAAATCCACCGCTAAGTGCACAAATGATTGTCCACAACTTCAGCTGCACAAACTTAAATAGTAAGAAGTCCTCACAAGTGCGTCATCCGAGGCTGTCTACCTCCTCTCCACATCTGACCACCACCCCTTTCCAGCCGCCTTCACCAAATAGGCACACTTTGCAAACTTTCGAGTTCCCTGCTGCTCCCTGCACACGCCAGGCGGTTTCATGGCTCTGTGCTTTCTGTCATCCTGCCCCTCCACCCTGAAACGCCACTCCTGGTCCCCTCATCTTTCACAACACAGCTCGTGAATCAGCTTCTCTAGGAAATTTCCCACCCAGACTTTTCAATTTGAACTAGACTTGCCCCTTTCCTCTCTGGGATTCCCGCTGTACCCTGTACTTCCCTGCATCTTGCACCCCAGAACGCTTGGGAGTAGAAGCCATGTCTGACTTCTGTCTGTACCTTCACTGCACTTACAGTACTGAGCGCATGCTGTGTTTTACGACTAAAGGAATGAATACTATACAAGGCAATTTGATCAGTTGAGAACGTGAGAAAATATTGGAGGATTGCTGCCTTGAAAAACAGTTGGAAGGACTCGGGGCTGCATTCATCTAGAGACTCCAGAGTATTGCGCACAAAACCCCGATAAAGCCAGGGAGAAAACACATTCTGCAAAATCACAAAGGCTTCCCCTACCCTGGGAGCCGATGCCGACACAGGCTTAATCCACAGGCTGAGCCGTGTGCCACTTCTCATTTCCTGATTAAAATGCACACTGGATTTCCAGAAGAAAAGTGCAGCCGAACAGATGCATGAGGAAGATAAGGGAAAAATCATTCAGATGGCACACAATGCAGGCTCTTCCACTTCGGACTTCACTAACTTATGACAATGTTCCTTCTAGAAGAATCTTGGAGAGAAACTGCACTTAGATCCTGAGAGTAACCTCTCTCGGACTCTGAAGGGAGGCGTTAGAAACCACAAAGTTCCTAATAACTCGGGGATCCACAGACCCCTTAATAATATTTCCATTTCTTCCTGTCTTCCTCTTAACCAGATCATGATTATACAACAAGCCTTATTCAAAGGCGCAAATTTTACCTCGAGCAAAATTCAGAGGTAAACTAGGGAAGGAACTAGCACAGAGAGAAGAATATAATTTAGAAATACTTTTCCTCCTACGTGGGGAGCAACTAGTTATTTTGGCATTGTTAAAAACAATGGTTTCCTGCAATTCATCAAAGAGATAAATCTGAGCACGCCAGACCTCTTCATTACCCCTGTGGCCCGACAAGCTCCTAAAGGCGAGGGGGCCAGTTTTCTGCCAGCCAAGGGACTCGGCCCCGCACTCCACAGGGGAGCGAAGGCTAAATCAGCCGGAAAAAGGTAGAGCTGCACAGCTCGGTGAGCACGGGTGCAGACAAGCGTGGATAATTTTCACTCCCGATACAGCTGGACTGACCACTAAACTGTCACCTCATATTGAGCCTGTAACTGAGAAACCACAATTATCCTTTTGAGCACATTTACGAGGAGACACGGGGAGCCCAAGGCGCTATGGGTGAGACTATGTAGAACAGGTGGATGGGGCAGGGAGTGAGGACTGTCACATGTGCTTCCCTGCGGGGACCAGAGAGGGAAGCCAGAAGGCCAGCTTCACGGCAGTCTGTACTATAACAGAGACAGAGCAGAGCAGAGGATGGGATGAGATGGAGGCGGAAAAAAAAAAAAATGGAGAAAGGCAAATGACTTCTTTACCAGAGTCCCGGCAGCTTCCAAGCTCCAACACTGCTAAGCCTTTAAGGCCAAAGAGGTAACTCTAAAGTCAAGGAACAGGCCGGGCGCGGTGGCTCACGCCTGTAATCCTAGCACTCTAGGAGGCCGAGGCGGGCGGATTGCTCAAGGTCAGGAGTTCAAAACCAGCCTGAGCGAGACCCCGTCTCTACCATAAAAATAGAAAGAAATTAATTGGCCAACTAATATATATATATATAAAAATCAGCCAGGCATGGTGGCTTGTGCCTGTAGTCCCAGCTACTCGGGAGGCTGAGGCAGGTGGATCGCTTGAGCCCAGGAGTTTGAGGTTGCTGTGAGCTAGGCTGACGCCACGGCACTCACTCTAGCCTAGGCAAGAAAGCGAGACTCTGTCTCAAAAAAAATAAATAAATAAAAATAAAGTCAAGGAACAGCCTTGTTTCTTTTCTGTCTTCCTTTTCTTCCCTTGCACAGGAAAAGTCACCCCCAACTAAATCTGACTGCCCGCCCTTTCCAATTTCTAGGCCTCAGGCAATGACACATGATTTTATCTATAGCACGATCCGATATTTAACTGCAACCTCCAAATATGATATGTATTTCTGACACTTGCTGACATGTTTGGGATCATGAAAATAATGAATCATTTACATTCTGTGAATTCCTTCAAAACTTTTCCAAAGCAATAATTCATTAAGGCTCCCTGCCCCTCCTCATTTTGAAAGCACAGATGAGTCCTGTTTCTAATTGTCTTCAGCAACTCCCAAGTTTCTATTTAGAAAGATAATTAAGTATTAAAATTCTCTGTTGCTTTCACCATTACAAGATTTTCTTACTAGTTCTTACTTAAAAACCCTGGTGCACGAACATCTCCACAGGTTTTACCTTGATCATAAATACAATTTTTTGGCAGTTTTGGATTTGGGGATTGATAACGCATGGCACTGGTGTTTTTTACATAACCTGAGGACTTCCATTTAAAGCACTCTCAAGGCATGGCCAAAGATTTAGGAGCCCATTTCTACAAAGTCAGCTATTAAATGTCTACTAATGTCAGACGTTAAAAAACTCAAGTGACCAGTGGAGAGTTTAATTCTAAGAGTGTGTCATATACAATTAGTTAATCTACAGGACAGGAGAAATTTCTAATGACAAGGTAAGTGCCAAGTGTTGAGGCAGAATAAATAGGTAAAAAGTGGCTGGGAGGAGTGGTTACAGCATCAAGAAAATGATGCAGTCCCAGACCGTACAGGCAGAATGTGTAACCTGGAACCCTCCTCCTTCCCTAAATTTTCCTACTCAGCTGTCCCAGGGAATTCCACGTTCAGGGAATAATACACCCCTGACTTGAGGTCAGTGAGCAGACAGGATTCATTTGTATGGAGATTGCTTTGTTCTATTCCGTGAAGCCAAGAATGTCTGCATTCACATTTAAAACAACAAAATCATCTTTCATAAGATGTTTTCTCCTTCAAACAGGACAAGAGAATTGAAGTATTATGTCCAGCATGGAATTTCAGCCCCTCCCCTTTTGACCTCCACTGACAAGGCCCTTTGTGCCTTTTTTACCCGGTGTCAGTAGTTCTCAAACCCAGCTCTCTGGACTGGCCGCATCAGCATCCTACGGGAACTTGCTAGAAATGCTGATTCTCAGGACCCCCTCCCCATGCCTGACCGAAGCAGAAACTCTGGGGACGGGGCTGCACGGTGCAAGTTTTCTCATAAATTCCCCCAGCGGTGCTGATGCTCGTTCAAGTATGAGAACCATTGCTGTTCATGAACCGACTCCCCTCAGCTAATTCTGGCCACAGTGAGGCAGGGGGAGAGAAAGCTCCGCGTTGCACTTGCAGGTAAATTCTAACAATTGCCTTTCTCCCTTTGGTGTTTATAGGTCTGCCTTATTCTTCCCATTGACTTGATGGGCACGTGTTTGACGTAGAACAATATGGCTCTGCAAACAGGGTGAGCATCTCATGCTAAGTTTTTTTTAAAAAAACAAATTTTATTTTATTTTTTTAGCCATTTCAGGTAACAATCCCCCACGTGGCCCGTAACACCCAGAACTCTGGTGAATGTTACAATTGTTTTGCAGACAGGAAGTGACTGCAGCATTAACACTATCCAGAAGTGAGTGGTGATAAACTCTGGCACCGCTACAAAAAGCAAAAACCAGACTCGGAGAGGCAGAAAGTCAGAGAATACATTCTGCAGTTGAGAGGAAAAACCCACACAAACTCAAAACAAAACCAGTTCAAATAAACCTCGTTCCTTGCCATCTATAAACACAGTGAGTTCAAGGGAGAATCTTTTGGCCCCAACAAGAACCATGGAATGAGATAAGATGTTTTCTCCTTTATTTTAATGTGGGGACCGCATTGGCGCCCCCATTATAAAGGCATTTCAAATATCCATTAATGATTTAATTGACTAATTCCCATCTTCCCTGACTGCCGTATTGGGTTTATCTGTGCAGCGCTTCCTGCTATTATCGCAAGTCTCTGGCAGCTTAATGAAGGCTGTGTGTCAGCAAACGCTATTTTTTAAAAATTGGAGGATAAACTTACAAGGGGTAAACGTTCCATTAGCCGCCGAGAGGTCACTCGTGCCCCGACTTGCCTTGCATGCCTGACACCACTGCCTCGAGGAGTCCACGTGGCCCCGGGCGACAGAGCCGTTAAATCTTGTCCACGGAGGACATTCCTCTTCTGGCTTGAAATACAACCTGATTAATGAACTCACCTTCTTCAGGCCCCAGGTACCTGTCACAGTACCCAACGTGACATTCTTTCGTGCTGAATGTTTTTACTGTCACGTAGAATTCCTATAGGAAGTCAGTGTTTTGTTTTGTTCCTCTTAGAACTTCCAGTCTGTTGTGACATATCAGAACTGCGAGACCTGGCCGGGCTTTCCAGGAGCAGGAATTGGAGTTCTAGTCTCTAACCCAACCCAGCTCCTTTCAGCGAGTTCAGGGGGATCGGGGTGTTTGTGTTGGCCGGCCGGCGCGGGGGCTTAGAGGCCGGCGGCGCCAGCCCAGGCACGGAGCTGCGCCTGGCCTGGCCGGGAAGGCATCAGCGTATCGGGCGTAGCTGCCCCTCGAGCTTCACGGCCAAGACCCAGGCCGGGGAGCTGGAGCGATCAGTGGCTTTAGGGAAACAAATGCCAACGGCGCAAGAATCAGCGTCCCCAAGGAAAGGTCAACAGGCCTCCCTGTTGTAACGAATGTAGCAAATATTTAAATAAGGATAATATAAAAATGTGTTCAGTCATGTTGATGTATCTCCAATTACTTGGCTTTCCCTCCGCTGAGTGGTTCAGAAACGCAAACTCGATTTCTGCTGACTTGTCAAGCCACACCGCTTCTATTTTCCTTCCTTGTGCATGCCTTTCAATCACATTTTACAGTCCCTTCCAAAAGGACCACAAAGTACAGCACCAGAGATAGTCTCAGTCTATTAAGCGGCCGAGTACAATGTTGTTTTATAACGCAAGGAGCACGAGCCAAGCTTTTGTACAACGCAGAGAAAAAGTCAAGGTTCTAGAGAGACCGCTCCGGGCCACGGTGCATGGCCAGGCCCTGTGAGATCCAGCTGTCAGGGCAGCTTCTTCCCTTTCCTAGACATGAGTCCCACAGGAATGAAGATGGGAACCTCGCTGAATTTAGCATTGCATTGTGTCTCAGCTGGGGGAGGGGGCCCAAGAGATCCCCTACATTAGCCCCAGGAAGCAGAGGCGGGGCCAGAGAAAGTGGACGGCCCGAGATTCTCAGGAGCCAAGAGGAAGAACGCCGGCCTGTTCTCCTTCCCGCCCACCCCACTGCAGGCACGCGCACGCGCCAGTTTAGTCGTAAGGGAGCCTCGAACCACGGTGGGGCGCTGGAAATAATCCCAGTGGGGTCTCTGGGTAGAGGGAAGCCTGTGGTTGAGAGGGGAGGTGCCGGGCGGGATGTGCTCCACAGGCAGGCAGTTGCACCCACCTCCATGTCCATCCCACTGTGTCTCAGGAAACCAACAGGCAGCAGGGCTCCCCTCCAACACCTGACCATGAAAAAGTTTCTGTGGGTGCTCCGGCACCGCTTCCCCCGGTCATTGGCTGCATCCCTGCCATGAAGCCCGTTGGTCTCTCGATGAGGACAGGAAAGCGACAGCCTTTAACTACAGGTCTTCTTCCAACTCAAGTTGTTACCATTTATTGAGCACATACTATGCACCAGGAGCTGCAGAGGTCCATTTCCTCTTTGCTCCTCACAACCCCTCCAGTGGATAAGCTTTGTAACTGCTCTATAAGTATTAATACTTGTGCTGTATCACTATCATATTTTTATTTTTTGTTGGCACTTAAATGTCAACAAGAATGGAAGTTCCACAGAGAGGTGACCTGGCCTCTCTTGTCAACAATGCTATTCCCAGCACCCAAAACAGTGTCTTTCACACATGGTAGGTATTTAATAAGTGCTTGCTAAGTGAATGAAGGAATCCTCATAGGCGCCGGAACCTGTCTTAGGGAGGTGAATTAACTTATTCAAAGCCATCCAACTAATGAGAGGAAAAGGTGCCTTTCAAATACAGGTATATTTTTATAAAGGTAATTAGATCCAAAGATGTGCTCATGATAAAGGTAACTGGAAACTCAAGACTCTCAATTATTCTACCCAAGGCCCATACAACGCAGGTGTGCTTACTTACAGGCCCCGACCTCTCTGATCCCTGAACTTGTTGTAGTGAGAAATAACAAAATTTAATACTTTTAATAGATGGAGTATTCTGCCTTAATGACATGTTTCTCCTACTCAGGAGACCGGTAATTTGTTATGAAATAGCATCTACTACTACTGACCTTACTTGAATGACGGAGGCTAAGTCAACACCAAAGCCATAGGAAAAACACTGGGTTTTTCAGATGAAGCACAGACGCTGACAAACTCCAGGTGCGCGCCCACAATCACGAAATGGACCGTTATTAGAGAATCTGCTAAATACCTAGAATTACAGCCTTCCACAGTAGTCTCATCGTTAGAGATGTTGATATAACAGAAATTGATTAGGGAAAGGAGTAACGCCTGCTTGGGGAACTGTTAATAGGCTTCAGGTTCAGGGACATTTATTGAACAAAGGATCTTTTCCAGATGCTCTGTGTCTTCACAGAAAAAAAAATAGTCACGGAGGCTGAAACCTGCAGGATGGAGGACGTGGCGTCGTATAAGATGGAGGTGGGAAAATATCAGATCCAAGGTTTTTCCAAAACCAGGACCAATACACCAGGAATCGTTGTAACCTAAGCTTAAGGCCAGAGTTAGAAGACCTGGCCTGTCAGAGGCCCCATAAAAATGCTTATTTTTAACTTTAGGAGGGGACAAAGGCCACCTCAGAAGAAAAGTCACGGGCTTTCAATTAATCTGGTTTGTACCATGTTACAAATAAAATTTAAGGAATCTAACAGCCTTTTAATGAAAAAAATAAATCTTCAGAAGTTATTATCTAGGAAACCTGGACATTGTCTGAGGACCAGGTTGCCTGTGACAACCTGCGTTTGCCGGGTGGGATTGCCAGGGGGTCAGGTATCAGCCCATAAAGTTGCTAATATGGCTGATGCAGCTCGACGAGAAGAAAAGCATCCATCAAAGTGGGAGGGTCTGGGTAGGCCAAGTGGGGGTGGGGTGGGAGGCCTGCTCCAAAGCCTTCATACCGCAGAGTGTCTCCCTGGAATTTTCTGTAGGCTACAAGGGGAGGCCAAGTAAAACCAGGTGCCAAGAACAGTTAAGGAGCGCTGGACTGGACCTCTCTAAATTAAGGACGCAGACCGCTTCCTTCCTCCGAATCGTAGCAACCGGAAATTTAGTTCTTTCTTTCAATGGTGACTTCAAAGTTTTAAAACCTCTCATTTTAAGCCGTCCGTGTTAGGTGGGAAACAAGAAAATAAAGACACATGGACATATATGTATAAATGTAGAATCATTTTGTCTTCCCTTCTGCATTTCAAAGGCAGATGGTTGAGTTTATCTCCTGCCTGGGTTCATGGCTAATATCACCATCGGCGCAGGCTAGTTTGCTCTCCTATTTTACTATTATATTGCCTTCCTACTTTTGTAATCTAGTACTGCCATTCCCCTCCTCCTACAGGCAACAGTTCAAATACATTTTTATGTATCCTCAAATGTGTAGATATCTCCAGAAAATGTAGAACTGTTTTTGTGTGTGTGTGTATAGTTTGATTTACATAAATCACATTGGGCTAAGGACCATACTTTTCTCCCTTTTTAAATTCAGTGCTAAATTTGAAAGATCTGTCCCTGTTGCTCTGAGTACCTCAGTTTTGTGGCCCTTGTCTACTGGGTAGTATCCCCTGATGCCCACCCACTACATTTTACTGAACAGTTTCCCCTCTGGGGGACACACAAGTTAACTCCATTTCCGCATGACACAAAGAGTAAGCAGCAAACATTCACGTTCATAGTTCCTCCAGATTTATGCAAAAAAATTTTCTGAGATCACCCACAAGTGGGATTCTGCATTCCTACCATAAACACTTACATCATTTAAGCCAGCCCTGCCTCAGTTGTTCTCCTGGATGTCTAACAAGTTTCCATTCCCAATAGCAGGTCACAAAAGTCCCTGTTATCCTGCATACTGCCGAACCACGGATATAAATTGCATGCAATTTTTGCTAATTAAAATGAGTACAGAATTTTATCCTATTCTTAATTTGCATTCCTCTGAATATTACTGAGTTTGAGCATCTCTTAATATATATGCTAGCCATTCACTTTTCCCTTCTGTGAATTGCTGTTCATATCCTTTGCTCATAATTTTCTTGAGTTTTTTTTTTTTTTCTTGTTTATTTGCAGAGTTCCTTGCATTCTAGATATTGATCTCTCTTTGGTCCTGGACATGGCAAATATTTCTCTGTTTTCTCATCTGTTAACTTTTTCTGTGTTGTCTTTTTTAATACAAAACTCCTTAAGTTTTGTGTAATCGGAATCATCGATTATTCCCCTAATGGTTTGTTTTATTCAGGGTATGTTAAAGAATCCTTCCTTTCCTCTCCGTCCCATATATTCTTCTATTACTTTCTGGTTTTACTTCTCACATTTAGGTTTTCCATTCACCCAGGTCAACTTTGTATACAATGTAAGGCTCTAGCTTTTTCTCTGTATATTGGGCCAGCTCTCTCAACACTTTATATTAACTATTAATACTTTGTCCTGTTGCCCATTGACCTTTATGACATCAAGTTTCTGCATATATTGGAATCAGTCTATGAGTTATTTCTGTTCAATAGGTCTATTCTTCTGTTCTTGTACCAAAAACACACTATTTTTATTTCTAGAGTTTTGTGCTATGTCTTAATAGCTGATAACGGAAGTTTTACTTCTTCTTTTCCAAAGTAAACATCAATATTCATGAACCTATACACTCCTGTACATAAAATACCTTTGTCACATTCCTAAATCCATTAGAATTTTGGTTTGGATCACACTAAAATTGTCAACTATTTTAGACTTGAAATCTTTATAATGTTAAAACATCTCATTCATATATATGATATAATTCTGTACTGATTCATCTTTTTTTAAATGTTATTCACAGAAATTATGTTTATTTCTTGTTAATTTCCATATGTTGTATAAATTTTGTTGCCATTATGAAGGCTCCTGGTTTTCTATTTTGTTCTGATTGTTTGCTGGTGTTACAGAGAGATATAATTGATTTTTCTGAGTTGATCTGTGTCTTGCAATTTCCTGAGCTCTCTTATTCCATTTTTTTTCCTGTTGATTCTGATAGATTTCTATTTAGATCATATCATCAGTAAATGATCATTTAATACTCCTTCTCCCATTCATTAGACTAATATTGCTTTGTTTTTAGCTTATAGAGTTGGGCAGTACCTTTTATATTATATTAAGCATCAGCATATGTTCCTAATCTTAAAAAGAATGAATTCAAAGTCTAAAGTATGTCGTCTGCTATAGGTTAGGGGCATAAATCTTCACCACATTAAGGAAGTTCCCTTCTGCACATAGTTTGCTAAGACATTTTAACATAAATGGATGTTGAACTTTATAAAAATGCTTTTTTAATATCTATTAAGATGGTCAAGATTTTTCTTTTTTGGATTAACATGCCAATACATTTTCTGAGGTTGAACCATCTTTGCTCCTCTAGGCTAAACCCTCCATGGCCATATGTTACTTTTACTCTTTTATATTTGTTTAGCTAATATTTCATTTTGCATTTTTCACATCTATGTTCAAAAGTTAAATGGGCCTTTAGTACCATTTTTGACAGAATTTGGAATCAAAAATACAATAGTTTCATAAAATGATGTCTAATGTTTCACCATTTTTCTGTTTCCCAGAGTTGTCTATTTCTTAAAACTTTGGTAGAACTTACTTTAAAACCACTGGATTTGGGGCCTTTGTGGAAAAAAAAGAGCTTGATTATCATTTTAACTTCATTATTGCTTATTGGTCTATTAAATTTTTCCAGTTTCTCTTTCACCAATTTTGGCATTTTATATTTTCCAGAAATGAATTTTCATGGAAAACTTCCCATGAAATTTTCCATTTCACATAGTTTTCAAATCTATTAATGGATAGTTTTTCATAATATTCTTCTATAATATTTTTCTCATCTGTATCTATTTTATTTCTTTTTTTCATTCTCTATTTTTGTTATTTGTCTATTTTCTCTTTATCCTAATCATTCCTGCAAGGAAGAAAGCACTTCTCTTATTAATGTCTTCAAAGTACTAGAATTTGGTTTTGTTAATCTTTATTATTTTTAGTGCACCTTAAATTTTTATCATAAATGTATAATATCTCTACTTCTTATTTCTTTGGATTGGTTTTTTTTTTCTAACTTCTGTTTAAACCCTTAAATAATTTGTTTTTAGTCTTCCTTGTTTTCAAATAAATGTGTCTAACACTATACTTTTTCACTAATTACCGTTGTAATTATCTTACAAATTTTGATAGGTAGTTTTTATAAAATTTCTGTTTGGTTCTAAATATTCCATAAGTTCCCTTATGATTCCTGTTTTAACCTGGGGTTATTTAGGTTCCAGACGTATGGTCTACTTTTTAGCTTTCTTTTGAAACACTGATTCCTCATTTTATTACATTTTTGTCAGAGAACATATTCTGCACTAAATAGTATTCTCTGGAACACAGAACCTTCTTTAGTGGCACAGTAAAAGTTGACTTTGTTTCTGTAAATGATTTTATTTTGCTGTTTCTTTGATACAGAATTTCATACATGTCTATTAGCTTCTCAGCTTATTGTATTAGTATTATTATTAATATTATTCAGATCATTTATATCTTTGCTCACCTTTGGTCTTAACCCATCAGTTTAAGAGAGCTGTTTTAAAATTTCTGTCTACAATTGGTGATTATCTATTTCTTCCTACAGCTCTATCGATTGTCATTCTATATATTTTAAGACATTATTATATCAAGTGTGTTTTTGTTCATAATGATTATATAGTACTCTACTGTTGCACTTATGTCACATCCCTCTTTGCCCCTTAATGCTTTTTTGTCATTAATTTTATTTCTTCAGATATGAATATTGCCATTCCAGCTTTCTTTTGGTTCACATTTTCCTGGTATATATTTTTTCATCCTTTTGTTATAGGCCTAACCCAATTCTTCTCTATCACTGTTCTCTTACTGATAAAATATTGCCAGATCTTATATGTTCAGTATCCAATCGTAACACTTCTGCTTTTGATTGGTAAGTTTATATGTAGTGTAACTATAGTTACATTAGTATTTATTTCTGTCATCTTAATATATTTTCCCCCCATTTATTTCTTACATTTCTCCCCCTCTCCTTTCCTGACTTCCACTTATCAAATGCTTTGCCTGTTTGAAACATATACATTCCATTTTAGTTTCCTGGTAGTTGCTTTTAACTTATTCAGATCCATAGTTATGTTTTCCCCCATTCATTTCTTAAACTTATCAATGCTTACATCCTGCACTGAACAAACAAGCACCTTGGCAAGCCCTAACCTGCCGCTGTTCTCCCCTCCTTCTCCTGGCCCATCTTGGCCAGGTTCATCATGTCTCAAATTTTAGCTTTGGGTTGTTATGCCCGTTGACAGTTGCAGTTCAGGAGACACACATTGGTCTCTCTTCTGGAGGAGGATGACTTCAAAGATGCTTCTCTGGGCTTTTCCTTCTTTACCTAAATAAACTTGAAAGTGTGTACAGCAGAGAGTGGGCTGCTTTCTCCCGGTAGAGCGTGGTATGGTTGTTGCCTCACAGGCAATTAACGAAAATAAACTTTACCACATGAAGGAACATCAAGTCATCACAAACAACACTTTGGCCTTGGAATCCTCGCGGGTGAGAAGGGAATGTTTCACCATTCCCAGGAGACAAGTGATCCCATTTTATTTCTTGACGGTAAGTAGCCAAGGGTGCTGCTTACCCCAAGTCCCAAACCACGCTCTTCTGCACAGTCAGGCACCCGTGTTTATGAAGGGTTGTAAGTGAAAGGTGCACAGCAAGCAAATATAAATAAGCCAAGAAACATACCCATAGTGTACAATTCCACAGGTGTATACTGCAGTACAACCATACTTCAGTAGTTTTATGTGTGTTTCTACACACATACATACACACGCACACGTGCGCGCACACGCGCTCTCACTCTGAGCAATACTTTAGTTCCAGAGTATAGTAATTAAACCAAACTATCTTGGACTCATTTTTTTAACATAAGCTCCGCATTACCTCGAACAATGGCATTCAGCAACAAATAAAAGCTATTCTGTTCAAGGGGAACCAATACCTAAAACATCTAAATCAGCAGTCCCCGACCTTTTTGGCACCAGGGACCAGTTTCATGGAAGACAGGAGCTGGGGTGGGGAGATGGTCGGGGGATGACTCAAGCACATGGCACTTATTGTGCAGTCAAACCTCTCTGCTAATGATCATCTGTCTTTGCAGCTGCTCCCCAGCACTAGCATCACCGCCTCAGGTCCACCTTGGATCATCAGGCATTGGATTCTCATAAGGAGCTGCAACCTATGTCCTTTGCATGTGCAGTTTACAGCAGGGTTCACGCGCCTGTGAGAATCTAATGCCGTCCCTGGTCTGACAGGAGGCGGGGCTTATGCGGTGATGGGAGTGATGGGAGCAGCTGTAAATACAGATGAAGCTCCGCTGGCTTGCCCGGTTCCTAACAGTCCTCAGCCTGGGGGTTGGGGACTGCAGACCTCAATGGCCCTTTTGCTGAGGCTCCCATTCACAGATCTTTGCATCAGCCAATCTGTTTAGCCCAGTCCTTCCTTTCCACGTGCTGTTTAAAATCTGTCTTTAATTGGCACATAACTGAAACTTCCCCAGGCTTCAAACACTTGTGGAAATAAATGATATTATGTTAAACCAATGCCCAGACTCTGGTGGTGCTTACGTTTCACCTGCTTATCTGCAAGAGATCAGCCCTCTGCCTCCGTCTTCCCCAGCTGATTCTGGGAGACCACAGGAGCATCTCACTACTTCCCCATCCAGCCTCCCTGGGGGAGCCCGCCGCCCACCGCGCCACCCAGGAAGGCACCCACGCCCGCTGCTCCACGGCCCGGGCGGTGTCACAGCCGCCCTGACGGGACCTCCCTGCAAATCCATGGCCAGATGAGGAGGTGGCTCCTCTTTTCTAACCTAGGTGCTTGGTCACCATCCAGGCACCCAACCTACGCTAACGTCCAGAATTTCACAAGTGAGTTGTCCAAACCACTCCTTCAGCTTCATTCATGGCCTCCTCTCTCCCAGGGCTCAGACTTCTTGGTCCGTGGAAACAGGCTGGGAAAGAGCACAGGTCACTACAGTCTCCACCGTTTCTCCCAGAGACACACGTACGATATTCTTCACACAAATCTCTGACCCCACAGCCTTCTCTAGTACGTAGGGATAAATGTTAAATCATCACAGACACTAAGTGATGGGAGAGGCACAGTTCAGACATAACCAAACCCCAAATTTTGAGTTAGACTTGGTGGGAACATTTACTATGCTGATAACTCCTTTCCTAACTTCTTCTCCCTGAAAAAATGCTGGATATTTTGAGATACTTATTTTATGCAACAAATATTTTTGACCTCCTATCACCAAGGTGGGAAGGTATCCCATGAATGATGTATATATTGATTCTTAGCTATGATAGTACTATTTTTTTTTTTTTTTATTTCACAGCTATGGTGGTTAAGAGTCCCCTCCTGCCAGGTACATGGTGGAACTGTCCTTCCCTGCCTTCTTAAGTTAGGCACAGCCACACTTAAAGCTTGGTTTGACCAATGAAAAGTGTGCGTAGCTAATGCATGTTCCTTTCAAAAATACACAATTGCCAGTGTGGGACACCATGGCACTCACTTTTCTCGGCCGTGCAATTGTGAACGCCCATGTCAAGGTGGAGCCTGGGTCTCTGAGTAACTATAAGGAGAAGAGTCCTCTCTGACCCACAGGGGACATTTAGCATGAATGGAAAACAAACCTTTGAAGTTTTAAACATCTGGGGGATGTTTGTTACTGTGGCATACCCTTGTTCCTCCTAATCGGAAGGGAAAATTTATGCTAGGAATTTCTTTAGGATCTGAAAATCCAGGGCTGCTGCCTGCACAAACTCCAAGTGGCATCATTTGTGCTGTGCTCTGTGAGAACTGCGTGCCTGGCGCACGGCCACTCACCCCGTGTCCGTGTCCCTGGAACTGGGCAGCACTTTGACAGTAAATAAATACACACATGTATTTCCTGAGTCCTCTCTGTCAACCTTAACCCATGAATGGGAGCATTCTTACTGGGGTATATCAGAATACTATGATTTACCATAAGGCAGGAGTTCTGAGCCAGGGCTGCAGGGGGGGAGGAATCCTGCTTCCTGGGGGACATCTGGAAATGTCTTGAGGCACCTTTGGCTGTCTCAGCTGAGGGCGCAGGATGCTACTGGCATCTGATACTCAGAGGTCAGGGTTGCTGACAAACATCCCACAATGCACAGGTGGCCCCCGCAACAAGGAAGTATCCTGCCCAAAACAACTCTAGTGCCACTGCTGAGAAGCCTTATATCAGAATCGTCCTCAGGTAGATAATGCTCACTTTATACTGATCAAATGCCCTCCTACCTGGCGAATAGAAAGGGGAAAATTTGTTTACCGGTCTAAAGCTCCAGGCAGTGGAGCATGACGTTCCACTCCTTAGTGTGGGCTGTACCTAGTACCTCCTTCCCAGAGCGCAGTACTAAAAGGGAGGGAAAGAGTAGCAAGCTCTCCAGGGGCGCAGCCTGGCACACGCTGCCAGCCAGGTGGTCAAGGTCAATGTCAACAGTGCTCAGTCTTGTTGATAGCAGGCACCCCTGACATGGGATGATGAGAATGGCACTTTACCTCCCCCAAACCCATAATGCCCATCTGAGCATGAAAAAAAGGAATCAGGAAAAAAAGTCCTAATTGAGGGACATTCTACAAAACGCTTGAGCAGTGTATCTGAAAACTGTCAAGGTCATCAAAAACAAGGAAAGTTCTGAGAAACTGTCACTGCCAAGAGGACCCTAAGGAGACATGACAGTTAAATGTGTTGTGATATCTCGGATGGGATCCTGGAACAGAAAAAAGACATTAGATGAAAATAAGGAAAATTTGAATGGTGTATGGACTTAATACAAATATATTAATATTGATTCATTTGTCATGGCAAATGTACCACACTAATGTAACATGTTAGTAACAAGGGAAACAGTGTGGGATACATAAGAACTTGACCATCTTTGCAATTTTTTATAATCCTAAAATTATTCTAAAATAATATTTTTTAAAAAGATGGTATGAGGGATGTTGAACTATAAAGAGTTCTCTGGCAGTTACAAAGGTCAAAGTGCAATTGCTCATAAAGAGATATTACAGAAGTCTATAATAAACCGGACAGGTGATCACTCATCAACTTTGATGTGTGGCAGTTCTGTCTGAAGACAAGGGGATAAGCCTGTGAGTGATTGAACAATAATTTTTTGAACACGTATTATAGGTAACATGCTGAGAAAGGACTCAAAATAAATGTGGCCTGCAGTTAGATTGTAATCTACTCGAACACTTACAAATGAGATGATTGAACAAGACTAAATAGTCTCTGATAAGATGATGTGAGTGCTGGTTTTCAAACTGTGTTCTGTTGAACCCATGACCTGCCAAAGTCTGGTCTAGATCTGTTTAAATATATTTAGAACTATTTTTAAAACCTGTAATAAAAAGCAACACAACACAACCGTCTTTTATAACCCGGCACACGGGGGAGATCTGTAACACAAGTCTACGTTTGGTTCTAAGAACAAAGCTTCTCCTGCCATCTCTGAACATACTTTGGATATTATAAAGTGACATTAAGTGGGAGGGATGGTGGCTTCATGCTCATCAGCTTACAAACACCTACCTCTATTTGAGCTCTTGCATAGAATTGTGCAAGTGAAGATTCCATACAATATTAGGCAAATTGCTTTCTCTCACACAGGTAAAATCGAGGGGGTAAAAATCAGAGCTGTTGGGAGAATTAAATAACCTAATTGACGCAAAGCCCTTAGCATGCACCTGGGACACAGCAAGTGCTCAAGAAATGCTAGTTTGCTTTTTTTCCCCACTATACTCTTTTCAGCCTGTTCTACTCACCAACCTTGCAAGAGGATTTATGTTCTAAAAACAAACCATGCTTGTTCACACTTCCATGCCCATACCTCTCTCTACCTGGAGCACATTCCCTTCCCCTCCAGGTCCTACTCGGATGACGTCACCTCCTTCCACAAACATGTCCCACCCAACACTCCCACACAGGGCACCTGTGGCCCCACAGCACGGGGACCACACATTTCGTATAATCCTCATGAAACCATGAGTAGTTTTTTTTTTTAAAAAAAAAAAAACTAATTTATTGATTAGGGTGAAATTGACACAATAAAATTAACCATTTAAAATACACAATTCAGTGGCATTAAGTACATCCACATAGTTGTGCGTATATCACCACTAATTTGAGACATTTTCATCACTCCGAAAGGAAACTCTGTACCCATTAAACAGTCACTCCTTGTTCCCATCTGCCCCTGCTCTGGCAACCACTAGTCCTTCTGTCTTATAGATTTACCATTTTTTGATGTTTCGTGTCAATGGAATCATTCAATATGTGGCCCTTTGTGTTTGGCTCCTTTCACTGAACATAATGTTTGCAAGGTTCATCCACGTGGTAGCACAGATCAGCACCTCACTCCTCTTTACGGCCCAATAATATTCCACTATGTGGACATGCACATTAGGTTTCGTTCATCTGGTGACAGATATTTGAGATGTCCACATCTCTTAGCTATTGTAAACAGTGCTGCTGTGAACATTATGTATAGTTTTTACTTAAATGTCTATTTTCAGTTCTTTAGGATATATACCTCGGAGTGGAATTACTGGATCATATGCTACTTCTGTGTTTCTGAGAAAACTCCAAACTCTTTTTCACAATGCGATCTTTTATATTTCCACCAGCAGTGCATGAGGGTTCCACGTTTCCATATCCTTGCCAACAGTTGGGATTGCCCTTTTTTTTTTTTTTTTTACCGTAGCCATCTTAGTGTGTATGAAGCAGTTTTCCACTGTGGTTTTGATTCACTATTCCTTAATGACTACAGATGTCGTGCATCTTTCATGTGTGTGGGGCCATTTGCGTATCTTCTGTGGAAAGATGCTGGCTGTTGGGTATTGCGCTGGTCTTGTCTTCTGGGCTACGAGCGCAGTGACAGTGGAGGGCGCCTCTCTTTCTTCTTTGAGTCTTTCATGCAAAGAGCAGCTGACATTATAGGGAAAAAGAGAAAATCTCCTCTTTTGAATATGGGCTGAATAAAGGGGTCACCTCGAGATTTGAGTAAAGAAAGGCCTGAGAGAGTCTCCTGATGGTAGAAGCTGTGGGAATCGAGGTGGAAAGGAACCTGCCGGGGAAAAGAGCACAGCGGTGAGGTGGGGCTGGAACCCGGAGGATGAGCAGAATCTCATCTAGACCCCCAGCTCTTCTGACATCTCCGTTGATTCATTTGTTCGTCAGTGCAACAAACAAATCCTGGGTCATTATGTCAGGCCAGGAGGTAGGAGCTTTGGCCAGCTCCTGTGTGCCTGAGATGAGGAGGGTGTCCACCCTGGAGACCTGACCCCCACCCCGGGCCCTCTCCCCTGCAGGCACCTCCCCATCCCCCACCTGGGTGTTGTCCCAACCTTCTGCCACTTCTCTCTCTGTTGAGGGAACTGTTGATCACGCCAAGCTGATGGCCTATAATATGTGGAAACGAGAACGAGATAAGGGCTCACAGTACTTTATTAGCTTATGGGATTCAGAACAGTATCAGATTTAAACCTGGTGCAGACTTGTTCTCCTTTTCTTTTTCCTCGCCTTTGGTTGCAATGTTTCCCACCATCTTCCAAATCCACTCTCCCAGGGTTGGAGCTGACACATTTGCCCTGGCTTGTTTCTTTGATTATTTAATTAAATAGCTCCAGGGATTTTCCAAAATGTTGAAATTCTTATTTCCTAACTCTCTATAACTGCAGTGCTCGATGGTGACCCTCAGCTCGCAGATACCATCAAAAAAATTATCATACATATTTGCACATACTTGAAAGTTGAAAAAGGCCTTTCACAAACACGATCTCATTTATTCTTCTCAAAAACCTGGAAGGTGTACAGGACAATACAGATGAGTAAATTAAGGCACAAAGAAGTTAGATGACGTGCCCAAGTACACACCAGTCATAGGTGACAAAGCCAAGGTTTCATCTTAGACTTCTTACTTTTAAATCTTCCAATATTTCTACTTATCCATAAGAGCTTTGAACAAATTAGAGCATAGAAACAAATAATAAATTATTAACATGATAGAATTACTTAGCAATCCTATTTTCTAACAGGTTAGCAATAGTTAAAATCTGGCAAACAGAGCTCTTTGCCTTAGTTTCCAATTCTCTTAACATTTTTCATATTTAATTTTTGGACACAAATTTCTTGGCAAGTGATCCAAACAAAATTTCAAACCTAAGCTGTACCCTTGATCAAATGACTGTTTTTCCCAAAATAGTCCATGGGCAAACTGTTACACGTTGTGCTCAGTGACCAGGACATAGCTGGCGAAAAGCACCATATAAAGTTTTTTCTATTTGCTGAGATGGTTTTGTGCTTGATCCTCAGGATTGCTCTTAGTAATTTAGTCACGCACGGCTCCGCGGCATATTGCTTCCTCGATGCTAATTTAAACCATGTCAGTGTGCTTGCAATATGACTGACAATAGCCAAAATTTTAAAAAAATGAATCGTTTCTTCGAATTAAATGTGTACTATTCATCTGTGAACATCATGCTTGAGATGCTAGTTAAAATTCTCTCTCCCTCTGTCCTTTTCTCTCCCTCCCCCCTCCCCCTTACCATTTCCTCTCCCTACTTCTACTCCCCCTCCCTCCCTTATCACACACACACACACACACACACACACACACACACACACACACACACACACAGTGCCCGTTGGATAATTTCCAAGCATCTAACATACACTGTTCCGAAGCAGGCTGGATTGGACCACACACACAATAGCAAATTGCCTAAATAAGTCAGATGCATAAGCAACAGCCACTCAAGTGCAGAGAATGTTTAAACTTTAGGGAAAAAACAATAAATTAAAGCACAGCCTTTCTTCTAAAGTGATTCCTTATTGAGGCTTCTGCTCTGAATTAGGAGGAGGTTGTGTCAGGGTGGTGTGCATATCTGGGGCCACCCTGGAATCTCTTTCTCCAGGATGAGTCAAGAGGCTCGTGGGGACAGGAAACAGAGAGCCCATGCTCTGCAACAGGACAGAGGACCAGGGATGGACCACACTGTCCTGCAGTTCACTAGGGTCACCTTTCAATCCTTTGAGAAAGACAAGCCTCTGAAGTGTAAGGTCATCCTTCTTATAGGTTTTCCAAGCTAGCCTGCCCTGTTTGCCTTCCCTGCCAGCAGCAGATACCAGACACAGCCAGAGTTTTCTTTTAGAAGTATAAGTAGACATGTCACCCCCATCCTTTCCGCTGCAAAACCTAAACTCCGCACCGTGACCTACAAGACCAGGCGCCTGCCTAGCTCTCCAAGTCCCCTCTTGCTCTCTCCCAGCCAGTCACGCTTGATTCTTGGGTTTCAGCCTCTCCTCCAAAGCTATTCTGCCCTGAGCCCTCTGCCTAGAACCCTTCCTCAGGATCATGGCAGGGCTGGTTCCTTCTCTCTGTTTAGGTCTCAGTTTAAATGTCACCTAGCTCGAGGGCTTCCCAAGCTGTCTGGGGTAGACTAGATTATGGGTCTCAGTTCTCAGTTCCCTGTACCATGTCCCTGCCCTGCCTGGTGTCTTTGCAGAAACTCTCACTATGGGCAGAGCAGCTGCTTCTCTCCACTAATATCAGTCATAGGATTTGCTTTGGCCAGAAACATGTGAGTGTAGGTGACAGTGGGCCATGTCCGGGCTGAAGCCCTAAGGGCTATTGTATGTCTTTGCTCAGCCACTTGCTCTGCTGAGATCCACCACGGAAGGTACGTGCCCAAATAGCTGCTGATTCCATTAGTCCAAGGTGCAGGAGGAACCCAAAACAAATCTTTGTTATCATAAGCCACTGAGATTTTAATGTTGTTACACAGCAAAAAAGCTATTAATAACACACTATGCAATCTAAAGAGCCCCTCAGGCTCTGTTGTATCGCTGTTTTGTTTTCATTATAGTGTTTACATTTCTAACATATATTTTCTGATTTATGTGTTTATTGCTCATTTCCTTCCTATCACTATAAGTTCCAAGAAGTCCTGTCCCTGAGCCCCCAAAACAGTGGCTTGCTCATAGTAGGCACTCAGTAAATAATCGTCTGTTAAATGAATGAATGAGATCCCAGTTCTTAACCTTAGAAGGATTTGTGTGTTTCCTAATCTGAAGACCCATATCCTATTCGGCCTGAGGCAAAGGACTGTTGTTTTTTTTTTTTAAGTTAAAAAAATCAGCTAACAAACAGCATAATATCATTATCTGAGGCAAACTTCATCAGAATTCTGATGTTCCCAGGAAACTGATAAATGTCTGGGTATGTCTCTTACTGGGGAAATACCAACTGGTCTTATGGTGATGCCAGGGCTAAGATGACCATGACGATGAAGGAGGAAGAGGTGGAGGTGGTGGTGGTGACGATGAGGATGATGCTCATGACAGTGCTGGTGGTAGTCGTGATGGTGATGATGATGGTGGTTCAGACCAGTTACCCCTACCCAGTTATCTGAGATTCACACCACCACACCCTCCAAACATACAGGGGAATTTAGTACCCACCAATTGCTCCTGGTAAGGAGACCTCTACTCAGTCTACAGTGCCAAGTACTATACTGGCAGTGGGGGCAAAAGTAGGCATGGTCCCATGCCCATGGAGGTCATAGGCTAGTGGAAGAGAGAGACTCACAATCAGTTGTCACCATGAGAAGGGCTACATCAGGGCAGAATGGTGTCATGACAGTCTGCAGGAGAGGACTCACCCCAGCCAGGAAAGGCATGCCTGAGCAGTGTAAGGAATTGGAACCACAAGATGAGTATGACTCACCCAAGCAAACAAGGAGTCAAAGAGGGTTCCAGACAGAGGGAATGGGGTGCAAAGAGCCTACCATGTAGGAAGAAGAGCAGCTTGGCCGGACTGGAGGGAGCATGGGGGAGCATGGTTTAAGATGAGGCTGCAGAGGATGGAAGAGGCCAAACTCAGCAAGGCCCTGTAGGCCAAGTTGAGGAATTCCATTTTTATTCTAAATAAGCAACAGCTGGAGAGTGTTAGGCCCTGGAGTGGCACGCTCAGATCTGCCTTCTGGAAGGATCACTCTGGCTGCTGTGTGGTGAAGGGGAGCAGAGGGGGATACTCCCCCAGGAGCTCGGACGAGGGTGGTAGTGAGGGGGGAGAGAACCACGCACACATCAGAGCTATTTCGGAGCCAAAGTGGTCCTGGGTGGAGACGAGGGAGGGAAAGGTGTAAGTGGTGAACTCCCTGTTTCCTGGCTTAGGTAATGGGGCGAATAGTGGTGATACTGAGACAGAAAACACCAGGTGAACAACAGGTTTGGGGAGTGGAAATCTGTTTGGACAAGTTGAGTTTTCCTTCCAAGAGATCAAAGAGATCAAGCAGACAGTCAGATACTCAGGCACGAGGCAAGGTCCGACAGGATGAAGTCAGTTTGTGATTCCCCTGCTCGGAGGAGGTGACAGTAGCTGTGGGTATGAACGAGATGCCACAGGAGACAACAGGAAGTGAGGAGACGATAGAGTCTGCCATGACCTTTCAAACTTGACCTCTCCTGGCCGGGGAGTAGATCAGATTCCGGAGGGATGGGGAGACGGGGGTGAGCCAGGTGGCTGGAGGGAGCTTGGAAGTCGAGGGCTGCAAAGGGGGAGAGGTGAACATTTTCCCTGGGGAAACCCACCGGCTCCCCAAATTGCCCTCCTCACATGTTGGAGAATCCTTTTCACTTGTTTCAAGTTACAGAAAATACTGGTAATAAATCTTTCGAGAGCAGGAATAGCTCTGAGTAAGGCCAGTTCCTGGAGCGCAGGACCAGCTGCTAGTTAGGAGAAGGCAGTGCCTGCTACCTAGGGAAAGGCTCCCTGGACAAAGAATAAAGGTCCTCCTCACCTACTGGAAGATGCCTAAAGTGTTTCAATGCCCGAGAAAGGTAAGGCATTGATTCGAGTCACACTGGGGCACCGAGTGTTGAGACTAACTGCTACCCTACAGTCGGCCAATCCATGCAACCACACGTGGTTACCGAGGACTGCACAGCACATGCTCTCCCCGGGGCCTGGGTGTGAGCAGAAGGAGCTGGCTCCCTCCAGCTGGGGTGGGAAGGGCACAAGCAGGAAGACCATAGGCAGAATAGGCTGAAGATTTAGACTCTGAAGACCACGTTGAAATCCTGGCCTGGCCACTTGATATCTGTGCAGCTCGGACAGTCATTCAACTACTCTTCAGAACTGCAGTGTCTCCATCTATAAAACAGGATGAATTACATTTTTTCAGAGGGTTCATGTGAGTATCAAATGCGATATTAGTTGAGAATGTGCCCTGAAACATGACAACAGAAGGCAGTCACGATGATTGTTTATATTCAAGATGTGGGACACAGGCCCTGCTGGGACTCCAGGCTGAGCATAGCAAATCGGAGTGAACTGAATTCTAAGTCCCAGGTCATTTCAGCAGCTACATAAATCCAGAGAAACACTGAAGCCATGTGTCGGCTTATGTACTATGGAGTTCAGCGATAAGCAGATACCTGGATGGTCTAGGCATTAATTCTCAGTTCTCTGGTACATGTCATCCAAATGAGATTGTTAATTTGTTATTCTACTTCATAGGGGATAAGACCATCAACAAAGTGGTGCTGTGAAACAACAAGAACGGAGGAACCAGGAAGAGAGGCTTATGTGCTGTGTGACCTTGGACAAGTCACTTAACTTCTCTGACCCTTAGTGTCCTTAAAAGTAAAACAGAGACAACTTACTAGGCCAAGTAGCTCTCTCCTAGTTGCTCTTTATCTTATGCTCTGTGTATTTTCTTCATAACACTTACCACTACCTAAATTTATCTTATTCATATTGCTTTTCATTAATTGGCTATCGTCTCTAAGTAGACTGTAAGCTCCACAAAGGCAGGAAAAATCTCATCTGCCCTACCCTGATGCACAGCAGAAATGCAGTAAGTGTTTGTGGGATGAATGAACAAAGGAATGAATAGATCCCCAAGGCATTAACCCTATTTTGCAGCTGGAATCCAAGGCTCAGAGACACGAAAGGCTTGCTCGAGGTCATGCTTGAAGGAGACGGAGAGGAGACTCAAGTCAAGGTCTGTTTAAGTCTCAAGCCCACAAGTCCTTCAGGGCTCCACTCAGTCTTCCAAGAGGAACATGGCGACTGCATGCCTGTGAAAGGCACAGCACTCCTTGAAACAGAAAAAAAAACCCCGATGCTCCTATGTGGCCTATAAGATCCTTCCTGCCTTAGCCCTGCTTCTTCTTTGACCTCATCTCATACTATGCTCTTTATTCATTAAGTTCCAGCTACATGAGCCTTGTCTAGGTCCCTCAATCACACAAAGCTTGCTGTCACCCCAGGGCCTTTGCACTTGCTCTTTGCTATACCTGGAGCATTCTTCCTCCAGATCTTCCTAAGGGTGGTGTTTTCTCATCATCAGAATCTCACCTCCGATAACAGGTGGGAGGGGTGGGTAGGGAAGAGGCATTACCTGACAACGTCAACCATAGAGGCCTCTCATGTCCACTTACCCCCCCCCCCAGTCATTCTCCAGTCTACCCACCTGTTGCAAATTCTTTACAGTCTTTATCAGTGTCTGCACACATGCTGTGTGTTTTGCATGGTATTGTCTGCATCCCTCTACCCAGCTAGAGTAAAAGCTTTGAGAGAAGGAGCATCAGCAACGCTGAGAACAGCACCTGGCACTTAGCACTGATTTACTTATTGCATGAGTTCTCATTCGTACGACAATTACTCAGACCAATTTCTGCTCTTCCGAAAAAGTCCTTTTCTCGGAAACAGTCACTCCATGTTGAAACGATGATGACCTGACTTAAAAAGGCTGTTCCAAGGACTCCAGTGAAATGGCACTGCATTTCATTTTCATCCAAAATCCAGATTAGAGTGACATCATTCATTGTTTTTTTTAAAAAAAAATATTTATTGCACAACTACTATGTCCTAGGAACCAGGGTTATGGCAATGAAAAGAGAGTTCTGACTCCATAGAACTTAGAGTCAAAGACAGACGTCTACCCAGGCAACGACAAGGAGGCGTGGCAAGTGTGTCCGGGCGGCACAGAGCAGAGCCAGCTAAGCTCACACAGGAATCGGCGGAGGTGGGGTGAGGAGATGACATTTAAGCTGAGAACTCACAGAAGAGATAGATACTTCAAGCACAGGGGATGTAAGTACGAAGGTGACAAATGCAAATGAATTCAGGGGCCCAGCAAGTACTGCAAATGAGCCTGGCCATCAGATATCGGCACACGACACACAGCATGCTCCCCATTTTGTTAAGCACACATGCATCTGGGCAATTTTCTATACTTCCACTTCTGATAAAGACAGAAATATGTCTCTACTCTAGGAAAAACACCAGGGTTTGATAAATTGCAAACTGACAGCTTCAGGGACAAAGAGAACAGGGAGTGGCAGGGAAGAGGAACTCAGGGTCAGCACAGGCCCTAGGTGGACTTGGTATAGCTATCTCAACAGCAGCTAGAAATTCAGATTTTTATTTTAAAAATCATTTTATGCTGACTCATAAAATATTTTAACAGTATATAAACCAAGCAAAACACACAAGATGAGGATCAGGCCTATGGGTACATAAAGTGGGATTAAAATAAAAGTTTCCAAACAAGGTCATTTTGAATTTGATAGAATTAGTACTATTCGAAACCACATTCATCTTGAAAGTGCCCGCTGGCAGTAATAACAATAGCCTACTCAATAAGAGAAAGTAGTTAACAAGTAAGCACTTTATTAAAAGTTTTAAATAATGGCATAATACTGGTAATCTAGATCTTTTCAAAATTACTGTAGTACCATATCCATGCACAGGCTAAATTTAATAAACAATTACTAGGATTCTAAGTACAAAAACATCTGTGCATTTTTTTGAGAACTTCTAATTGCAGATGTAGATTTAGAGAAAACCTTCTCATGAAGTTAATCTTAAGTGCATGATAAGGAATATATGGAATGTCATAAAGTAAATAATTAAGCCCCTCCCTTCCTTCTTAGAATGGGGGTGGGTGGTCTTTTCTTATATTTTTTTCCCCCGTTTTGCAAGTATGAACTCCGCGGAGCAAATGGTTTCTGTTCAACTATTCCACTCAAACACCCTTGTCATTCTTCAGCAAGAGCTTTATTTAGAAGTTCCCAGAGAAATGAAAGTGAGAAAACCCGGTTCATAAAGGGAATGGATATAAAGAGCTCCATTAATACAGCTGCTATGCCTGGAAAGTCAACAAAGCCTGATAATGTGTTTTATTTGGACCTATCCTCTACTGCGTGCTGGTGATAAGGAGGTACTTGGAGCTCAGACGTTCACTGCACTACACGGATTCAGCCCCTTATTGATTCTGAAACAATGCTCCCTTTCAGATCACACCCACTGAAGTGCATAGTAATAAGGCGGCACTGGGGGAAGACGCAGACAGGACTTGGAGCAACACAGTGGGGCTTTATCTCAGGTGCTGCCCACTGCCTTGTTGAGTCACTGCGGCCAATCCCTCTGCCCCCACCGTACCATCGCTTCTCTGTTTGCAAAACAGGGCTGGAGTGCTTGTTTGCAGCTACATGACTACTTCTTCTTTTGTTTTAGCCTCTTTATTGAGGTATGGCTGGGCTGCTGTGTAAAAAGCCGTGCATATTTGATCCATGCAACTCGATGAGTTTGGGCCTAAGAAGGCACCCGTGAAACCCTCACCACCATCAAAGCCATAGACATGTCAGGCCGGGCGTGGTGGCTCACGCCTGTAATCCTAGCACTCTGGGAGGCTGAAGCGGGCGGATTGCTCGAGGTCAGGAGTTTGAAACCAGCCTGAGCAAGAGTGAGACCCCATCTCTACTATAAATAGAAAGAAATTAATTGGCCAACTAATATATATAGAAAAAATTAGCCGGGCATGGTGGCGCATGCCTGTAGTCCCAGCTACTCAGGAGGCTGAGGCAGAAGGATTGCTTGAGCCCAGGAGATTGAGGTTGTTGTGAGCTAGGCTGATGCCATGGCACTCACTCAAGCCTGGGCAACAAAGCGAGACTCTGTCTCAAAAAAAAAAAAAAGCCATAGACATATCCGTCACCTGTCAAAGTTTCCTTCTGCCCCCATAATTATCATCATTTCTCTGAGGAACTCTGTAAGACTCAAGCTCTTGTTTTATGGAAGGCTTGGCGGCCAGCCCCCATACAGCCCATGCCGGCAGCAGCCAGAGTCCCAGAATCAGATTTAGAAGGGATGTCAACAGGCACCTGGTCCTACCATGGGTATCACGCCCAGAGCCTGCTCCGGGATCCCTCTTGTGGCCTCCACAGCCTGACCCCAGCCTGCAAGGACCTGCTCCACTGTCATCCCTTCCATTCCCCACCACCACCACCACCACCACCCTGTCATCCTTTCTGCTCCAGCCAGGCTGGACTTCTGCAATCTCATTCCAGCCTCCTGGCTTTACACTTGCTATTCCCTGTGCACAGGAGTGTCACAGGGCTCAGCTTAGTGTCACCCTTACAGTGACCTCCCCTCACCATCCATGCAAAGTTTTCCCCCTGTCACCCTCTGTCATGCTACCCCATGCTGTGTTCTAGTGAGCACGAGACACTGTCAGAAGTGATCTTGGTAATTATTTGTTAGGTTGTTTCCTTTTGGTGTTGCCTCCTCCAACAAAAGCTTCATGAGGGCAAGGGTCTTGCCTGTCTTGTCCACAATTCTACATCCCCAAGTGCCTGCAAGTGTGCCTGGCAGAATCCCAAGTGCCTTCAGAAGTCAGGCAGGTGACAGCAATCAGTGACAAGGTCTGGGCATACAGAGTGGGGAGGAGTGTGGCCTTCTGTGAGGCCACCCTCAATGAAAACCGTTCCACATGCAAATCACGTGCCAGGTCAAGCCAAAACACCAGGAGGTTGAAAGCTCTCTGGGTCACCAACTCTGACTTGGCAGAGTTTGTCTTTAAATGCAGTTCCCAGCGTGGTACCTGCTGAGCCAGCTGGAGCCTGGCAAGCTCAGAGCACACTCTCTCCCCTCCGGATCCTGTGTCCTCCTGGTTTTTTGTTTTTGTTTTGTTTTGCTTTCAGTGACTATTTTTCACCATTAGCAAGTATCATACACAACCAAAGAACCACTGTGTTTGTTTTCAAACTTGTCCCCAAAACACAACTAACTACCTTTTTGCAGAAAGTGCAACTAGAATTATAAATCAAATTTTAATCAAGAGAACTAAAGAATTAGAACAGACAGAAATCAAGAATAGCAGATTATTTAAAAAAAAAAATCAGTGATGGGACAGGGCAGAATGAATCATCTGATTTATTTTTTTTGACATGACTTATCATCTGAGTCTCATTTGGTGTAGACTACCAGTAGAAAGAAATTTCTTTCTCGAGTCTTGGAGCATGCACTCACAGACACATGCTGCCCAGAAGCCGAAAATCCACATCAACGGAGATTAAACATTTTGCTATAGGTTACCCGCAATCAGTGTAATCACCTCGGAGGTCTCTGAAATAAACTTTTATATTCACCAGGAGTAGCAGAACCCTCAAAGATAAGAAATTCATAGTCCTCAAGCAAATTCTAAGCAGATCTGAATCAGAATATCCTTTTGAGGTTGGAAAATTTGGGCATTTCTCTAGCTTAGAGAAAACCAAAAAGTAAAAGTATATGTCCTCAAAAGAGACTGTTTGCTCTAGGTTTTCTGTTTAATCCAAACCCAAAAGCTATGGAAACACATCAGAAGCAGGGCTATAGGTTTCATCCCAATTTCCACTGCGGTTGGGGACTTTTATGCAGAGACCTTTAAAATCTCAGGGTTTCCTTCTCCAAATCAAGTTCAAACCTCTGCAGCTCTTCTACCCCTAACCATTATAATTCAGGAATGGAATTAATCTTCTCTACATTTCTCAAATCAGAAATGGATGTGAAGAGAGTAAGGCCAAACTCAGTAAAAATCAAAGTACTGATAACCCAAAAACTCCCCCCCCTCACCCTCCCAAATTCTTTTTCTGGTTGGGAGACATTTGAGCGTCAGCTCTTTAACAAGAATGATTTGGGGGCTCCTTTAATTTTGCCAATATTGAGTGATGACTAAAAGCATTTTTGATCTGCAGACTTAAGTCTGCTTCAAAGCAACGTCTTTCATGGCCCGCCGTGGCTACCGGGCACAGGCAGGGATCGCAAACGTCTGAAAGAAAATCAGAAGCTCTTAGGATCATGACCGCCCCTTGCTGACAGAGCCATCACCCCATTTCATGTGGCCGAACATGGATTACTCCACGCCGAGACCCCCTCCCTTCCCTGACCGTCTTCCATCTGGAAACAAGATTCAAGCAGAAATGCAAAAGCGCTGGCAAAGCTGCTTAGGTTTTGGCATTCCCACCATTCCATTGTTTGGTCTAATTCGGGGAGGTCAGAGGAGGAGAGTTCAGAGGGGCACAGGGCTCTGAGCTACAAAGCACCAGCCCCATTGTTCCCAGAGCTGGCTCGCTCCCTCCCCGTCCTCTGAAGTGGGGAAGCCACCCCCACCTCGGTGGCCTCCCAGTCTCTGAAAGGCTCCGGCATCCGCTTCACATAATGCCGTAGGAGGAATATTTAGGTTCCCGGAGACAATGCCCTGAACAGTTCAACAGCCTCTCTCCAGGACCGAACAGCGGACAAGAAAAGACCTGGCCTGTCTCAAAGCCCTCGTCCCGGTGGTAGACTTTTAAATAAAGTCCTCTGGTGTCTTCATCCCTTTGGACTTGTGTAATCAAATGGACTAAACGTTCAGTGTCTTTATTACTGCATCATGGGGGCCTGGGCTGCGCTCAGCGCGGGGACAAGAGCTCTACCTCCCCTCCTGCCCAGAGCTGCAAACCCTGCCTGGAAACAGACAACCAGGAGGGGCCAGGATTTCCCTCCTTCTCCCATTGTCATGCAGAGGTTTATAAGAGGGGAGGAGAGGCATGTGAATGAGTGACACCAGCGTGTGGGAATGGGACATGAGCCGCATTGCAAAGCCAGAAAACTTTCCTTGGGGTGCAGGTTATAACATGAGGGCACATTTAAGGGACCTTCTTGGCAGCGGCTTTTCGGGGACTAATGTTGGGTTCTAGACAGATGCTGGCAGCTGGGTTTATACAAGGCTCAAGGTTGGATGGAGACAATAGGTCCAGAAAGCAGGACCCCCATTGTTAACCAGGAATAAGTGCATTAGTGATTCCTTTCCTAAGGATTTCTCTTCTGGCAAAGAAGTCTTTAATAGAGAAAACACACACATACATTATATATAATATATATATTTTATATATATATATTATATATATATATAATTACTCATCAAGTTACAACATTTTTTCTGATTCTAGAAGAAAAATAGTCCATTCGCTTTGTCTGATTACCCAGCAAATTGAGGGCAAAGGAAGAGCTCCCTGTTGAACTGGCCGAGGCCAGCTGAGCCCTGGCTGGGATATTCCTCCAGTGCTGCCGGCTTTTTCCCTTTCTTTGGGGCAGACCCCAAGATAGAGACACTGGGGAGGAGTCCTGGGCTGTGAATGGACCCCCAAGGGCTGCTGTCGTCGCCAGCCGTGAATGGCCAGGAGGCCGGCGATGGCACGAAGCAAACGAGATGGCCAGGGAGAGCCAGCACCCCAAGGAGCTCCGCCGGCCACGCCACCGTGCACCGCCACCATGCAGCTGGCGTCGAATATAAAGCCCCATAAATTGGTTACAGAAACGCAGGGCAGGAGGAGAAAGCAAATCAAAATGATCAAAAGCAGGGGCGCTTAATACCAATGGACACCTCGGTAAAACAACTGTAAAACCTGAGCCGCTGCTAGGAGTGCGAGGGTATCTGAGGATCTGCGTTTACACACAGAGCTGGAATCCGCAGAGCCGGCCACAAAGATGGTTTTGCTTTTTTGGTTGTTTTTTTCAATCTGCCGGTGACGATACTTTTTTTTTTTTTTAACTTCTAGATTGATTCATCTCTTTTAAATGTGGGGAACTCATCCAGCAAATATAACTTCTTCCAGTCTCTCCAGATTCTTAACATTAGTTCCACATTTTTAATTAATAACATTACAGTGTGTCAGATATCGCAATTTACAGAAGATGAACACATGAAACAGACGTACTTTGAATTGGCTATTTGGTGTTCTCTGGAGGGGAAGAGGCAGGAAGGGGAGCATTTGTCGCCACCCCCAACGACAGCGGGGTCTGACCCTGTTCTGAGCCCGGGCGGGCCCTTCCTGGGAAGGAGCCGCTCAACCATGTGAGATGAATTAACTGTTTAGGGCAGAGGAACCTGATACTGTTAGTTTCTCCTCGCACCAAAGTGGGGCTGTCAAATTGGAGTTAAGGGCAAGGCAATGACCCATATAATTTAGAGCTGGAAGAGGGGGAGATTGTTTGGATATATATTTGATGGCTAGATATCAAACAAAGGCTACTGTCCAAGGCAGAATGGAACAACCAAAACCTAACCATTTAATAAGAAAGTTTTATACATTCTTCCATGCCGAAAGATAATTATTTATTTAAAGAAAATCTAATCTGTTGATTGTAGGCACCAGCACTTGAGAATGTTGACTCAGCCTGCTCATTTTAAGACCGTAATCCATTTCTGGGAAGACAAATAGGGCTTGCCCCTCTTGTGATCACTGGTGTAATTCGAACGAAGCCCAATGGCAAAGACAGTCATTTCTTGGAAGACAACACCATAGAGACACAGAATGTTAGGTATGTAGTGAACAGGCATCTTGTTTTCAATTCCAGGTGCGCTGGCTCGTGGGCCTTACTTACTAATGATCTACATATTTTGCTGATTTTCCTTTTGAGGCTGGTGTTGCGTCCTATGTGTCTCTGCTAGAAACAAGAGCCAGAAAGGGTCCCCTCCTCCATGCCTTTCCCCTCCACTGGGCACAATCTTGCTTACTGCTCTTTCAAGTCTTAGTTAGAGCAACTGTCACCTCCGCTGAAGGTCTTCCTTGGCCAGTTCTGCATCCCTCCCCCAACATAATGAACCACACTCTCTTCTAGACTCCCATAGCACTTTGTATTGACAATAGCTAAGTCGCTTTATCTGCCCAAGAGAATGGAGATCATGACTTATAAGAGGGATACGAGGAAAAGATACCACGTGGAAGACGACACACAGTGTCTAGTGCACAGTGGGCATTTAACAAACATGGCTGCTTCTTTCCTCCTATTTATATCACTATTACAGCATATATGCTTGAATGTGTTATTTTACCTGTTCTGCTAGTGTCTTGAGTGCAATGGACATGTGCTGCTCTCTTTATTATGCCCTGAATCTAGCACAAAGCCTAGAACATAGTTATACATGATGTTTGATGAATGAGTTAGAAAGCGATAATGAGTTACTTGGTTTGATGAATATTTATTTAGCAACTACTATGTGCCAGGCAGTTTTCTAGGTATTGAGGACATAGGGGTGAACAAAACAGATACGACCTGAACCCTCATGGAAGTTACAGTCTAAGGCACAGTTGGGAGAGTAAGGATGATAATAAGCAACCATACGATGTCAGTTTCTTCGGGTGAGGGCAAGTTATGTGCAGGGTTCAGAGATGGATGGATGGAAAATTTGAGTGAAGTTAAAAACAGACCCACCAGTAACCCCATTTGGGCCAAGGGAAAACTAAACCGTAAATCAGAATGGTTCCTACAGAAGCCTTCCCGGAAACAAAGCAAAGTGCCCCAGTCCCGATGGCTGCCTGCTTTGCTGCTCTTCCCTCTGCCACCTAGGGGTCAATCGTCCTCCCAGCCCAGGCTCGAGGTGGCCTTCAGCACGCACACCTTCTGCATGTTCCTGTCCTCGCCCCTTGCTCAAGGGTCCTCCTTCCTCTAATCCTCGAAGCCTCGCTGGGATCCCACGTGCCTCTCACCACCCTGTCCAGCTTGAACACTGTGTATTACATGACCCCCCCCCCATAAAAGGTGTTTGAGATGCAATTATCGGGGTGTCCGCATAGCTCTCCCTCGTTAGGCTGTAAGTCATCAGACGCTGGACTGCCAGAGAATAGTTTACTTCCTTCAACTCCCCACAGAGTCTCAGCCCCAAATAAAATGAGAAGTGCTTTGTTTTGTTTTTAAATAAAAGAAGTGCCTTTTAAGTCCAAGATTTCAAAGTGCTCTTCGAACATGTCGTATTTATCCCTCCATGTAAGGGCTTTTGTTAGAGGGGACGGAGAGGCAAGTGCAGTGAAGTGGCTTGACCAAGGGAACGGCAAGTGTGCTTAGTAGACCCCACAAGAGAAGCGAGATCCAGAACGCCCAATCTGACGAGCACCTGCCGAAGCTTCAGGACACCCCCCCATGACCCTGCACCACCCTGCCGTTCTGCTCTGGCACCCCGTCCTGCCCCCAGCTGGTCTCACATCCCACGAGGCTGGTTCAGGAGCCCCACTCCAGTGGGAGCGGGCAGCATGCCTCACGCAGACCATGCTCTTTCTGCCCACTCCTCTCACTCCCTGCACACCTGGCTATTTTCCCTGCATAAACTCCCCTCCCCTCCCTCACTTCTGGGAATTAAATAACCATCTGCCTTTCAAGGGCCAACTCCACGGTCATTTTCTCTATGAAACCTTCTCAAATATCCCCGGCAAGTAAGCGCATTTGCCCTTTATGTAGAATTTGTTGTGCTAATTATAGGGCACATTCCTACCTGTTTTGTATCGATACTGCAAATCTGCATAGCCTGCATTCTCAATATATTCTCCAGCAAACTGGTATTAACTGAGTAGCACCTAAGTGGACACATAGGTACTACAGTAATAGGGTATTGGGCAGGTGGGAGGGGGGAGGGGGCGGGTATATACATACATAATGAGTGAGATGTGTACCATCTAGGGGATGGTCATGATGGAGACTCAGACTTTTGGGGGGAGGGGGGGAAATGGGCATTTATTGAAACCTTAAAATCTGTACCCCCATAATATGCCGAAATAAAAAAAAAAAAAAGAATGCTGATGTCAAAACTGTCTCATGTAGTTTTTGGATGGAACTTAGCATGACGCAAGGCAGGTGGACCCCGCACAGCTAATGCTCACTGAATGAATGAATGACTCAATCCTTGTTTGCGGAGGGCTCGTCTTTGACACTGACGATTTCTCCATCACAAATCTAGTAACTATAAAGATGAGTGAGTTAATTTTTTTCATCTCTGGGGCCTAATTGTAAGTCTCTCGAGTTAGATTTTTCTGTTAAAACACCTTTCAAAAGTCCCCTAGGTTTTGTTAATAAGACTAATGGAAATTTCATTTCCACCATCGCTACCTTCTAATGGAATTTTCCAGAGGTACTTTTCTTTCTTTATTCACTTTTTCAGACAAAATACTATTTTTATTTTATATCAATAACTTTAAACATTCAGAAACACTGATTCTAATGCATAACTGAAGCCAAAACTGCCTTAAAAAAAAATCTTAGATCTCAGAGATAGTGAGAGAAAAAGATTTAATGCCATTTTCCCTGTAATTAGGAAATTTCCAACGAGCAAGCTACTTGGCAACTCTTACGGAGATGTGCGAATATATTTTGCTTCTGAAAATTGAGGCCAGGTGAGCTAATTATTAATTTACATTCAGGTTTTAATTCCTGGAGAAGCTCTCTAGGTAACTTTATAGTCAATAACTCATTCCTTCTTGAAAATGGATAATTCAAGAACCAGGGAGGAGTTTTACAAAGATGAACATCAATAAGCAAGCCCATGACATGGCTCTGGGGGTAGTATTTACGCTGAACAGCACCCCCACACACACACACCACAATGAAATGTCGGCACTGGAGCTGTCTTAAAATAATTATTTTGAGAAACTAGATTTTTGTCCTATTAGAAAGTCTCTTTGAAGACAAATTAAATGCTATAATAAGTGTGCTCTCTCTAAATTGACCTGGAGAATTACTAGAAAAGTAATTGTTATCTACTAGAGTCAAAGCATTGATCTAGTTTCTTCTGTTTCCTAAATGGAATATGCTTTTCTACTCGGATAAACTGAAGTAGATGAAAAGGAAGGACACTTATAATCCCAAATAAGTTCCTTTATCTGGTTCCCTGAGCAATCGTACACACCAGGAGACTTTTCTCCTTCATGGAGATAAAATTTACATAAAATTTACCATTGCAACCATTTCAAAACGCAGAGCCCAGTGGCATTTAGTATATTCCCAATGTTGTGCCATCATCAATTCCACCTAGTTCCTAAACATTTCCATCACCCCTGGAGGTAACTCAATACTCACCAGGTGCCATTTCCCCTCCCCAGAGGACTCTGCTCACACCTCCTGGCAACCACTAATCTCCTTTATGTTTCTACAGGTCTACCTATCCTCGATATTTCATATAAATGGAATCATGCAATATAGGACCCTTTGTGTCTGGCTTCTTTTAGCATAAAGTTTCCAAGTTCATCCACATGTATTGGAATGTCATTCCTTTTTATGGCCGAATAATATTCCATTGTGTGGATATACCATATTTTCCTATCTATCACACCAAGTAGTTTTCTTCTTTCTATGGTCTGTGAGCAGTACAAAGATACCCACCATTTGGGGCATTAGTGTCCATTTCTGGTTTGGAAAATTGGGAGAAGAGCATAAAAATAGTATCCCTGTGGTAGAAGCAAGTTTACCAAATGAGGAAGGGTTTACTCCCATCTAAGAATAAATGGGTCAACAGGGGGCTCTGACAATTTGATAAGGTGCACCAAAAACCTGGAACATGTTAATACTGCAAGTAATTAGACATCTAAGGATTTATTCTAGGGAAATGAGATTAAAAACAAATATTATGTCCCAGGGTGGTTGTCACATGGTTACACATATTAGCAAAAATCTGAAGGTGACATAAATGCTTACCAAAATGAGAGCAACTAAAGAAATTCTGGCATGTCCTTTCAATAGAACACTCTGCAGCCATTAAAATAATATTCTCATAGGCCGTTTCAGACTATGAAACAGTGCTCACAATACATAATTAAGCATGAAGCACAACAAAAAGCTTTCTTTAGTACTAGGAACCCATTTTTTCTTAAAAAACATGTGTGGCTATGCATCAATACACACATGCTTGTGTAAGTAAATAGACTCAGATGCTGTGCTGACAGCAATCATCTCAGAACAGCAGGATTATGAGCTATTCTTACTCTTCATAATTTCTGTATTTCCCTATTTCTGCATTGCACATGCATGACTTTTAAGATTAGAAAGTCCTTTAGGATTAGAAAGAAGTCCATAGATGAGTGTAAAATCAACAAAGACATGGCCCTGGAGGCACCCATCCCTCCGTCCCTCCCCGAATCAGAGCTTTACTGATGGCCTGCCGGTTTCTTACCCACGACAGTCCGTTCATTATGTCTATAGTAGTGAATCCCTCATTCCCAAGAAGTCATTTTCCAGACAAAGTCTGAGCCCATTCAGCCTCATGAAGTAAGGCTGTGGCTTCCCCCAAGCACTGCCCTTCGCCATGGCTTCGGCGCCGCTCTCCCAACCACGGAGCCTCCCTTCTCTGCGTCCGCCTGTGACCCTCACCTGGCACCGTGGCCAGCCCTCCCTCCCCCTCTGCCCGCCTCCCCACCCTCTCCTGACCCCCTTTCCCACTACAACCTTTGAACTCTCCTTGCCCTTTCTGTCTGAACCATCACCGTGGCGCTTCCCTAACAGGACCTCGCGGTGGAAGAATCGGGTCCTACGTCCTCATCGGATTGTAAGCTCGGTAAAGGCAGAGCGGTGGAATCTTCTCTTGGGGGAGCGAGGGAGGGATCCTTAGAGAACGTGACCCCATACGCAGCACAGAGCACACACGTTGACTGCATGCGTGTCAAACGGACAAATGAAAAGCAGTTCTTCACGTCCAACGTTGTGTCCCTTTAAAAATCATTTTGGTAGGAAGTTTGACAGAATAGAATTTCCTTTTATCCCGTCATACAGTAGACAATTCAGAGAACCAAAGTCAGATTGCTACTTCACTCTTCATTTCTCAGGGATTTCTTCCCCCAAAGTGATCTGGCCAAGTCCCCATGGCCTCGGCCAACAAGGTGGGAGACAGATACGTGGAGTTGTATTTTACTCCTGGTTTCTCTCTTGCAGTCTCGCTGGTCACGGTGAAGGCCTCTGAACGGTTTGACAATGACATTCAACCCTAGGATCTGAGCAAGTAGTAGGTTCCTCCCTCCCCCTCCAAATCTGTGCATTTCAAAATAACTGAAGGGATATTTATAGAGATTTATTGACATGACAGAGATTTCATTGATACAAGGAAGTACAGCACAACAAAACGGAAATAGGTCTGTCGCAAGTCTTTGAGTCTTTGCAGACGATGAACTCCAACACGAGCCTTCTTTCCTCTTGGCTGTGGTGGTCCAACCAACAGCAGAGGTAGAAGTACTGAAACAGCAAGGCCAAAGTCCCCCACACGCACGCGCTGCAAAGTGACTTATGTCAACAGGTTGTGAATTCCTGCCTGGGTTCTGTAAAGATTTTTATTAAATTGCCGTAAGGATATTTTATTTTCCAAAGTTGAATCAGAACCTTCATAGAAACTCAAAGGAGGTCCGGTCCTCTTCCTCGTGGAGGGTGAAAAACGTCTCTCCGTGAGACAGGCTTGTCCTTCGCAAGCAACCTCCTGTCCCCCCGGTCTCCACCCTTTCTCCCCGAAACTCTCACTACTGATCCAGCCACGATGTCCAAGGGGCCACGCCCGTCCCCACAGCACGGCCTGTGCACACGCCCTGTGCACACGCCCTTCCCTCCACCAAAAACATTCTCTCCTCTCTCCCCTCTGGTCAACTGCAACGTCGCGTCTCAATGGAAATGTCACTTCCAGGGGCGAGTGCTCTCCAAATGCCCCTCAACCCCGGCGATCTCAATAGGATTCCCTGGTTTTGCTCCTGGAGAGTGTCCCGTGCTGAATTTTACTAGCAGTGAGCACAGTGTGTCCGTACACGTTTGTGTGATTTCTTATTTGAAGTCTGCCGCCCCGGCTGACAGTGTGAAGTCTGTGAAAGCTGGGAGTTTGCCGATTTTGCTCATCCCGGGAGCTGGCGCCTCGGAGGTGCTCAGTAAATATTTGCGGGATGGAAGAGTCGATGACAGCCTCCCCAACCTGGACTCGGACCCTCTGACCCGGCTCTTCGCTCCAGCCTCCTCTCTGCCTTCAGCAAACAGGCAGCTTCTGACCATTTCAACTTCCCACCCTGCACGTTCAAGCAGGGGACAGACTTAGCCCACCTCAGGTGGCACTGCAGGGGTCTGCGCATGTTTACTGCGGACTCTGAGACTGACAGAAGAGCCAAGTTACTGTGAATGTGTCTTCCAAATTCCCAAAAGAAAAATATGATCACACGGATGTGGTGTCACACACATGTGTCTGTTGGAGCAGCAGCACTCTCCGTGGTGTCTGTTTATTTCCTGAATGTTACGGTTCTTTTGGAAACTCAGATGAGTAGCGAATTGGACGTGGAAATGGCCGCTCCGCTGGCAGCCACCGGAGGTAAGGCGCGGCGGCGCCGTGGGGGAAGGGGCGACTCAATGCCCTGATTGTGACTGTGCATTCAAGATGGCTGCGGCAGGAAAGGCCAGGCTGAAGCTATTAGACGTTTAGAAGCTGGTTTAAAAAAAAAATTTTTTTTTTAAATGGATGATTGTATTTTTAGCTTCCTATAATTCACTGGATCCCTAGTAAATGATTCCTTTTAACATCTGCTGCTGACAGTTCAATATTCCCTCTGATAATGTTCTCAGGTGTCAACACGCAGAGCATCAAAGCTTTGATCTCCATGCAATAATTGTCATCAGTCGCCACACTTCGGAGACGTTCCCCTTGGAAACCCATCCAACAAATCGGACATTTACAGGGTGCATGTTTCAAATGTGGTCAGACTCTAAGGCCCCTGCCTAAAAATGGGCCTAAATAGCTTCCACTGAATAGTGCCAGATTCCTGACAAAAAATAAAAAATAAAAATAAAAAAATAACCCTCCACCCCCACCTGTTTCCCTCTCTCCTTCCTTAATCTGTATCCCCGCTTCTCTGGTTTTTATAAAAAAAAAAAAAAAGTTTGCAGCCCTGCCAAAGTCTTTTAAGAACCCTTCCAAGGAGCCTCGGACAGCCCTGGCTCTCTAAAAGGATGCCATTGTAAAGGCTCGCGCTCATATTTCAATGACATACGCGTATGTCTCGCAGAAACCAAGGTCTGTGCGTCTCAGGATTTCGCCTTAGTTAACCACAATTGCAGGGAAACGGTACCATGTTCATACAGTTAAATGTGGTAGCAATTACTCTGCTGGCAAAAGAGGAGGAGGGTCTTGATGGCCTAAGTCCTACGAGTCAGGATTAAATAAACGTGTCTCTTAGAGTTACGCTGATAACTTGGAATGCTCCCTCTGTGCCGTTTGATGCTGCAAGTGCTTCGGAACCGACATTTCTTGTAGACAAGCCCATTGTGACCTGGCCAGAAGGCGTGTGGGACAACTTCGGGGGGGGGGGGGGATAAATAAATCCATTTTAAGAAAAAAAGTCAATACATATGTGTGCATACACACACACTGATTGAGAAAACTACTCCCAAATAATCTTGAGCTTGTAGATTATTAAATGCTTTCAGATATCAGGAAATAACCTGAAAATTGCTTTCCTGTATCATATTTACCAAAATGGTGCTATCGAATACTTTAGGGAAGGAAAGATACGGGTCGGGTAACCTGAGCATTGTTTAATGGTCACCGATTTTACTAATGGCCAGCCAGTCTTTTGGATTTCATTAGAACACAAGAATGTGATAAGATTCCTGTGAGTGTGATAAAACTGGAGAGCCATTTTTAAATGCAATATGGTTTATGTTTACGATCCCAGTTCTAGTTGGAACAGAAAATAATTCCCTTTCTATATCTTTTCCCCAGTGGCTAGGATACCACATACAAATAATCGAGACAAAGAGCTTCACAAGTCAAAAAAATATAAACAGACATATAGATCCTATCACATCTTCTACCACCAAAATGTGTCAACTCCTGGTCTGGAAAACAGCAACTGTATGAAATAGGACACAGCAAAAGATCGAGTCAGGAAGGAAGCATTTTCCCAACATCAAAAATGGTGGAGAAGTCAGAAGTTTTCTTCTAATTGGGAATGACAGAGATACTGAGTTCAGAAATCCAATAATCCTACAAATTCACCAGTGTGTCTAATAGCTCTGGCCAGCCAGCCCAATGTTAAAAAACAATCCCTAGGAAGAATGCCCTAAAGGAAACAGATGAGGTGGCTACAAGGAAATAAAAATTATATATACAGCAGAGAACATTTCTCAGAATAAAAAAATGTCCTAAAAGAGAAAGAAACATTTTTAGATAGGTACGGAGGTGGGTAGGTGGATGGATGGATGAATAGATACCAACCTGCCTATCTAGGTAGATAGATGTAGATAGAGCTGAAGATAAAAATGCAAGCATGATTCATTTCCAATTTATCCCAGACTCTGAGAGGTAGAAATATGTTTCTTACTAGTTCTGGTTTCAAATAACTGTTTTCTACAAATCCCTTTTGAGATCAAGTGGCCAGGACTGACTCTAACACTTACAGAGCCCAGAAAAAGAAAGACAGAGGCCCATATTCCATAAGTATAAATATTTAAAGATCATAAATCACAGTAACAAATTGTTAAGTAAAATCCATTCTGTCCTCCCTTGACAAATACACCTCTGTAACCACTTGGAAGGCCCAGTTGGAATTGAGAATCCTCAGTTTCTTGCCAGAATGTTGAGGAAGACCCAGACCCAGCCCCAGCCCTGTGGCATGCCCTCCTCTCTCCTGACCCGCCACCAGCCCACACTATGTCACCTCATGAGCACACAGGGAATGTCCTGGCCCATGGATCCCAGATCTGCCTACAGCCACAGGAACACTCAGCCTTTGCAACCCATGGACCTGGGCTTAGCACTAGCAATTTCATTCACTCTCAGGAGGTCAAGCCCAGGGATGGTGCCACCAGGTCCTGGAAGCAAGTTGGGTATACCTGGATAGTTACCATGTGGGGGACATCAGGTGGTACAGGCTGTAGTCCTCTTGGTCCTGCAGATGCTAAGTCTATAGAAAGAAGCATGACAGCAGAAGGGCCACAGCAGGACTCTGTGAAGCCTGGGACCAGGCATATCTTGCACCAATCTAAGGCCAATATTTCAAGTAGCCGAATTCGTGAGTAGCCAGTGTAGATTTTGGAGAGTAGGAACAGGAAAGCGAATGAAGATAAGAGAAGGTAGCCTTTATGTTAGTTATCTATTGCTGTATTACAAATCATCCCACATCTTAGCAAATTAAAACAATGAACATTTATTATATCAGATTTCTCTGGATCAGGAATCTGGAAGCAGCTGGTTGGGCTGGTTCTGGTCAGGGACTCTCATGAGGTTCAGCTGAGCTGTTGGCTGGGGCTGTGGTCTCATCTGAAAGCCCAAGAAGGGAAGGGAGGAAGGTCCTACCTCCAGACTCACTCATGTGATGGTTGACAGGACTCAGCTCATCACAAGACTCTGGCAGAAGAGCTCCACTCCTTGCCACACGGACACTCCCCTGAGTGTTCTCTTGATGGGGCGGATCAGCTGCTCCCTCCCCCCCCCACCCCAGAGCAAGTGATCTGAGAGAGGAAGAGCACATCTGAGATGGAACCACAGTCTTTTTATAACCCAATCTCAGAAGTGACATACCACCACTTCTGCCCCAGGCTATTGGTCCCACAGACCAACCTTGGCACAGTGTGAGAGACAACCACACAGGGGTGTGAAGACAGCAGGCCAATGGTCCCATTCCCATGCAATGAGGATTTGGCCTCCAGCTTTGGTCCAGAGGAAGGAAGGGAGAGGAAAGGAGAGAGGGAATGAGGAAGGAACAAGGACAATTGCAGAATCATAGTGTTTCTTCAGTCTAACTCCACTTTCCACGCCCAACAGTTGCCTGAAGGATCAGTGGCCCCTTCCCTCACTTCTCTACAGATCAGTCCTTGGTTCTCAGACTTGAAGGTGGAATGCCTCTTCCTGACTACACCCCTCACCCTTCAAGCCACTGGATACCCCTCGGGTCCTGCCCAAATGTTCCTCATGCTATCTGTGAACAATTTCCTGGCTCACCAAATCCCACCTGGCCATAGCCCTCCTGCTCACCACACTCCTCTGTGGCACTTTTCAAATTCTATTTTATATATATATATATATATATATATATATATATATATATATATATATTTTTTTTTTTTTTTAATTTTTAGTTTCCTTATTGAATATGCAGCTCCAAGGCTCAGCTCTTGGGGGGTGGGGGGCAGTGGAACACTTTCCACTTGAATAGTAAATCATAAATACTGCTCTTGCTCTGAAGCCTTTCCCACATGGGACCCTCTGTCCACACACTGTCCCCTGCCCACCCTCCAGTCTCCCGTTTTGTGTGCCCCACCCGCAGGGCATGGTCCCTCGTGCTCCTCCCTCAGCCCGGGTCTCTAGCACCGGAGCATGGCCATGTAAGGTCTCGGGAGCCGTGTGACAGATCCCTGCAGATAGAGGCCCAGCCCGGCTGCAGCACCACGGAAGAGATTTCAGCCTAAAGAGAAAAAGTTCAATTTCTCTTTTTCTCCCATTCTCTTCCATCTAGCCCTGTAACCTTCTTCCTTAAATCACCCTGGAGTCACACAGAAAATGGAACAATGTCTGTCTAGGTTAAAAACCATTCTCTGTGAAACTCTGCATCGTAGCAACATCACAAAAACTTGGATTAATACATAGAAGTCATTTTAAGACATTTCTTTCCATTATAGCCTTTAGAAATACAGTCACTTAAAAGCTTTTTTTTTTTTTTTTTATTTCCTAAAAGGATAATCTTCCCCCCAGCCCCAGTAAGGCAGCCAACGGTAACAATATAAGCGATCTCTTGCACAGGAAAAATGGCTAAGACGTGTATTGATTCTGTACTTATTCTCTCTTTCATTACGTTCATAAAATCTGTTATAATTTTTAATAAAATCTCAGACAACTTATGACTACGACTGACTACTTAGCAGCTAGTAAATCATCCCTTATTTCTAGGGGTCGCTCAACACACACACCAGTCAAACGGAAGCAGAACCGTGGGGAGCGGAAGTTCGGATAAAGGCATGATGCTGCTGTCTGCCCCATCCCAGTGGACGGGCAACAGGATGCAAACCTTCTGTTTCTAAGAGCTCTGTCACAGGTGATTCAGGTCGTGATGGTCCACAGTGGCCCATGTTTATTGCCATCCAATGGCCACCTGGCCTTGTCGGGCTGTCTAGGGCCGAGCCTGAGGCCTGACACCCACATCCGCTGCTCGCCTCTGAATCCCCGAATCCCCACCCTGTGACCTTCTCACTGGCCACCAGGGTGTCAAATGCACAGTGAGTCAAGCGGCCGGGCCCCTGACTTAAGGGTCACAGACATCAGCTCGGTGCGACCCTGGAGTTCACAGGGCAGAGCGACCTCCTGTAGTGGACAGGAGGGAAGAAGCCATTTGTCCCAGGGCCTCCAGCGCCTGGAGGGAGAGCTGCTGGAAAGATCTGTCCCGGGGCACAGCCGTGAAGTCTCAGCCAGACAGCATGGGCTGGAAGGCCAGCCAAGCCACAGACTAGAGCCTGGTCTCCACCTGTGCCTCAGTTTCCCCATTTGCAAAATAGAGACAACAGCAGTACCTACCTCTTGGCATGGGTGTGAAGATTAAAGGAGAAATGAGTTTATATTTGTGACACCCTTAGAATAGAGCCCAGCACCTTGGAAGTACTACAGCTGTTCCTTGAATCAATCAATGAATAAAAAGTAAATAAATTAATAAATAGGCCATTTAAATCTAACAATGATTTTGAATTTTCCTTTGTTAAAGCTGAGGAATTCTTTCTTTAAATCAAATGTTACAGAGAAACCACATGTCTGTACTTTAAATATGTGTGTATATACTTATATATAACAAAGATCTTTGCCATGATTAAGATCAAATCTGCTGTAACTATACGCACAGGATATTATCTGAGATTTCACTCTACTTTGCCACTTGAAGGCAACACTCCTTGAATTATGGTGACTGGCTCAGATGGCCTCTGGACTGAGGCTCTGTATCGAAATCCTGGACTGCCGGACTACTGTCCCCCAAGCCCAGAATCTTCTGGTCCACAGGACTGACCCCAGCAGTCCCGACCCCAGCAGTCAGGACATGCCTGGCCAGCTCAGGTGAGTTCTCAGGGGAGGGACCGCTTTGCCTGGCACCTTCATCGTCCCTGGCTTTCCCAGGGACTCCGCCAGAGGGTGTGGCTTCTGTCCCGGAAGCTCTGAGCCAGTGCAGCTGCCTGAGAGAGTGACGGAAGAGTCCCCATTTCTAAAAACTCACCGTTAAGGTCACGCCTGACCACGGTGGGCATCTGAGTAGAGACGTCAGCCTGTCACCACCCCCACGACGGGGCAGTTTCGGGGTCAGGCAGGGTCATAGGGTGTCTGAGGAATTTCCTGGCGGCCTTGGGAAGTGGGTCTGTGGGGTCAGGAGAAGGGGACTTTGAGCTCAGGGGCGGTCGGCACAGCACCTTGAGGAAGCCATTTAGTCCTCCTTTCCCGTCCTTTCTTGAATGTGACATAAACAGAAAAATATAAATTAAAATTTTAAATTAAAAAGTGAAAATAGAAAAGAAAAACTAGGAACTTTCATTTTCGTTTTTAAGGTCACGGGCTTTTTTCCTCCTCACCCCTTGGCTATCCGTGTTGTCCGTTTGTTTTGCAATCTGGTGAAACGCCGTTATTTCAGGGGCTGCCTACGAAGGACCCCGGATAGCTCAGACAGAAACGTGCCTGAGATTAACGTGGCCTCGTTCACTAAAAGGGGAACAGGCAAAGCGGGCGCTGGAATCGCTTCGGGTCCGTAATTCACACCGCCGCCGCGGCTGTCGTTGACTTCATTGGAGCGGCTCTGTGGGTTGTGGCGATCCGTGTCGCGGACCACCCAATATGAAAATAAACTCAACCACTAATTCTTTCAGCACATGGCCATGCTGAACAAAACCAAGAGCAGCAGGCAGGCAGACCACGACCACCCTCCACCCCTGCAGGAGGTGATGTGTGTGTTGGGGGGTGGGGGGGTTCGGTCCCATGACGACTGGTCGCTGCCTCCTGGGTCACATGACCCAGAAGGGCCATGAGCCAGGCAGCCCCTCGGAGGCAGCAGCAGGACCTGGCCCGGTCTGAGCCTCTGTCTTCTTACTCGATAAGAGCATCCTTCATCTTAAGAGGTGACAATCTATTTACTCAACACCTATTTGGAAGATCACTCAACAGTTCATTCAATAAACATATTCCGAGTACCTAAGATGTGCAACGTGAAAACCAAGAAGACAACAACAAAGAAAAAGCGGATGAGAAGGAGAAGGATGAAGCAGAAGAAAAAAGATAAACTCCCCGCTCCAAAAGCCCCCAGTCCTCAGGGGCGTCAAATGTGGCAAGCTGACAAGTAGCCCATCAACACTAGAACCTGAGGTGCAAACTGTCTCAACGACACACAACAGGAAAGGAAGGTGAGGCACCTTCTCAGAGAAAGTGATATTTAAAAACTTGGCCTTAAGAGATGAAGAAATTCATTTAATGGAGAACTTGGGGGGAGAATATTCTAGACAGAAGAAACAGAATAAACACTCTGCACAGCACACAGTAGGTACTCAAACCACCTGTGCTGAATAAATGTCAAAAAGCACATTCTTCTCTTATCACCAAGGGTAGCACCCAATGTTCCAATCCTTAGAAAATTCAGACCATTCATTGAAAATGATAAATCAATATCTGAAAGAATATGGCTCTTTTAAACTTTATCAGAAAACCTTTCGAAAATTGCTGAACACCAGGATTAAAAACTGACTCCACTTGGTCACTGTTTCCTTGTGTACCTGAACTGGACCTGTCTCGGTGAAGGTACGTCTTCAGACCCCAGAAAACATTTCATAATCGTCACATTAGATGAACTGAGTTAAGGCACCCAGGATAAAATATGAGGGCTTTAGATTTCCGGCAGAAACTTCTTTCCGATAAACTTGATTAGGATAATTGGTAGATGGGATTTAAAGAAGAAAAAAAAAGGCATCAGGGGAAACCTGTCATATCAGGAATAATGTTAGAACATTCCAGGTAAGAATCAAAGAACAAAAGTAGCTCTTTGCTTCACTCCAAAGGAAATAGAGTTTGTTTCATCCAGCTGATTTCATTTTAAAAATTAGTAACTCACTGGACCACAAATCTATTTATCTTAAAGGTCAGTGCCTGTCCCTAGTTCGTGCTGGCCCACTGGGCTATGAAGGGAAAGTGTACAACACAGAGTCAGTCACCTCCTAAGACCAAAATCACAACAGCATTCAATGTGGGTCTCCTTGAAAACACTCATTGGAAGCCCTAAGAGGGCTGGAAAACACGGGAACTATAAGCGGGACTCGGGCTTTTATGGGGGAGGGGCAGTGGTAGGGGGGAGAGAGGAAGGGAGGAGGGGGAGGGGGGGAACACCCAGGAGAACAAGTACAAATGCGCACGTTTGAAATACCCATTGCGTGGAAGAGTATGCTTGTCCCAGGAAGGAGAGGGCTGCATAGCTATAACCCCCGGGTGTAATGAGCACAGTCCTCTCTTCCCACAAAATAACCATCTCTTTGCCCCAAGTTTAAAATGAACCTGAACAAAAAACATTTGAGATTCAGAAAGCATCGCTTCACTCTTTTGATATTATTCTTGAGTTCTGCACATCGCTCCGTTTCCCTGTTCCGGCCGAGCCCTGCCAAAACACACAGGGAGGCCCGTTCTCACGGTGCTGCCCAGACCAGGAAGCTCCAGAAAGCCTTCTTGTGAAACCAGAGCTCCATTTGCACACTCAGGAGATTTAGATAAGAGCCACAGGATGTCCTCAAGGGTTAGGTGCTCCTGGGAAGCCCAGTCGTACATGCCGGAGATTTATCCGAGGCTACAAGGGCCATCTTTGGGCACAGCCCAGGAGTCTCTCCTCCCTTCTCCTCCAGCAGCACCAAGAGGGCTTGAATCAGGTCCCAAATGGACCCGTCACAACGTTGACACCTGGAACCCAAGTCACCTGAATTCCTGATTTACAAAACTTCTTGCCTGTATACTGCTTCCATTTAAGAAGGCGGGTTGGGTTACAAACAGTGACAGGCTGATAACAAAAACACAACCAAGCCCTGAGCCTACACCCAGCACTGTCCTAGGTACCTGATTTGGTCCCCACATCACCCCTGGGAGCTGGTAGGATCACCACCATTTAACAAACAAGGACACTGAAGCTGAAAGAGGTTACAAATAACCTGCCAAAGAGATGTAGTTTGGAAGTAGAGGAGCCAGGATTCAAACCATTTATTCGGACACTGCCCACATAGCTCCACACTGGGGTGATAGCAAGATTTTCATTAAAAAAGCCACACCCAGGTCCGTTCAGTCTGCGTCCTGAACTCTGAATACCTTTAATGACAACGGGAACTGAAATCCAATTCTAGGCAGGACACAGTTCTTAAAACGCCATCACGTTCACCATACAGTACTATGCCAGCAAGAAAGATTTAACTCCAGAACAATTTTCCAACCAGCATTACAATTTCGAAGGCTTTCTGGTTGACCCCAGAAATCTAGGTCACCAAGAGCCACCACATCCCGAGCCTCCTTCCATCGAAGACCTTCCCAGTGCTCCTTCCCCAGCACGTTGGACGTGTCCATGGAACTGCACCGCACACACCAGCCAATGAGGTCTGGCTCTGTACCCAAGTGAAGACTGTTCCCCTCACCATCAGCGCTCCGGTGTCAGGGACTGAACATAATCACCCAGAAGACAAACAAGCACAGAGGCTGTCTGTTTCATTGGACTTGAGCGGCAAGACTTCATGTTCTCAGGCCACCATGTTTCGTCTTATGACCGAGGGTACATCGTCCTGGGGGCACTTTGGGAACTGTGCCAAGGCACCCAGGAAACCCAGCCCAGCGTCCTAGCCAGGAGCATGAATTTCTCCCCACAGGAACCCTAAAAGGGTACAGAGTATCGGGAGACAAAACAATGTGTGGGAGCTGGTACAACTGCAGGGCAAGGGAGAGATTTGGAGATTTGGGAGAGGTGAAACTTCTCTCCTCCAGTCCCAAACCGTTCCCACCGCAGAGCTGATGGCACAGGCTGGGATAGGGCTGGTACCGGGAGAGAAAGGATCGTAACACTTAGACAAAAGGTTTCTCAGCTCCTCTGGAATCTTTAGGCATCTGACTTTTTCAGCATTTGTTTTTGTCATTGGTGTTTATTTTGTGGAGGGCTTATTGAGGGCTCTTTGCTTACTGGAGTTTAAAATATTTGGAAGCCTTTATACATACGGAGATTTCTAGAATTCCTTACAGAGTGAAGAGGTATTGTCCTATCCATAGGGCCTTCTCAAAGCTCTAAAAAAAAATTCCAAAGCTTCTAACATTCTTAAAAATAGCTCTTCACCTGGTGCTGGAAGCGCCCACACACATCCACACGACAGGCACCTGGCTTCGACTTGGCCATCTCAGGTGACTTCCGCTGTCGAGGCTGCTACCCTAGAGGCAACTCATCCTTCTCCGAGTTGGACATGGTCTCCCTGTAGCTCCCACCCCCTTGTCCCGGCTTTGTCCTTAGTCACTGCAGTAAATAAACAAGTTTAGGCCCTCGACCAGAGTGATGTCTCTTGGTCCCTGTCTTCCATGACGAAGTTAGCCCAGCTGGGTTTGGAAGACATCTGTGGTTCCAATCAGACATGGGACAGTTTTACAAATAAACTATTGAGGAAGGAAGAACCACTTATCTACCACAAATCACTCACCCTATTCTCCTGTAGAAACCAGAATATCAAAAGACTTAAAGTTTCTTCTCTTCTCCTATTTCTAACAAAGTTGTTCCATAGCCCATCAACATACTCCTTAGAGCAGAGGTCCTCAAACTTTTTAAACAGGGGGCCAGTTCACTGTCCCTCAGACCGTTAGAGGGCCGGACGATAGCTTTAAAAAAACTATGAACAAATTCCTATGCACACTGCACATATCTTATTTTGAAGTAAAAAAACAAATGGGCAAAAACACCTGCATGTGGCCTGCAGGCCGTACTTTGAGGACGCCTGCCTTAGAGGGTTAGAATGCCAGAGCCAAAAGGAGAGATTGTAGAGCCCATTTCACAGGGAAGGAAGACTAAGCCCCAGACACTAAATTTCCTGCCTATGTGTCTACGACCACATTTCCTGAAACAAAAGCAGGGACTCGTGGTCTGGCAAGTGTGGGTGAGCTTGAGGTGGCCAGAGAACATTTGACACTGGAACTCTCCCAAATCAATGGGGATGTGGACTCATGCTATGCGAATAAGACGATAAACTATGTCTTCCTTACATACCTCAAAGGATTAATATAAAAATACAGGAGATAATATGGATAACATAACGTAAGATAAACTACAAAGCAAGAAACATTTCTCGTACCTGGCCACCCACACTTGCTTTCCTCACTCTGTCCTTGCGCCTGGAATGCCCTCCTCAAACCCCCCCCCCCATTTCTGCATGTTCAGATTATAGGATTTAGATCAAATGCCACAGCAGGAGTTTGCATCAATCTGACCTGAATTCACATCTTGACTTTGCCTTTTAGTAGTTCTATGACTTAGAGAAAATTCCCTTTCTGGGACTTGGTTCCCTCACTTATAAAATTATAATAATAATTGCTATTAGGAATTAAACTAGCAAATCCAAAATTTAGGCTACATTTTAATTTCATTCAATAGATTATCTTCTAGTTAGCTAACAGTGCATGCACAAATCACACCAGAACGTTGATGGCTGCCTTTACTTTCTCAGCTATGTATCTGTCACTCTGGTTCAGGCCCTGCCTTGAGCCTCTCTTCCTCTTGGGCAGAGCGCACCAGCTGAGTCAGCAGAGCAGGGACAGTGGGCAGGCAGGAGTGAAACGGAAAAGGAAAAATGAACAAGCGAGGAAATGAATGCATAAAAAGAACAACTATATCCCCAGCACCTGGCACATAGTAGGTACTTAATAAGTGTTTCTTATACTAATGGAAAACTGAAAATTAAATGTACAAGGCAAAAGGGGAACGCAGGGTTGGGGACAAATGGATCCAGAGAAGAGGCAGCAACCTAGCTGAGTTCTGAGGCTGTGTGAGCCCATGGCATTAGGGCAGTTCAGAGGAAGGGGGGAAAGAATAGGTTCTGGAAGCTTCTGCATACAAAGGTAAGGATGGAGAATGAAGATATATACAGGGCAGGCTTCATGAACATGTGACCTGGGCAGGCACAGGGCCCTGTGCTCAGAGGCACCATGCTTGGTTTAATTGTCTGCTGTCACCATCTTGAAATTATTAATACTTTTTGAACAAGAGGCCCTTCCTCCATTTTCATTTTATGCTGGGCCCTGCACCTTATGCAGGCATAATTCCTACCTAACTCTGAATATACAACAGCACTTTTTCCACTTACCCCAGAAAACCATTCATTCAAATATTTGAGATACTTGCACAGCCTCATCACCCCCTAGACTGAGTAAACTAATTGCAGGAAGGCTTGGAACTGAAACCATAACTATGAAGCAGGGAGGGCCTGTGGGCAAGGAGAGAGAAGGCGATTTGCATCTGATTTTCCTGGAGAGGCCCCTTTGTGCAGGAAAACAGTTTGTACCAGGTGACACTGGGCTGTTTATTATGAGCTGGGGCAAAGCAGGGACTATAAGCTGCAGGGTTAGTTATTTGCTGACATTCCAAGAAACATTAAAAGGAAGGTCACTCATGTGAGTAGGATCCAAGGGGTTAACTTTTCCCCATGTAAAACAGTAGGGTCTCAAAGAAGTTTTGCACTGAGCAAAATATATATATACAATACGACAAGCAAAGGGGGTTGGCTTTCAAGTCTCTATGTAAACATCACAGCTGACTTTGGAGTTCTGGAACTCTTACTCCTGAAAACCTTATATTTTATTTTCAAATGCCGTCCCCCCCTGCCAAGAAGTTACATTTTTCCCCTTCTTTAAATAAGCAGCAAGGATAATGGCATGATGAACAAATTTCATTTCTTCTGTTCAGCTTTTTCCATCCCGAGCGCGGCCTCCGCGGGGCCAGATGGCACCAGAGCAATTGCTAGTAAGTCAATACATCTGGCGACATTCCTGAAATGACAAATCTGATGGAGCGACGTCCAGCTCCTGCACAAAGCCTCTTTTCAGAGCACTTTCACTGGTACTCGTCTGCTCCGAGCAGAACCTAACGTGTGAAAACAAAATAAAGTCGCGCGCTTTCGCCGCCCCATGCTGAAGTTTCATTCTCGCTGCTTTTATTTAACGCGATTCTCCCCTTCCCCGACTCCTGCACCTCGGCCTGGAACTGCCTGCTCTGCAGCCTCTAGTCGCCGGTTGTGCTGGGGCTCCTAGGAGTTGAGCAGCCGGCAACAACCCTACCAGTCGTTGCGTTACAGGCTCATTCGGAGAATGGCCTGCGGGATAGCAGTGAGAGGTGAGCCCGGCAGGGAATTGGAACCCGCCCCCGCGCTGATCTTTCACCAGTGGAGTTTATCGGTTAGGCTTCGTGAGTGACCTCTGACCCCAGGAAGGACAACAGTCTGTTAGACAGCTGCTGGCATGGTCACAAAAACTGATGAGATATGGCCACAAGAAAAAAAAAAAAAAAAAAGAGGGTTTTTGGAATTTAGAGGTTTCGAAAACTCAAAGTCACTCCCCAGATATCATTCAGTTGGATCTGCCCTATTCAGCCAGCACCATTCTATTTTCGGCACCATTCTTCAGAGAAGTCAAAACCTGGTATAGATGTGGTCGTCTGGTCTACTTTAGCCAACATTTTTTCATAATCCTACTCAACTGAAAATTATTGCATGCCAACAACGTGTTAGACTTCAGGGTGTAGTGAAAAGCAATATAAGCATGGTTTCTATTCTTGGAAGCTCACTTCCATATAGTAAATTACTTATAATCAGCTTACTCTGGTAGGAGACAGATAATAAGAAAACAAAGGAATACACCTGATCGTTTGGTAGGGATAAGCATAACGAAGAAAATAAGAAGTTGTAACAGAAAGGGAGAAAGTAACTAGCCTGGTAAGTTTGGTGGCTTCAGACAGGAAGATCAGGAGAGCTCTTTGGCAGGAGCCTAAAGAACGAGGCAGCCCTGCAAAGACCTGAGAAAAGAGCCTTCCGGGCTAAGCTGTCTGCCTCAAGCAGAAACTCTAAGGAGGGATGAGCTTGGCTCAAAGAACAGAAGATGCAACGAGGCAGGGGCGGAGAAGTCACAGAGGAAGCTGAGAGCTTTGTTGGCCATGGCAGGAGCTTAGATATTATTCCAGTTCAGTGGTTCCCAGCAGGGAGCAATTTTGCCCCTAGGGGACATTTGGAATGTCTGCAGACATTTTTGGTTACCATGATTGTGGGGGCAGGGACTGGTGCTACTGGCAACTAGTTGAGTAGGGGCCAGGGATGCCGTTAAACATCCAGGACAACCCCCCACGGCAAAAAGCCCTCTGGCCCCAAAAATCAAATAGTGCCCATGTTCAGACACCTTGCTCTTAGTGGGAAAATAATGAAGAGATTCAATTAGGGAGATGGCATGATGTGGCAAAAAGAAGATATTGGAAAACAAAATATGACATGAACATCATTACTGATTGCACGGAAACATTAACTTGCTGGTGAGAACATTTGTTCTCCTGGAGAGAGGCATATAAACATCTCAGGGCCATAGTTCCACTCCCCGAACGTCCCCATGGATAGGCACCACCAAAGCCCAAACTGCAGCAGCCAACGTGACATCACTTGCCCGGGCTCGGGTTGCCGAAGACCATTGAAAACATGAACGGCAGGGTGCTCTCGACTCGGTCTTGGTGGTGGGCTCAGATGACCCGGCAGTAATTCACAGACACAAAATCTGTCTGAAGGAGAAAGGAGTTAAAAATTCTGGCCACAGCCAGCCCACTACTTCCACTTTGTAAAAGGCGGCAGGAGTCACTCTGAAATGTAGTCAGTACCAGCAATGTCCCATTTCCTTTCTTCAGGAAGGTATGGTTTTAGAATCACTCAACATCACCAGGGCCTATTAATCAGCGAAAGTGAAGATAAATGGCATTTACGGTGGTGCTATGTGAGTTCCTTCCATGGCTATTAATGTCCTACAGGATCCTCCCAAGCTAACTCTGCTCCTCCTTTCTTATTCCTTATTTCCTCCATCATAAAATATAGAAAATATGCCCCCCATATACTTGCTAATATGTTGCAATGAAGCCGTTGCTTAATCATTTTACGTTGAACATTCTAACACTCACAACTAGCTTACAAACTCCTTCCCAGGTAGAAATGAGATCTGCCCATCTTTGCTCACCTAGCTGTGCTCCCCGTCCCATCCTCCTTCCTCCAGTTTTGCTGTAAAAGGTTAAACTCTTTGTAATAGTCCAGATTTGTTTTATTAATAGGAAGCACTTCTCTCTTTGAAGTCAAACTCTGGAAGAATTTAATAAAGCATGTGAGGCATTTAGCATCTTAGGTAGGAAATGAAAAACACGTTCAAAAGTCAAATCAACCGGCAATTTAGATTATGGGCCCAGCAAAATTGAAGCTATTGTGTAAGACTAGGAGCATTCATTACATTTGGCAATAAGTAAGGATGTTACTTGAAAGTCAAAAATGCAAGATTTGTAATGTTTCTGTTCACATTCCGCTAAAGGATTGTTTCACCAACTCATTTCATTCATTTCACAAAAACACTGAAGGTTGTTTTTAAATGCCACCGCACTCTCAGTCTAAAGGTATAAACTATGGCAAAACTACTTTTAGGGATAATTTGTCAATCTCTAATAAAGTCAAAGATGTTCTTCCTTTCACATTTTATACTCCAAGAATTCTGCTTCTATAGACAGTTTCGTACAGAAGCACTGCCACGTGCCATGGACAATTGAGACTGTTCATTACAGCTTTGTTCAAATGGAAACAAACTGTACCTTAAACACTGGAAGAACTTAAAGCACATGGGATATTTAGCATCTTGAGAAGAAATGAAAAAATATGCAAAAGTCATACCAATTCCATATTTGGATTATGGGTCTAGGAGGTGTATGAGTAAATAAACTATGTTTTAGTTATAGAATAGAATTTCATTAAGTACAATGAACTGACAATATGCATGTATAACATCATTCATATAAAGTTTAAAAGCACATGAGGATTTATTGCTTATGAATACATACACATGGTTTAAAACATAAAAAAAAAACCACAAGAATAATTTACATTAAGTCCAAGTGTTAGAACTGTGGTCTGGAGGCATTGATTAATAGTGACAATATTAACATTTTAAAAACCCTGACATTTACGTAGCATGTGGACTGGGAGAGAGAGGATGGAGGAAGGATCAAACTTCAGCTACATCTGTAGTATGTTTTTTTTAAAATGGGATCTGAAGCTAATTTGATAATGCTTACTTTTTTAAAAATTTTAATTTAATTTAATTTTTTATTTTGATAATGCTTACTTTTGATGCTGGTATGTAAGTGACTGTTTTGTTGGTTTCTGGGCTCTTATTTCTGTTGAAAAGAATAAAGATCAAGAGTTTTAAAGTCCAAACTGAAGCCAAGTGTTAAAAGTTGAATGCTGCCCTTTTACCGTTCTAAAGCAGAGAGACTCTCTCTCCTGGTTATAATTTCTACTTCCCTAATCGCCTCAGCCCCAAATTCTGCAAATTTTCCTATTTTCCCCAGCCTATCACCTCTGCCTGGAAACTAATCTAGAAAACACGGTTATCGATTCTGAAGTTGCTCAAAATGCAAAATAATTGAATCATGGGGAAGGCATCTGAGAAAACTCAAAGCCTAGATTTCCTTTTGGTTCGACTTTTAGAAACCGGAGTGAGCAAGCACTCACCCCGAGATGCAGAACTGTGGTCTCCACACCCTGGGGGAGCACCGTACCGGCAACATTAACGCCAGCACCCAGGGCACGTGGCCGGCCCTTGCCACCTGCCACCTTAGCCCAGTGATGTCTGCCTTCCTCACCCACATAGGCCATGCACCACGTGGGGAAGGTCCCCTTTGTTTCCGTTTGAACAAAGCTGCAGTTATCCCTCTGCCACGTGTGGGGGAACCGAGGCACAGGCAGGATAAGTCACTTGTCCAGGGTCACACAGCTGGCATTGCAGGCAAAATCCTATTGCTTCTGAGCATACTAATCACAAAATCCCTCATCCCTTCCACCCGCCTTGAGCTGTAACTAAATAGGTTAAACTCCTGACTGGGTCCTTTGGCCTTTTAAGTATCAGGAGACTATAGAAAGTTGGCCAAAACTGCGGATCCGAGGTTTAGCATACCGACTCGGACCTGTGTCTTCCTGGCAGTGTTTGGAGCACACGTTCGTTTTCTTGTGACCGCCACCAGACTTGGATGTAGATCAGTGCAAGGACCAGGCTCTGCGGCTGAGGTCAGGGCAGGACAGAGGCCAGCTCCGTCCCTAAGGGACCAGAAGGGAAAGCAATAACAGAGAGGGAAGGAGTCCCGATTTCTAATCCGGGTGACACCAAGCTGTTGTGTCTCGTGACCCGCTGGGAATGCCCAAACAGTAGCCACGTCAAGTCAGAACTCAGTACCTACGCATGAGGACGGATGACCAAACCCTGGCTGCCCCACACCGCATCTGGCCTTAAAAACAGTAGGACAAACTACCACTTATTGGGCCCCTCTTATGTCCCAGGCACTGTCCTAGGTCCCTGCCTTACCTCATCTCCCTTAATCAGACAGAAACCTGTGGGTTCAGCATCCCAACTTCAGGTCACAGATGGAAAAACTGCAGCTCAGAGGGGTAAGCAGATTCACAGAGCTTCCCAGTGGCCGAGCCGGGATTAGAATCAGTTGCTCTAATTCCAATTCCATGCTCCCTGCTCCGCCCTTCCTGCCTCATCTTTGCAAGGCGCTTCTAGTGAGATGAATAATATCCCCACCACCACCACCACCACCACCAAAATATGTTCAAGTCCTAAGCCCTGGTACCATAAGTATGACTTTATTTGGAAATAGGGTCTTTGCAGCTGTAATTAAGGCTCTCCAGATGAGATCATCCTGGATTTAGGATGAGTCCTAAATCCAATGACAGGTGTCCCTATAAGAGAAAAGAGATCTGTCACACACAGACACAGAGGGGAAGGCCACGTGAAGAAGCACAGGAAGGTAGAGGCAGAGATTGGAGTTACGTTGCCACAAGCCAAAGAACACCTGTCCCAGCAGCAGGCAGGAGAGAGGCCAGGGCCGGACTCAGAGCCCCAGAAGGAGCCACCTGCCAACACCTGGATTCCAGGTTCTGGCTCCAGACCTGTGAGCAATACGTCTCTGCTGTGTTAAGCCACCAAGTGTGTGGTAATTCATTGCGGCCACCCTAGGAAACCAACACTCAACTGTCACAGGGCCCAGGAACTTTCTAAGTCACATCACAAAACCCTGCAGGTAGACGACCGCTGAAAGCAGCGTCCGGCTCAACAGTTTAAGTCCCAGCTGGCTCTTAGCAAGAATGCCCTTCACTCTGCTCTTTAGACTCTCAAAGGCGAGTGAGAGCACAATAGAAAGTGTACACTTCACAAAGAGCTCGCCATTTCTGCACACGAGAGTTAATTTGGTGTAGTTGGGGGCTGTTTCCACTAGCTAGACAACTGACACGGAGAGAGTCCGATTTATAGCGCCGTCTGCTAAGACGCGTCACCAACGCACACACTTTCACGCGGTCTCCTCTCCAGGCCAAAAGGGGGAAAATACAATTATTTGTGTATTAAATTAAATGTGGCACATTTCCCCCCACCACGTTCTAAAATCTCCAGTCATAGTTGCGATACTTTCAGATAGCCTTCGAATTCCAGCAAATCCACATTTTTAAATATCACTGCTTTATGCTAAGCTCCAAGCTGTCAAAAGGAAAAAAAAAAAGATGAGTCTCATTTCCATGGCCCCGCTGTGTGGTCTACTTGAAACCCCCTACTAAGGAGACTGTGGAAGTCACCCCAAGCTCTACTTCATTTGGGGCCTGGGTTATCGCAGAAATGACAGCTGCCATTCTCACGTGGAATAAGGGCTGGTAGGGCTGCCCTGTGTAGGCAAGTCAACAGAAGAGTGCTCAGTGGTGGCCACTGTCGCTTGTAACAGCAGAGATTACAGTTTTATAGTCTAAACACTTCTAAAATTAATGTCTTCTTGACATTTTCTCATATCTTTAATGAGGTGCTAGGTTATTAAGTGAGGGAATCTTTAACTATATTCAAGCTGTGGATGACATTTTTGCACCCAAAATAGACTGCGGGTGACGTTTCTAAATGAGAACATTGTTATCAAAAGATATCTCACATCTCAAAAATCCAAAAATGCAATGCCTTTCTCCAAAATTCTACTTCACTGAAACGAGTTCTTCATAGCAAATGTGACAAGCCATGTGGCCTTACAGAATGCTGCACATGTATTAGGACACACAGACAGCTTCGTGTCCCACAGCCCTTAGTACCTACACCATTGCCCTGAGTCACCCAAACTCTAATGCTTTTTGTTTGCAACCTTGAACATCTCCCTCATTCCCACTATATAGAATGAACCCCAGGGTATGGGGACTGTTCTTGACTTATCTGAGCAGTGATGGTAGACCATTTGGCTTCTCTGTCCCTGTTACCACACTCCAAAGTCTAGGGAAAGGCAGGGGCTGGCTGTGGGATTCCAAGGGATCTTAACCTGAGTTCACAGTATGTATGTATATGTGTGTGTGTGTGTATATATATACATACACACACAGTCCATGAACTTAGATGGGGAAAACAGCACATCTGATCTTTCTTAACCTCTAACTGAAGTTTGGCACTTCCTGTAGTTATGAAAGTAGGCAACCAACCATGACAATATGAGTAAGATTTAAATATCAGGATATTTCAAATTGTGTTATAGTTGCTACAGATATCAAAATCTTATATATACCATCACTATTCCAAAGTTACATGAGTGAGTAAACCTGCCTATGGCTCATTTAATACCGTTAAAACTATACATATTATGATTTTTAAAGTTTTGTTGATAATTTTATTCCTCTATATTCAGTTTCCCTTATCATCCTGTGCACTTTATTTTATGCACTTAAGTATGGTATTCTGAGGTTGCTAAGGGTGTCCATGGCACAAATATAGGCGAAGAATCCTCTGCAAAATGACCTGCAGCACAACCAGAGCTGCGCAGGCATCAGCCATCTCTCGGCACCCTCCTTTAGCCCCTCTGCAGTCTCCGGCTCACCCCTTGTCCAACTCGGCCCCCCTCCGTCAGCAGGACCCCTGTGCCCAGCCAGGAGGACGCTCCCTTCCCCCTCCCTGTCTCCCAACTCCCAAATGCCTTTAGCATTTTATTTCCTATGTTTCTTGTCATTAAAAGTCTATTTGGGAGGGAGGATTCCAAATATAGAATGATATAATATTGAATGTGCCTTTTTATTTTTTAAGATAGGGTCTCACTCTGTCACCCCAGCTAGAGTGTAGTGGCATTGTCATAGCTCACAGCAACCTCGAACTCCTGGGCTCAAGCCATCATCCTCCTGCCTCAGCCTCCCGAGTACCTGGGACTACAGGTGCATGCTGCCACGCTTGGCTAATCGAATGTGTCTTTTTCAAAGACCCAGGGTCTCCATTCTACTTCTCTCTCTGCAGGCCCATGGAGACGTCCACCACAGCAGCCTTCCAACTCAAAGCCCACCCCGCCTTCCGGCTCCATCAGATCCCATCACCCTGTGTCCCCACTCTAACACTGCCTCCATGACCAAGTAGAGACTGCTCAGGAGGCCAGGAAGCCTGTGGACAGCGACACAGTTTCACCCCCTGCATGTACCCACACTTTCCCTCGTCCCCTTCCTGGGGCCTTGTCCTAAGCTGTCCCACCTAGGTCTCGAGTTCCCCACCTGTCCAAACCACACCCATCCTCCAAGGCCAGCTCCCCCACTCACTGCCCCACAGACTTGCCCCAAACCTCCCTGGTGGGACTCAATCTCCCCTCTTCCTTTCCCTGAACTCCCTTTCTGCAACTGTAAAGCCCCTGCCTCACACCAGAGGTCAAATAACTTACCCCTCATGTGAAACAAAAGTACGTATATTCATCCCCGAGAAGAACAAGGCAATAGCACAGGGAATTCCTCCTGCAGGTCCACTCGCTAGAAATATACCTCAGAGGAACATCTGGGCAGACACGCACTTCTGCCACTTGTCCCGTGGGCACTACCTTCCCTGTGTGGGAATGATTCTAGACTCTAACGACGCACACTTTTAGGATGGCATGGCCCCAAACACGAGCCGACGCTTCTAGCTGGAGCATAGATGGATGAAAGAGCGGCCATCCATTCCGGTGCTGGAGAAGTCGCAGGCTGGGCGGGATCTGCCGAGATGACACCGAGCTCCGTCGCGTTTGGACTTTACGCAGTGTCGGCCTGTGGTCTAACTTCAGAGCTCCCCCACTTCTGAGACGTGGCTGCCTCTCTCATCTATTTGGTCCCTGCCCTACACCTTGAACCCTTCGAATTCGAGGATGTGTCACTGACCTGTCAGCCCCAGGACCCAGCACACCTTGAAGGGACATCAGTAATAACAGTGGGTACCTCCAGGTGAGCAAAGGGATCAAAGGTATAACCACCACCCTCTGAGTAAACGGTGATATTACTTACCCTCCCCTTGTCTGAACTTAAACACAGACCTCCTGAAAATACTTCGGGATCATCTATTCCCATCAACAAAATCATCATTCAACTGATGAGTGTATAAAGTTTCTAAAATTCTCAAATCTGACATTTCACTTTTCCCCCCATATTGAGAATTATAATGTCGTGGTAAAATGTACTGATTGAGCCTGGCACCGGCGTCTTGTCAGAAGTTTTGAACTCTTTTTTGAACTAGGTTCTCGTCTCTGCCACCTGCCTTTGAAAGAGGGCATGTCCTCATTTATTTCTGGCCACTGGCCTAGAAGGAAAGCAAACCAAATAACAATAACAATGAAATACACACTACATTAATTGCGAAAGGAAATGAGTTTTAAACAAAGCAAATGCTGCAGGCAACGAGTTGCCCGGCTGTGTTCTGAGCATTTCAAAGAACAAAATAGAAAATTGGAAAAGATCGATATCGAGGCAGCAGTGATCTGCAGCAGTCATAAATAAAGATGTCTTTCAAGGCACATTAACTGCTAATCACATCTCTGATCAAAACTAGCAGAACAGCTCCCCGGGCTCTTCTAAGGGGCTGCTGTTGGGTCCTCCTGAAAAATCAGACAGGGCAGCCTGGGTTCATCTCATGTAGATAAAAAACCTCCATTGTTTTGCTGCCGGTTAGAGAGATGGAGAATTTTGCAGAGGGTGTGAGCACGTGCTCAGTACTGTGCACTGGGTAACTTAAGGTACCTTCCAATCTGCAATTATACGGCTCAGAATAGTGCAGACTCTGCAAAGAGAAACGACAAAAGGGAATATGTATCATTCCTGAAAAGAGCCTGCTGGGGCACCAGCGTGGATTACCTGGCTGAGCTACACCTTGCTGTGGAGTTGGATTTCAAGGACTTGAGCCACAGCCCCAGGCCTCATGGGCAAGACCTCCCCCAGCTTTTAGGTAAAAAGAACAAAAACAAAAAACAGGCATGGATCCAGGGAAGGAGACCTCCAGCCTCTAGTCAACCACTCAGTTCGTCCTACGACTAAAGCAATGCAACAAACATCCACAAACTTCCTTGGGTCTAGGATTACTACTCCAACTGCAGTTTGTGGCTAAGCAACACCTACCTAGATTGAAAGCTGGTCAGGAATGCAGACTCTCAGGCCTTCCTCAGACCTACCGAGTCATCAGCTGCCTGACGACAAGATTCCTGTGTGATCTGTGGGCACATTACAGTTGGAGACTTCCAGGGAATGTGTCCTCACCTTTGGCTGCACGTGAGAATCACCTGGGAGGCTTTGGTGGCGATTGTTTAATATTGATGTCTGGGCTCCATCCCGAGATTCTTACTGGACTCGAGTGCAGTATGTGCAGGCATGTGTTCTAAAAAAATTGCCTGGAAAACAGCAAGTCCCAATAAGGATTGCTGAGTGCTCTGTACTGAGGACCTAATGCGCCGAGTATAATCACAGATACTCTCCCTGGGGTCCCTCACTGGACAAAGGAAGAAGCAGAAAAGGATTAGAGCAATGAGAAGGGCTTTAAATAACATTAGCTTTCAAGTGCCTAGCTTAAATTTTCTTTTTTCCCCTTTTTTAAGAAAAGCTCACCAGGCTGGGCATGGTAGCTCACGCCTGTAATCCTAGCACTCCGGTTGGCCAAGGTGGGAGGATCGCTTGATCTCAGGAGTTCGAGACCAGCCTGAGCAAGAGCGAGACCCCGTCTCTACTATAAATAGAAAGAAATTAGCCAAACAACTAACAATAGAAAAAATTAGCCAGGCACAGTGGCACGTGCCTGTAGTCCCAGCTTCCTGGGAGGCTGAGGCAGGAGAATCGCTTGAGCCCAGGAGTTTGAGGTTGCTGTGAGCTAGGCTGATGCTACGACACTCTTGCCTGGGCAAGAGAATGAGACTCTGTCAAAAAAGGAAAGGGGGAAAGGGAGAAAGAAAAGGGAGAAAGAAAAGGGAGAAGAAAGAAAAGGGAGAAGAAAGAAAAGGGAGAAGAAAGAAAAGGGAGAAGAAAGAAAAGGGAGAAGAAAGAAAAGGGAGAAGAAAGAAAAAAGGGAGAAAGAAAAGGGAGAAAGAAAAGGGAGAAAGAAAAGGGAGAAAGAAAAGGGAGAAAGAAAAGGGAGAAAGAAAAGGGAGAAAGAAAAGGGAGAAAGAAAAGGGAGAAAGAAAAGGGAGAAAGAAAGGGGAGAAAGAAAGGGGAGAAAGAAAGGGGAGAAAGAAAAGGGGAGAAAGAAAAGGGGAAAGAAAAGGGGAAAGAAAAGGGGAAAGAAAAGGGGAAAGAAAAGGGGAAAGGGGAAAGGAAAAGAAAAGCTCACCATATTCTTATACTTAAAACCCAAGACTTAGAGGCTGAAAGTTAAAAACAAAAACCCTTTATATCTAATCTCCCCTTTGCCTCCTCTCCTCTCCATGGAAGAGAAGACAATCACCCACCCTCGAACACAGGTCTTAATGTCATAACCCTAAGGCGCCTTCCAATTCAGACACCTGTGCTCCCCTGGGGCTTTATGTCATGACTTGGAGTCTCTTGACTGAGCATTTGTGGATCATATGCAGTTAGTCACTATGTGTGCAAATAGGAGATTATAAAAATTGGTTATAAATAACTGGGCGAGTGTTTCACCCGGCAGGCTAGACTATTGCACTAAACCCACAACACAATCAGAAGTACAGTCCATTTCCTAATCGACAACCTAATCCAGATTGTTGAAGTCCTATCTGGAAATCTACACTGAGGTTAAACAGGGTTAACCTTGCTTGGGGAAAGGCTCTCTACCTACAATTTATACCTACAGGCAATAAAAGAAAAGCTTCACAGATTTGGATATATAAAAGTTGTAAAAAAAAAAATTGTTTATGGTGTTATTTGCTATTCAAAGTCAACTGAAAAACTATAAAAAAGAATTCACAGTATATACAACAGACAAAGAGTTAATATCCCCAATATATAAAGACCTCTTAAAATGTGTGGGGCAAAGGGCTAAAACCCCCCCCAAAAAAAAACAAAAATGAAAATGACATAACCAGACAATTCACATGCAAAAAAACTAACACTGACCTTTGAATAAATGAAAAAATATTCAAACTCACTCATAGTTAGAAAAATTCAAATTAAAACATTACTGAGACACCATTTCTCACCTACTAGACTAACAAAAATTTGAAAATATGACAACATATTCTATCAGTCAGGCTGTGGGGAAACGGGCACTCTTGTACATTGCTGGTGGGAGTACAAACTGGCGAAATCTCTCCGGAGGGAAATTTGCCAATACCTAACAAAACTACACATGTACTTACCTTTCTACTCAGCCATCCAACTTCTAGAAATCTACCTTAAAGATGAACCTACAACAATATGAAAATACATATGCACAAAGTCATGTAGTGCAGCATCTTTAGTAACTGCAAAGTCTTGGAAATAACCTAAATGCTTATGCACAGGAGAGTAGTTGAACACAGTACATCACATAATGAAATGAATGCAACTATTTCTAAAAGGAATGAGGAAGACCTCTACATGAAGTGATTTCTAGGACACATGATATCAAGTGAAAAAAAGCAAAGAGCAAAAGAGTTCCTATAGTACATTATCCATCATACTTTTTTAAAAAAGGGAAAGAGGATATATTAGTTTGCTAGCACTGCTGTAACAAAATAGCACAAATTGGGTGGCTTAAATCTGTGGTCCCCAACCCCTGGACCCGTCCCGGTGCATGGCCCGTTAGGAACTGGGCTGTATGACAGGAGGCGAGAGAGCAAAGCTTCATCTTTATTTATAGCCGCTCCCAATCACTCGCATCACCGCTCCACCTCCTGTCAGATCAGCAGAGGCATTAGTTGCAGGAAGATAAGTTCAGGGCTCCCACTGATTCCGCATTATGGTGAGTCGTATGATTATTTCATTATATGTTATAATGTAATAATAGAAATGGTAATAAAGTACACAGTAAACGTAATGCGTTTGAATCATCCCAAACCCGATCTAAAGGCCATGCAGGCCGGGCGCTGTGGCTCACGCCTGTAATCCTAGCTCTTGGGAGGCCGAGGCGGGCGGATTGCTCAAGGTCAGGAGTTCAAAACCAGCCTGAATGAGACCCCGTCTCTACTATAAATAGAAACAAATTAATTGGCCAACTGATATATATATATAAAATTAGCCGGGCGTGGTGGCGCATGCCTGTAGTCCCAGCTACCCGGGAGGCTGAGGCAGAAGGATCACTCGAGCCCAGGAGTTTGAGGTTGCTGTGAGCTAGGCTGACGCCACGGCACTCACTCTAGCCCAGGCAACAAAGCGAGACTCTGTCTCAAAAAAAAAAAATAAATAAAGGCCATGCACAAGGATCCAGAAGGCCACATGGCTGCTAGCCCCTTTCACCTTGTGAGCACACAGTGGGAAGGTGCCATCTGAGAGGAAGTGGACCCTCACCAGACACTGCCAGCGCCTTGAACTTGGACTCCATGGGCTCCAGAACGAGGAGAAATATTAAATGAATTTCTGTTGTTTCTAAGTCATCAAGTCTAAGGTATTTTGTTATTGCAGCTCAAACAGAGAACGTAGAATGGTGGTTCTCAGGGGCTGGGGGAAGGAGACCTGGTGATTCAAGGGGTACAGCGTTTTGGTTTGTGAAGATAAAAGACTTCTGGAGATGGATGGTGGGGATGGTGGCACCACAGTGTGAACGTACTTAATGCCACAGCACTGGACATTTAAATGGTTAAAATGGTAAATTTTATGGTATGTATATTTTACAGCAATTTAAAAACAAAAGAACAAAAGCTAATGGGGCTCGACCACATCATCAGTTTAATTTACTCTGATGTGTTTAGAGCTTTAATTTCTCTCATTTGGATTATTCCATCCATCTCTGGGCTGTCTTTCCACCACCCACCTTCCCCCCAAATAATTTCTCACTCACAATGCCCAGAGGAATCTCCCAAGGAATAAACATGGTCAACAGCCCACTCCAGCTTAAGTTTTTTGGTGTTGGATTATGGTCAAGATGTTTCCAAATGAGTTTTCAGTACAAATGCTTTAATGCTCAAATTCATCCTCCTCGTGGTCTCCCATAGAGTAGGAAGGGACACAAATTTCTACTTTGATAGATTCAGTGTAAGAGCCATCACCTTCCACCCCAGGAAGCTCAGGCCATCTGCAAACTTTCTCACCTTGCTGCTTGGGCGCCTCCCACACGTGCTCCTCCTCCCACCTTGGACTGAACTGCCTTTTCCTTTGCCTGCTCTCCCTTGTTCTTCCAACTCCTGGCAGATTTTCCCCATGAAAACCTTTCTCCACAGCCCCCAGGCAGAGCTAGCCCTACTTTTCTTGTTCTCCCACTGTTCCCCAGCATGCTGTACAGAATGACACCTTAGCACTTCGTGCCACATCTGCGCTGCTGGCTCCGCAGAGAGACTAAGCTCTGTGAAGACCAGGAGACTCAAACCTACCCTGAGTTGTGACAGGAGACACATGTGTTTTCCAGCCAGTCGCGCACAGGGTTATGAACATCAGAACATGCTTGCCACTAGTCTGCCCCGGGACATGGGCTCTGGGGCAAATGCTTGGGTTTCCAAGCATACTGTCCCCACCCCTCTGTGGTTTCTCCATTCTGATCCTGGAGCCATAACTTTTCTTCTTAGCCCAGGTTTCTCCAGTTATCGAAGCTCTTGTTTTATTAATACAAGGAATGTGTCTTGCTGTGCTCTGTCCACTGTCCAGGGGCCAGAATCCTCAGGTGGAAGCTGCACCCGTTTTCTTGTGGACAAGGATGTAAGATGCAGACACCCTCGCCTCTCCAGACCTGCCACTTGCTGCACAGCATCCCTCCCCTCCCCCGCTGCCTCCCACCCTGGCCACGCGACACGCCCTACTGTAGATAAACACTATCTAGAGATCGAGCTGTTACCCAGGTCCACCTGGTTCACTGTTTCCAGAGCAGAAAAGAAATCCAGAAAACTCCTAAATTAACACAACAAAATTAACACAACGTAATATAATCCATAGCCATCTTTTCTACACATCTTAATTTATATGATTATACATAATCATTGCAACTGTTCCCCACTCCCAGTAAGAAAGTCCTACACTTTCATAAGCAAGTTATTTAACTTAAAAAGAATCAGCCACTGTTAACCTACAGCTTTTCTCTTCTGCCTCTGCCCTCCCTGGTTTGTAAGTTACATATTGTGAAAAACACATGCTGCGAAAGATATTGGCACTTGTGAAAATTTATGGCGTTTTAAAGTACAAGAAGGAAAGGGGACTGAGGGGGGATGGAGGGAGGGGGACATAAATGTCATCGGGGGAGTTAGTCTCCCTTGGAGCTCTCAGTCATTCACAGATTCATATGAATTTGTTAAATCAGATTGCGTCCCTCCTAAACCCTAGCTAATTGAGATTGCTTGCACTAAGGAAATAGGAGTTTTAACATAAGATGAGAAATGGGTAATTTGGGTTCAGTAATTTGGGTTCAGAGATCATCTGAGGGACTAGGGCAGGCTGGATAAAAATTTATATTTGGGGAATTAGGAGATTATGAAAGCACTGAGTGGAGGAGCACAGAAATACCCAAGGGGGTTCAAAAATGGCTTGAGAGTTTCAACAAAGACCAACAGTGAACTTTAGGGAGGCTCCTCAGCCTGCAATCCATGGAAATACTCTTCTCAAAATAAAAAATAAAAATAAAAAAATCAAGAAACACATTCTCACACAGGAGATAGAATCCTTGGCACCAAAAACATGAAAATCCCAGAATGTACTGTAGCCTTACCCAAAGGTCACAGAATCATGAGAATTTAGGCAGAATAAAAAAGGTCAGACTTGATCTCATCCAATGGTTCTCAACTTTAAGTGAAGAACAATTTTTAATGTCAGAAAACTGCATAAATCCCAACAGTATTTTATCTCCTGATTAAAAATAAGTACAAAGTTACTATTAATTCAGAAACTGAATTGATTACACTTTTAATCCTGAAAGCATCTACACATATTAGACACCAGTTGTGTGTGTATGCATGAGCTTTAGCGTGCACATGAATTCACAGAGTTTTCTATCCTGGGATCCTGCACATCATGTCCAAAACGGCACAGCAACCACACCTGGGTAGAAAATTCATCCAGCGAGTTTGGGAAAGGAGGTGCCATCCTCAAACTAGCACGACTATGGGAAACTTTCTTTGGAGAGAAAGACAAAGAAACCAAGATGCCATGTTACCCTCTCCGAGAGAGGTAGTGGGCAAGGGAAGTCTCGCTTTTGGCTGGGACACCAGAATGGAGAAGCACCTGATGCAATTCCTAAACCATTTGATTTCTGGCACAGAAAATGAATCATTGCTATTATACCTGGAGATTGTAACATGTGCTCCATTCTTTCCTAAGAGATATTTCCATTTTTATTAACTATGCATTTTGCAACATGACAGCCAAAAGTGCCCCTTCTTTTATGATACAAACAGCTAAATGATTCCTCTAGTCCCTGGAAGTGTGAGATAGCATGCCCCTTCACAAGGGACCCTGATCTCCAAACCCTATCAAATAAAACATTTTAGAGAGCTTGCTCAGCATAGACGAGAACAACTGGTGGTCTAGGGTGGTATGGTTTGAAGTCTCTACATTGAATTAAAGAACATCAGATAGTCTCACCTGAAACATCCATAAAAAGGCATTCAACTCTTTCTTAAGCTGGCTGGTAGGTACACAGACATTCTTTATTTTCTACACATCCTATAAAAGTTCTTTTGTTTTTGTTTAATATTTGACTTTTAAATTTTCCTTTAAAAGGACTGAAACAACAACAAAAATGTCATAACCAAGAAAGGAAAAGATGTCTCTAAATGCGAAAGTAATTGCACAGGACAGAGTTAGTAAAACCATCATAATGAGTAAAAATGATTCTGAAGGCAGCTGCCTGCTTTGTTCAAATATCAGAGTGAGGGCTTTGCAGAAGGGTGAGATTTTGGACTGTGTAGCAATACTTTAGTAGTGTTAGAAGGTGGGCTGAGGTAACTAAAGGCTATTTTTTTTCTTATCCCCTATAAGTTTGTTTGTTCTTCCATGATATGATAAAAATTTCTTGACCAATGGTTACAGAAATGAAATTATACAAAGCATGTGAAATAGCATGGGGCATGCTGCATGGGAAATGTCTAATAAGGCATAACAATTATCATCATGCTATGGGCAAGAGTTCTCTGTGGGTGGGGGGGGGAGAAGGAGTGATCAGTGCATAAAAACCCCAGTGCTATTATAGTTTGCTGATGTTGTCATAATTTTTATTTTTTAAACTCAGAAACCTGGGTGCTCACTGCTTACCCCAAAGCTACTAGTGAATCAGAATCCCCAGGGCTAGGATCTGACCATGTGCATTTTGTTTAAAGCTTTACAGATTTTCCAGTTAAGCTAGAGTAACAGGAATGGATTTCTTCTCTCATCTGCAACCACCAAAAACCCAGGAAAAATATAGGAAGCAACAGTTACGACTCTAGGCATGAGTAACAATGAACAACAATGATCCCTGGGAGCCTGCAATTGCCTTGAGAGAATTTGCAGGATGTGGCACAAAGGGGAAACTGAGGCAGAGCTTTACAGATTTCCTAAATTGAGGATACAAAGCTGAGAGTCTGGGAAGACCAAGGTACCTAGAACTCATAAGACAGAATACCAGAGAGAAATGAACTGCACAAAAAGAAAACCCCAGAGATCTACAGAGGATTCTGTTCAAAGATGCAGCAGAGTACTAACCAGTGCATGGGTGTAAAAAAACTACTCAAGACCAGGGAAAGAACCATACAAAAGGAATACAGAAAACAATGTCTGACACTCACACAGGACCAGGGTTCACGCTAGTTCCCTCCAGTAAGATTGGAAAAACTCACAATTCATGGGGCATTATACAAAGTACTCAGGAAGGTTTTGTCTCAGTAGTGGGGATTAATTAGTCCTACAATGAGCTCTTCTCTGGACCAGCTTAACAAATCATTAACTTAAGGAATTAAACTTTTTCCAAGTAACTTAACTGTATCCCAGAACAAAGCTCTAGAATATTTATAGTAACACAAAAATAGTGAGCACCTAACAAGGTAAATATCACAATGTCTAGTGTTCAAAGATTACTAGAAATAATATTTGTACCTCCATAATATGATGAAATAAAAATCATGTTCTAATAAAAAAAAAAGATTACTAGAAATACAAAAAGGCATAAAAACAATCCATAATGAAGAGATTAATCAATTGATTGAAACTGACCCAGGTGCTAGAATTAGCAAAGAAAGTGCATTAAATCAGTTATTATAACTTTTTGAACATATAAGTTTAAGCAGTGACATAGAAAAATTTTAAATCCCAAATTTAAATTTATAGATGAAAACTGCACTGGATGGAATACCAGATTAGACATGATAGAACAAAAATTAGTGAACTTGAAGGCATAATAGAAACTATCCAAACATACTATTTAAAAAAAACCAAACCAATGGCACATCAGTATACTGTGGGACAATTTCATGTCACCTAGTTTATGGATAATTGGAGTCAGAGGAAACGATACAGGGTGAGTGACAAAAAATATTTGAAGAGTAACTGAAACTTCCTAAACTTAATAAAAATTATAAACCCACAGTCTAAGAAGCTCAACAAATTCCAAGCAAAAGAAACAAGAAAACATTAAGACACACCATAATCGAATTGATAAAAAACAGTGATAAGGAGAAAATCTTAAAAGCAGCCAAGAAAAAGACATGCACAGAGGAACAACAACAAAAAAGAGTGACAGCAGATTTATTATTGGAAATAATGCAAGCTAGAAGACAGTGGAGCAACATCTTTAAAGTACTGAAAGATAATATATATCAATACAGAATTCTGTATGTGGCAAAAATATCTTTCAAAATGAAGGCAACAAAATAAGTAACATAGGATTTGATTACAACTCAATATAAAATATCCATGAATCCATACTAATATAAATGAATACTTGAATACATAGATGGGAGATAATAGACAAATCTCCCATACAGAAGAATTCCAAATAACTTGTATAGAGACTGCCCTCTCAATGAAATAAATCATAACTCCCCACCCCTTAAGCTGCGTGAAACAACTTTCTTCCAAAGAGCACAGTGTGGGAAGTGGTGGGGAGAGAAGGGGAGAAACTTCACATAAAGAAATCTGATAAACACTGCCTCAGCCCTCAGTGATTAAGGTCCACATAGACAGTGATAAGGCAAGTTGATAGTATGTAACCTTGGTATAATGTAATAAAAATGGCACTTAACCTGTGTGGTTTTGCCCCTAAAAGCCTATCACTATCACAAGACAAAGACACGAAAAATATCATATTGCAAGGCATTCTACAAAATATCTAATCAGAATGCCTCATAACTTTCTCAGATGTTCCTTGTTCTTTATGACCTTGAAACTGTCACACCCAAGAGGATCCTAAGGAGGCATGGTAATTAAATGTAATGTGGTACCCTGGATGAGCTTCTGGAACAGAGAGAAGACATTAGATAATAAGTTAAGAAAACACAAAGTATGAAATTTAATTAATGACATTGGTTCATTACTTGTGACAAAGGTACCACAGTAACATAAGATGCTAAAAATAGGGGAAACTGGGTGTGGGATATTTAGGAACTCTTTTTACTATATTTACAACTTTCCCAAAATACTAAAGTTATTCTAAAATTAATTTTATTAAAAATAAAATGAAGACAAAACAAATACATTGTCAGATATACAAAAGCTTGAAAAAATTACCAGGAGCTCCACAATATAAGCAATGTTAAAAGATGTCCTTCAGGCAAAAGGAAAATGATATCAGATAAAAATATGAACATCAATTGGATGATCAGAAATGGTTACTACATTTATAAATATAGATTTTATTATTTAAATTTCTTTAAAAGATAATTGACTTTTGTTCCACAAAGATGGATCAGCCCCATTCCTCACAGGTTTTTCCTTTTACAATTAAATGTTCCTGAACATAACTCCACCTAGAAAAGGAAGAACAAAACAAGCCCAAAGCAAACAGAAGAAAGGAAATAAGAAAGTACAAAAATCAATGAGATTGCAAACAGGGAAATCATTTAGAAAGTCAGGGAAACAAAAAGATAGCTCTTAAAAATATAACTCAATAAAATTGATTAACCTCTACCAAGACTGACAAAAAAAGAGAAAACACAAATCATCAGTATCAAGAACAAAACAGGGGATATCACTGCACAACCATTAAAAAGAAAATTTAAAAAAACTACAGACAACTTCATGCCCATAATTTTGACAACTTACAAGAAATGGAGCAATTCCTCGAAAATCACAAAGTATAATAACTCAGCCAAGGTGAAAGACAACCTGGATAGTTCTATAACCATTTTAAAAAGTTGAATTTGTAATTTACAAAGGTCCTAAAAAAGAAATCTCCAAGCCCAGATGATTTCACAGGGGAATTCTACCAAGCGTCTAAAAAAGAATTAACACTAATTTAACACAATTTAACTCTTCCAAAAAAATAAAATAAAATAAGAGGAAGGAATACATCTCAACTCATTTTATGAGATCAGTATTACCCTGATACCCAAACCAGAAAGACAGTACCAAAAAAAAAAAAAAAAAAAAGTATAGACTAACCTCTCTCAAGAACTTGGATGCAAAATTTCTGAACAAAATGTTAACAAGTCAAATTCATTGATGCATAAAAAGAATTATACACCATAACCAAATGGGATTTATCCCAAGTAGACAACACTGGTTGAGCATTCAGAAATAAATCAATATATTCCATGATATCAGTGGTCTAAAGAATAAAAATCATGTGATTATATCAATTGATACAAAATCATTTGACAAAATCCAACACCCATTCATGATTAAAAAAAAAAACTTAGCAAACTGGAAATCGTGGGGAACTCCTTTGATAACTCACAGCCAATATCATGCTTAATGGTGAAAGACTTAATGTTTTCTCTCTAAAATTGGAAAGAAGGAAGACTTGTACATGAATATTTATTTATTTGTAAAGCCTCCAAATTTAGAACAGCCTCACCGGTCATCAACCAATAAATGAATAAACAAATTCTGGCATAGCCATAGAATGCAATTCCACTCAAGCAATAAAAAGGTATGATTGATATACACAACAATATGGGATGAATCTCAAAACAATTACATCACGTGAAAGAAGCCAGCAAAAAGACATGTCATGATTCCATGTATATATTATTCCATAAAATCCAAAGTAACCTATAGCAACAGAAAGCAGGTCGGTGGTTACTGGTCGGGGCAGGGAGGGAGGGACAGGTGCTGCAAAGGGAAACCTCTGGAAGTGATGGGTCTGTTGTGATGGTTAAGGGTATATAAGTAGGTCAAACTTATCAAATTATATGCTTTAAGCACAGACAACTTATTATCAATAACTCAATAAAGCTGCCTAGAAAAAGAAAAGTGCTAAATATCTGAGTTTTATTTCTAATATGGTAAATATTGATAGATACCCTCAACCAAAAGCACTTAGAAGGCCTCACCTTTTAAGAGTATAAAGGGTCCTCAGACTGAACAGTGTGAGAACTACCCCCCTAGGAAGCGGAGATCTTGTCTTCTCATCTTTCTCAGCACCAGCTCCCAGCCCGACCCTGAGCACCCGGCCAGTCCCCAGGGGGTGCCTGCAGAGCCACTGGATGAATCTGCCCTGCAGCTGCTCCCTCGTCCTCTCCTCTGCTGGCTGGGGAAGTGCTTTGGAAGAGCAGAGGACCCCACCTTCTCTTACAGTATAGAGAGGACACTCTTTGAGCCATATCCCCAAGCCCCAGCCCTCCTGGGGGGCAAACTCTGGGCCTGGTTTCTGGAGAGTGGTCCTCACTGCCTCCTCGGGACAGAGACTCTCCTACGGCAAAGCCGGATCCCGGCGCAGGCCAGCGCGAGGCGCCATATGCTGGCCCTGGAAGCTTTAAGAGACACCGAGCGCCCGAAAGGAAAGAAACCTGAGCAACACTTCCCGTGGCCTGGGAGCCCCGAGACCAGACGTTCCAAGCGTCCTCTCCGCCCCCTTGGAGGAGCAGCTCACCCTCTTGGCTTGCCCATCTCCTGAACAGATAACTTCTCGAGGGTTCCAGGACTCAGGCTTATCTGGCCCAAGACAAACAGGCAGGAGCAGTAGGCGTGTTGCCTCAGACTCTAAAGTGCTCCCCGATAAGCCGGCTCCGAACAAAGAGGCCTTATGCTCCGCGGGGAGCACAGCCTGACAGCCGCTGCTCGTGTAGCACTGGCTGGAAGCGGGCAGGACGCTGGACGCCTCTACGATTACTACAAGATCATGTCCTTTAAACTCAGTGGCTCCTGGGCCACAGATCTGGGTGGCAAGTTGTCTGCTCTGGGTGAACTCTTAACCCGGGGAGGAGAAAGACAAAGGAGAACAAGCTTCTCCCAGTCTCATCCAAGGCCTACTCGTCCCCATCTCTTTTGTATCCCATAGGCCTCATTGAAACCTGGAGAACACTCACAAGCGCTGGGCTCCTAAAGCCCCGGGTTTGTGGACTCTGCAGCTCAGAGCCCCCGCCCCACCTCCACCTGCCCCCGACACGCACACCATGGGTCAGCTCCACACAGGCGCAGCTGGCTCTGCAAGTGCGTCCTGGCACAGCGTCTGCACCGGCTCTCTGAGCTGGGCCCAGAGGTGTCTTCACTGGGCCCTGGGGGCTCAGGCCAGCCCCACCCAGCCTTCTCCTGGGGGGCAGGGTGGGGGGGATCAATGGGAAGGAGACTTAGGCTCCATGGACACTCATGGAGCCCGTGACCAAGGCGATGGTCAGAGAAAGAAAACCAAAAGCAAGTGGAGCTGCGAAAGCAGGCCTCTCCTCCCTGCAAACTCGCCTGCGCTTCCCTTGATTAGGACTCCGGCCAGCAGCAGGGGCCAGCAGCAAACCCTTGTCAAGTGGGCAGAGAAGAAATACGAGGGCCCCACAAGCTCCTGAGGGAGAACCGGGGTGGAGGGAGGGAGCAGCGGGGGTCAGAGGGTAGGTGAAGAAAACGAGAGGAATAGCTCACCTGGGGAAGGGCCTCGCTGGAGGGCCGTGGTCTGCAGCAACATCACCGGGAAGTGGGTGGGAAATGTGAATCGCCAGCCCCCACCTCGGACCTGCTGAGTCAGAGCCGGGCCGGGCCCACCGGCTGCTTTTAACCAGCCCCCCAGCTCACGTGGAAGGGGCGGCGGTTCCCGGCCTTGACTACACACCGGTTTCACCTGCGGAGGTCCACGACCCAAACCAGCGCTGCCTGGGCTTCACGCCAGAGATTCTGATTTAATCATCAGTTGATTTGATGGGTCTGGGTACAGCCTGGGAATCTGAATTTCAGGCTTGGCCAAGTGTCAGGTACCTGGGGAGTTTCTAAAAAGTGCCATTTCTGGGCCCTCTCTCTGCACATAAGGAGTTGGAAGCTCTGGGAGAGGCTGAGCCTCATATCCCTGGCAACTGCCTCCACCTGCAATCACTGGCTTTGAGAACCACTAGCTCAGGAATGTTCTCCAAAGATTGATTCTTCCCAGCCTTGTCAAAAACACCCAAGCCTTCTAACACAGCCCCAGACCCCATTCAACCAACAGGACATTCACTCAATCGTCAACAGGTGGCATCTCGCATGCCTACCGCGGCCCAAGTGCAGATCTCGTACAAAATACAAAAACAAGTGATATGGATCGGTGAGCTGACCGCAGTTTATTACAAGAGAGTGTGGGGATGGGGAAAATAAGAAAGAGAAGAGAGAGAGATGGATACGGAAGAATTAGAGAGGCGACTTTTTCCTTACTACAAGGGGGAAATGCAGTAAGGTGAGTCAGTCGGGAATCTCTTTGGAAATACCCAAGAAGATCTGCCCACAAGCATAATAAGTGTGTTTCCCTTCCCACGCCCCCCCTCCCCACTCACTCCTGGGGAGGTTAAACAAATAATTTGTTTTGTCTTTTGAAAGGGGGTGTAGAAATCTATCACCAGGGGAAAATATTAAATAGCAGCGAGCCAGCTGAGATGCTTCCAACAAAGGTAAAGGCCAGAAACAGAGTAGACAAGGATCGTGATGAGGGTGATGACAGAGATTAACCTGTGAGTTACCTGCCAACTCCAGCTGCCGAGGCCGGGAGGGCGAGGCCAAGAAGTGGGCAGCACTGGGAGGGAGCCCGATAAATAGGAGTATTGTAATTACCTGTTTACGCGTCACTCTCCTCCGCTAGGCCCTGGGCTCCTGCAGAGCGGGGGCTTCTGTCTCCTGGCCCCTGGCTCCCAGCAGCTGGCACAGATCACCTGGCAGGAACCACCTGGCAAGTGATTCTACAAGACTTCTTCCGAGGCTGTACGTAAATAGCCTATTCTTCAGAAAGTTGCATAAAACCCTGGCTAAGTTCACATACACCTGGATGGCAGAGGCGGAACAGGGGACTGCATTATCTGAAAGGCCAGCACTGCACTGTGCCCATCCAGAACCACAGAGTGGCCTTACTTGGAAACAGGGTCTTTGCCGATGTAATCAAGGTAAGAACCGAGATGAAATCATGTGGAATGGGGGGAGGCCCTAAACCCAAGGAGACTGTCCTTATGAGAGACAGAGAAGGACACCAGAGACACAGAGAGAAGCCATGTGAAAACAGAGACGGAGATTGGAGTGACGTTGCCACCGCCAAGAAGGACCTGGACCTGCAGAAGCTAGAGGCGGCAAGCCAGGACCCTCCCCTGGAGCCTGCAAGGGCTCACAATCCTGCCCGCACCTTGACTTCAGACTTCAGCCTCCAGAACTGAGACAGAATAAATTCTTCTTGTTCCAAGCCATGCCAAGTTTGCAGCAATCTGTCCTGGAGTCCCTAGGAGGCCCTGGGTACGCACACACAAGCCGTACCTGCAGTTGGAGTTTAGTCCCCCCAACGACCTGCCAGGTGGGCGTAGGTGCACCCGATTTACTAGTAATGGGGACTAAGAACAGCTAAGAGTGTCACCCAAGTTGACATCTCCAGGAACACAAATCAAAGAATCGTTGCTTTCCTACTCCAGTAGAAAACGATCCCAAACAAAGGAAAAAGAACCACTGCCGTGCAGCAAGGACCGATGCACGGAAGACAGACTGGAGACAGGAGCGCTGTAGACAGCCGCCCGCCTGGCACAATGGTGACCATCACACACCAGGCAGCACCGCAGACACGCTCCTGGGGAAAACCCTGTCCGAGACGCCCCTGCAGGACCGCAGTGTTTATAAGCAAAGCCTCACCTTTTCAACTACAAAGACCGGGAGAGACAAGACGCATAATCAAAAAGAGCACATAAAAGGGAGAGGCACATATGCTAACCATAATGTGCTATTTCTACTTAGAGAAAAAGAAAAAAAGAGTCCACATTTTTCTAGCGTCAGTGTCTCCTGATTCTGTTTCAAGATGATAGTAAAAAGCTACTTGGATCTGACACCGGCATGTTAAGATCTTAAGAAGGCAAGAACATAATAAGGGAGATGTTAAAAAAAAAAAAACAACTTTTCTTCATTCTTGTTCTCGTCGGCACGTCTTTGAAGAGTATTTAAAGTGGCTGGAAAATACGGCCTTCCATATTTGGAATTCCTCTTTTTCTCCCACACAATAGAAAACGCTTGAAACTGTAAATGACATCCCCATTTGCCCCTGAAATTGTCTTGAAAGATTTTAAAGCTCCTGAAACATAATGGATGAAAAAAAAGACAAAATGATCCCAGTTGTCAAAGAACCTGCTTCTCTGCCTCCTCGTCCATGGGTGAGATTGGAGAATCTTCCATTGATCATGCAGGGCATGATAGGGTGGTGAAACCGGCACTGGGCACTTCAAACTCCAGCTCACTGACACCAGCAACCATAAGAGACCTTTGTTTTTACAGATTTATTTAAACTGTAGCTCTGCGTGTTCTGGACACGCCTTTGCTCCTCAGTCCACGCCCCTCCTTCTCTTCCACGCAGCCCTCCTTGGATGGAGGAGTGTTGGGAGCTGTGGACCACCATGCAACAGGAGGCAGGGCAAGGCTTTAGAAGACTCACCAGATTAGCAAATAATAACAAGGGATGCTCCAAATAATGCTTGGGACATACTGATGCTTAAAACAAGTATTTGTTGTTTAAAATTTAAATTTAACTGGACATCCAGTATTTTTATTTGCTAACTCTGGCGACCCTAGTTGGGAGGCAGCCAGGCCTGGATTTGCATGCCAGTTCTGCTCCTAGTTACTATGCAAACGTGGGCAGGTCAGCCGTCCGTCTCCTCTGCGGTACAATGCAGACAACTCCCCGCCACCTACAGTGTGATGCCCCGATCATCACAACAGGGCTACAGGGGGCCCCATGATCCACCCTTCCAGGTATGATTCTTGCCACCCCATTCTTTATTTATGCCATAGCAACTCCAAGATGCTTCTAGATTCCCTCAGGAGCCATACTCTTTCTTACATCTGTGCTCTTTTCTGTGTGGTTGCATTTGCCTATTAATAGAATATCATCCTTAGAACACATATGCCTGCACGCACACAGTCACCTGCATTCCCACCCTTTGCTGGGCTAACCCTTGTCAATCCTTTAAGACCTGGCTCTGGCACCAATTCCTCCAGGAGTCTCCCCAATTTCATTCCCGCATCCCCCTTACTCTTCCAACCACCTGAGAGCAAAACCAGAAGCTGCATGCCATGTGCTGCCTTACCATTTCCAAGGCATGAATCTAGAGTTCGTACACTGTGAGGCTGGCAAGGGTCCCATGGGACCTCTCCACGGTCATATCTCCACCCGCCTTGTGTTCTCTGCTCATCACATATAAAACTTTAAGAAAAATGATACTTAAAAGGAAGCTGATTGCTAATGCTTGTGAAAGAAGTTAAAAAATGTGTCTGTGCATGTACATGTGTGTTAAAAAAAGAGAATGCTGAAGAAAGACATGGTTTTTAAGCAGAAAATAGATTTTTTAAAGGACCTGAAGGGGCAGAGTGAACATCTCCAGTTTTTGCAACCCAACATTTATTCACCCTCTGGTAAAAGTCCCTGGTTTCTTCTAGAAAAGAAGGTCTTTCCCATTCTCAATCCATGGACTTTCAGATGAAGTTGATTCTACCCATGAGCCAGGACAAGGCAGGTGGCTAAGACCTGAATCAAAGCATCACCTGCCCCTGAGAACACATAACCCAGTTACAGTCATGGAAATGATGAATCTTGCTGGGACCATGGAGGGAACATACCTTTTTACAGCTGGACTTGAACAATGAAGATGAAACCTGTGGGCTCTGAAGCTACCACATAGAGCTAGAACATGAAGTCAACTCAAGGAAGAGCAGAACTAAGAGATGCCAAGGGACAAAAGCTCAATGACATCATCTGTTTCCTGGATCAAGCTCTATCTGAAGCTTACAGTTCCACCCTTCACTTACTAGGTTCATACATTCCTTTTATTTTTCAGTCACTTTTAACCAAATGTCCCTTATTAGGACAAGAAGTCCCTTCAATTTTTTTTTTTGAATACTCCGTTGTCTATTATGAACTTATCATTGATTCATGACTATGGGATTGATTAATCAAGGTCTCAGGACGTATCTTTCTTGAACATCAAGGTTGCCTCTACTTTCAGAGAATTAACCATTCTTTCCTTATTTTGTTCTTTACTAATTAATGGTTATTTAGTCAGGAATGCTTTCAGCTCCAGGTAACAGAATGCCCCACTGAAGGCAGCTGACACTATCTGTCGCCCATAACAACTGGGCTGGAGATTAACCATCTAAGGGTTGGTTAGGCAGCTCAACAATACCGCCGAAGACCTCATCTCTTTTATCCTTCTGCTTTGCCACCCTTACACATTTGTGAGTCTCTCCTCATGATCACAAGATGACTACTGCCGCCCAGGACATCAAGTCCTCATGTGCCAGTGGCCCATTCAAGCAGGAAGAAAGAGGGTGGGAACAAAATAGTTTTCCCCTTATAAGGCTCTACCTTATGTCAGGAAGGAAAATCTCACTCCAAATTGCTTGCACGCTCCCCATCAATGACCAGGTCTAAATTATAGGGTCCCTTATAAACCACTGACCAGCAAAGAAGGATGGAATTTCCATGGTTGGCTTAGACCAACCTTGATTCTTCTCAAGGAAGAAGAGAGAATAGTTCTGGAGAGGCATCTACCACGGAGGTCTTGTTAACCTACCTTCTTGGAGGCAGGATTTATAAGAAGAAAAAACACCAGGCAGGTGAATTCCAATTTTACCCAAGCCAAGCTCAGCGTTCTTCTTTGCCCTTAAAATAAGATCAGAATGAGCCAGAGGGAAAGGCACCGATGTTGAAGACTAAATTTGGATCCCCTGGAGCTGGAAGAGATGAGCGGCAGCCAGAGGGCTGGGCCTGGCCCGTGCACAACTCTATCTGCCCCTGGCAATGAATTCTAAAAATACAGACCTTTGTCACCTATTTTAAATAGCAAACTCCACATATATAATCTCTACTCTTTCCTTGCTACAAATTAATTTTTCATGAAGAGGAAGGAATGACAGATACCGTTTGCTTTAGCAGAACAAGTAAAGGTGACATTTTGAATCTTGGAGCTAGCATTTCCCAGCTGCATGGCCTGGGCAGGCCAATCCTTTCCTCTGGGCCTCAGTTGTCTCATCTGTAATATGAAGACGTTAATACCCACCTGTTTGAGAGAATTGCAGACTGACACAAGGCAATTTGGTTATTCTCGATTAGTAGGTTCTTTTTTTTTTTTTATTTCAGCATATTATGGGGGTACAAATTTAAGGTTTCAAAAAGCGCCCCTCCCCCCCCCACAAGTCTGAGCTTCCAGCGTGACCATCTTCCTGATGGTGCACATCTCACTCATTATGTATGTATATACCCACCCCCCTCCCCCCTCCCACCTGCTCGATACCCAATTACTGTAGTTCCTATGTGTCCATTTAGGATTAGTAGGTTCTTTTTGGTACGTATCGGTGGCCTCCAACAGTCAGATGTGGCTGGGGCAACAGTCTCTTCCAAACAACCTTCCTCCTGGGTTATAATGAAAGCTAATCTCAGACTGAATTCCGCCCCAGATACGAACATTTATTAGCAAGCTGGCAGAAAAACAGTTACACAACCTATTCTGTAAACTTGACAAACTCTTAGCTGTCCTTTTTGGTGCTTCGATTGCACTTGCATGAAAATGTCACTCAAGGTCAATGTTAAAATACCCAAGCTTTGGACAACAGGGAGCAGCAAGAACCCTCGGAAACACTAGCTGGACTGATCAGTTCAGAATCAAGCCTTGGGGCATCCTTACAAAGGATACAGAGTATTGGGCTCCCGATAGATTCTTCCACGTGCTAAGGCAGCTGGAAGATGCCTGTATAATATCACAGGCCAATCCACACACATTTAACACATAATTCATCAATAGAAGTAATTTCTCTCATCTGTCATGCTATTAACAAAAGACTCTGGTTTTGATTGTGAGGATACTTAAAGCCCTGCAGTAGTTATTTCTAGACAGTAGCCTTTGGAATAATCTTTCAAATACTAGCTGATCATCTCTGGGTGAGTCACCAGAGCTTCATATGAGATAATACATGAAATGCCTTGGACAGTCACTGGTGAATGCTAAGAACTCAGGGCATAGTGTGAGTACTACTCAAAATAAAAGCCAGGCCGGGCATGGTGGCTCACGCCTGTAATCCTAGCTCTCTGGGAGGCCAAGGCAGGTGGATTGCTCAAGGTCAGGAGTTCGAAACCAGCCTGAGCAAGAGTGAGACCTCGTCTCTACTATAAATAGAAAGAAATTAATGGGCCAACTAATAAATATAGAAAAAATTAGCCGGGCATGGTGGTGCATGCCTGTAGTCCCAGCTATTCAGGAGGCTGAGGCAGCAGGATTGCTTGAGCCCAGGAGTTCGAGGTTGCTGTGAGCTAGGCTGACACCACGGCACTCACTCTAGCCTGGGCAACAGAGTGAGACTCTGTCTCAAAAAAAAAAAAAAAAAAGCCAAAAGTGAATTCCTACTCATTTTCACTTGAGGAAATTGTCATTACTGGCGTGTATTTCCGACCTCAATTTCGTGAACACTGGAAGAAGACACGAGACTCCTGGATCAGAGACCAAGGATTTTATTTCCCTTGGCACAATAGGCAGCATGAACTTCATTTTTATAATGGGCTCCAAGCAAACCTGCCTGATGGTTGAGGTAAACATTATCTTTATATGTCTGGACAATAAACAAACATTTTTTGGTCCACAGGTAAGCACTACCATCTAAGGCTGTCCGTTAGACAAACATTCTAGAATAGACAGTCCAGAACAAAGGCTACAACGTGCCTCTGCTCATGAGATGTGCAGAGAATACATCAATTTCTTCCTGTCTCCTCTCAAACTTTAACAGTTCAGTTGGGCTCATCATCCTGGTCTCAGAACAGTTTCTCTTAACATTTGTGTTTCTCTTCCTGAGATCGCTCCCCTGCCACTCGCCTCCTCTGTTCCCCTCCTGCTATCTCCACCTGCATGGACCATTCTTACCTTTATGCCGAAAGGTGCCATCGCTCCTCGTGGGCGCTCTTCCCACTGCCCCCTTCCCTCCCTGCCTTCTAAGAACGCAGCTCTGATGGCGTCATGCCCTGGTCACACACTGCCTGTGGCTCTCTGTTGCCTTCAAAATTAAGTTCTAACCCCCTCATGTCTCTGCATTCCTTATTAAATAAGGAACATCTCGAAGAGAAAGTAACTGGGCCTTACTTATTTCACCAATGCTTAGTAATGCATATTCGCAGATTAAATTGCATGATGGTTTTCTAGCTTTCCGGTCTCTAAAGGTAAAAGACATAAATGTCCACCAAGCGTGGGATAAGTGGAAGGAAGGAAAAGAGGAAGGAGGAATAAGTGGACTCAACAGCAGATTTTCCTATTATGGTTTTTTGGATTTTTTTTGTTGTTGTTGGGGGAGGGGGTAGGTGTCTGCATTTGGGATTTTTGATTATTTATTTTGTTCAGTAGCTACAGAAATCTTTGTTCATTCAAAATCTACCCCAGACATCCAAAATGTAGAAGAAACACACTCCCTTGGCATCCCTTCCCAGTGGCTTCCGGCCAGAGGAGAGGGGCCGCTCCTTCGCCCTTTTAGGATGAAGAATTGAAACCCTACACTCGGAGAAAACGTGCCTCAGAAGTGAGATGACCTTCCTTACGGGACAGAGCATAACACGCTTGGTCTGACAAGTATGATTGTACTCGTAGGGGTAATATTTTAATTCAGGTCTAGTCTTTTTTTTAAAAAATGCAAGGCATGGGGAGAGTGTGTAAGGAGCTCCAAGGGAAGCCCAGTCATTCCTTTCCAAGTAATCCTCACCAGCTACAAGAGGGTGACCCCATGACCCCTGTTGATCCTGTTACCCAAGGTCAGCTCACACATCATTAAAAAGAGTCAGTTCCAAGTCATGGGCACTTTCCCCTAAAGACCCGATATTCTTTTGCTGTTAGCATCCTGTGCTGCTCAGAATCCTCTGGGCTTACTGGAATTTCTCTGAAGCATTTCAGATTCCTCGGGAATAATTGTAAAACATTAGAATTTCAAATAATAGCTTCAGGAGTGAGTGGCCTGTGTCTGGCTCTCCTCCCCCAGCCCTAGTCTCGTGCCACCTAAAACAGCTTGGCCTGCCATCCTGCAGCAGGCTGTCAGCTCCCATCTGAGGAAGGACAACCAGATCCGCTGCTCCCCTCCCCCTCTCGCCCCACATCAAAGCCAAAGGAACAACCATGAAATAGCTGGGTTGTTTAAGCAGGGCGGTGCGGGCGCCGGCTCTCACCAGCTCGTGAGAATACGTTCTACAGATCTCCCCCAACTCTCTTTGGTGATATCTGTTTAGTAGCTTGAAGTTAGCCATAGTGGGAGTATTTACACCATAGAAATCAGCAAACACTACAGGTCAGGGCTTCTCCCATCTCACCCCCACCCCCACCCCCAGAGCCTGTTGTTAACCACTTACCAGCACACCACTATTTTTTTGACAGCTAGCTGCAGCTTTTTTTCACCTCTGCTTCAATGCTGATAAATAGAAACTCAAACAGCCCATAATTTTTGCTTTGTGGCAATTATAGTAAAACTTCTACAAATTCCAGAAAATTAAAGAAGCATGACCTCTCCCATTGACAGCATGGGCCGCTTTCCTTTTATCAAGCTGTCTTCTAGAACCATCTCTCATTTCATCCACTAAAACACTTCCTAAGCCTTTCTCCTCGAAATGAACAATAAAACAAACTGGTCTTTATTGCTGTCTCTCTCCGGGCCCCCTTGAAATTACATTTTCCAGTCTATAGCAATCTCCTCTGCCCCAAGGAAGCCTGTGAGAGCAGCGCCAGGTTTGATCAGGTTTCACTCTGTTTTCATTAGCAGTCTTGCATGGACTCACATTCAAGAATTACTTTGCTTTATGTCTCTTAAAAATCTCCAAGTTTTTGTAAGGGCTTGCCTCACACGCTTCAGGGGGTTACGTTGCGTGATGAATCCCCAGCCTCTGTGACTCCGTTTCAGCATTAGAGAGGCACTCTCCTTCGTGCAAATCAAGGACACCGAACTAGCTTAAGTGTGCACCTGAGCTCACAGTCCATACCTGGGGCCGTGCCAGTGCAGAATTGCAGGCATCCATTCTCTCCACGAAGAAGTAGAAGCCCCAAGTAGTCAGCAGGCAGAAAGTCGGGGCTGAGCTAGCTGCCAAACCAATTTTCCTGAATATTTCATTTGTGCCTCCTATGACCAGAGGCTTCAGGTCCCTCTACCAGTGAATACCAAACCCTCAGCCTACTGAGGGACCCCTCGGATCTGTAACCAGTGCTTATCTGGAAGCAGGATGTCCCTTTTGCTCGCTGCAATACTGACTTTGACATAGCTGTTAAGAAGCAAAATGGTCTATGGTCCCCTGTCACCCTCTCCCAGAGTCCTTCCTCTCCTCCTTTCTGTCCCCAAGACCCCACTCCACAGGTTTCTCACTGGTGCTGTCTGGTCTCCACTAGGCATCAGCCCATGAAGGCGTGAGCACATGGCCCCTGATTGGAAACTCCTACAGCTAAAACTCCTTCACAGCCTAGGAGTGGAGCTCCTTGTGGACTTCAGTGGCTGGACAGGCAGGTGGGATGGAGAAAAAGAGGTAGATTTAGGAGCCAGGACCTCCCTATGGCCCATCCACACACCACAGGCAATCACCTGCTCTGGCTCCACGTGGGATCTGCCCAGTGGAAGACGCCACGTGGCTACAATTAACCATGCAAATCCTAACAGGGAGGAAACAGATTGTGCACTGAGTCCATCAGAGCCACCACTCCTCCAGAAGTGGGGGTTATAAGGAACCCATAGGACTGTCTTCTTCCATGTTTTTCCAACCAGGAGGTTGTGGATCAGACCAGCTTTGACCTTATTTCCAACCAGCAGGCAGAAGTGGCAGTAGCCGGGAAGGAGAGACGTGAAGGAGGCTGAGGGGTGTATGTACCTGCGTGCACATGTGCACACATCAGTGAACATGCTTGGGCATTTAGGCAGGGAGCACGTGGCAGTCATGAGCCAACAGAGCTGAGCTGATGGATGGACAATAAGAGACAAAAAAGGTCACTCGCTCCCCAGTGAGTCATCAGAAGTTCCTCCAACCGCGTCACCAACTGAAAGAGGTTAGAAACCTCTAATGCAGTGGAAGCCACAGTGAAATGATCCTAAGCCTTGCTGAAAACCAGCTTTTCAGTAAAACCTCATGTATCATTTGTCTCTGAACAGCATCCAGACCAATTTTTTCCATTCAAGGAATTTTCAAACCCATTTCCTTTTGCAAACATCATTCGAATGGGTGCATCGTGTGCATATCATGTGGTTCAGGGCCTGGAGGCAGTGTTTTCTGGTAGTGTGTGTGTGTGTGTGTGTGTGTGTGTGTGTGTGTGTGTGTTCAATCATGATGCTTGGCCTTTTTCTATGCTTGAAGCAACCTTTTACGGGCATAAGTACACAAGCCAAGTCCCAATTTGGCAGGCTCAAGAAATAGCTTAGCACCACGATGTACCCACCCAGCTCAATTTTGCACCACCAGAAAAAATAGCTCTGTAGCTAGGCATTGGGCTTTGGGATAAAAGCAGGAATTTTCTGACCCACAGCACAACCTCAGAACCACAGGGCCAAGTACTCAGAGGAGAGAGCAGATATAGAAACTTGGTTGATCATCCTCAGTTGTTAAAAAAAAATTAGAGTTCTGATGGCCAAAAGAACAATCCAGGCCCTAAATACTCACTGCAAGACAATTCAAGGAGCTTAGATATCACAGAGTTCTGTTAATAATTTTTTAACAGCATTGGGCCAGGGTTGTGGAGATCTTCTGGTTATACCTAGAGTCACCCCATGTTAAAGCTGAAAAGGACATCAGAAACTATGTAGACCACATTGGTTGCCTCCAGGATGGAAGGGAGGAATGATTGCAAGGGCAGTCAAAGGGGGTTCTGGGTGCTGGCATTATTCTATTTTTTACCTGGATGGTATTGACATTAACAAAGCCCAGTGTCTGCTTCATGGATAATCATATGTTCTGTGCACATTAATGTATCTATGTTAGTTTTTTTAAAAAGATTGTTCAGTCCCATCCCTTCTGCTTTGAACTAAATTGTGTCTTCCCAAAATTCATATGTTGAAACCTTAACACCCAAAATGATTGTATCTGGAGATAGGGTTTTGTCTTAGTCCATTCAGGCTGCTATATAACAAAATGCCTTAAACTGGGTAGCTTATAAACAACAAAAACTTATATTCTCACAGTTCTTGGGGCTGGGAAGTCCAAGATCGAGGCACCAGCAGATTCAGTGTCTGGTGAGAGCTCACTCTCTGCTTCACAGATGGTACCTTCTTGCTGCATCCTCAGTAGAAAGAGTGAACAGCGTCCTTGAAACTCTTTTATAAGGGCACTAATCTCATCCATAAAGGTTCTTAATACTATTGCATTGGATATTAGGTTTTAACATATGAATTTTGTGGGGACACAAACATTCAAACCAAGCAGGCTTTTAGGAGGTAACTAAGGTGAAATGAGAGCGAGGCCCTGACCCTATACAGTTAGTGTCCTTAAAAGGAGAGACACCAGAGAGCTTTCTCTGTTTGTCCATGTTCAGAGGAAATGCCATGAGAGGGCAAGGCAGCTGTCAACAAGCCAGGAAGAGAGCCCTTACCAAAAACCAAATGCTGCTAGACCTTGATCTTGGACTTCCCAGCCTCCAGAACTGTGAGAAAATAGATTTCTGTTGTCTAAGCCACCCAATCTGTGTTGTTTTATTACAACATCCTGGGCAGACTAAGACACCCTCACATTACAAAACAGCCAGGTGAGACCCACACAGCCGAGTTAGAGGAACAGGTGGAAGATTAGAATTCAGCATCCTCACTACGAATTAAATGCTCTATTATAATCTAGTGGTTAACACACAGCCTGCTGTGTTACACAGGTTTGTTGCACGTTTCCAAATGGATTGGAAACCATCAGCAAGAACTGTGTCTTATGTTTCCTGTCACTCATAAGTTCCTACACATGCACATGTGTACACACATGTGCTAAGATCACGGTGCATGTAAACCAAGCTGACCACCCACCATTCACCCTGGTTGTCACAAAAGAACAATACTGTTCTAGGTGAGCCCCCATCTCTGCTCTCACAGTTTCTCTCTTCTTATTCTCACTGCCTAGTGTCCTGCCTTGAACACCTGCTGATGGCTCCTTTGGTTTGAAGACCTACAGGTGCCTGCTTTGTCCCCCCTCCACTGGCTCCTCTGTGCATCCTGCTTCCCAGGGTGAGAAACTGCTCGTGCTATTCCAGCACCACCCCAAACCCTGATCTAGCCAAGTTCCATCCATTTCCATGACTGGGCACAGATGGGGAAGAGAGGAGGGGATTTCGTCTAGAATGGATCAATAATTGGGGACTGATCACACTCAGAAACTAAGCCCAGCTGGACAACGTCAAAGCTAATTGAGTAGAATGTCCAAGATGCTGGACCACTGGGAAAATGTTTTCAGGGTTCTGCCAGCTATAAAAATGAGGAAACTCAACACAGATGAAAGCAAGAAACAATGGGGGCTGGGATGGGAGAGGAAGGAGCTGACTGCCTCGCAGAACCTCCATGCCCAGGAGCCCGGGAGCTGGACACGTTGTCAGCTGAGGGCAGGAGAGGAGGTGAAGCAGGACTGACAATGGGATGACAGTCAGGATTTCCTCCCTGACCTAGACTTCCTTCCACTGACTTCATTCCTCAATGGCCTCTCCAACTGGGGAGCTGGGCCGGATGAACTTAAAGGTCTCTCTGTACCTTGGGGTCTTCTTAACTCATTTAAGAAAATAAAATAGTGAACACCACAAGTAACCACAAAAAATGTGCATTCCTAGAGAAGAGTTTTAACCTGGTATGGAGGGCTTTGTGCCCCATAAAGATGGATTTCTAGAGAGCCAAAAGAGACCTAGTTATGTAAAATGCAGAACGAAGCTAGCTGCTATGATACTTGGGATTTTTGCCATGGAAATAGTCTCATATTAGTCCTTGATCAGATTTTTTTATAGCTGGGCTTTCTTAAACAGGCGACCTGTGCTTAGGAAGGTCACCTGGGCTGCCAGGAGTCCTTAACAGAGTCAAACGCCAGCCTTTGCACATGGTCTATGCCTGTACATTCGGCTTTTCCCAGTGGCTCTGGTCCCTTGAAATGTCAGCCTAATAGAATCCAGGAATTCACGTCCGATCTCCACAGAGCCAAAGACCAAGGGCCCAATTTTGGCCTACGTTCCAACAGTAAAATTCAGCTTCAATATTGACACTCTAGATTGCTACTTCTACTGTTTTCTTAGCAATGAAATCCACAAACCTTCCATTTCTGAACCTTTGCCCAGTTTGGGGAACTTTATCTCGTGAGAGTTCACAGGTTTGAATCCAAATATAGCAGTCTTATAGACCTATCAAGATTTATTATCTATTTATGTCCACGTTTGCACCGACGGAGTTTTAACAGTCTCTGTTTTACCAGAAACCACGCAGACCCAGAGACTGTGGTTTTGACAACATTGATACCGAAAAGAAATATGCTATTTCTCCAGCGTTGCTCTGGAATGAAGCGACCACATATGAATCTGTTTCTTATCAATGGAGAGGCTGCTCCGTGTGATGAGCAGTCGGGTCCAGGCCCCTTATTTACCAGGGAGGAAGCATGCACCACATTGTCACACCTTGTCAGCGGCAAAGCACAACAAGAACCTCCACCCAGGGCACCTCGCACCACACCATGTTACCTGCTTCACATATCATGCGTGGCACGGCAGCTATACTCACAGTTCCATGCAAGCAGAGGATGATCATGGACTTTGGCTTCCTGCCATTCCCACCCCTCCTTCCTCATCTCAGCACCCAAAGAGCTCATAAGGAACATCAGGAGTTCTACCCAGAAGCACCACTCAGCATCCTGTAGCTTGCTTGCCCTGCCTGCGTGGCAACCCTAGCACGATGGGTCGGCACCCAATGTCCAACACCCATTCTACCTTCCTTCTTTCATGCCTGCTTGAGATGCAGAGGCTGGAAAGCTAAAAATTGCATTTCCCAGACTCCCCGACCACTGAGATTCTGGGTGTGATTTAGTCTCGGCCTATCAGATGTAAGCACGTGAGGGAGGAAGAAGGCAGGACGAGGCTTCTGTTGAATCTCCCTACAGATAAGCTTGGCCTCGGAGCATTTAGCTTCTCCGCAGCCACAGGCATTAGCATCTCTGGCTTTGTGGGTGTCAGGAAGCAGGGACATCTGTTTTGCTCACGTGGATCATAGTGGATGTGGCCGTGTTCTGGAGCTGGTGGAAGCAGCAGTTGCCCCTGCTTAGAGTGGCTTCTGGATTGTAGGGGTCAGTGGTTTCCTTTCCACAGAAACGCCTGCATCTTCCTTGGTGGTCAGTTCTGCACTCTAGATTTGGGATGTCTGTTTGAATGGTGAACCTAGAGTCTGTTTCTTCACCTTCTCGACAATTCTGTAAACCATTGAATACTTCAGGGGAAAAAACAAAATAAAACCTGCTTGCTTAAACAATGTGAGTTGATTCTGTTCTCTGCAACTGAAACTTGAGTGACCCATCTGGAACGAAAGCCTACACTAAATTAACCCGCATTTATGGAGCACTCACTGTGAGCCAGGACCATAAATTGGCGATCTGTATAACTCTCTCGTTCAATCCTTACCGATGGGGAAGAGAGAAAAAGGTCAGCTTGGTGGATAGCCCCCCCAACTTCCACAGCAGCTAGTCGCTCATACAGGACTAAGTGTGATGCACCTTGAGTCCCACCCTGGTTTCAGGAACATGCTTAAGTGTTCTGACGTGATGGAGTGTAGAGACCTGAGCCAAACAGCTGGGCTCACAGTCCCAGCTGTGTCATTTACTAGCAAATGCCCTAATTTCTTTGGACCTTGGTTTCTTTGCCTGCAAAGTAGGGATAAAATCGTCCATACCCTATAGGACTGCTGTAAAGATCACAGAAGCTGACATGTGTAAAACACCCATTCGAGGCGAGTGTGAGCTGCTGCTAAGCATTTCCCCCAGCAAAAGGAGGAAATTGGACTTTAAGAACTGAGTGCAAGGTGGCCTATTGACCCTTCTGACTCCTGTCACAGTAGAATGTCAGACTGACCCACACCTTGCCAATATTAACAGAGTCAGATATCAGCTGCAGAGGCAGCTGCAGAGGAACAATAAGACCATAAACTTGAAGTCTCTGGACCTAGACGTGACTTCCAGTTCTGTATCTTTGTACCTTGGTGACCTTGACCCGAAGTCACTTAAAATTTTTGAGTCATTGTTTCTTTGTAAAATTCCATACAACTGTCTGGCTTGCAGGTTGTTAGATTAAATAAGGAGGGAGGCCTAGCACAGCTCCAGGAAGAGCATTCCAGTCTTCGGGCTTCTTTTGGTTGGGGTGACCAAGTGCTGTTTAGCATAAATCAGGCAAAAGCGAAACACCCTGGTCGGCGTGCTTTGAGGAGGGGACGAGTGCAGGGCACAGGAAGCACAGCGGAGGAGCTGGGCTCGCTCTCCTGTCTCCAATCTGTCGCATCAGACATTCTCTCTCACTACAGACCGGCTTAGAGCTGTGATCGCCAGAGAGAATCTGGCTTTGACGCTGTCTCCAGCCGAGGGCAGCCGGTTGTCTCGCTTTGCTGGGGACCAGGGGGTTTCCCAGGATGTGGAACTTTTAGTGCTAAACCGGGCAGGTCCTGGGCAAACTGAAACATCATCCTACTCCATCCCCACATCCAAAGGTGAAAGACCAATTGGCCTTTAGAGCAGGTCACACAAGAGCATGTTAGTTCGAGCAGTAGCCATGTGAACTCTGGATGGGAGACGTCCCCAAGATAATAAGGAAGGGGACATCACGAAAAGAATCCCATATGTGTCCACCGTGGCCCCAGAGTAGAGACTCAAGGAGGGTCCTATATTCTTTCCTTCGTCATACATCACAACAGCCCTGCTCGTTGTACCTTTATAAGACAGTGGTAAGGAACTCAGTGGGATCTCTTTGACCCCAGAAAAAATGCAGTGGATTTGCATGTGAGAACTGAGTTTCACAGAGCATAAAATAAACATCAGAGTCAAAATACCTACAACCTCTGAGCCTTGTGATCTCACTCAGCACGAGATGTTCTCCTAAGACAGATGAGCAGGAGCGGGTGCCAGCTGAGGACCGGCAGGGTCTCACCTTTCACTGCAGAGTCACTTCAGGACAAGGACTGATCAGACAAAGGTGGTGGCCCAGCTCATGCAATCGAAATAGCGATTGCTCCCTTGCCCAGATGTTGCAGATAAGCTGGTGTTTTCACATTCTGGAAGATTATGACATGTATTTGAAAGATCAAGGCTCTTTGACCTAAGAGAGACAAACAAAAGTGATAAATAACACTCAACCTTCAGAAACAAAAATCATTTAGGTGGATGCACTGGAGCATGTATCCTTCACAGAAAGTTTTTTTTTTTTTTGGTCTTTCATAACGAAGAATTTCCATTAATGATTTCGTATTACTCATCGGAACAAGTCACTACAGCCAACAACCTATACAAACAGTGCCGATGGTGAAAAGCCCATTTCGCCTGGCTGGAGGCGGTCCTGTCTAAACCCGCTTGTCCTTCAGACGGTGCACACATTGCAGACACGCAGGGCAACGAAGAGGAAGCTTCTAGCGCAGAATGCAGATTTGAACAGAGAAGCATGACCAAAGATCTCAATTCCTTTCTGGAAAACTAGGCAACTTCCTCCCACCACCTCCCAGCTATTGAAACATGCCTGGGCTGCTATTAAACGTTTAGAGAAACTGTTGAGAGCAGTTTTCACCTGGGATGGACTTTAGCTCTTCACGCCAATTCCCCTGAGCGGGCGGGAAGGAGGTGGCCGTGACCGCCTGCTTGGACCTGCCGGTTCTGTGCGAAACCCCATGCCGCTGAGCGCACTGCTCCCACGGCCCATCTCTCACTCACGAAGGCTGCCTCTTCTTCTGCACCCAGTGTCCCTTTCCTGGCGCCATCCCCCCTTGACCCTCGCAAGACTTCCAGGCCACCATCCCTCCAGCCTCAGGCAAGTGGGTTTGTCCCACCTGTCACCCTTGCCTCTTCCCATCACAAGCAGCCCACGTGGCCGTTCCGCCACACCTCCTTTCTACGCCAACCCCGCAGTGACCTCGGAAGAAGCTGTGCCTACATGGGGACAACCCTCCTATACGCGCCTGCTCAAATCCCACCGACCTGGTTCTCCCTCCCACCCCGCCACGCGGGCCTTCGCTGTGGCAGGCCCCACCACACACGTTCAGACCTTCCTCTTTCAGATCCCGCTTCCCCCTCTGGCTGTTCTTCAATGACTCCCAGTACTCCACTTACGCGTCCTGTTTTCCAGTCACTCCCCCTTCCTCCTTCTTTTTGTTTTCCTTCATATCCAACTTAGGCTCAATGGATTTTTTCAAACCTTCTCCTACCAATACCATGAATTCTTTGCCCGTTATTCTTCCATGGCTATTACCAGGAGAAACTCAAACACCGCATGCACCCCATCCTCCATCCCCTTTGCCACGGGAGCCGGAGTACTGAGTGTTGTTGGAGTCGGGGTGTATCCAAAGAGATTAGAGCCGTCACGCAGCCACAGCATCACTGCATCAGCAGTATCCAGTTATGACTCCGTGATCGGTTCCATCTTCCATCCTCCACAATAAGTATTTCAAATACACATTCTGCTCAAACATCCTACCTATTCTCCACCCTTCTCACTTGCAGCAGGTGACAGAGAAACAAGAAACCTTGAAGGGGAATGTCCTCCACACCCACCAAGTCTCAAAAGCTGCCTACCTTTCCCACTTGCCCTCCTTTTAAAAAGGGGTGGCCCCATCCTCCTGGCCAAGGTGCGCCTCTTCACCCAAGTCCCAGCTCGAGCTCCTCCCCATCCTCGAAGCCCCGTGCTGTCAGCTCAGCCCTCACCTGGCACCTGTGCCCCCACCTTGATCCTCAGCCTCTTCCGCTAATGACGTCTCTATCAGCATTTAAGCCCCTCAAATCTCTTTTATTATTATTTTTTTCAGTAGATTTAAGGGGTGCAAGTTGAGTTTTGTAACATGTATGTATTGTATAGTGGTGATGTCTGGGAGGTTGTATTTTTCCAAGAATTTATCCATTTCCTTTAGATTTTCTAGTTTGTGAGCACAACGATATACACGGTAGTCTTAGATGATCTTTTATATTTCTGTCGTGTCAGTTGTAATGTCTCCTTTTTCACTTCTGATGGAGCTTATTTGAATTCTCTCCCTTCTGGTAAGTCTAGCTAGTGGTCTATCAATCTTGTTTATATTTTCATGGAACCAATCCTTCATTTCATTGAATAAACAAGCCCTGCCCTCCACCCCTGGCCACGCCAGCCACCACCACGTTTGTTGCCCTCCTTCGTGGCCAGACTTCGGAGATGGGAACTTGTGTTTCCCAAGCCTCACCTTTGGCCCACCTGAATCATGATCACTATCTAGGGAGTTGTAAAAATATGTATGGATGGAGCAGAAAAGAAAGAAGCCAGACACCTAAGACCATGTATTATACTGTTCCACTTACATGGCATTTCTAGAAAAGACAACACTACAGAAACAGAAAGCAGATCAGCGATTGCCTGGGGCTGCAGGGGAGGGGACTGACAGTGACTAGGTGCAGGAAACTGGTGGGGGGAAAGAAATGTTCTAAACCTGGACTGTGGTGGTGGCTGCATCACTATGTAAATTTACAAATACTCACCAGACCATAAACTTACAATGGGTGAATCTGTAATATATAAAATATATCTCAGTAAAGCTATACTTTTACATGTGCGTGTGTAGGTCTATAATTTTTTAAGTCATAAAGCAAAAGGAAAAGGAACCTCAAGAGCTTAGACCCGTGAGGACCAGACTAAGGCCTACGCAAGGAGTTTGAGTGTTTGAATGGAAACAAGGTGAGTCCTGCCCTTGATATTGGACTAAGATTCCCAGGTTGGGGAAAAGGGAGTCAGAAGGGAAGTTAACTTAGACAATAGTGTGTCCATAAGAAGGGGTCCCAAACCACCTCACACACATCCCCCCCCTAAGAAATGAATGTAGAGGAAAAATGAGAAAAATCCAAGAATAATTCCTGGAACACTGGGGTGGGAGGATCTATGCACCATACCCTGGGTGGAGCCCCAAGAATGTGGCGAAACTCCATGAAAGGAAAAAGGCAGCCCTATGTCTAGGCAGACAGAGCCTCAGCCCCTCGGCGAAGTCCCCGTGCCCTGGCTCAGTGTGAGCACAGCAGGTGTCTGCAGGGCACATGGCCTGGCACAGAGAAGCGGCGCACCTGGGGGGCTCACGGGAGGGAGCGAGGACAGCCCGGCAGCAGCAGACTCGCGGACAGCAGGCGCCAGCGTGAATAGGTGGCTGTTAAGGGCCCGGCCCCGCAGCCTCATAAGCCCTTGGGTTTTCAGACCGGATCCCAGGAAAAGAGGAGAGTTTCCCTCAAACGACAAAGATTTGATTTCTGCCACTCTGGGGTTTAAAATAGACATAACATTGACAATTCAGCTAAATAAAGGAGTCACCCTTGGAGACACTTGAGCTGATGCTGTGCACAGAGGTCGAGGCATCTCCCACGGGGCAGGCAGAGGGCCCGGAGACCGAAATGGGACTAAGCCAGCCTGGATCTGCCCAGGGAATCGGCACCAGAAACTTCATTCTCATAGAGGAACACAGAGAAATGACCCAAGAGCCTCTTAGAGCAACAAGCAGAGCCCATCCTGAGTGTTGAGCGTTTTCCCTTTTCTCACCAAGTCACTTGCTGGGGGGCAGAGACCGTGGGTGTCTGGGAGAGGGGGCAGTGCTGGGAGCCACTCGGCCCAGCGTGAGAACACAGAGAGGGGGACGGTGGAGGGAGGTGGCCTCTAAGGTCTGCCCTGGCCACGCTGGCACCCAGGCCTGAGACGGGGAGGGGCCCCAGCCCCTAACCCCCAGCCCCTAACCCCCAGCCCGTCCGAGAGCAGCAGGTCACGCAGGGATGAGCAAAGAGCGCCGGGCACACGGCGGGAGCCCGGCCCATCGCCGCCAGCGTGGCAGCCCTGCCCGCGCAGGTGAGCCCTCAGGGACACGCCCGAGGGATCCGGCTGAAGGAGCTCAGTGAAAGCAGGAGAACTGGGACTCACTCAGCAGTCATGTGACTCCGGGCAAGTTACATCTCCTCCCGGCCGTGTTTTCCTTCCTGGGGGAGGGCGGGGAGAGAGCGGCAGGGTGGATGGAGATCATGGATGCAGCTCCTTAAAGCTGATTCTATCGCCGACACCCAGGCCCCGGCCGCTCACACGGCACCTCCCAGGGGTTCGTTGTATCGCCCCAGACACGTCCCTGCTCCCGAGACCAAGACGCAGGTCACAGGACACCGTTCCCTTCTGCCACCCTCCTCAGCCACCTGCGACTTGTGGTTGCTTTCCTTTTTTTCATGCTGCCTGGACGAATACTAAAACCTCATCTTTCCCCAGCGATCGCATTGATTAAAGGCCTCAGTCTCTCTTCAAGGAGAGAGAACTAAGGGAGTGAGACAGAACCCTTGAAAATGGATGTTTAGCCAAAACGATACAAAAATCGAATTGTGCCATCCCAGAAGATGAAAACTATTCTCCCAGCAAAAAAAGTTTCTTTTTGCTTTTATGAGAAAGCATCACAACACAAATGCACATCCCGGGGCTGTGGCAGCGCGCTAGCACTGCCTGCAGAGCCTGCAGCCCTTGTACTTCTCCTCCTGAGATCTGGAAAATCAATGAGGAACCACCAGCGAGCTGCCCGCCTTCCCGGGCAAACGCTAACAGCAAGGTGGGCTGGGGGGGTGGGGGTCCACTGCCCCCCGCACCCCCCCCCCCCGCCTGCATGTGACCCCGATTCCAACCCCTGGTCAAAATGTCAGAGTACACACTCTGGCACTTGCTTTTCCACCTTCCCTGGGTTCCATTTCTTTTACAAAACTCGTATTTTTTCTTTTAATAAATCTATGCTATTCCACTTGGAGCTTTTGCCACAACTACGGTTTGGAAATTTTTTCTAACTTTCAGACAGCAACTGTAACAAAAATTCACACCAGCACGGGCTCCTCTTTTGGCAGGCCCACGCTAACAATCCCGTTCCAATTGACTCCCTCTGCTGAAGTTGATATTCTGAAATGGTCTAACACCCTCTTTATTAACATTAGGGCTAATTTCTTTTGAAGAGAGTTTAAAGCAGCCGGGGCCTTCGATTCGGGGGTTAATTGGTCTGTTTGCCACTGTTTGTCAGAACTCCCTTTAAAGAACATCTTCAAAGACTTGCTCTGATACTGGCCCCCGCATTGTCTGAGACGCCTCGAATGTCTTTATCAATGCCAAAAACGCAGTGAGTGAAAGGGCTTTTTACTTAATTATTTCTGAAAACCAAAAAGGGGATTCCATAAAGACAGATAATGAGAATTGACACAGTGAAATTAAAATGCGTGTTCAGGCAAGGAGAGCCGGGACTAAACTTCTAACTAGGGCAGGCACGTGGGAGAGTCCGTCCTGCCGGCCGGGCCGCTGCTGTACACTCTCTTTAAAGAACACTCGGGAAGGATGCTTCCTTTTCTTATCTCCCGGAATAGTTTCCATTTCAAACCCAAACTGATTGGGTTGCACAGGTTGCTTAGCAACCCACAGGACAATAGTATTTGGTTTGAAAATGCCAACATCTGCACATCATTCGAAGTGTAATTTTTAATTCAAAGCTTAAGTCTGGTGACAGGGAAGAAAATGTTATCTTTAAAAAAATGAAACAAAATTGTATTTCCTTATACAATTCCCCCTGCCCCCCCCCATCCCCTACCCCAAACAATTCATGAACTATGTCGCTGCTGTCCACAATTCCATGTCTACGTTCATGTTTCCTGTTTCTTTTCTGGGTAGATATGAGCAGGAAGGGTCAATGAAGTGGGATATTTCTTTAGGTGTCCAGAAGAAAAGTAGAAAAATAAATAATCCATTTTAAATGTATTAAATAATTAGGAACACTTCAGAGCAGAAAAGAAAACATATTTTGGCCTCCATTTTATTGAAAATTATGGTTATTTTGGATCCAAGTTTCTGCCCAAGTCTGATATAAGAATCAGGAAGTGTCTTGACAACCACCCTGTGAGGGGGCAATCAGTCCACACTAAGATATTATTTGCTACGTCTGGAGAACTCCAAACTATGTCTTTCCCCCAACATAACTGAACTGCAACCCCAAAATGAAATCAGAGAAATCAACTAGCAGAGAAACTCAGATACCCAACACCTAATGAGGAGTTAACTTTGAGATCTCTAAATATAGCTCATATTTTGAGGCTCTAGCCTCCATCATATCAAATCTATCCATGGCTGGGTGCCGGTTTTGGCCTAGCATACCTGGGAAATTACGACGTCTAGTTCTTGCCACTGTTTGATACATCCAGGTATCAATAAATTTGCATGTTCTTTGGGTAAAGGCACAACAAAAACCCCATAGGGGAATCAGATTCAGAAGGAATAAGGGCAACTCCAGAACAACACCTTTCTTTTAAAAAAATCCCAACAGCATTGCAAACTGATGCTATCGTTCAACTGGCCTCTGCTTGAGCGAATACATTAGCCTTCTCTCCTTCCAATCGGGACTGGTCAAATTACCTGCAGGAAAGCATAAGAAACCTTAAATCATTTGCTGCAAGAAAAATTAGCCAAGAGAACTCAAGCAAGAAGGAGAACCTAAGATCTCTGTTTTGAGGAGGGTTACCCTAACTGGACAACTTCTGAAGGGCTTTAGCAGGGAGATCTTTTAGCAAAATAAAAAAGTGCTTGGTGCTTTGATAAAACAAAAACACATATACACATTTTCCCTGCCTTTCAACATAACACCCCAACCCATTGTGAGGTTTTGGCCATTCCTTCTTTTTGCCAAGAGTGGAGATCTGATTACTGTTATCTCGCTTGCATAACTACAAATGTTATCATTACTTCTCCACTGATAGGGCTCTGTTTTACAAACACAATGGAGGACTGTATGTACACTTGCCCTCTCACCAGAAGGGCTGGTTTGAAAGAAAGGAAAAAAAAAAAGAGAGAGAGAAGCAAAAGAGCTAGGGGGCAGGGGACCAGGAGGGGCAGGCCTGCTGAATGCGCCCTTCAGAAAGAATTATGTGACAGGTTTTGCGTGTGTGCTTTTTTAAAGCTGCTGCTGCCAAAGCTAAGAATTGAAAAGTATGCAGTGGGCATCATGTCAGAAACACAATGATTTATTTTGCTGGTTCATTTTCAAACAAGAGCTTTCTCCTTATTCCCTGAAATGTGTTTTGGGCCCAAATCTTCAAAATGCAAGGAACAGAAGTTGTGCAGAGAGCCGGGTCTGATTCAAGATAAACAAGGATTCGATTATAAATATGACAGTGGCATATCCCTGGCCTCAGAAGAGCCTCGTCTGTCTGCCCAGACTGCAGGAGTTTTCTCCATCCAAAAAGGCGCAGGGGTAGAGGCGGGTCTCCTGGCCAGTCTTCCCGGCTTCATCGTCACCTGCAAGGTCGGAGGGAGGCCTGGTCACCGAGCCCCTCCAAGCCAGAGCTTGTACACACGTGTGCCCACTCCAGGTCAGGAGCGCGAGAACTGTGGCTTCTTTGTTCCCCTGGTTCCATCACACAAGGCTGAAGCTTCATCCTGTTAGTTCCCACTCTCTGTCCCACTCTTCCTCCACGATGACAGTTGCTGGAGGCTCACTCAGGCCTGGCTACGGGAGGTGGGCCAGGGAGCAAGGGTCTGGTCCTCGAGGAGGCCAGCTGCCTAGGCAAGCGCTCCCTTCCCTCCTGCCCTCCGCCCGCCCCTCTTGGCCACACTGGGATGCAGAGTCAGCCCTGGGATTGGCTAACAAACCTGTGCTTCAGGCCCTCCCTGGTTTGGGCCCTTTCTAGAATCTTGTACCTAATTTTTTTTTTCAACAATGTATTTTTGAATTGAGATCTACCTTACATATCATAAAACTCACCCCATTAAAGTGGACAGTTCAGTGGGTTGTAGTGTATTTGCAAAGGTGTGCATTCAGCGCCACACATTCCAGAACTTTTCACCACCTCCACTAGACACCCTGCCTGTGCTTACTTTTAACTTCATCATTTTGAATTCTGTTTCCTAAAGGGGGTCCTGAATTAAGCCTCAAGCCCCAGAACAATTAAATCCACCCTGGATTCGGAGACACTTAGGACAGCCTCGTAAAGATCCCCGGGCAGATCATTCTACTCTAGAACCAGATACCCTGGAGATGGTCAGGGAGGGGGGCACTGATCCCCTGACGCTCAGATCCCCACACCCTGCCTGGGGTTTCTGATTTGTCATCCCTCCCTCAGGCCACAGGCAGCCGTAGAGTCCCTTCTGGGGGACCCAGCTGGGCCTGATCTCTCTCCCTTCCCTGGGGTCTCTCCCCAGTCCTCAGGACTCTGGGGTGGGACAGCTCATCTCTCAGCTGTTTTGCCTTTTAAGCTCCAAGGGCAAGGACTTGGACTCTTGTTCTCTGAACTGTGTCGCAACGAGGCTGGGAAGAGGAAGAAGTGGCTGCCTTACCAAAGGTCACAAAACAACAGAAAGTAATGGTTACGAAGCCCACCAGGGTTCATTTGTCCAATTACTCCCCGGATAGATGTGGAAAGCACAGCTGAGACTTTCAGCAGCTTAAAGGTCACTGCCCAGAGGCTCATCAGACGGAGCAGTGCCAAGGGTGATGCCAAGTGACCTTGCAGCAGGCACCCTCCCCGACAGATACCCCCTGCCCGGATAAGGAGGTGGCTTTATCAGCCATCTTTTAAAAAGAGAAAGAAAGAAGAACCCAGGGAGGGCTCCCGTCTCCTTGCTTCTGCAACGTGGTGACAGAGGAGGGCCGGGCACTGTGGTTCGTGGGTGGAGCCCCTCCTTGGGCACCAGGGCCGGGGTCCTGGTCTACTGTGAAAGCATTAATTTAGGTTTGAATGCCAACTGACTTTGCATTTAATCTTCTAGGACTCCCTGGTGCCAACCCATTGTGAGAGCTCAGGGCTACACTTAATTTGTGTAGCTGCAGGGCTACACTTAATTTGTGTCTTTATTTCATTTCACTTAATTAAAAAGATTGAGAAATGGAGGAGCACACACACACACAAAAAAAGCCCATAATCCCCCCCCCCCAGGTGGCCAAGTCCAGACACCTGAGGTCACTGGCTGCCCTGGGAGAAGACTGGCCGAATGTTGGAGCCGGGCCAGGAGGAGGAGCCCAAGGTCAGCTTCTGACCCCGGGAGAGAGAGAGGGAGCCGACACCTTCCGGTCACTTCTGTGCCAGCAAGGGCAGAGCCAAGGCTGGAGCCACCCTGAAGTGGCCAGATAATGGCTATGACAATGACGATGGCAGCAGCTTCCTGTGTGTACCACGTGCCACGCACAGTCCTGAGGGGTTTATACGTGGGGCTTTGTTTATAAACAACGTCTCGTCACCAGTTTATGAGGTAAGTGCTGTTATTGTCTACTTTCCGCAGATGAAGAGAAAGCACATTAAAGAGGTCAGGAAATGTGACCAGGGTCGTACAACTAGGTCTTGAGAGAGCAGCGTGTCCACTCCGGTGGCCTCTGGGCCCTTAACCCCTGCTCGATGCTTCCTCGAGCAGGAAAAGTCACCAACCGGCTGCCTGCTGGTCCCAGGGCACAGAAACGCCCCTCCGCGCTTGGACCAAACACCGCAGTGGGTTTGGACTTCCCTCAGGTCAGGACTGAACATTTACTGCTTCATTTGCTGTGGGAAACTAAGGATTTCTTACCTCAAAAGTAACTACCTCAATCATCTAGGGGAGAAAATGCATCCCTATCTCACACCATATGGCCAAACAAGTTCCAACTGTATCAAAGATTAAACAGTACATTGAAATCATAAAAATACAAGAAAAAATAAAATAATATTATAATATTGGAATGGAGAAGGCTATTATAAGTAGCCACTTAACTCACAAGCCTTAAAAAGAAAGACTGAAGAACTTGACTGCGTGAATTATTTTTCCCCTGGGAAGAAAAACAACACTATGAATAAAGATTAAAGAGCAAGTGATGAACATACTATAGCAGGCGTCCTCAAACTACGGCCCTCGGGCCACATGCAGGTGTTTTTGCCCATTTGTTTTTTTTTACTTCAAAATAAGATATGTGCAGTGTGCATAGGAATTTATTCATAGTTTTTTTAAAACTATAGTCCGGCCCAACAACAGTCTGAGGGACAGTGAACTGGCCCCCTGTTTAAAAAGTTTGAGGACCCCTGTATTATAGGCACAGACCTCATTTGCTTCATAGATGCCTCCTATAAAACAAAGACCAGCAGCCAACAGAAAATATAGGCAAAGCCTACAAAATACTCGTAGCAAAGAAATTATACAACCAAACGAGTAAGATGTGCAACGTTTGAGGGATAGACATGCTTGAAGCTCTTACTCGAGGGGGGAGGGGGGCATGGGCAATATATGTAACCTTAACACTTGTACCCCCATAATACGCTAAAATAAAAAAATAAATAAAAAAAACAAGATGCAATCCAGAAACAAAAAAGAAATTATAAAAGTCTTTTAAAATATATTAAAAGGTATGCAACCTTGTTTATAGTAAGAAAATTTTAAATTAAAACTGTGCATCTGGCTGGCAAAGACATGCAAGGATGGGCACATCTTCTACCCGTGCTGGAGGGCGTGCACATCCACGCAGCCTCCAGGGAGAGCAACTGGGCAGCCGACATTTAATCGTGCAATTCCACCCTTTGGGAATTTAGCCTACGCATGTGCCCAGATATGGAGGATTACATATAAGAATGTGATTATATATAAGAATATGTATCGTATCATTGGTTTTAGTAGTAAACGATTGGAAGTAACCCAACTGGAATAGAGTGGACAACTGGTCAAATGAATTGTGGAACAGAAGCTACACAGATATAAAAGTGGATGAGCCCCTCACATGAAGAAGAATTAAGTTGGACCCTTACCTCACACTATATATAAAAATTATCTCAAAATGGATCCAAGGCCTAAAGACACAAGCTAAAAGGACAAATCTTATAAAAGAAAAATAGGGGTAATTTTGCATGATCTGGCATTTGGCAATGGATTCTTAGATAAGACACCAAAAGCACAAGAAAAAAATAAATTGGACTTCATCAAAATGGAGAACTTTTTTTGCATCAAAGGATATTATCAAGAAAGTGAAAAGACAGCCCACAGAATGGGGAAAAATATTTGCAAATCATATATCTAATAAGGGTCTTGTATCCAGAATATGTAGAGAACTCTTATAGCTCAGCAACAACAAAAACAAAAAATTTAATTAATAAATGGGCAAAGAATCGGAATAGACATTTCTCCAAAGAAGAGATGCAGCCAATAAGCACGTGAAAAGATGCTCGACATCATTAGTCACTGGGGAAATGCAAACTAAAACCACTGGGAATTGACTGCTTCATGGATGCAGAGTTTCTTTTTGTGATAATGAAAATATTCTGCAATTAGATAGTGGTGATGGTTGCACAACCTTGTGAGTGTATTGGAAGCCAATGAATTGTCTACTTTAAAATAGTTAAAATGATGTGTTTTATGTTATACAAATTTACTTCAATAAAAAAAGGATGAGTTTCTTTATCTACCAATAGGAGTAATCCCCAATGTATTTTTTAAGTTAAAAACAAAAAGTACACTATTACAGAAGAGTGGGTATATATACTATGATCTCTGTGTTTTTTAATGCATTAATTGACCAAGTTTTAATATATCTCATCGCCCTTGGAGGAGAAGCAGTGAACAGATCCACACCTGAGCCATCTGCAGACTCGGGGAAGCTCACACCCTTCTCCAAAGTGGATGTAGCTGTTGAGTGAGCACTTGCTACTAAGCCTTGTTTATGCAGAGTGCAAAATCAGTTAGACTACCCCATTCACCTGCGCTCATCCTGGGCCGAGTGCAGGCAGCTTGTGGCTGGGGCTCATGTCCTTTGGCACAGCCACCTTTTTTGTGCCCCATCATACCCAGCTGAGCAGGAGGCCCAGGCAAGCAGACCAACATGGAAGCTCATGGTATCCATTCTCTCTACAACCAAAGCACGGCCCACAGATGCCCAGACAGCCAGTCTGATCCACTGCAGTTGCTTCAGTTCAGAGGAGTGGAAAATTCAGTTCTTTTAGTGACTGCATGTTTGTGTCCCTCCAAAATTCATATACTGATACCCTAACCTGCAGGGTATTAAAAGGTGGGGTATTTGGAAGGTAATTAGGTTTAGAGGAGGTCATGAGGGTGGAGTCCCCATGATGGTATCAGAAAGAGACTAGAGCTTGCTCTCTCTTATGTGAGGATGCAATCAGAAGGAAGCCGTCTGCAAACCTGGGAGAGAGCCCTCACCAGACACCAAATCTGCCAGTGCCCTGATCGTGGACTTCCAGCCTCCAGAACAGGGAGAAACAAATTTCTATTTTTTAAGCCACCCCATCTATGCTATCGTGTGATAGTAGCCCAAACTGAATAAGAAGAGAGAGAACAAAAAGATTCACAGTTCTACCTGCCCAGCACAGGTGTGGAGTCAGCATGAAATGGAAGCCCCAGCCCTGCCCTCAGTTCCCAGGGGCCCCTAAGGTGTGAGCATCTCACCATGCCAAATGCCATTTTAGTGTTAAAAGATAAGCATTTTCCTATAGCATGACCCATGAATGCAAGCCAACTACTTCATTTGATGCTCAATTGAAAAAAAAAAAAGACCAAAACCAAAAAACTGTGATGAGTTCTAACACTGAAGGAAAAACTGGCTGAACATAACTTTTTGAGAGACAGGACAGTACTGTATTTTAGAAGTGATTTCAGGGATTTTCAAGGATAATTTTGACCATGTGTGATTCTCATTTCATGTGATAGCTTTACACTCCAACCCCTGAATTAAATGTGACTCCACTATAATAACAACAGGGTATAGCTGATGTCTCTAAATAGCACATGAGAACCAAGAAATGGGGACAGTTGTGTAGATAGTACCCACAATTTCCCCAAACGTCCCTCATCTTGCTCTCCCACAAGTATGTGCTGATCACATTCATTACCCAAGTACACAGATATTCAAAGCTTACTACATCCCTAGTGAGCCCCATGCAAAACTCCTCCGAACTTACAACATCTATAGAAGGTAAGAAATCTTGTCCTCATTGGTGGCAGAGAAACTTAGACTCACAAAGGCTAAATAATTAACCCCAGGCGAGTGGCAGAGTCAGTGGTGGCCAAAGCTCACATCCTATCCATTTCATCAATCTGCCTCCCAACTCCGGCCAAATCACACTGGTCATCTCAGCTCACCTGCCTTTTTCCCTGTGCTAATGTATTCCTTCAATTTACATCCAATTTAGTCCCCTCTACTCAGGCAGCTTCCTTAGCTGCAAATACCCACTGAGGACATCTTCTTAAGACCACATCTCCCCAGAGATATGTTACTTTCAGCTTGAGCACACGTGCCCCAACCAATCCAGTGGCTCTCTGAAACTTTGCTTTGCGTTGCAGACCACTCTCTCTAATGGCTTCTTAGCCATTCCACTACATTTCTAGTCTCTTTCTAACCCCTGGGTATTCCAAATACTGATCACTTCCAAGACTACCTGCAGCTCTTATTATTTTCCTGTCATTAACTTCGTGCTGGGGCTTCTAACCACCTAATACAGAGCCCATGCTTTCATTTCTTTTTCTGTCCTTGGAATCCGAAACATCTCCCAATTTACTACCATCTGCTACCTTAATTAATAGGCTGTTTACCTCCCCTGTAAGACCTCGCAGAGATTCTCTTGGACTCCGTCCCTAACTTTGTGCACATTGCAGGCTCTCATTAGTCTTGGTTTATAATCCAGCTTTCAATCTATTTGACAGCTCTCATCTCCAAGCCAATTTGAATTACATTTTTCTCGTAAGATTTCAAAAGACACAAATATGTTTTATTCGAGCCTGGAACAAATTGCATCTACAGCATGCCTACCCTTTGTCCACTCCTTTTACAATTTGAATGGAACCCCTTCCCCAAGAAGAAGAAAAGAACATAAATTGGGTTTGATATAAATTCACTGAGTCCTTCCCTGCATTGAAGTCTCAGGTTTGCACGACTATCTCCAAGGAGTTCTTTCCTCTACATAACATGACGGTGCCTCTGCCAGTCTCTCTCTTCACCCCACCACCCTCATTAGCAGGTTTGTATTTACACCGTGCAATTGTACCCAAATGCATAACCAGTAAATGAATGAAGTGACTGGTTTTATAACCCAGGCATCATTTACATTCAAAGGTGACCGATTAGTTGTTCAGAATAGAAAATAACCCATTATCAGAATTTCTGTTGTGACCTGACATCATCGTTTTTGCAAATGTTCCTTAAAATGCCACCATCCCCTGTTCTTTCTTCATAGGTAGAGTATAAAGACGGCGAGGAGGAGGGAAAAGCTGGTGTTTATCAAGCTCCCAAGCATGTGACTGGCTTCCTAAGCTTGATTTCCACGATGAGTTTCAAAACTGCAGATTTTGGCAAAGATGCAGATTTCCAGGTGTCGCTCCTAGGTATTTAGTCTAACCCAGGAGTTGCTGAGAGGGGCTCAGGAATCCATGTTTTTCTAAGGCCCCACAAAGCACTTGTTTTATTACTAAGTGAATTTGGGAAGCGCCCAATTTTCAAAGCAGCCCAGAAACATCAATCTCAGCCTTTTTCATCAGCCATTTGTCAGATGAGGAAACTAAAGCCCAGAGAATTAGGTCACTTGCCCAGTGTCACAGACAGACCAGCATTAAGGATGGGTGCCATACTAGGATTCTAGAGCCCATGCTTTCTCCATGATCCCCGGAGCCTTCATTTTGATGGAAATTTTAATTTTTTTTGTATAATCATTGCAAATATCTCAGCATATTATGAAAATGAATATTCATGCAGCAGTGCAAAAAGACATTTGGTGCACACCCATGTTCATAGCTGCATTATTCATAATAGTCAAAATGTGGAAACCACCCAAGCACCCATCAACAAATAAATGGACAAAATATGGTTTATCAATACGATGGAATATCATTCACCCATAAAAAAGGAATGAAATTCTTACACATGCTGCAGTATGAATGAACCTTAAAAATATTATGCTAAGTGAAATAAGCCAGATACAAAAGAACAAATATAGTATGATTCCACTTATACAAGGTGCCTAGAATAAACAAATGCACAGAGACAGAAAGTAGAACACTGGTTGCAGGGGCTAGGAGGAGAAGGAATGGCAAGTTACTGTTCAATGTGTGCAGAATTTCTGTTTAGGATGATGAAAAAGCCCTGGAAATGAATAGTGGTGAAGGTTACACAACATTGTAAATGTTGCAACTCACAGCAACTTCAAACTCCTGAGCTCAAGCGATCCTCCTGCCTCAGCCTCTCAAGTAGCTGGGACTGCAGTCCTGTGCCACCATGCCCGGCTAATTTTTTCTATTTTTAGTTGAGATGGGGTCTCACTCTTACTCAGGCTGGTCTCAAACTCCTGAGCTCATGGATCGTCCTTCCTGCCTTGGCCTCCCAGAGTGCTAGGATTACAGGCGTGAGCCACCGCACCTGGCCTCCTCTTGTTCTTAAGCAAAGTTTCTGGTACCTGCAACACTAGAAATTTTGACTACTACAGTGAAACATTGATTAAATGATTGCTAAGATTTCTTCTGGTTTTTAGAAGATCAAAAATAAAATTAAATCCTCTAACTCTGCAAAAGTCGTCCCCTACCAATTTAACCAACTAAAATATTTCCCTTTGTGAACAAAGTGTCTCATCTGAGGAACAGGTTGGCCATCCCAGGTGATGAGACACTTTATGGCTCCAGAATGCCCCCTGTTCAAAGATCAGATGAGAATAAAAGACAGGAGAGAGAGAAGTATGGAATAATTCAAAATAATTCATGTATGTTTTAAGTTCAGTGTGAGGAATTACTTAAGGGCATTTTTGCCTCCTCTTTGTTTTTCTAGATGATTTATCTGTTCAAGGAAAATGTGATTGCATCCTCCAGATCAAAGATACTGAAACGGGATGCCTATAAAAGAAGATTTTAGGCACACAAGGGTTGTAGCATGTGTGCTTCTACAAGGAAAAATGCAGTCTGTTCTGTCTGAGAAAGAAAGGGAGCAAGAGTCTCCCCTGCAAGCCTGGCATTTAGTCCTAGCCGAGGGAGTGCAAGTTGGAGCAGAAATGCAACGATTATCAGTTCCCATTTAGCCTACGGCTGTGCATCTTTGTGATGGCAGTGGACACTGCAGTGAGGGATATCCAAAAGCCAGCTAATTTAATATCACAGTGAAGGAAAACACCATTAATTTAGACGTAGAAGTAAATTAACAGTGAGTCTCCTGAGAGCGAGGAAAAGAGAACTCAGGCTGAATGCAAGACCTGCCAAAGCAGCAGGAATGGGCTATGCTTTCAATAAACACCAGCTTTTGTTAGCAATATTTTTTTGTCCCCTTTTAATAGTTAACCTGACCCCAGCTGAAGAATCCAAGATACTGAGTAGCCTATTGTGCACCTGGGGAAAACTTTCAAGCCCTTAATGACTTACAATCTTGATTTTGGCAATCATCTCAGTAATGCCAGTGTGACCCTCCTCCTCTCCTACAGCTCTGAGATGCTCCAGATCCACATAGAGCTTATCTCTAGCAGGAGACTCTGTTTTTTTGTGATTTTACAACATATCTTGAAGAAGTCTCGGTCTTATCTCAGACCAAAGTGGTGTCACTGCCAGCCCAAATATCCTAGTACGTTTCCCCCTCACTCAGCTGCTACCCCTGCTCCCTGCAGCCAGCCAGGTCCCTGCAGAGATGAAAATGCAACTCATTCAGGTCAATGATTAAATTGGAAGTTATAATATTACCAATTAAGTTGGAGCAAAGAGGGGGAAAAAACCCAAATTCCTCCAGAGGGTCACCACGATGCCTGTCTTCACAAACAGCACCCGGTTACCCCCCACCTGAACATGGACCGTCTTACGAAAGAGCTTGAGGAAAGTTCTGCGACACCTTGTCACCAGGGTCCCCACTTTCAATCTCAGAACAACTACTTATTGTCCCCTAAGCACATTTTTATCTGAGAGTCAGTGTGCTCACGGGCTGCAGAAGAAACCTTGCAAAGTCAAGTGCAGCTCTTGAGCTCACCAGCCCCCCCGAAGGGTCGGGAAGAGGATGAGCCCCAGGTGCGGAGCCCAGGAGACCACGCTGAGATTATGCAGAGTGTATACAAGTCAGGTGTGCTGAAGACAGGTGACACCTCTGAAGATTAAAATAGCTGCCGAGGCAAGGCATAGTTGGCGACAGGGCCAGGACAGGGTGCGCTTGGGGTGAGGAGGGACCCTCACCCCACTCACAGGTGCCAACCCTGCACTTGCATGAGCCCAAGAGAAAGCACATCCTCAAGACAGATATCCTAGGTGTCTCTCTTGCTGCATCCTAGTCTCAGCCCTGTGGTCTGCAGATCCCCAAGCATGGCAACAATGGATTCTGGCCCCCCTAGTGTGGCTGCATTTAAAATCCCACTGGGGACGGGGCAGTGTCGTAGCAAGCTGAAGCATGTCCACCTGAGCTGGCCATCAACTAGAGTTCACATGCTGCAGCCTGCCGTATCTTCTGACCCATTCCACCGTCCCCAGACACCTTCCTGTGGAATTCCCAGCCAAAAGAAGTCCCCAGTGGCCTGGACAGAAGAGCTGGGACTCCCTCCCCGCCAGATCTCACCCCAGCAGATTCCCCCGGCCACAGAAAGTGACACACATTGTTCTTGCTCCATTGTGCGTTAGAGGGTCCATTATCCCTGCCACGAGGGGCTGATAGTTCTCCAGTCATTAAACAACGCCAGCAGTCTTTTAAACAATCCTCTAATTACTAGTCTCCCCTCGGAATTACACCCTCCAAATCCTAGTTTATGCTACTGTAGCCTTTTAGGAGCTAAAGACAAGGGGAGGAAGATCCCAGGAAAACCTCTGGTCTGCAGTAATGATGTGAGTGGGGACAGTTTCCCAATAGAGTGGTGCAGTCAACACAGGAGGTCAGAGGTCTCCATGGGGCCATTCCGGCCCCTGAAGCCACAAAAGGCCTCCAGCTAAGGCCCAGGTTGGCAGGGGGGAATTTTTTACTTTTGGACACAGTGTTTTTTAGGGGGTTTTTAGAGCAGTTTTCGGTTTATGGAAAAATGATTAGCAAATACGGAGAGTTCCCACATACTCCCTCAAACACCCCCACTTTCCCTGTTACTAAATCTGACATTAGTGTGGTTCATTTGCTGCCACCGATGGGTCAGTATTGGTCCGTTATTGTTAACTGAAGTCCACAGTTTACACGAGGGCTCACTCTTGGTCTTGCATATTCTGAGAGTTTCAACAGATGTACAATGACACGTGTCCACCATTACGGTGTCACACGCAATAGTCTCACTGCCCTAAAATCCCTTGTGCTCCACCTGCTCATCCTTCCCTCCCTGCAAACTGGCAGGGTGTATTTTTGTCTCCAGTTTGCTAGAGAAATGTATATAGTTTTCTCTTTTTTCCCCTGAAAATAAATGTTGTCGATTGATTGGGATCTTAGTACTACCCCAAAGCTGAGCTCACAAACTGTCATGAAACGAGGCCAGGAATACCCAGTCCCCCCTCCCCAATTGTCCCCTGTATAGTGCAGAAAACCTAGAATATTCTCCAGGAAGCAAAGCAGCCTCTCTCCATGATCCCTGTGGCAGAGACAAGCTCAGCAGCTGCCCTTTTCTGGTGGAGAAGGACAGCGTATCCTCTTCTAACCTTCATATATGAGCCCAGGGATGGGCACCCATGAATTCTAGACTGTGCCAAAGAGGATGGACATGAATACCGGGAAACAGTGAAAACACAAAGAGAAGCCAGAGCTTAGCAACATGGAGTGGTGGTTCTCAAAGTAGCCCCCGGAGTCACCACTGGGGAACCCTGCGACCTTTTCAGGCGTTCATGAGTTCAGAAGGATTTTCATAGCAGTACTAGGAAGTTACTTGCTTCTTTCACTCTCATTCTTTTAAAAGTGTACAATGGAGTTTTCTGGCGCCTACATGGTATGTAGTATCACAACTGATTGAGCACGCAGATACAAGAATCCAGCTGTCTTCCATTAAGGCAGACAGCAGAGTTTTGCAAAATGTGAAAAAAATGCCACTTTTCACTTTTTTGTGTGTTTTCAGAAATATAGTTCATTTTTATTTTAAAAGTTATATATGTTAATATCTGATGGGTTTATAATTATTTTATGTGAAATAAATACTTTTAAGTTTTTCTGAGCTTTAAATTCTAATCTGATAAATATTAATAGGTAGAACCCATGTAACAAAAGCTTTTTGGAATCTTCAATAATTTTTAAGAGTATAAAGGAGTTCTGAGACCTAAATTGGAGAACCACTCACTGACAGTGGTTTGGAGTCACACAGACCCGGGTTAAAGACCCAAATCTGCCATTTGGATGAGTTATTTAACCCCTCTCCCTCCAGCCTTCGCTTCTGTGTCTATAGAATGGGGATAATAATGTTTACTTCATGGGTGGCTGCAAAGATTAATGACCTGACATATAAAAAGCACCCTGCGTGGTCCCTGGCATAGGTGATGCAGTCAGTAAACAGTGAAAGGAGGGTGAGAAGGAGAGGAGGAAAGAGGAGACTTAAAACTTCATCCCTGAGGCAGGCTGGCTCACACCTGTAATCCTAGCACTCTGGGAGGCCGAGGCAGGAGGAGGATCACTTGAAGTCTAGAGTTCGAGACCAGCCTGAGCAAGAGCAAGACCCCGTCTCTACTAAAAATAGGAAAAATTAGCCGGACGTTGTGGCACAGGCCTGTAGTCCCAGCTACTTGGGAGGCTGAGGCTGAAGGATCACTTGAGCCCAGGAGTTTGAGGTTGCTGTGAGCTGTGATGAGGCCACAGCACTCAACTCAGGGCAAGAGAGAGAGACTCTGTCTCAAAAAAATAAATAAATAAAATAAAACTACTTCATCCCCATCCTCAAAATGTGTATACAGAGAGAGTGGGGTTGTTCTATTGTGCATGAAACAATAGCAAACAGTAAAAGGGCTGTATCCCCCTCTGTGCGCTGCAAGCAACGGGTCAGGGCTGAACTTGGTGGGGAGACGGACATGCGCAGGAGAGGAAGGTATTCCTCCCTGCTGTCTGAGAGATCAGTGTGACTGAAGACCCAAGAGAAGCAATGCGCAGAGTCTGCAGGGCAGACCAGCCGCCTGCTCAGGCACACGCTTGCGTACACCCGCGCACACGTGTCCAGACTGAATGGGCGCGCATGCATGGGAGTGACCACGTCAACACCAAGCCTCTCGTGCAATCACAATACAATTAACGGGACCTTGGCACGGCACAGCCTCGTGAACACAGAGTCACCGACCATCTCCTCCGCTGCTCCTCCACCCTGTCTGCGCAGTCTGTCCCATGCCCCGCCCGGGGACCTGGACGCAGACCAGGCCCCGGGCGTCCGCACGTGCGGAATCCAGCTCCAGATGTGCGGGCGCCCCGGGCCACTCTGGGCAGGCACCCAAGAAGGAACGAAAGCCGCTGGCTCTCACAGCTTACCTGTAACCTCGCTGGGAAGAAGAGGCCTGGGGAGGGGCCAAGCCACTCTGCTATGAGTAGGAGAGACAAAGTGCCCGGGAGGAGGGCCGAGCCATCACTGGGATCCCAACAGAAACAAGGCGGCACATTTGAGATAGGACAGCGCAAGTGGCTGCGGACGGCGGGGAGGCGAACGCCAGGCAAGTGCAGGCGCACGGGGTGAGCAGAGCCCAGCGCTCGCCACCTGCAGCTGCTGCACCCTGGGAGCCGCGTGGGGCAGGGCCAACGGGAGAGGGGCCAGCCGGGGCCTTGGGTCCGTGGTAGAGCCAGCCTGAGGCGACCCCACAGGACGGGAGCTGGGAGTAGGGGTGGAAAGAACCAATATCGAAAACTCCCTCTTCCCTTCCTCGTTCCGAACCTCATCAAAGCCAGTGGCCGGCATGTGTGTCCCTGCAGCCTTTGGGGCAGACAGGTGGACGGTGGCGGGAGTGGTTCTGGGGGGCGAATGGGAGCTGTCCAGCCCAGCCGGGACGTCGCCGCAGGATTCCGAGCAGCTGCTGCACCCTCCCCTGCCCTGGAGGAGGCGACGCCCCGCTGCCCGCACCACAGGTCTCACCAGCAGCACATGGGCGCGTGCCCAGCTCGCGCAACCCCCCGGCCACGCCAGGCACTCGCTCTCCCACAGCGCCTCTCGCCCTCACGACCCAACCAAGCGGAAACTGGGACGCATGGACCCTGAGACTCTGAGAAGTGAAATAACCCACCGGAGCACACGGTGCTGGAGAGGGGCCAGGCAGGACTGAAACCCAGGTCTGTCGTACAAAAGCCCGGGCTCTGTCCATTCTGTCGTGCTGCCGCTTCCCAGAGAAGAAGACACGTGAGTCTGGCAGAAGGTGACCTCTGCTCAGGTCCCTGCATCCTGAAACCGGAACAATTACACGTGGCTGTATTAGCTGGGACAAGGCAGGCTAGGATGCAGTAACAAACAAACCGAATATTTTAGAGACTTAACTCCCTTCAAAAAGTTCATTTCTCGCTCTCATTACATGTCCAGTGCAGGGAAGCAGGGAGACTCTGCTCGTCATAGTCACTCGGGGACCAGGGACCCGTCTCAACACGGGCTTCTGCAGTTGCTGCAGCAGGGGAAAGGGAACGTAGTCAAGCACACCTTCTAACCCGCACAGTTCCTCACGCCACCTCTACATGCGTTTTATGGCCAGAGCAAGACACGTGGCCCTGCTGAACTTCACAGGGGTGGGGAAGTATGATTGTCCCAGGTACAATGTCTTAGTGACCTCCGTGCCAACTTTCCTTGGGCTCCTACTACACGCCAGGCATTGTGCTAAGCAGTTTGCATGTGTCACCTCGTTTGAACCCTGCAACAACCAATGAGGCAGAGTGTATTTATATCCTTACTTTATAAACGAGGACTACAAGGCATAAAGAGGTGAATAACTCGCCTGAGGTCACACAGGTAGGAGGAAGTGGGGCTGTGACTGGAAATCAAATAGTCTGACCACAGATCCTATGCACTTACTCACTGGACTCCGGTCGTTTATTGATCATTCAACTAATCATTTGTGCAGGGCTTGTATGGGAGGAATTGAGGGCACATGGGAGGCCCTAAGAGCCAAAGTCCCTCCCTTGTACGCCCCTGCAGTGCAGTGGGACATACATGCCATGCTGGTGGATTATATCTTTATAAGGCGCTGTTAGGGTCTTAGCCCCAAACCTCAAACCTGGAAGACAATGAAGGAGCCAAGTCTAAACGCCCCCCGACCCCGCCAGCCCATGTAAAGGGGGAATCCCCTCTGTGGCACCCTCTCCCCGCCCACTCCCTTCGCAGCCTCTGGGTCAACATCTTTTTCTCTGTGGGGACAGCGCTGCCCACCACGACTTCTTCACTACATCAGGCACAGGGTCTTCCCACCCTTGGGCCAGAGAGAACCGGGGTGACCCCTTCCTCGTGGTGTCCCCTTTCACATGTTTGAGAGCCTGACATGTTCTCCGGAGAAGAATCGGGTTAAGGCCAGATTTTCAAATGCCCCATCCTGCTCCCGGAGCACGTGCGTTTCTTTCAAGGAAGGCAAAGTTCCCGGCGCGTCCCCGGCCGGCCTGGACATGTCTGCCCGCGAGGGCGCTGCCTCTGCTGCTCTGGGCGCGGACGGCGTCGCCAGCCCGTTCCTGACAGCAGGCACGCCCTCAGATGGCATGGCCCGGCAGCCGCTCGCCAGGCCTTGCTGTGGGCGGGGCAGCACTCGCCTGGGGAGGTCAGCACGTGCTCTGGGGCCTGCGAGGAGGCCGCCCACCCGCCCTGCTCCAAAGGGACGGCACAGCACCCAGACCGTTAGCCAGTCGGTTCGAGTTTCCCAGGCATTTCCTCCCGGATTGTAAAAACTTCATTTTTCAGAGAAAACCATAGGACCACAGGTTACTAGATTTCTTTTCTTTTCTTTTCTTTTCTTTTCTTTTACTTTTTATCATAAAGATTAGGCCCAGGCACTAACACTTGAATTATTCTTTTTTCAAATAGATCCTATAAAGGGAGCATTGTGTAATCATAGTACTTAGTATAGTATTTGCCTACTACTTTGAGGCTCACCCAGAAATTTATACATATATTATTTTATTCTCACACCATTTTCATGAGATAGGTACCAATATTCTATCCATTTTATAAACCAGCAAACCAAGGCTTAGAAAAGTTCAGTGGCTAGTCCAATGTCACGCAGCCTTTAAATGAGGGAGCTGGGGCTTGAATTTCAAGTTCAAACTTACCATGCTGCCACTGCTGATACATGCTTACCAAATTCTACTTCAGGAAAGAATAGTTTCCACCTGTGATGATTTGGGGACTCCAGAATGGAGCTAAGATGTTTGTTCAGCAAGTATGTGAAGCATTTCTGGGAAGTTCTATTTGGGGGTGCTATGGTTTGAATGTGTCCCAAATATCATGTGTTGGTTGGAGGTGAGGCCTTTGGGAGGTAATTAGAATTAGATAAGGTCATCTGGGTGGGGTCCCATGATGGGACTGGTGGCTTTATAAGAAGAGGAGAGGCCTGAGCTGACATGCATGCTCTTGCCTTCTTGCAGGCCATGCCCTTCACCATGTTACGAGGCAGCAAGAAGGCCCTCACCAGATGCAGCTCTTCGACCTTGGACTTCCCAGCCTCCAGAACAGTAAGAAATAAATTTCTCTGTAACTTGCCCAGTCTATAATTCAGTTATAGCAACAGAAAATGGACTATGATAGGGACTTAGCCTAGAAAGGGACAGCAGGGTGGCAAACACTGGGGGTCCCATGGAGAGGGAATCACCATTCATCAAGAGCTTTTGGGTCCTCACTGTGTGCAAAGTGTCCTGTGATGACTCCAACCCCTGAGCTGGCCCCAAGCACCATCCTCTCTATCTGCAGAGAGAGCTCCTGGGACAGGACAAGGCCTCCCAGTGGAGAGGTGCACAGGCCTCTTGAGCCGGGACTTGGAGGATTAGGACAAGGGTGAGCAGGGGTAAAGGAAGGTGGTGGAGCTGCTGGGCACAGGCAGCCACCAAAGCCCAGGTAAGAATGCCATTGCCAAGGAATTTTTAATTCTTCATTCTTAAAAACTTTGGCAAAGCCAAGAGCATGAGAACACACATGACTCCAGAATGCACCGTAAACATCCACCTCCAACCCACCTCCTCCCTCCATGGTAGGTGCTCTACTAATAACCCAGTTCCCAGCAACGCCTGATAGGGAGAAATAAAGAGAGGTTTAATCTGAAACCTCAGGCACACCTGCACACACGTGCACACATGCAGATGCAAGAGCTTAGGTCCATCAGAAACCAGAGAGGGAAGGAGTTGCCTGCCTGGGTTCACCTGCAGCCTCTTACTGCACGTGTTTCCTTGTTTCTTCCTTATTAACTGTACACACCCTGAGGCTTGGCTGGTAGATTTCATGAGTCCTGGTATTCCTATAGGAACTGAAGACAGTAAATGCTTAATAAATGGTGATTGGTAGACTGAATGGAAGGGAGGTTGGCCAGAGCTGTGGCCAGAGGAGACCCTGAGTCAGCTGGTGGCACCATCATGGGCAGGCTGGGAGGTCTAGAGACCTCAGGTCCCTTCCCTACTCGGTCATCAGTTGATGGTACAAACTTGGGCATTGTTAGCTCCTCTCCAGCCTCAGTTTCCCCCTAAAGGAAAAGACCTAGCTCAGCTCAGACTCCTGAGACCCCTTGGGCTTTCTCTATCCCACCACCCCCAGGAGCGTCTCCTGGCAGCCCGGGGAGACCAGTTTGTCCAGCTCTCAGTATCTGCAGGTCTTTTCTGCCCATAGTTTCCAAGTCCAGGCAGCTAGCAAGGGAGTCCTCATAACTGGTGTGAAAAGCTCCCCGCAGCCGGCCCTGGCTGCACCGCAATCCCGCGGGCTGCCGGTCAGCACGGCTGGGTGTCCCAGAGGCCAGGAGGGGCCCTGCCCTGCACGGCTTTTATTTCTCAGCCTCATTATCACAACTGGCCTGTCACTCAAAGCCATCTTTCAGCACAGCCAGTCAGCCCAGGACAGACCATTGTTTTCAGACTACCACGCTTCAAAGTACATACCTGGCCCACATGTGCCGGGAAGGAAAAGTCTCCCCCCACAGCCAGAGGATGGACACCTTCTGGGCTTTCCCACCCGACACCTGGTGGGACGTTTCTGCTTCTGGCCGTTCCTCGCAGCATGCACTCTCCTCCTCCTTCTAGTAACAGCACCCTGACTTCCTTTTGGGGAATGACCTCCTTCCCACCTCCATGCAGTCTGACGGGACCCCCACTCAAGGTGCCCTGCCCTCCCAAGCCAAGCCATGGGCACCTGACCCCAGCAGAGCAGGCGGCACAGTCTCTCCTTGGAGTCCGGGCCAGGCACAGAGAGGCCACAAGGCAGGACCAGGCTGGTGCCCCTTGCTGCCATGGCAGCACCGTGGAGACACGTCCCTTCAGCTCTGCCAGGGCATCCCTGGGACAGCCAGGGCTCCAGTCCTTTTTGCCCTCTCTTCTGCCTTCTCTCTGGTTCCCCAGCTGCCCCCTCATTTTCAATTTCCTATCTTGTTGCCCCAAACCCCAAAGCCCTGAGACTTCCTCCAATTCCAGTCACCTTGAGGTAGCAGAGCACGCCCTGCCTGTCCCCGAGAGCCAGGCGTATGCCATGCCTTGACCACGGCAGGACGCCGCGCCAGTCCTGATGCACCTCCCAGCTGCTCGGCCTTGGGCTTGGGACTTGACTTCTCTGAACCTCAGTTTCCTCCGCTCTGAAATGGGAGAAAGTTTGCCTACCTGGTAGGACTGGGTGGGGGGTAGCAAACTGCACAGAGAACAGCCGCCTTGCACGGGACTGGAAACCTCACCCACGGTCACTCGGGAACAATTCGGATTAGAAACTCTCCTTGCTTCTCATCCATCAACCCTAGGATGTATTCGAGAAACACGACCAGCTTCTTTCTGATTCAGTGCACTGAAATCACCACGTTGCATTTTAGTTGTACAAAACACTGGGTCGCCAAGAGAAAGCCTTCCAAAACCCCTTTTGGGAAACGGACTCTTTTTCTGACTTGAAACAAGGAGGAGTCATTAGCCAAACTGAAATAGCACATAAACCTTAGAACCCACAGATTTGAGTGAATTCTAATCTTGGCCAAAACTGGCAGGAGTGAAGGAGGAGTGGGGGAGGGGGAGGATGAGTCAGAGATTCCACCCTTCAGAGGGGGCAGCCTAATATGGCATCGGGGAGCCACGAGAGACGACTTAGGTATGCCTGGACTTCCAGACTGGAGCCACGGCTCTGGCCAGGGACCAGCGGTGCCCCACACCCCCCACACACACACACCTACCCTCACATACACATGGAGTGGAGCCCCGGGGTGGCAGCCAAAACTGGGGGTTCAGATCAAGCAGGAGGGAACCAGCTGAGGGACTAGCAGCTCGACCCCAGGAAAGACGGCAGCCACCTTTCCCCCAGCACAGCCTGGCTCTCGGGCCGGACGTGGACCCGTCCCTGCAGGCGCCGTGCAGTCCTTGCTGACCCTAAGTTCTCCCAAATGCGGCCCTCGCCGAGTCTGTGAGACTGACACAAGTAACACAGAGGTGTCACCCCTCGTAACCTCACAGCACGTGAAATTTATTTTCAACCCTGGAGAAGGGGGCCTGGGCAAGGGAGGAACCTCAAAAGGTGAGATTTCTGTTGTTAGGATAGTTTTACAACTTAACGAAAACACAAAGAGGTGGCTCTTCGGGGACATTGGTGGCAGCAAAGCCAAGTTCTCACCTTGCCATGGCCTCTCCCTAGCTGTGTGACTTTGGGCAAGTCACCTTCTTCGTGCCTGTTTTTATCACCCGAAAATTGAATAAAGTAGAAAAATGGTTCTCAAACTTCAGCGTTCAGCAGAATCATCTGGAAGGCTTGTTTCCTGGGCCTCAGCACAGAGATTCCGATGCAGTGGGTCTGGGGCAGGGCTTAAGAATCTGTATTTCTAACAAGTCTTTAGCGCTATAGGACACCAGACTTCATTCAAAGGGTAAAGAGTCTCAGTGTCCTGTATTCCCAGCAAAAATCCTCCGATGGGACCAGCCCAGGTGCCACGCCCTTGCCAGTGCTGCAGCCGGCGGGGCCGGCGTGTGCTCAGCGGCCTGGCCTAGGCATCGTCTGCTGCGCCCAGGCTCCAGGTGGAAGAGATTTGGGAAGGGACCTAATTCAGGTGCCTGTAACCAGGGAAGACAGTACCTAAACCATCCCAGACAGATGAATTCCATCCCAGTCCTTCTAGGAAGGAGGTAATTACCTCGGTTCTCCGGACCAGGGTTCCTGGGGAGACTTCAGCAACACACTCTAGGTACACGGGTCATTCCTACATAAACCCATGGTCTGCAACAAGTGTGCAGAAAACAAGCTCATTCTTGCACAAAGTCTATTTTTGACTTCAAAGAGACTCCTAAGGAGCGTGATGATATGATGATGACGATGATGATAATGGCGGCAATGAAGGGGTTAATGTGTCCCTGCCTTTTATCCCTGAGAGTTTGACACACCCTGTGAGAAGTTTGTTCGAATAAGGACTGCGGGGTTTCCATGGTTTGCTCCCAAAGGCCTGCCGGCACTCTGTCAGGCCTTCTGTGACGCCCCAAGGGCGGGCAGCCAAGGAGGCGAAGGCCACTGGCGTTCCGAGTTTGCTCTACAGTCTGGGGTGCACATCTCAGGGCCAGAATGGATCCGGGGTTTAAGCCTCTACCATGACTTTTGTCTCACATTTATCCAGAGGTGATCAGGGCATCTGACTCGGGACTCGTGTACTGGAAAATAGAATAATGCCGGCATCAGCCAGCACGCAGGCTCTGCGCTCGGGCAGCCCGGATTGGGTCCAGGCTGTGTGACCTCGGGTAACACACATTACCTCTCTGTGCCTCTGTTTTCTCATCAGTGAATGGAATGCGAAGAGTGCTTACACCTCAAAGGCAGTTGTGAAAATTAAAATGTGTAAAGTGCTTGAAACGGTGCCTCGCACCTGACAGGCACTTTATAAATATACTTGCGACGATTCGATGGTTACTCAATTCACAAGACATGCACGAAGCACCTCCTATAGGTCAGACACTCTATTGGGTGACCGAAATTCAGAGTAATAAAGATCCGGAACCTTCCCTTCCAAGCGTTCATAGTCTAGGGGAAAGATAAGACCGGAGGGAGATTAACCACAACACCGCGTGATAAATGCGATCGCTGAGCGTTGTTGAATCAGGTGCTAACCCCACCTGGAAGAGGCCAGACAAGCCTTCCGGGGGACACGAGGCTTGACCTGGGCCTTGAATGCGTTTGCCAAAGAGAGCTGTCTGGGGGAAGCCGCTCTGGCGAGAGAGAGCGGGCTGTTTGTGCTACGGCAGGGCCTGGCCGCCCCCGAGTGACGGCTTCAGAGCCGCAGGAACACGAGGTTCCGGAGGGGGGGCGGCGTGTGTCAGGCCTGGAGAGGCGGTCAGTACGTTCCGCCGCAGAGCTTGGACTTTATCCGGAGGCAGCAGGAGCCAACAGAAGTTTTTAAGCAAGAGAATGGAATGGGATGAGAGATGACTTTTTTAGGACTGAAACTGGTAGCAGGGCAGAAGGTGGCCGGGAGGGGAGAGACTGGAACAGGCAGGCCCGTTAGGCTGCTGAGCCCAGGCGGGGCCTCGGCTGGTGGGAAGGAGGGGAAGGGTTGGGGACACTGTAGCTCTGCAGACAGGAAGGAAGTAGAGGCTTCCCGGATGTCAGACAGGAGGGGGAGGAAGGAGTCAAGGCTGGGTCTACAGTCTGTAGCGTGGGGGGCTGGGCCCAGGGCGGACAAGAGTAGCTACATGTTAGATGAGCGAGGTTTGCATTACGGAAGCAGCCACTTCTTCACACTTCAAATGTCCAGTGATTCTTGAAAAAAGAAAGTGAATAGATGATATGGAGTAGATTTTCAAAATTTTCCCTGAGAACAATCCTATCAGGCCAGGAGCTCTGTTTTGTGATCATTGAAACAATCAAGATCATTTTAAATACCTGTGACTGCCAAGGCTCGGAACAAGAGTCCCAAGCAAAACACCAATGGGAATGCAAACCCTCTCAATGCACAATTGAATCACGCCCACGTGATTTTGTCCGCTAACATAAATTAACACCCGCTGTAGGATTCTTCCAAGGCCCACGTTTCAGTCTGAACCCCGGCTGGGAATGATGGACAAAGTTCCCTTTTATGCAACCCTCTCCTTATAGAAAAAAAAGAGAGAGAGAGAGAGAGAAAATACCAATTTTAACCATGGAAATAAATATAAGAGATGATGGCTTTAAAATTAAAGGTTGGAAAAATGTCATGCAGCAAAATCCCAAACCCCAAACATGGTCGAGTAAGCCGCAAACCACACACATTTGCACTTCAAGACTGAAAGGTCTTTTGAAAGAGTCCTTGAAATAAAGATTCCCAGGTTCGACTGGGGAAGGACCGATTTTTTGGCCAAAACACATCTTTATGGCTGGGTCTGGAAGCCCAGCAAAGTGTTCCTAATGGAAACGTTGACCATCTTCTCCGCATACCAAACCAGCAAGAGCTCAGCTCTTTAAGAAAATAAGACTTTCCTTTGCAAGTAGGTCAACTGGGAAAGAAAGCAAGAGTTTCTTCTGGAAAGTGTGGGTTTTCAAATGGACTTTAGGAAAATAGCTCTCTTGTGGAATGGGATGTCTTGCTGCCCTCACTTCTACCTGAAGCCCAGCTAGCTGGGCACAAGACAGAAAAGGTAGCAAAACAGGAATCACCTGTTGTCCAGATGTGTCCTCTGCTAGCTGAGAATTAGTGATCCCGGGCAACCAGGCTACTCAGGAGTCACAGGCTGAGTGTCCAGAGAGAGCAGGAGACACATGAACAGGTGACACCGGCCAGGTGGGGACTGACCAGACCAGGGATGCTCACATGCCTTGTCTAAAAGGAACAAATGCTAATCCCCCACCCCCACTCCCAGGGATCAGGGCCATGCAGAAAAGTGGGCCAATGTCACCAACATCTGAATTTCTAAGAGAAGCACTTGAAATATGCATGTTTCTGTGAAATCTTCTGAATTTTAATATTGAGGACCAATTCCAGAGTATTTTAAACACAACATAGGCCAAACAAAGCACGGCTCCCTGGCACCGTTTGAGGTCTGTGCTCTGTTCCTCTGAACACTACCAAGGAAGGGTTTCAACATGTCAAGAGGAGGAGAGAAAAGAGAGGACCCTTTCTTTAAGCAACATCAAAATACTGGAAGCCAGGAGACTGGGGTTCCTGCCCCCGCGTGTCATTGGCCCAGCTGCCTGGCCCCTTCTCTGCGCCTCAATCCCCCGTCAGTGAAGAGAGGGAGCAGGGCGGGGCTCACGCTAGGAGCTCGTCTACACCACCCGGGCTTTTACACCTAGCCTCCAGGAGGATGACGTGCGGACCCCAGGAGGGTCCCGGCCTCACCTGAAGCTCCCCGGTCAGGGAGGGACTGTCAGGCGGTCCTCAGAGTGGCAGGTGTTGAGAAAAGACCCCCAGGCCTGGGAGCAGGCGGGACTGGCATTGCAGCACAGCTCTCCCGCATGGCCACTGAGTCGCTGTGAAGGTGACAACCCGCCTCCCTACGCTCTCTCCACCAGGGTAGTGATGAGGACCTGAGAAAAGCTGCCAGGAAGGTCACCATGCCAGCTCCCCTCTCAGCGTGGCGCGGCGGGGAACAGGCCTCACGGCTCCCGTCCCAGCCGCGTCTGGCACACCTGACGGCCCTCGGGCACGATGGACGCTCCCAGCAGACTATTTCGTGAGTCCCAGCTTGCTCTCCACCAAGCTGGTTGCGACATCACTGGAGACCGCTACCCGGTCTCAGATCTCCCGCCCCCCACTTCTGTGACAGGTGGAACAGTGGCCCTCCAAAAAGTATCTCCACGCCCTAACCCCCCGGGAACCTGTGAATGTGGGCGTTTTTGAAAATCTGCAAAGAAAAGTTTACAGCTGTCATTCAGTCGAGGATCTCCGGATAAGGTCATCCTGGATTATGTGGCTGGTCCTAGACCCGGAGAGACACACAGAGCCCAGACAGGCCTGAGGAGACCCTGTGAAGACAGAGACGGAGGCTGGAGTGACACAGCCGCAAACCAAGGGACACCTGCAGCCCACAGCAGCTACAAGATGACTCTCCGCAGAGCCCTTCGGAAAGAGCGAGGCCCTGCCGGCACCTGGGCGTCACACGTCTGGCCTCCGGAACTGTGACAGGATACATTTCTGTTGTTTTAAGCCACCAAGTTTGTGATAATCTCTTGAGGCAGCCTCAGGAAACTGATACAACAGCCTTAGAACCATCTCAAGAATGATCCAGAACTAACGCAACTTCCCGTCCCTAGGGCAGTGCTGGGCCCGTGGACATCGCTCCTGACCTGCCGGTGTGCCGGGGAGTAGGGCAGTGAGCCCAGACACTGTCCCAGAGGTCTGGCCCTGACAGAGCAACTTCACAAACCTGCTTTGAGACCGGCTTGAAGAGCCGTCCCTGAAGGTACAATCCCCCCTTCTCCTCGCCCAGAGCCAGCTCTACCCAGTCTGGAAATAGGGTGTGGCTACGCATTTCTAGAATGTACCATGACCCTTGGCTCTGCCGAGTGTCAAAGCACCTGCCTGATGGGAGCTAAGTTAAACACTCCACCCAAGGCTCCCTTTGCACAAACTCTGATAGCTTTTCAGCTTTGAAGCCGTCCGCATCGGCCAGGCACACCAAGTGGCCGCACAAGTAGGGCGTGGCTTCCTAAGGGGGTGCCGGGCGGGCGGCGGGCGATACTCATGTTCCTTCCACCGGGAAGGATGGGGGGCAGGGGCGTCAGGACTTTGGTCTGGCAGACTGCTTGGGAGATGGGCTTAGAAACAAAACTTCTCAGGCTAATGAGACCTCTTGGAAGTGGTCTCACTTGGGGCTTGGGAAACTTTGACCCTCCATGTTCATAATCAATCCCTTCAAATTCACCAAAGAAACCATTTGATCTACATAAAAGCAGTGTTTTTTGCTATGCAAAAGTAGCTCAGAGTCAATTCTCCAATTCTCCATACCGCCTTCCATGTCAACTTCAGACCCTCGATTCATCCTCTAAAGACATTCTGGAACCATCCATGCCCCCCCACCCTACCCCCACCCCCACCATTCTTGCCAGCTGCTGTACTCTTCTATAGGTGTGGAGCTGACCTGCACTCTCTCCTAAGATGCATGTGGGTCTCCTTTGAGATCTTAAATAACCAGAGCGCCCTATGTCCTGAGGCCACCAGAAGAATTCTGAATGTTTTCATTGTTCTGAAAAGCTGTGAAAGCCTGGTCTACAACCGCACACACAACCACAGATAACCGTGGGGCTGCTGGCCTGGGACCCCTTGCCAGGTCCTCCCCGCGCCTGCAGGTGCCAAGTAGGTCAGAGCAGGCCAACGGCGTAGGCTGCGTCCCGGCCTCTCCCTCACACCTGTCCCATCACTCTCTCACGCCCTGGGATCGGCCAGGGCTCCCCTAAAGAGGCCATGCACACCTGGGCTTCCTTTATTAGGGGTCCCCTCTTCATGTCATGTCTCCTGCACTCAACTAAGTTCACCTGCTTCCAGGTCAGAAAAAAGAAGGGCGTAGTGCTTGATTTGCTTCCAGCTGCATTTAGAAAACAAGGGGAACACCTGCAACCGGATCCAAGCACTGCTATTACCAGTCTCCATTCCCTGTACACGTGTGTATGTAGATTTTTCCCAGATCTGTTTACGTGGGGGAGTTGCATGATGATTTATGGGACAAGTGGCTGTGTCATTTCAAGCCTTCAGTCATCAGAGCTTTAGAGATGCTTTTAGCTCCAGTTAATTGGAAGCAAAAAGAAGTCTCACTCAGTTACATGTCCAGGCAAACTGAGGTGGCTCCGAGTCTGTCCTGGGATTGTCTTTGGGTTTGGAGAAGAGCTTGGACAAGGGTATGTGTGCCTGGCGTCCCATGCATGGAATGCTGACGGAAAAGAAAACGTGGCCAGCAAGATTGCGAGGAGGGTCATCCTGCTCCCTGAGCCCGGTGTTCCAGGCTGACCAAGGAATACAGTGTTACGGTACAAAGGTGCTCCTCAGCCGGAACAGGCCAAACAAACATCGCTCAAATCCGAATGTCAACCCCTCACCTCCCCTCCTTCTGGAAGAACCGCATTATTTATTTAGCCTTTGGTTTGTGGATCTCTGTGGCAACCCTGTTTAGAAGAGCTGTGGGCATGTTGCTGCATGGCACGCCAGGGTGACACGATGCCAGGAAGGCTGGTCGAGACATATCACATTGGCCACTTACTGTCTCCAAAGAATATTAAAACATCCCCCTTAGCCAAAGGGCTTTTTCATGACTTCCATTCCCATCCCCAGGCCTCTTGTTCAAGTGGACCCTCATTCTTGTTTTATTTAGAGACAGGGTCTCGCTATGCTGCCTAGGCTGGCCTCGAACTCCTGGGCTCGAGCGATCCTCCCTCCTCAGCCTCCCGAGTAGCTGGAATTACCAGCGCCTGCCACTGTGCCCGGCTTGGACCCCCACTGTTGAAAGCATCGCCCATCTCAGGCCCTGGTTACCTGCTCTGTCCTCATCCACATGTCACCCACAGGGGCCAGGCAGCCAACGGGCACACCGTTATCTACCCCAGAGGTCGCAAATGTTTTATCAAAGAGCGATGGCTGCTGAGTATTTTCAGCTTTGCAGGCCATTCCTGTCGCCACTATCCACTCTGCCGTGGTGAGAAAGATGAGCACAGCTGCGTCCCAATAAACCTTTATTTATGAACCCTGAAAAATTGGAACTTTATGTGATTGGCACATGTCACAAAATATATCTTTTTAAAATCATTTTTCAACCATCTAAAAATGTGAAAATGGTGCTTAGCTCGCAGGCAGCACAAAAGCAGGTGGTGAGCCAGGTTGCTCCCTGGGCCAAAGTTTGTCCACCCGGATGGGAGCGACAGCAGAACAAGCTCCCCCACCGCCCACACCCCCTCAGCCCAGCGATGCCACGCATGAGATTGCATTCGAATGTTTTGACTTTGCCTTTTTCCTTCATAGCTTTGGGTGCTACTGGGCGATGGCCAGCCACGAAGGAAGAACTTCTGCATTTGGGTGAAACTTAAATCCGCAGCCAGAGGCAACCCAGAGGCTAGTCTCAGGGGAGTCCAGACCACGCCAGGAGGGAGGCTAGGTTTCCCATTCCTCTCCTGCTGTGATCATGTGTGCAGCGATGCACATAGTGTTTTTTCGGAAGAGGCAGCAGGTCAAGTTGCAGAAGGATTTGAAAGGGCAGCCCTGAGCCTGCTGTCTTCTCCCAGTTACGCCCCTGCAGCACACACCTGCAGGAACGAGATATGATGACCCTCTCCACGCAACTCAGTGAGCTTATTTCAGCCTCTCCTACCCCATTGGGTGACCTGACCTGCGCTAACTTCACAATTCCTGAAGATTCAGTGGGGCGGCCCCTGAACAACACACAGTTGTACCACGTGGAGAAGCTCAGGCCCCTCCACTTTCCCATGTGCTGTTTCCCTTTATTGTGGTTCCCACGTTGATTTGCTTGTAGCAACAACACACCGGGAGCCAGAGAGCACTTCCGTTGCAGTAAACCCTCCTGGACTTTCGCTCCTGCTTCAGCCTTTTGGACTGTGCTACTGAAAACCACTGACCAGCTTGGTCCATGCAGTTCTAAAAGCATTGAATTGTCCCTTAAAGATTATATTAGACATTCATTGACTGAATAGTGTTTGTAAAGTGAATGCTTGTTTAAAAAGGAGAACATAACAAGTGGAATGTTGTATATACAATCTCATTTTGAAAAATTCTGATTATTTTCATTGACTTAAAACTTACTAGTTTTTGGTTAAAATTGTGGGAGACATGCATGGCCCTAATCGTATCTACAACTGACTAGCAATTTCACAAATAAACTTCATCAGTAATAATGACAATTTTATATATAAACACATATATATTTTTTATCTTTTGTCTCAGTATCTACATCTCTGTCTATATCTATATCTTACTGAGAGAGAGGGTGCGTGAGTGCAGGTAATATTCAAGTGTTATGTAGCAGGTGCGGTGGTTTGGTACGTCCCAGCTAAAATCTCACTGAACTCAACAATCATTTGAGATAGGCATCATCTGTCAGCCCATTTACAGACTAAAAACTTTTCCTTCATTTATAAATCTGTCAGTGTCCTCTCTCCCTTTCCAAATGTATCACGCTATGAATTTTGATTCGTAAAGCATGCATGTTAAGTGCCCTCAACAAATTAATTAAAAGAGGAAAGGGAGCCTAAAAAGACAAGGCCCCGAAGGAGACAGTGTTCTGAGCCACGGGAGGAAAAAAAATCACTTACCCACATGTGCATCTTTAGCTAAATTTTGTCACCGAACTGCTTCATGCCCTGGGGTTTCCCTTGGCAGGTTGGCAGGGATCCACCGTGGCCTTTCATTGCAAAGGTTCGGAGAGGATGGTTTCCCAGGGAGGGACGCTGACCACCCTGCCTTCCACTGTCTTCTACAGCACCTCAAGGGACCCTCTGAGACAGGACTTCAAGGCAATTTGGAGGAACCCATTGGAAACCCCCAGAAACCCTGAGCAAAAGGGGCATGAGAAGGGCCCCATTCCAGAACGTCCCCCCAGACGTGGATGGCCTCTGCTGTTCTTGCCCAGGATGGACTGCCAAGTCCTTTCAAGGCTTCCTGGGGATGAAATATGAGAGAAGATACACTTTGCTTTCATCTTTAAACACATCAAAAATAAATAACACCAAAACGCAGGCAGACAAAGAGGACTCCAATGTGCATACATAAGTAATGGTGCATTCATCAGTCCCAGTGGAGGGCCCAGCTTGCTAGACTTTATTTGGTATAAAACCAGGGAGGTGAGGTAGAGATGCACTCGAGAATTGCAGCCAGAAAGAATCCATCTCTTTGCACGACGGGGCAGTGCTTCCTTCCTCTCTCAGCCAAGAGAAAAGAGATGGAATTAATCAGTTTCCTAGCTTCTCTG